>NW_025964383.1:40686579-41371968 GCF_023055435.1 Haliotis rufescens | reverse complement strand
ACCAGATCCCGTTAGTCGACAAGCATAGTCGCCTTTTACGTCAAGCATGGGTTGCTGAAGACCTATTCAAACCCAGATCTTCAAGGGTCGGTGGTTATGCTAAGCGACATGGTTATGTGCTTGTCATCATACTCTGACGGCGTTGGGCTTTGCTCATAATATCAATCTCTGATCCTCACGGGTCCACTACACAACAGATGCGGCCCTGTACGTAACAATGATACACGAACAATTCCGTTATTTACAAGTATCCAGAATCGTCAGATCCAGGGTTTGGTTTGGACAGATTCTGTGTAATTCTATACATGAAAAGGAATGAAAACAATTTCACCAATGTGAAATTATGTCTTGCAATGTTATTAGGGATCAGTGCTATCGTAACATGTAATAGAACGGTTTTATTACCGTCAGTAACATAACGTTTGATGACGTTTGTCAATACGCTTAACTCTACATTATGACGTTTGCTGAATGCGTTTCTCATTTAATAATTCAAAGAAACCTAAGCAGTTTTCCACGCTCAACCTGACGAGAAAAACTCTAACAAAGAACCCGGGCACTAAAAGGACCCGAATCCCATTAGCAAATGGGAACTTTCAACATTCTCAGCCTTAACTATCTAAGATAGTGTGATCAATGACCCGATTTAATGTTGTTTATGGATTATCATTGCAAAACAATTGTACAGAAACCCTTGCAAGTCTAGGCAGGATGGTATCTTCATAACACGTCAGCTACCCCCCATGACGGTAGGATAATGCTGCTCCGCATGACGTCGGCAGCGTTACGTCACGATCTCGCAAATCTCGTTTGATTCCGAGATTATGACCCATGTCATATCGCCGTATATCGTGCGACCCGCTACTTCATGCCTAAGTATGTGCGTGCGTTCGATTCCCGTACCATATTAAAGAGAATGGTGTTTATTTAAAAGTTGCTAAAATTTCATTAATTGATTTTGGCTGTGTGAGATACCCCACGTTCCGTGTCTGGCGCGTGATAATTAGTTTTAAAGAATGTTGTATTTGACCTCTGGGGCAGGGTTACCTTCTGAAAACTGCTACTTCGTCTTTAAACCACAGAGGCTTTCGAAACCGTTTTGTTTCCTTGCGCAGGGTATGATCATTCTTCGCGCAAATTGTATTGATATCAAATAACGATCGATCAGAAAACGTCATTCACTGTTACAATCAAACAACTAGAGATAAATGGTCAATACTAGTATACATTCTAATTATTGAAACCATATACCGCGATTGTGACATCACAAGGATTGCATTTTGTTTTTCGAGCTGCAAACATGTGTTGTCTTTTATTGATTGCGTGACCTATTTTTTCAGCGACAGATGTGCATGCAAGTGATGGATCGCATTATCCTCTAAACATCACACAACTCCATTTCATGGTTCAAGTATTATTCAACACGTCTGCGACAGATTCAGCAAATGTAATCAAGAACACATACATTGAACGCTTGTTAACGTGTGTACCTTTGGTCATTGACATATGTGGCACTTGTCCTCTCGTGACCTGTGGTTTGGTGGTCGTGGGTGCACTAGAGACCATTGGGTTGCATGATTGACATCGTCAACGACGACCTACGCCGTCGGGGTACGATGACACGCAATTACCCACCTCCCCGGGCCTGAACCCCCCCCCCCCCCCCCCCCCCCCCACACACACACACACACACACACACCTCCCCTTTTGGTCGCCCTTACGACCAGAATAGATGGCTGGGCATCAGTTCTAACCCGGAATTCCGACAAGGTGTTTTAAGAAGAGTGAGTGAGTGAGTGAGTGAGTGAGTGAGTGAGTGAGTGAGTGAGTGAGCGAGCTCCAAAAGTATTTCAGTTCTATCCCGGCGTGTCTGCTTGATGTGGGTGGATAGACCGAACTTATGCATGTCTTACACAGGTGTTTTAAGAAGAGTGAGTGAGTGAGTGAGTGAGTGAGTGAGTGAGTGAGTGAGTGAGTGAGTGAGCTCCAACAGTATTTCAGTTCTATCCCGGCGTGTCTGCTTGGTGTGGGTGGATAGACCGAACTTATGCATGTCTTACACAGGTGTTTTAAGAAGAGTGAGTGAGTGAGTGAGTGAGTGAGTGAGTGAGTGAGTGAGTGAGTGAGTGAGTGAGCTCCAACAGTATTTCAGTTCTGTCCCGGCGTGTCTGCTTGATGTGGGTGGATAGACCGAACTTATGCATGTCTTACACAGGTGTTTTAAGAAGAGTGAGTGAGTGAGTGAGTGAGTGAGTGAGTGAGTGAGTGAGCGAGCTCCAAAAGTATTTCAGTTCTACCCCGGCGTGTCTGCTTGATGTGGGTGGATAGACCGAACTTATGCATGTCTTACACAGGTGTTTTAAGAAGAGTGAGTGAGTGAGTGAGTGAGTGAGTGAGTGAGTGAGTGAGCGAGCTCCAAAAGTATTTCAGTTCTACCCCGGCGTGTCTGCTTGATGTGGGTGGATAGACCGAACTTATGCATGTCTTACACAGGTGTTTTAAGAAGAGTGAGTGAGTGAGTGAGTGAGTGAGTGAGTGAGTGAGTGAGTGAGTGAGCGAGCTCCAACAGTATTTCAGTTCTACCCCGGCGTGTCTGCTTGATGTGGGTGGATAGACCGAACTTATGCATGTCTTACACAGGTGTTTTAAGAAGAGTGAGTGAGTGAGTGAGTGAGTGAGTGAGTGAGTGAGTGAGTGAGTGAGTGAGCGAGCTCCAACAGTATTTCAGTTCTACCCCGGCGTGTCTGCTTGATGTGGGTGGATAGACCGAACTTATGCATGTCTTACACAGGTGTTTTAAGAAGAGTGAGTGAGTGAGTGAGTGAGTGAGTGAGTGAGTGAGTGAGTGAGTGAGTGAGCGAGCTCCAACAGTATTTCAGTTCTACCCCGGCGTGTCTGCTTGATGTGGGTGGATAGACCGAACTTATGCATGTCTTACACAGGTGTTTTAAGAAGAGTGAGTGAGTGAGTGAGTGAGTGAGTGAGTGAGTGAGTGAGTGAGTGAGTGAGTGAGTGAGTGAGTGAGTGAGTGAGTGAGTGAGTGAGTGAGTGAGTGAGCGAGCTCCAACAGTATTTCAGTTCTACCCCGGCGTGTCTGCTTGATGTGGGTGGATAGACCGAACTTATGCATGTCTTACACAGGTGTTTTAAGAAGAGTGAGTGAGTGAGTGAGTGAGTGAGTGAGTGAGTGAGTGAGTGAGTGAGTGAGTGAGTGAGCGAGCTCCAACAGTATTTCAGTTCTACCCCGGCGTGTCTGCTTGATGTGGGTGGATAGACCGAACTTATGCATGTCTTACACAGGTGTTTTAAGAAGAGTGAGTGAGTGAGTGAGTGAGTGAGTGAGTGAGTGAGTGAGCGAGCTCCAAAAGTATTTCAGTTCTACCCCGGCGTGTCTGCTTGATGTGGGTGGATAGACCGAACTTATGCATGTCTTACACAGGTGTTTTAAGAAGAGTGAGTGAGTGAGTGAGTGAGTGAGTGAGTGAGTGAGTGAGTGAGTGAGCGAGCTCCAACAGTATTTCAGTTCTACCCCGGCGTGTCTGCTTGGTGTGGGTGGATAGACCGAACTCATGCATGCCTTACACATTTACCACTCCTCAGGATCATAACAAGGACGAGTCGGGATTCGACCTCACGATCATAGGTTCCTGGAATGCCTAAGGTACGCAACTCTGTATGTTTCGCCAGTTCGTATCCGCCTTTTCATGCAAAATGAAAGCCCAATCTCACATTATCCTAGGAAAAGTCCCTGCGCGCGGAAGACAAACGGCCACCTGAGGCGTTCGAACTACAATTTTGCACAAATGCACTTATCTATGTAAGTGCGAGGCGAGTTGAAACGGGGTTCACATTTAATATTATTGCTCTTATATAGCGATGTGCATTCGTGTGTGTGTCTGTGTGTGTGTTTCTCAGACTACGCGTGACGACACCAGTGGATGACTGTAGATGCGCGCTTTACATTTGTTACAACAGGTTCGTCGGAACGGAAAAGACAGCAACAGCGTTAAGACGCCGTGGAATGGCCTTGACCCACGAACACCAACGTCGAAAACGGCACTTGACAAAGACAGTACAACGTTTGCGGATCCGAGACTGGCAGAGGGTGCGTTTTATTGACTTTTACTGCTTTTTATTAGAAATGTCTGGAATCTGTGAACAATCGCAATGATCGTAAAAATACCTGCTTCATTATGCTCATTGCTGTGTGCTGAGAATGTCAGATCCGCATGTTCCTTAAAGGGGAAGTGTACACGCAAAAATCAATTTCTTTCTTTTTCTAAACAAAACGCAATGTTAGAATTAGTTAGTATCTGTGTTTGAAAATATACACTCACTTTTTCCACAGTGAAAGTAGGAAGCTCACAATACTGTGAAAATGATATGCCGTTATGAGGCCTTCGTTTTTCGAGCTAAACATGCCTGAGTTACCCCCCTTAGATTATGACGTAATTGGTGCCAATTCAACTGGGTCCCTGTCTATTCTCAACGCAAAAGATATCAAGTACCAGTTTGCGGTAAAACAACATGGCCTACGACACACTCCGGCGCAGTGGTGACTCAGCATAACACTATGCTGGCTGGCATCTGAGACGCTAGATTCACACACCTGTACCTACACCACGTGAAGCGGCTCTAACAAAGCATGATGACGTCATAATGTTTATCAATTGGCACCAATGATGTCATATTGCAAGGGGCATAAGCCATGGTGTTTTTGTTATGGAAATAGAACACTTCGTAAATGTGAAATATAAATCGTTTTAATGCAAAAATTATGTGAATTAATTGTGATATTATTATATTTTTGTCTATGACACAACTAGGTTAACACTTTTAATGTGGAAAAAGCACAAGAAAAATAGGTTCATTTCCGTGTGAACTTGCCCTTTAAGACGTCATGTGCACGTCACCATGTTTTGAGATACTCATTGATATAATGCGTGTAATATCGCCTATGATACCAGTATCAAATACATCACCATCGAATAACCATTTCTTGTTTGTTACATTTTAGCCACCATCAAACATGTATGTATCCTTTATCCCGGCAGTTTATAAATAGAAAACCAAATGTTTTAAATACCACGTGCAATAAAAATTGATACCAATCACATAAATCATTAACACAAATCATGAACCACTTTTGACCAAAGTCAAGGATTACACCTAGATACACATACTTTTTCGACGCTTTCTTTTTTATAACCTAATTTCTCTCTTTCTTTGGGTGATATGCTTCAAACTCTTTTCCACTCTACTGACAAACAATGAATTGTATTGTCACAAGTATAGACTACATGTACACCATAACAAGCTAAATTTGGACAATTTAGCGACTTGATGTTATTATTATGAACAGTTTCACACGTACTGTAAATATTGAGAAGATGTGAATAACAATAAAGACACAATGAAATTCTCTGTTTTATTTTCCATACTTCTGCTGAAATAATCGCCAGACGGATATCAGTTGGCGGATGTGATGACCACGGCGACCTGGACAAGAGCGCCGCAACTACAGATAACCAGTCTTATCTCCATCACCCTCCGCGCTGTTTTATACTGTGTAAACATCCAAACACGGCGCTCAGTTTGCGTGTGCTCTTCCCAACGTGAGGCTATAAACACAGGGATTCCGATAAAACATTTCATTTACATAGACAGTTAATGGAATTTTCATGACTCCTATTGGTGTGTTTTGTTAAAGATGAATAAATAGTGTCTGCGGCTTCAGAAATAAACAGGCAAATGCGCCTACAACAATACAACACTAGCCGAACGAGTACACTTCCGACATTATCCTTCCCTGAATATTTATCAAGTCAACATATGGTTGACTATTTGTGCTTAAAAGATTGACATTCAAGAAAAACGGGTGTGAGCTGTCATATTCAATGTATTTCAACACCAACACGATTACATTGAAGCAAGTGGGTGATCTCGACAACCTTATCCCAAAATCTTATACCTATTTTCGAGCTATTCTAAGCAGGACAAAGGAGGGCCTGTGGTTATATTATGAGCTTATAATTGTGGCTTTTCTCGCACAGTTAGCTGGGTGTATTTAAAAGCTAAATTCCTCCCTCGCCTAATCCACCAAAAACGGTTATCAGCATGTATCCGCAGTTACATTGATAATACGACTCCGTGATTCTTTGTTCGGATTTAATCAAGTTCGAATTTTGAATCATCTCGTGACCTTGTGTGACCTTTTCGTGCCGATCACGAAATACTGCCGACAGGAAGATAGTTTTCGGCTCTTGAAATAGTTTCGGGGAGTCAGTGGCACATTATTGGATTCAAGTGACGATTAGGGAGTATGACATTATTTGGCTTATCAAAGGGCGGTGTTACCCGTGGATATATACTGAACGATTTAAGTAACGCCCGTCGGGATCAAATCTCAATGCATGGCTGATTTTTGCAATTTCTGTCAGTCATAAAGAGCAAATATCTGTCTGGATTTGGCAGACATGAATTAATGACAGCTGGACCTGCGACAAATATGAGGCGACTTTACTGAATTAAAGACTTCGAAAAGAATTAGTGCAGAGAGACAGTTGTTTTATGCCGCAGTGTTCAAGCAGACTCCTAAGGACAATAAAAAATTCCCTTCTCATATAAAAAACGGATACTGAAAGCAAAAATAATTACGCATTCATTTTTTAATGGTGGCTAAAATGAAACAAACAAGAACTGGTGATGTATTTGATACGGGTGTTAAAGCTTTTTCTACCATGAATTTGGAATTTACTCGATTCTGATTGGTCAATCAGAGGCTATTAAATCACAATAAACCCCCTCTGATTGAAACAGCTGGTTTGACGGCCGTATCACCGCGGAAGCTAATATTCAAAGAATAGTACTTTTTTCAGTCATTGTCGGTAGGATATTTAAATAATTATATCTACAATTACAGGTTACAAAATGCACGGCTGCGGTTACTACAATATTCAAAGGATATGTGGCAATACATTTCATGCAGAAAACACGATAGAAATCTACAAAGGGAATGTTTTTACGTTTTGGAGACACTAGAGAGCTTGGAATTTTGGCGCTTTTCTAGATACGACAGTGACGTCATATCTTTTGCGTCACAATGAGTGACATGACGTCATAATGGTGACGCGCGATGTAGAGCGAAAGCCTTGGAAAGCTTGCTTTGTTTTCTTTAGTGATGCCAACCTCATGTTAGCTTACCAAGTTGCCGTGCTTATATGCTTTCAATGCCTGTCATATGTTCGAGTGAAATATTAGGGTATAAACAAACTGCTTGAGTATATATACAGCACCATATTTTGTTCGGGGATTTCGTAATTCAGATCGATAACCCACTCAAAACACTGGACTAAACCCATGCCGCTTTACTCAGTATATTTGCTAACACCAAAGAGTTCGTGTTTCATTTAGTCATGGTAGAATGGAGATAAACATACTGTGTTTTCAATGTAGAGCTAGGTTACCTGTAGATTTACCGCGATAAATTGAATTTGGAACCGGACGCGCAGCGTGAGGTTTCAAATGTTAAATTTAGCGCGGTTAAATTGAAAACACAGTATGTTTATCTCCTAATTATAGACCTTAGATTCGCAGTGTTTTGGCGACTTTTTCAAACTAGTAACGTTTTGATAACGTTTGAAATTTTTTGATCAACTACAATTTTCAAGTGTATATTTTTTTGCACGGCAGTTTAAATACAATACAGACATCTAAACGGGTCTTCAGAGTGACCAACAGCCGCTTCAACCACTTCGCCACGCCATCAATCCTGCCAGATGAGAACCTACCCTAAGCTTGTGTCGACCTGATATTCTGCCAGAAAAGGTCTCCATATACTTCATGCTTGTCGGTCTTCAGCAACCCATGCTTGTTGTAAAAGGTGACTATGCTTGTCGTAAGAGGCGACTAACGGGCTCGGGTGGTCAGCCTTGCTGACTTGGTTCATTCATGCCATCGTATCCCAATTACCTAGATAGATGCTCATGACGTCGATCACTGGGTTGTCTGGTCCAGACTCGATTATTTACAGACCGCCGTCATATAGCTGGAATATTGCGGCGATAAACAACAAACAAACAAACAAACAAACAAACATGCTTCTCATGGCTACAAACAAACATAAAACCATCAATCGTCACTTAACTGACTGCCTTTTTAGCGTTGTTCATGCTTTCAGTCACTAGGTTACCAGCCTCGATTAGTTACAGGCCGCCGTGATGCAGCAGCTGGAATAGTGCCGACTGCGGCATTTAACAACATTCACTCACTATAATGAGACGTATGTGAGCATCATTCAAAATGGTTCAGTTGAGTTATGTCTCTTCATCAGGAACAACATCTATTCTATTTCTCGACGACGGACGTCTGTACGAGTTGTTCTCACCCGTTGTCACCTTCTGCAACACAAACATGAGTTGTGTGTTCAATACAAGATGTGCAGCATCCCCAAGTCATTTAGAGGCGAGCCGCCTCCGTGGTCTTGTGGTAGAGCGTCCGCCCGGAGAGCGGAAGGTCCGGGGTTCGATCCCCGGCCGCGTCATACCAAAAGACGTTAAAAGATGGTACTTGTTGTTACCCTGTCTGGCGCTCGACATTAAGGGGCTAAAACAAGGACTGGTCGGCTCGGAGTCAGTATACTGTGTCTGAGTGGGGTATTCATGTTAAACTGCGGCATGGTATCTCAGTGAGCTAGCACTATAAATCGGCATCAGTCCGGACTAGTACAAGCAGCCACAGGCACACACGTGCATGCACGTCGCTATATAAGTGCAATAATCTTGGACGCGACGTTAAACCCAATTTCACCTCACCTCATTTAGAGGCGACCCGTGAAGATCCGGGGTAGAATATGTCTTCTGTAGCCCATGCTTGCCTTAAAAGGCGACCATGCTTGCCGTAAGGTGCGACTAATGGTTACGGGTGATCAGGCTTGCTGATTGGTTGGTGGATGTCATCGTATCCCAATTACCTAGATCGATGCTCATGATATCAATCACTGGGTTCGTGGTCCAGACTCGATTATTTACAGACCGTCGTCATGTAGCTGGAATATTGCTAAGTGCTGCGTTAAACGACAAGCATCATCACATCATTTAGAAGCCTAGGACAGAATAGCCACTCCACCCCACAGTCATTATATGACGGCGGACTGTAAATAATCGAGTCTGGACCAGACAATCCAGTGAGCTGCATTCCCTGTCGTTGGGTTACGATGCCAACCATGCAGTTAACCAAGTCACGACTAGCGCACGTTGCTAGGACCAAATCTTACCCTCACTCATTAATGTTAATTAATGAGGTATCTTTAAATGTAATGTGAAGAAAGGCAATTTAGTCAGGTGTTCGTTACCTGTATTTTCATCTTTGCTACCATTTCCAAGAAAAGTAGAGAAGGCTTACAGTTTACTGGCATTTGGTCTGGAGATTAAATTTTTTTTTTTTCAGTTGCAGCTGCAAAACCAGATATATTATTTTAACTATTATATAACTATAAGCCTGATTTTTTATGAAAACACTTTGCAACAATGTAATTATTGTGACAGACAACTTTAATTTTTCAACAGCCTGATTCGTTTTATCAAGAACTTTCTGGGAGAGTTTGTTTTATTCGACAAAATCCCTTTCCCACCCCGCACACCATACCCAGAACATCAAATGGTCGTTCCCTATTATGCATTAGTACAATGGTACAAAAGTGACAATTAGAGTTTCTCGTTGGAAGCGTCTCTAAATCTTCGACTACGGCCTCCGTAAAGCGAAACCAAGTTGTGTTACCCAACCGTTCTTGACGTCCCCAGCAATACACGTCGTTGGACAAATCCCTGCAATCTACTCCCCTCATTGTGAACCTCACAGAACAATGGTCGGGGATCTAGTTTTCGTCATGAGGCGAGAGTGCTGAGAGTAGCCGAACTCGGACACAATACCCGTGTCACGGCGAGATCCCGACACACTACACGCTAATACATCAATGGCGTACCCTTGGTCTTCAACAGACAAACAAATTGCCAGATTTGGGGGATCAGTGTTACGGTTGTTTCTGGGGGTGGATGGGGGTAAGGGGGGACATGTCAGTCAGGGGGTCATCTTACCGGCTCCAATTTCTGCCAGTGTTGTGAAACCGTGACTGGAGCATATTCTACATGTATGTCTGTACACTGCCTGGAGCATATTCTACATGTATGTCTGTACACTGCCTGGAGCATGTTCTACACGTATGTCTGTACACTGCCTGGAACATATTCTACACCTATGTCTGTACACTGCCTGGAACATGTTCTACACCTATGTCTGTACACTGCCTGGAGCATGTTCTACACCTATGTCTGTACACTGCCTGGAGCATGTTCTACACGTATGCCTGTACACTGCCCGGAACATGTTCTACACCTATGTCTGTACACTGCCTGGAGCATATTCTACATGTATGTCTGTACACTGCCTGGAACATATTCTACATCTATGTCTGTACACTGCCTGGAACATGTTCTACACCTATGTCTGTACACTGCCTGGAACATGTTCTACACGTATGTCTGTACACTGCCTGGAACATGTTCTACACCTATGTCTGTACACTGCCTGGAACATGTTCTACACGTATGTCTGTACACTGCCTGGAACATGTTCTACACGTATGTCTGTGCACTGCCCCGAACATGTTCTACACGTATGTCTGTACACTGCCTGGAACATGTTCTACACGTATGTCTGTATTCTGCCCGGAACATGTTCTACATGTATGTCTGTACACTGCCTGGAACATGTTCTACACGTATGTTTGTACACTGCCTGGAACATGTTCTACACGTATGTCTGTATTCTGCCCGGAAGATGTTCTACTTCTATGTTTGTACACTGCCTGGAACATGTTCTACATCTATGTCTGTACACTGCCCGGAACATGGTCTACACGTATGTCTGTACACTGCCCGGAACATGGTCTATACGTATGTCTGTACACTGCCCGGAACATAGTCTACACGTATGACTGTACACTGCCCGGAACATGGTCTATACGTATGCCTGTAAACTGCCCGGAACATGGTCTATACGTATGTCTGTACACTGCCCGGAACATGGTCTATACGTATGTCTGTACACTGCCCGGGACATGATCTGTACGTATGTCTGTACACTGCCCGGAACATGGTCTACACGTATGTCTGTACACTGCCCGGAACATGGTCTATACGTATGTCTGTAAACTGCCCGGAACATGGTCTACACGTATGTCTGTACAATGCCCGGAACATGTTCTACACGTGTGTCTGTACAATACCTGGCACATATTCTACACCTATGTCTGTACACTGCCCGGAACATGTTCTACATGTTTGTCTGTAAACTGCCTGGAACATGTTCTACACCTATGTTTGTACACTGCCCGGAAAATTTTCTACATGTATGTCTGTACTTTGTCTGGAACATGTTCTACACGTATGTCTGTACACTGCCTGGAACATGTTGTACACGTATGTCTGTACACTGCCCGGTTTATGTTCTAAACGTATGTCTGTACACTGCCTGGAACATATTCTACACTTATGTTTGCACACTGCCCCGAACATGTTCTTCATGTATGTCTGTACTCTGCCCGGAACATGTTCTACACGTATGTCTGTACACTGCCCGGAACATGTTCTACACGTATGTCTGTACACTGCCCGGAACATGTTCTACACGTATGTCTGTACACTGCCCGGAACATGTTCTATACGTATGACTGTACACTGCCCGGAGCATGGTCTATACGTATGTCTGTACACTGCCAGGGACATGGTCTATACGTATGTCTGTACACTGCCAGGGACATGGTCTATACGTATGTCTGTACACTGCCAGGGACATGGTCTATACGTATGTCTGTACACTGCCCGGAACATGGTCTATACGTATGTCTGTACACTGCCAGGGACATGGTCTATACGTATGTCTGTACACTGCCCGGGACATGGTCTATACGTATGTCTGTACACTGCCCGGAACATGGTGTACACGTATGTCTGTACACTGCCCGGAACATGGTCTATACGTATGTCTGTACACTGCCCGGAACATGGTCTATACGTATGTCTGTACACTGCCCGGAACATGGTCTATACGTATGTCTGTAAACTGCCCGGAACATGGTCTATACGTATGTCTTTACACTGCCCGGAACATGGTCTATACGTATGTCTGTACACTGCCCGGAACATGGTCTACACGCATGTCTGTACACTGCCCGGAACATGGTCTATACGTATGTCTGTACACTGCCCGGAACATGGTCTATACGTATGTCTGTACACTGCCCGGAACATGTTCTACACCTATGGCTGTACACTGTCTGGAGCATGTTCTACACGTATGTCTGTACACTGCCCGGAACATGGTCTATACGTATGTCTGTACACTGCCCGGAACATGTTCTACACGTATGTCTGTACACTGTCTGGAACATGTTCTACACGTATGTCTGTACACTGCCCGGAACATGTTCTACATGTATGTCTGTAGATTGCCTGGAACGTGTTCTACACGTATGTCTGTACACTGTCTGGAACATGTTCTACATGTATGTCTGTAGATTGCCTGGAACATGTTCTACATTGCCCGGAACATGTTCTACACTGCCTGGAACATGTTCCACATGTATGTCTGTACACTGCCTGGAACATCTTTACACGTGTGTCCTCAACTGCCTGGAACATATTCTACATTGCCCGGAACATGTTCTACATTGCCTGGAACGTGTTCCACATGTATGTCGGTACATTGCCTGGAACATGTTCTACATTGCCCGGAACATGTTCTACACTGCCTGGAACATGTTCTACATTGCCTGGAACGTGTTCCACATGTATGTCGGTACATTGCCTGGAACATGTTCTACATTGCCCGGAACATGTTCTTCATTGCCTGGAACGTGTTCCACATGTATGTCGGTACATTGCCTGGAACATGTTCTACACTGCCTGGAATATGTTCTACATGTAGGTCTGTACACTGCCTGGAACATCTTTTACACGTGTGTCTGTACACTGCCTGGAACATGTTCTACACGTGTGTTTGTACAATGCCCGGAACATGTTCTACACTGCCTGGAACATGTTCCACATGTATGTCTGTCTGTAAACTGGAACATGTTCTACACGTGTGTCTGTACACTGCCTGGATTATGTTCTACATTGCCCGGAACATGTTCTACACTGCCTGGAACATGTTCCACATGTATATCTGCACATTGCCCTGAACATGTTCTACACTGCATGGAACATGTTCCACATGTATGTCTGTACACTGCTTGGAACATGTTCCACGTGTAAGTCTGTCTGTCAGGAACATGTTCTACCGTAACGCAGTGGACGAATGTTGTTTTACGCCACAGTCATCAATTAACACCCATAACACATGCGATGACCGAGTGTGGACCAAGTAATCCGGTGACTGAGAGCATGAGCTACCATCCACACCATCGTGATGCAACGACACACACTCAGGCAGGTCAGTAAGCCTGACCATCCGATCCGCATTTTTGACAAACAGTTGGTGGCGGTGCCTAAGCCGGAGCCCCTAGGAGCCGAAGGGTCTGACCCACGTTAATCTGCATCACACTCATCTGAACCGCCCCTCTTCACGTACCTCACACCTATCTCCCCCTTCCCCTTTCCCAAGTGACCGCCTCCGTGGTCTAGTGATAGCGTCCGCCCGATGAGCGGAAGGTACGGGGTTCGATCCCCCGCCGCGTCATACCAAAAGACGTTTAAAGATGGTACTTGTTGTTACCCTGTCTGGCGCTCGGCATTAAGGGGCTAAAACATGGACTGGTCGACTCGGAGTCAGTATAATGTGTCTTAGTGGGGTTTTCATGTCAAAGTGCGGCATGGTATCTCAGTGAGCTAGCACTATAAATCGGCATCAGTCCGGACCAGTACAAGCAGCCACACACAAACGTGCATGCACGTCGCTATATAAGTGCAATTATCTTGGACGCGACGTCAAACCCAATTTCATCTTCACCTCATCGGCTCCTCGCACTGACCTCGATCAAATCTATATCTCTAACCCCTATTACTCCCCAAATCCCGCTCATCCATCCCTGTACAACGTTGCTCATCCCGATCTCCGCCCTCCCTGCATCCCTGTCCACAGTCACCCCCTCTCCAGCATCCCGTCACATCTCCTCACTGCCCCCATTCACCTACCCGTGCCCCCCTCTCCGCTCACCCCAGCCAGCGATAGCTTCCCATCCCTCGTTAATCACCTTCAGACGTCGACCCTGACAGCGAAATACCGGGGTGCACTCTCCCTGATCTCGTTGTTACCTTGTTAGATCGGGTGGCGTTCATAGTCTGTCTTACACATCGCCCTGCCCTTGTGTCAAGTTCCCCCCCATTACAGCTGGGATTTACTGGCCAGACCCTATACCCCTAACTCCCGAGCACTACAGAAACAGGCGTTGACGTTTAATTGGAAGGATCACGTTTACAATGGAATGTATGTCGCTACCCGAAACGCCATGCGTTCTTTCTAAATACAATAATGATCATATATAGCTTATCAAACGGTTTTAGTTTAAGATGTGGCCATAGTCCTGGATCATAACGACTGACCGATTCTATGAACCTGTATCGCAGATCGTCGAAAAACACAGCACGGCCGAGGTGTTAACGCGGTGTGAGTTTACACTTGTGATAATATACACATGTGATAATATTCCACTTTCCTGTAAACACATCATCTATGTCATTAATGACAATGGAAATATATAGTAGATAAAATGCACGATGTCAGGTCGTGGCCTTGAGGGAGGATGGGTAGAAATCCAAGTAACGGTGTCAGCAAACATGTGCCATACGTTAAATATATATAAGGTAATCATATCAAGATGTAACCGCCACCCCACTCCCACCCAAACCACCCGACTCCTAAGCATTCAGGATATGAAACTGACGAAACATACTGTAGTCAGATGATGTGATTGTATTCCGATCTGGTTCCAGATATTTCACGGAATTTCGTGAAATGTTAACTACAATATGAAGGGAACACGAGACAGAGAGACAAAGAGAGAGAGGGGGAGAGAGAGCAATAATGATAGAGACTACTTTGCTATGTTACATAATGTTTATAATTAGATATAGTTCCTTATGTTCAGATATTTGTAAGAGTTATTCACAGACTACCTTATAATCTACACAGAGAGAGAGAGAGAGAGAGAGAGAGAGGGAGAGAGAGAGAGAGAGAGAGAGACAGGGAGAGTTCGTGCTCAATGAGAGAACAGAAGCAAACCCCGACTAAGTGTTGAAACGTGACAGACATCGGAGATTTAGTATGAAAGCTGGAATTTTAGAAATTGGCACGTAGTGATAAATTTCTACAAATCACAAATCTTCTTGAAGGACTACTAGACTACGGGTAGACAAATACCTTTAAGCTGTATGTCCCTCTCGCTTAGACTACCACTAATTGGCTCGAAACCCAATCTCTAATTGATAGTGATTTATCAACTCCGTTTCAGTAGCCTCGACACATGGTAACGCGAGATGCACGCCGCCATCTTGGCATAACACAAACTGATGACGTAATGCTCATAAATTACGGAGTGTCGCCCCATCGCCTGTTCCATTGGTTGATTATGTGACTGTCACGATCCAGATGTATGCCTTTAAACTGATGTCACTCGCTGAATGGTCTGGGCCTCTATTTAGTGTCTATTGAAATTGGGTCTCTCTTTAATTCATCAGGATCTCGTTAAGGGCTAAATTGGCGGACAGAAGCACCGCCTCTGGATGTCGAGATTATTAGCCTCTGCTTTGCCTCGATACATATACAGCAATTGAATAAGCCTACAACAAAACGATTTCGCCTATCGCTTCTTCTTTTCCACTTTTATGACGTTTTGATGTTCTACGCGTTCTTTCATTGAATGAATCGCACTTGAAGAAATGCAAACATATTACCTTCATTGCCCTATATGTAATTTGCACTTAGTAATTTCATCAACTTCATCATGAAAACATGAAACTAACAGTACACTAGATAACATTCCGCAGGATCTGGGTGATAACAGTGAGTCGTAATTTATTACAATTATTGGTTTCAAAATATTTCTTTCCTTTTTGAATCAATCATTGTGTTTACTCTACTGTTGTTGTTTTTATTCGGTAAAATTGAAAAATACTGCTTTTGTTCTTTTCTAGACTTTATCACTGTACATAATATGTTAGTATAATAACGTATTCACACAATCAAACATGTAATAAATAAATCATAATATGTTTGATATTGATTAAACGCAGTGATACAATATTATAATTCATCTTTAGCGTTAGAGGCAATAGGGTCAGGAGTTTAAATCTGAAAAGATTTGTGTGGGTTCTAAATGATCTGGTGTTTCCTCTACAATTGAAACGTAAATAGATCATGAATTAATTGACGTAAAGAACCCAAAGACCCACAGCCTAAAAAACCTTAAAATGTTTGAGTTATAGACAAACGAATATCGGGGAGACATGATTTGAATCACATTCTAAGATGTCCACAATCAGTAATGGTCGGACAGTGTATTCACGGTATGTGTTTACAGATTAAACGTCTTAAACGTTATATTGTGATTTTGTTTTCTTATTTACATTCAGTAGTGCTGCAGGAACAGATGCATCAAAGTTGCATCCTCGAGATGCAACGACAGATTTTTAACCGAGTGTTTACCCTATGGTAATCACTTGTTTTATTGCACTTGCTCTGGTTACCGCGGCGATGGGTGATTATAAAAATATTCTTAATGAGAGTGTGTTTATTACGGTAAATATTAACATTTTTCGGTTATTCCTTTCAATAAGTGTTTGAAAAAACCTACATGTATTAAAATCTAGTTTCTTTGAAGATGAAATTATGGACAAAATGATGATACATATTTTTATATGAAACACTTTTAATGATAGGTACAAACAAGAAATGTCGGCATTTTGCTCTTCATAAAGAGCATCGCATTTCCGTTCCCGCTGACCAATTCAAATCATCGGCAAATCCAGCCTCCTCAAACTTATCAATACTTCTTGTCATTTTCAACCCTTCAATTCGCATCCTCCCTTTAAATCTGATATACCGCCGTTCTCTTTTTATCTTCAACGTCACAATGGTCAAGATTGTATTTTATTCCACACCTATTGTCAAAACGTACCTGTCCGTAAAAAAAATATCGTATGCGCAATTAAGTACACGACAAGATAATACGAAAACATCCTGTGAAGTGGTCATGAAATTGCTTGTCGAGATTACCCTGATGCATCGGGGGTGACAAGCGTCGCACCTATCGACCGCTAGGGGGCGGTCTGGCTGTCATCTTTATATCAAAAGGTAGTGTTCTTACCTTTAAATGTGAGACTACCTGTAATAAGTTCTGACACTAGCGGACTTTGCCGAACGCTGACGCCGAACCTCGTTACACTCGTTTTTCTTTTAAAAACGCTTTTCTTTCTCTTAAAGTTAACAACGGCAAATCTCGTATGTTGCGTAGCGACAAAAGTATCGGGGGGATAATAGGACCCCCTACCTGTTTTCCACTCCTCCCTGGGGTAGTCGAACAAACTAGGAAAAGCTGCTATAATCACGATGAACAAGATGCTTTTGTACTACGCTCCACATCTTCGCTCTTCGCATCTTTCCTGTACAGACGGTTACAGGAGATCGGCGGCTCCCTCCTATAATGTGATCCTTAGGAATCTGGTCCATTCTGTGGCTATTCTTCCCCTACTCGGAGCGGGGGAAGTTAGACACCTGGTGGTATGTGAAAGGGGCGAAGTGGAGAAAATTATATGATTTGGACAAGTGAATGAGTTTTTCTCAAAAGGGAAACTTATTTCCTTTTCCTGTCGGTAACGTTGCGGTTCCTCCACATGAATACAAATCACTGGTTCTAAACGACCAGCCCTGACCTTTGCCCCGGGAAGAGATTTGTGTCACTGATTGACAATCTGGTATTGATCGCGAGATAAAAACCAAACATTAACCGAAAGGACACCGTCTTTAGATACAGTGCCGTAGCTGTAACAAGGTATCAGTGAAGCAGAAGCTTGTAATTATGAACTCAGCCATATTGTAACAATATATTCAGTTTGAAAAGAAAAAAAAAGGTTCTGCATCCCAAACATTCATTTACTGCATGTGTATTTTTTTCTAAAACGTATAATGATGTATGAACCTCATTCAGAGTAACAAAGATATCTGAAATAATGTTTTATATATATTTATGTTTTTAAATACGAGGGTATTTGTTTGAAAAGCGTTTGGGTGAAGTTGTTTTCAACCTTTTCTATTTACGATATCCATGTACACACATCGTGTGGGAAAGTACGCGTTTCTATTGAAACTATTTTTGTTGCAGCTAACACTTCCCAGCACATTACGGAAACGAAAGAATGTGCGTGAAAATGTCTCAAATACCTCGCAAAAATATATAATATATATTTAAAAGTTTGGAGGTGGTTTTTACGAACGACTTTTCCACCATTGAGATCACGCTCGTGAAACTGCTGCTCCGATCTGCTAAACCTTACGGATCTATTTAGAATCATTTGAGCTGAGAAGGGCTTTATATTCTGTAAGCTGTATCTAATTGTATGAGACTAGCAGAACACACAGATTGTGAAGCTATTAGGAAGTAGCGTTATGTATTGCAAGTCAGGAATATCGAGATAAACTCATTGCAAAATGCGACCCACCATCGACCTCCGCTTCGGGTCATCTCATAGGATCGTTAGCCGATGGTATTTAGTGAGAAAAGCGATTTCGCAACGGTACACCATCCAAATAAACAAAAGGATGAGGAGTCTAATCAAAACGCTTATAAAACAACAAACACACCAGGATTCGAACCGGCTAAAGCGCATGTTTACTCCCTCTCGACATGGCTATAGCTCAACAGACGTTTTTTATACTTTATATTCACAGTAAGACGTCGCCGGTATCGCGCAATCTCTCACCCCACGAAGGAACCTGCAACGTTGATGTTGGAAAAAACGTTGCCTTATCAAAACGTCATCGACGGTGGGGCTGCAAGGCACCATTCCCTTTCTCCGCATCCCAATAGCATCCGTGTTTCCTTGATAATCACAAGCCGGGCGTTTTGATGTTTTAATGATATACATCCAGTAGGTCTGGCTGTGCGACTCCCTGACCAACCGCCCCACCGCCATATGTCGCCCTCCTTGCTGTGCCTTCAACCCCCGCGATCAAATAAAATTCACGAATAAAAGAAAGCTTTGGAATTAAACTTTCCTGCAGCGAATATCCCCCATTTATATTTGAGATGGGGTCCTAAATGTTTACCTGCCGAGCGGTTGCTATGGAAACGTCTTAGTTTGTAAAAATATTGCCTATTAAACAGTGTCTAAACCGGTGAATGTATTCATAAGACGCACACCGTAACCTATACGTTTTCATGTCATTAAATAGTTTAGTTTCGAAGTAATAGGCCATGCACGACTGTACAGGATGCTGTGCACTCGAGACGGGGAATGGTCAAGTGACCATGTTAATCCTTACCTGTACAGTGATGGACAGTTTGCATTTAGTTTGGAATACCGATTTTCAGGTAAGAAGACGGTATTAGCAAATACCCCTCATCCTCGTCCCTCGTTCTCGAGGAAACAAGCCTTTTAGCTATATTTAAATGAAACATCTAATATTTTTGGTAGTTTTCAGTAAGTAGACATCTGTACATATATTTGTGTATTTTGGGTATATGTGTGGCATAATTTATCGTTGGTTACGCTATGAAGTGTTATATTGAATTTTAGAATGTAATTTTAGATATACTTTATCAAGTTTGAGGACTTAAAACGACTTATATCCAGTACTTGAGAACAAAGTTAATAACATATGGTACATGAGAACATTAGACTCCATATGAATAATTATTTCACCTGTTTTGAAATCAATTGAATTCAAAGATTCAATGAAATTAAATGTGTATAGCTACAAGCTAGTGTACAAAGAAACTAAACTATTTGTTTATTTATGTTTATTTTTTATTTTACCCGCTAAATTACTCACATGTACACCTTATGATACATTCATACATTCTGATATTATATATTGTGAGTCAGGCACGATCTATTCTATCGTCACAGAATACAGGATTTAGTAATTATACTTTTAATCAGATAGTATTAACTTATTACTCATTCTTCAGACAATCAATCGTAAAATAGTTCCTCAACGACCACATCTGGGACCTACCTTTGCCTATTGTAGAACGGTGTCGCCGTGAGGCTGAAGTATTGCCGAAGCTACGTTTTAACTCACTGTCACGGAACGACCCCTTTAGGATACGCGTATTGAGTTTTCTGAACATTTATTTGTTAATTCATAACGCACTAACAAGATAGTTACACCAACAATGCAATTGAATATCGTAGCGATAATTATTGCACTTAGAAGTCAAACGTGTTATTCATAACAAACGTTTCAATATTATCCGATTTTGCAGTAGTTTCCCAAAACAATAGCACACTCACTCCATAGCGGAAAACAGCAAAATAATCTATTCTTCGATGTTAAGACTGAAATACGTTTTCTATTATTTAACATAATTTTCTTTGAGCGAAAAACATTACCGTTCAATATTGTGTCTGATAAAACATAACAATAGTAACGTGTTTTTTGCAATGTTTGTTATTTCGACTCTGTAAAGCTGATTACAATGTGCGTAAAGCTTTAATATCTCTCTGATGAATAAGAGTGTGACGTTATCTTATCTACCTCTCGTATCGACAATGTGATCTTCGTATTATTTTATAGTGCAATACACGGCAAAGCGATAACAGGCTGAAACACTTTAATCAAAATTATTATAAATTTGTATACATTTGACATAATTTTCTTGATACCTTTTTAAAGCTCGTGAAATGTTAAACGATCTTAATCACATCAGCATTTTCAAATAGTGGTTATGAATCTCATCGCCCATATTATAATTTTTTTAATTAAGTGTTGAAATGTACGAAACCCGTAAATTAACCTGAACATGTTGTCGTGATGGTGATGATAATTGTTACTGAAAAAGGATTGACAACAAACAAACAAGAAATTCTCTTACATAATGAATAAATAACATGCGTACAAAGCTTCCACCGTGTCGGGAGGGTTGGTGTATGGTGTTATGACCAGCTGCCTTTTAGTACACTGTACTGGCACAATAAAATAGCACTTTAGCATGACGTACTATTAGCATGCGAAATGTCTTCGTTCTCTAAATAGAATCTGCCTAATTAATTATATATTTTTTTCAACCAGGATCCTACAATCCATTCTAAATGGCGATGACATTGTTGAGAAGAAACCTGTTTGTCCAAACTGTTTGTCACATGGCCAAACATGTTGTCATGGTTAAGCTCATAAAATACAAACACATCCATCATTGATTTAGACATGACCTTAAAGTTTTTAAAATTAAAGATTAAGTTAATCTCAAGGGATTATTTCCTCAACGAATACTCGGTCAATAGCCGCCTTGGTTGACAACGGCATAAGGATCTATAGCGAAACCTCACCTTTACAGTAAATGAAGAAGTTGTTATCTAATTGTGTCTACTTTTGTAGTTTGTACTGTTTTCCGTGATTAAAAAAATAAGTCTTTTTAAAGGCATTTAGAAGTGATACACATAAGGAAGAGAATTTGTGGATGTCAGCTTCTTTATTATGAGGAACACAACGTTTCGGAGTGTTGTGTACTCCTTTGTCAGGTCAATGGAGGAGTATGCATATACTCTGAAACGTTGTGTTCCTCATAATAAGGAAGTTGACATCCATATATTCTCTTCTTTATTTAAGAAATTGTTTTGAAATATATTGAGGTAAGTTTTTAATTTGGTCGGAATACAGCGCGAGTATCATGAGTTGCCCTGTCTTTTCTCGGACTGCTGTGGGTGATTCATTGTATAATATATTGCCGCAAATGCACACCTCTCATTCTACCTTACTTTCTGAATATTTTAAACAACATGTACCTTTGTCACTTCTAAAACTGTATTTGAGGGCATGTTGAGGGTTTAATATCTATTTACATATATATCTATTTCCCCGACGTCATTTCAAATTTAATATATAGAGTCGGTCTAAACTCCTTAAAAGCAAAAACAGCTGCTGATAACACAGACATTATTTGACTTTAGATATACATGTATACATGCTTATATTTCTTACCATATAGGTACTGTATAAATTATCATAAATTCCAAGATCACAATGACCCATTGTTTCTTGAATAAAATGCTTTCATTATCATACATTTAACTTTAAACTCGTAGGTTTATTTAAATAAACTTCACTTCCCACAAAACCGTTCATAAACCTGGTCGTATATTTACAGACAAGATATGCAAGGTAGAGGTCGCGCTATAAATAGATGTCACGTCGTGGGGGGTCCATAGAGAGCATCTAATATTATTAAATCCAGCTTTGATGAGGGCTATTTGTCCTCGAACACTGACGTCATGGAGAAGTGACTTCGTCGAATAACCTTTATTTTTTAGTTAATGGTTATCTGTCCCTCTAGGAGAGCAGCAAGTACGTATTGATAACTAGTGAATAAAACAGAATTGAAAAGACATTTGTATCATCACATTGAGTGAAAAATACGTATAATGAATTGTAGGAATCTAGCTGAACAGTTACAAAGCAATTAAACAGTTTCTACGTAAAGAAAGAAGACATTTCATAAAGGAGAATATTTTATTTGCCCTGATGATAAAAATATTTTTTTATTAAACGCAATTTGGAAATACACTGCATGTTATTCTGCCTTTTAAGCATCTCCGTTCAAGCTGTCTATTAGATTACTCGATAATATGGCTGCGCTTACAGCTGATTAAATACAACGGACCTGTTTATAGTAGGGATGACGATGTTCGAGTCGTTTTATCAGAATGCAGGGTACCATTCAGAACCCTCGTATGCACTCAGTAAAATACAAAGATTATTTGAATTAAACTTAAATTTAGTTAAACTCGGAGTTTATTCAATATAATTTGAAACTTTTGAAAAACCATGTAGTTTGCATAACATAAGATAGAATAATGAGCATTTTATTAACGCATTTTTCAGTAGCATTTACACGCATAAATATCCAATAATATCGCAACTTACAGCAATATATTCAATACACCTATAAACTGACAAATACAAACTACGGCACGTGACTTCGGACTGTGAGGATATTTCTTTCAATTAGTCAATATCAAAATAGAGCAGCGTGCATTAACTCGGCTTAGAACAGGAAAGTACAAGTTTATGCGAATTGTAAGTTTGTTTGTTTGTATGTATTTTGTATACTTACGTATTCGATGATTTTGAAACACATGGAAGATCTCTTCTCCTGCTTGGTAGGCCAGTGTTGCGGTTTGTCGTGATATTAAGGACAAATGGTTCACAGTCGGTCAGGGATATGCGAATTATGAATCTATTGTAAAATACATTTAGTTCGATGATTTAGAAATGTTCGCTTACATTTAATGAATAAAAATTACAGCAACGCGAATATTTATTAAATATACAACTTGTGTGTCTTTCTTAGTAAGTCGACACAGTGGGGAGTGATAGTTGAGTGGGTATTATCTGCATCTAGTTTTCATAATAATCGTAATAATAAAAGCGACAAAACCCCTTCGATATTCATAAGAAGTCTCTGCCAAAAGCAGAGTCAGTTGTGCGATTCTGACTATATTATGAGCATGTGTTTATGAATCACTATCAATAGTGATGATACCAGGTGTTCCTAAAGTGGTGAGCGTATCCTGTTCCATCGGTGGCACCCGTCACAAACACATGCAAAGGCAAGTCGCGCCAAACAACATTCACATCTATCAACGCCCTTATAATCTCTACAAACCATACTCACTTCAACTCTATCTCTATACACCCCGACATACCCAACACCACCCCTCCCACCCCAACACCACCCCCTCCCACCCCATCCCACCCGCCATCACCACCCAAAGCACTATAGCTCCACGACACACAATTGCCTTCCTGTTAAAACCTCACTGTTTCTGGCGGTGATGATATATTTCGATTAAAAAGGTTATGTAAAGACCGTTTTTTACGACATTTATTCTTAAATCATTTTGATCAACTTTGATAGCAAAGTTTAAGGTGCACGCACCTTTCCATAGAGTTCAATATTAATGCCCATTTTGTTATTTGAGCTTTTGTTTCTTATAGCCCGTGGATGAAAAATGGCGTTTTCCGTCACAATTTTGATTTATAGTGTGTCCAACGTGTAGAATAGTGTGTGTGATCTCCGCTTATTCTCTCCATTGGAGACCAATGCCCCCGTTCCGAACACAAGCAGGGCTCAGTAAATTTTGCAAAAAAACAGACTCGACCCCACTAGGGAATATTTGAAATCCCCCAAACAGCATCTGTTTAGACTTTCGTCTCCCAAGGTAACGCGTAATAGCGTAATGTTTTCCTAAACGCAGAAATTCATCAATAAAATCACTACTCCGGAATATGAGTGAATGAAAAATTGACATTTTGGTCGAATATTGCAGGCTCATATTTGACTGTGTGCTAAATTGACTAGCTTATGAGACAATGTGCCGCCAAACTTGGAAATTGAGGAACGAAAGTACTTTGTCTATTAAAGCTATATTGATGTTCTGAAAGATAGGTTTGCTAATTTGCTGAGTCTATAGCGGTGTTATTTGCCTACGGCTTCCAGTTAGGATTTTATGGAACACCTTATAAAGAAAGGGTTATATTGACTATTTATGTAGCTTCTCACTGAATGGTTTGAATGCATATTAATGAAAACATATTTATATCGGCCGTTTTTGAAGGACGCGACAATGAATGTGTGTTTAGACGCTAACAACTGCCATATTGTCAGAAATAATATATGTAAACGTTTACCAGAATACGGATGGGTTTGCGAAACTATATTACAAATGTAAATACTAACTTTGTATGCATCTCCAGTAATTGCCAGTCTTAGAAACTAATTGAAATATATGTTTATGTTTATTTAACTACACCACAAAATGATAGTGCGTGATGGTATGTGGTATATCTTTATATCTGTGATATTGCTATCTTCCGAAATGTTGTTTCTAGATGTTGAATATTCATACCACGGCACAGTCCTAAAAGCCCGCTTCAAAACATTCGACCTGGCTCTGCTATAAACATACCGTTGCTTTATCTTATATCTCCAAGTGTCAAAAACACCGAAAGATAGGACTGTTATTCCGGAATATTAATTCAAACATTTACATTTAAATGTCGTCTTAAAAGACAGCGTCACTCTCGAACATCCAATACGTTTTGTTCGCGTAAGCAAATCATTTAAGGGAATTAAAGAAGATTTTATGATAACAAAATGGAACGCTATCGGATATTATATATAGGATAAAGACGCAGAAGGACGGTCCATTGTTCGTTTATAAGTAACAAGTATCAATTATCATTTTTTTCAAATTATTACAATACCATTCCACAAGATTTCATTTTTCAAATTAAAATTATTCCAAATGACAGGCTTTGCTTTACAAAACGAAACGGGAAAGTTCGATGCTAATTTCAGCCTTAACGAAACATGGGTACATTATCCAGAATGAGGGTCTATCGTTTTGTCATCCAGCCCCTATCGAGCACTATAATTTTTACTTTGGTATCTGTCCCTGTCACTCTCTGGACACGAATTGTACTACTGACAATAATACACACGTTATCTATAGTAAGGGCTTTGGCATACTCACATCTAGCCCCTATGGAACGACAAAGACGGGACATAGACAATAAGCATTTCTGAAACACAAAAACACGAAGCACTTCGTGTGAAAGCCATAGATCCCCATTGTGATCTTGGCCGAAATATACCACAGGGTGGTGAGTGTTGTTTATCGCCGCAGTCGGCACTATTCCAGGTGCATTACGACGGTCGGACAATAACAGAGTCTGGACACTGACTGAAAACAAGAACCACAATCCACGCCGTCGGGGTACGTTGAAACGTTACCATCCACGCCACAGAATCTGGCAATCGGATCATATTAAATCGACCCTAGCGTCCTGGGGACTTTTTTTTACCCAGCCTCTCCGTGATTTTCATATACTTGTTATAAAGTTGCATTTTTCAAAATACTGACAAACGCCTGAAACAGTTTTGGAAATATTTCATCATTCCAAAATGTCTAACCTTGAAAATTAGATTTGACTAAAATATTACTAGAGTTATCACAGCGTTACTACGCTGAAGACAGCCTCCGAAACACTGATCGAGAACACAACTATGATACCCGTATCAAATCCATCACTATCGAATAACCATTTCTTGTTTGTTTGAGCCACCATCAAACATGGCGTATACTTTCCTTTCCCAGTTTGTCTAAATGCTTAATGTTTTACGCGTGCTTCAAAATGAATCAGTTGGTTGAATCTAATTCAGTGGATGTTTTCATTATTCAGTAACACCATTGCATTAATTGACTATTCCAACTGTTCCTCGTATCCAGTTTCAACACAAGTTACCCAGTTCGATATGTACAGGCGGTACAAAACATTCCAAACAAAAGCTTTTAACCTTTCTGGTAACACACGTGAAAGTGTTTTGAAATTATTTTTAAAAATTCAGAACGATATAACTTGCAAAGAGATCGTCGATAAGCAGATGGGTAAATATTTATGAGTGTAATCCCGAAACACATGGGGAAATACTACCCGGGTTCATCGTTTTATAGCCATCTTTTCTGCCAATTTATGATCCCATACAAGGGAACCAATAAGAGGGCGAGTTTAACGACAGGGATTTGTTGACGGGGTATGGAACAATTATGACCATTATTAATCAAAATATTGTTCCAGTCTTGCGGCGATCAAAGCACGGAAACAAGGGACGTCAGGGGAAGTTAAGCTGATCTTGAGGGAACCCTGGGTCTTAAGGAGAAGAAACACCCCCTAGCTAGGATTGTCGTTAAAAACAGACCTTTCGACTTTTTTCTTAAGGAGGGAAAGCACAGTTCATCGAAACGTGGATGGAAATTAGCTTATCCATCTGCTGATGTAGACGAGAAATGATTGGATATTATGCTGTGTTTATGGTGCCTTTTAGTACCCGTCACAGCCGTTGCCCTAAAAAATTATATTAACGATTATGGGAAACATACCATATGCAATAAATTGTTATGTTGATACAAAAGTTGATCTTCTATGCAGATAGGTGTGGCTTTTAATTGAAATGATGACAGGTTTGGAGAACGCATCAAACTGCAAAAGATAATGAAACAATTTTTTTTTTCAGAACAAAGGGACAACAAAAGGGAGATCCACAATACAAATTAGTGTCCTTGTTTCATGAAGAATTGTTCTTGTTTCACGAAGAATTGTTCTTTTTCACATATATTTTTTTTGGTTTCACGGTGACCATTTTCTTAATGTGGACCTCAATATAGGTTACGATCTCTAAATACTCAAATGTCTTTAAAATAACCGTTGATTTTATCAGTTCTCGATTCAGAGATTTTTTCAGATGATAGTTAAACAGAGACTAAGAAGATACGACAGTGACGTTTATACTTAAAGATATCTGAAGGAGGGGTTTTCACTGTCAGTCAAGGTATACAAGCCGAACAAGACTTGTAAGCCTTATACGTTTGCAATATTCCATGAGAATAATCGAATCTGGACCAGATAATCCAGTGATTGATAATATGAGCAATGGGGTACGATGACATTCAATCTACCAAGTCACCAAGCCTGACCACCCGATCCACCAAACCGCCTCTTACGACAAACACAGGTTGCTGGGAATGAAGTCTAACCCAGAATCATTTGGACACCGAATAAGTAGTTATGTTAAGGCATATTATGAACTGAGTAAAATTGATTATCTGCATTCTAGCTATCTCGTGACGTCTGTAGAAAATCGAGTCGACGTGGTAAACAAGTGGTTAATAGTATGAGCAAAAGTCCTCGCCGATGGCGATGCGCACTCTGACCACCTGATGAGGTAACACTAGAGTTACCTACCCTGTTTACAGCAGAGTCTACGTAGATGAGAAGATTGTCATCCATGTGCTTACGTCAAAGAGATAGAAATTGGTTATCTTGTCAAATCTTTACTCGTTAATGATAAATATAATTATCGTTTCTTTGTAAATATAGACACGAGAACGCATTTTCATACTCTCAGTTTATGTGGTACAATATATTTTAATAGTTTGGGAGCATAGTGAGAGCAATTAAATAGTAGTTGTTTCAAACGGATACACACTAGATGTCGGAAACGTAATTGGGATGGGGGTTAAATATATCTGCAAAGTTTCGTTATCAGGTCTTTTCATATTTTATAAATCGATTCAACTATGTAGAAGTAGAGACGGTTGGGTGGCCTAGTGGTTAAAGCGTTCGCTCGTCGCGCCGAAGACCCGAGTTCGATTCCCCACATGGGTACAATGTGTGAAGCCCATTTCTGGTGTCCCCCACCGTGATATTGCTGGAATATTGCTAAACGCGGCGTAAAACCATACTCACTCACTCATGTACAAGTACTGTAACAACGCAATGGAAGTTAGAAATATGGCATCAAATTCAGTGAACGTCATGTTGGCTACGAAAAACATATCGAGTTATCAGTATTTCGAGACAAGCAGGGTTAGTCAGATAGACATGTATTCCGAATTGTTACTCGAAACCAGAGACTATCTCTGGGCCATACGTTACTTGGTTTTTGAACGATAAACTGATTAAACGAAGTTCGTGATAACAAGGTTATACTGTATCTCGACATCGATATTGCCGTGTTGTTAAGTTCAAGTTGGATGTACATCAATGTTCATTTCAAACCATTATATACCACGCAAGTTAAGCTAAGGAGCACCCGATTATTCTATATGGCTATAGGTACAGTAAACTACGGTTATAACGAACTCAAAGGGACCACTAATTTTGTTCGTTATAACCGTAGTTCGTTATAGGCATATATACAGCACATGAACATCAAATGGCCGGGACTAAAAAATAAGTTCGTTATATCCGTCAGTTCGTTATAAGCGTGTTCGTTATAACCGTAGTTTACTGTACATGTAATCTGTCATGGCGTGTGGGTATTGCAACAAACAGCCTTCCAAGACCCGTGAAGATCCGGGGAAGAATTGGTCTTCAGCAACCCATGCTTGTCGTAAGAGGCGACTAACGGGATCGAGTGGTCAGGCTCCAATTGCGTGGATCGATGCTCATGATATCAATCACTGGATTGCCTGGTCTAGACTCGAATATTTACAGACCGCCGTCATATAGCTGGAATATTGTTGAGTTCGGCGTTAAACAACAAACCAATCCAAATTTCTTCACTTGTTTCGAGTTATACCCCTTTATGCGGGAAGCTGGAGGTTGAATAATTAATGATCGTGAAACAGGAATGCGCAACGATTATACAATTGAAATATGATGTTAAGAAAAATAAATATAAACAGACGAAATATATCATCCTCAGCGTTACAGTTGTGGAAATGTTTAGATGTAGATCACGGCATTATACGCAATACCAACTGTATTATCGTACCTGTCGTTCCTCTTGATCTAGCTGCCCAGTGAAACAAGAAATATGTTTTTGTGTGTTGTGTTTTGTGGGTGGGTTGTTACAATGCTAACTATAATTAATAATATATGAAGTTTTAATATTACACCATTCGCTTTCCCATTTTAAACATGATTAATTACTCTATCGTCTCATTCAACTTTACCCACGCTACTGTAACAGAAGAAAAGGTTCATGTACTTTGAGTTGATACCGCTAGTTGTGGAAATCGATAACATATTGATTAGAACGAGCAATCAAAATTTAAATAGTTACATAATAATCCTGGCCAATACACAGACTGCTGTCATCACTTCTACATGAAGAAGATAATACCATTTAATGTACTTGTCTCTGAAAAGGGTTCGTGGCAGTAAGGAGAACCACAAGAGCCTGACCTTAGGTTTTTATTTTCAAATCTTCTCGCTACCGATCTACTTAATGGCTGGGTGTGTCGGGGCGACCATAATAAACCCAGGACAAGCGAATGCATGTCTTTTATTGTCAGTCGTTTTATTAAGACGAAGAAGGGTCGTCTCTCCAGGGAGCTCCGTTGGTAGGCTTGAAATCGAGTCCTTATTTTATACAAGTGGTATGATGGCATATTAATGCATAGTTTTCTTTGATTTATCAGTTTTAAAATATTTGTGAATTATTCATAATTACGGGAGTTATTTATTTATGGGTATCTTATAGCTTTAGTATTTTTTTTATTTCAAAGCAAAACACATAAAAAGTAATAGAAACGTGGTAGAAATAAGGTTAAATGTTTTTCAGTTAAAGTCAAAAATGAATAAAATATTTATTCATATGAATCATTGGAGTCCGTATTTATATGCAAATGAAAATTCCGATTTATTTTGGTGATAAGGCTATTAGAAAAAGCACTAAAAGGGAATAATTTACTAGTGTTCTTGTCTTAGCAATCAACTGACTATATATACACATACATATATATGTAGCCTATATATTGGTAACAACTCACATGTTCATTAATGAAAACAGGATAACGCTGATGGATTATGAAAGAAAGTGCGAATCAAGTGTATGTGTACAACGTAGAGAGCGACAGGTTAGAGCATTTCCAAAGTCATATTTCGCATCGAAACCTAAGTCAATGACAGAGTAAGTGATTTATTATATTTGAAGACTATGAATTAATAGGTACGAAATGGTGATATAAATATGTCCAAATATAAATATCCCGTGAAAATGAGGACAACGTCAGTAAACGTTATTTGTACGGGTTTCTGAAGGATAACGCATGTAAAATATAAAACCCACTATTGGAACGAAATGAGATTTGCGACAAAGCATTAGCATACATTTGAACACTTTATTTTATTTCTAGATTAACATACAAATTTACAGTCACAATACATCAATATTAATTAATTTCCTAGAAACCCGAAAACATTCTATTGACTTGAAATACAATACATTTTATAGTTTTGCGCGCTGCCTCAACGCTCAATGTTGTATGATTAAATATGGATTGATATTACAAAAAGTTATACTTTTCTAAATCCGCAAAAATCCTTTGAAGTATGTAACAAATACATATAACTATTTGGTTCAGTTCGCAGCCAAACGGAAATATATGTCTTTTCGTTAACATAAGCCACAGAATTCGTTCCATATTCAAACAAAATCTCTGCGAAAAGCAGAGTTCTTTGTGCGATTCCGACAATATCATAGTCATTTTTAAAACCGTGTTGTTTCAAGAATTAGTTTTCGTATATTAAAGAGAAAATTAAAATAAGTATGACTCGTGATTTGAAGCACTGCATAATCAGGAATCTTCATCATAATTTATTGATAATTAATTTCATATTTATAATAGTCTTAGAGACAATATTCAACGTTATGGATGACAACTTCTCATTTATTTCAACTTCATAACGGAGCACGATGCTACATCGAAACGTCGCTATAAGCAATAAACCAGCTGTTGTGGTCTATAACGTTGCATGTTTTCTTATTTACCAAACAGTTATTACACAATACATGAGGATATACAAAGCGTCATGCATTTGTAGCATTACATCCTATAAGAACGGGGGACCATTATAACATTCTACATTAAGAGTTACAAATTCTTTAGAAAATCTAGAGTAATAGATATAATATATCTTACCAGAGTCAGTAACATGTTATCTGTATTAAGGAGAATTGTTCACATGCGTTTTAGACATATACTTTCCATTATAGTATGTGCGATTCAAATACAACTTTGCTGAAACGTATCTACATATGATATAGCTGTATTTCAGAGTGGTACAATGCGATGCTCGTTGTTATACTGCTCACTGATATTTTAACTATCTTAATGACAGGTCGTTAAGTTCTACAGTTTCAATCTGAGCTGGTCTGTGTAAATAGCAATTTGAAGAGAATGTTCTAATTTTATGAAAATAATTCGTTGATTAATAGAAAATGTACGCTTTGGAAGGACATGTGTCTGACTTTAAACGTGGATCCGAAACCGTATGCCCGTCTTGGCTTAAGGGAGATTATAACTCTGATATACACCTTGACACGAAACTGAGCACTTTTACCATAGTTTTGCTCAGATACTGTAAAACAGGAATTTAATGCGACATGAAAATAATGCGAGCTCTTGGTTTTAGACACAAATGCGCATTTTAAAAATGCGTGTGCCCATACCCTTTCCTAAAAATTTATGCGCTGGATTTATGTTCTGTGTTATTTTAATTAATGTAACCTACGTAAATAAAAGCCTTACCTGAAAACGCTTCGTTTGTTTCAAATGACGTTTTGAGCAGGAACTGTGAGTAGACAGAGATAAATAAAATAACTGTGCACATTAAATCTCTTGTGCATGTTTTTTCAGTGTGAGATTCCTTCCTTATTTTAATATCATCTAAGCTAATTGCCCGTATGTTTCATGGCCAAGCGTGAGAATGGTTTCCTTGCAGCTATCATTGTGTTTGTGTTGTTTTAGTTGACAGTCTGTTGGTACTAGTATATACGTTCGGCCCTTTGATGAAAAGAAGTGGAAAACAGATCAGTGTATGAAATAAGGGGATTATGCTGATAGGATATTCTCAAATGAAACAACAAGATTGTCACTAGTATAGCGGATTAGTATGTGATCAAAATCAATGAACGATAGAATAGAATTTGTTTTACCCTTGATGCCCAATTGCTTTTTCCATTCTCATAATCCAAGAATGGCATGTATTGTTAAGAAGATAGAGTATACTTCTCCCTTTGATATGCATTCGTAGAATAATATGCCTTTTAGAAACTACGTTTATGGATGTGGAAATAATTTATAAAAAATAATTCTTTTGTATATCATTCGAGATGAATCATTTCTCGTTCATAAACTATGAATAAATTAAGAAATTCGAACATGACAATTTATTGTGCAACATACGGTTAATATGGCGGTGGTGCAGCAACCTTTAAAGTCTATGCATAAATGACACGGACGTAAATGTTAACAATAGGGATCCATGTTCCGTGTTATTCTTTCTCACTTTTAATAAACCAAATCCTTTTTTGGTTTTCAAATTATTAGTTCATCAACACTTCATTTAAATTCTCTTCACAAATTTGCATTGTAATTTGATAACTTTCAACGCTGTTATCAGAACCACATGTTCCAGATACTCAAATCAATGTTTTAAACCTGTGTTTTCTCAAATTCAGCGGTGCTGAATCAACTTGTTATATCGCTGGACTTAAACTGTTTTATAAAGTTTCCGAATTTCAGTGGCTTCAAATCCTGGATCTTGGACGTAAATCAAGAAAACTTTCAAACTTTTCCAATAGAATAATAACACAAGGTGAAATTTGAATTGTTAATTTACAGCGCATCTGACGCGAAGGTGGAATGAAACATATTTCATTACTAACTATCCGAGGTAATATCGAACCCAGCTTGAGGTCACGTGATGTATGGAGCCAATGGCTACTATTCACCATAAATCACACGGGTGCTTCGCAGCCACACCTGTTTTGCATGCGCATCTTTTGTCCCCGTTCCAGACGTACTTGGATCTGAAATAAATTTAATGTAATTTTCTGATGAGGTCGACCTGTCCGTCTATATATTATGTTTCTAATGGGGCGGCATCTAAGTAAGTCTGAATATTTTATAACTCTTTATTTATTATTTGAAGTCATCCCTGTTAATCTATGAATATGGAATAGATCCCGCTGCATCTGCGACCGTCCAGTCACTGCATCCTTGTCTAGCGCATCATCAGGAATCTATATTTCCCCACGTAAACCATTGCTAAATAGCGGCTATCTGGTACGTGGGAACATATATTTAGTCATGTGACGCCTCTCCGAAAACATGGCGCTTGCACCTGTCGATAAGAGCATGTTTCGAAATAATTGTGTTTGGGAAAACAATAAATCATCACTGTTGATTACAATATATTAAATGACATCGTTTTGAGCAGTAGTTTTAAGTTTGGATTAACGATTATACAACATATGATTTTACTAACAGTTCACATAATGCGTACAAGGTGACCGTATATTTTTCATTGGTGAAATGAATAATAGTTTCGAAATTTCATATTTGACAACAACTTCGCGGCAATATTTTTTCGCTCATTTCCGATTTTTAATGAGCTCGGTATCGATCAGTATCGCTCGGTTGACATGAAAACCTTTGGTCCATCCGGTCTACACTGAATGGTTTTCTCAAGCATACGTACATGTTTTTTCAAAATAAAATGAAAGTAAAATGTAAAAACCATTCGTTTATACAGTTCATGGAATAACTTTATACTACTTAAAAGTAGTTGTAAAGAACACCCTACTCTTCCATATACAAAAGTTAATCTGGCATGAAAGAATCGGGTGTTCTTTAACTTCGTTTGAGTAGCATATATCAAGGTAATTTCATAGCAGTTCAAGCTGTAACACATGGTAGACATAACCATTTACCATTAACCGTTATAAGCGTGCAATGCTGTATATGTTAATTCTTTTGAATGCGAAACTTTATAACAGGGTGCAAGGTATATTGAGCAACTTTATAACAAAGTGCAGGATGTAATGACAAACTTTATATCAAAGTGCAGTATATACTGAGAAACTTTATAACAAAGTGCAGTATATACTGAGAAACTTTATAACAAAGTGCAGGATAGATTGAGAAACTGCATAACAAAGTGCAGGATATATTGAGAAACTTTATAACAAAGTGCAGTTTATACTGAGAAACTTTATAACAAAGTGCAGTATAGACTGAGAAACTTTCTAACAAAGTGCAGGGTGTATTGAGCACCTTTATAACAAAGTGCAGTATATAGTAAGAAACTTTATAACAAAGTGCAGGATGAATTCAGCAACTTTACGACAAAGTACAGGATGTAATGACAAACTTTATAACAAAGTGCAGTATATAGTAAGAAACTTTATAACAAAGTGCAGTATATACTGAGAAACTTCATAACAAAGTGCAGGATATATTGAGAAACTTTATAACAAAGTGCAGGACATTTTGGGAAAGTTCATAACAAAGTGCATGGTAGATTGAGAAACTTCATAACAAAGTGCATGGTAGATTGAGAAACTTCATAACAAAGTGCAGGACATGTTGGGAAACTTCATAACAAAGTGCAAGACATATTGGGAAACTTCATAACAAAGTGCATGGTAGATTGAGAAACTTTATAACAAAGTGCAGGGTGTATTGAGCAACTTTATAACAAAGTGCAGTATATAGTAAGAAATTTTATAACAAAGTGCAGGATGAATTGAGCAACTTTATGACAAAGTACAGGATGTAATGACAAACTTTATAGCAAAGTGCAGGGTATATTGAGAAACTTTATAACATAAGTGAAGGATATATTAAGAAACTTAATAACAAAGTGAGTGAGTGAGTGAGTATGGTTTTACGCCGCTTTTAGCAATATTCCAGCAATATCACGGCGGGGGACACCAGAAATAAGCTTCACACATTGTACCCATGTCGGGAATCTAACCCGGGTCTTCGGCGTGACGAGCGAACGTTTTAACCACTAGGCTACCCCACCGCCCCTATAAAAAAGTGCAGGATGAACCGTGACACTTTATAACAAAGAGCAGGATGAATTGAGAAACTTTATAACAAAGTGCAGGATGTATTGAGACACTTTATAACAAAGTGCAGGATGTATTGAGAACTTTATAACAAAGTGCAGGATGAATTGAGACACTTTATAACAAAGTGCAGGATGTATTGAGACACTTTATAACAAAGTGCAGGATGAATTGAGACACTTTATAACAAAGTGCAGGATTTATTGAGAAACGTTATAACAAAGTGCAGAATGTATTGAGAACTTTATAACGAAGTGCAGGGTGAATTGAGCAATTTTATAACAAAGTGCAGGATGTATTGAGAAACTTTATACCAAAGTGCAGGATGAATTGAGACACTTTATAACAAAGTGAAGGATGTATTGAGAAACGTTATAACAAAGTGAAGAATGTATTGAGAACTTTATAACAAAGTGCAGGATGTATTGAGCAACTTCAATACAGAGTTCTTCAAATGATTGAGTCTGGACCAAAAAACCGGTGATGGATATCATGAGCATCGATTCACGCAAGTGGGATACGATGACATGCATCAACCGAGTCAGCGAACCTGACCACCCGATCCCGTTTGTTGCCTCTTACGACAAGCATAGTCGCCTTTTACGGCACGGATGGGATGCTGAATACGTGCAGTTATGATTAGGATTGAGTGGTTTATCAGAGACATATGGACGACATTTCCGATTTGACGAATGAGTGAAAAAAATATGTCCGATGCAGATCCCTAATTTCTCTCGTACCATATTTTCTATATATTTTATGACTTGCCTTTGCATGTGTTTGTGATTGACGTCACCCATGTACAGGGACACATTTTCGCGAACACCTGGTATCATCACTTGTGACTCATGATCACATGCTTATGCTGTAGTCGTACAATCGTACAATGCACACTGCTTGTAGTAGAGATTTTGGAAAGGGTTATGTCGCTTATATTACTAATAAACTGATAAAAGGAAACATTGCGTGTTTGACACCCCATACCTCTGACATGCCCACTTTTCGCCCGTATACGTACCCCGTTAATGTACCATGTATATTGACCCGAAGATTGACAACAGTGTGGCTACAATGTTTGACAGTGTTTGACAACCAATGCCAACAGTTCACAGTTCATCCATTCTCAAAAATCGTGAACACTGCTGATCGGGACTGTACTGTTCCAAGGGAGATTGTCCGGATTAACGCAAAGGCGAATTAACAAATAATCGTTACGTAGTAACGTCACTTTAATCCCACATAGTGATGCTTAAAAGCAATGATCAGGTTGGCGGTTTACATAATAACGAGGTTTCCGTACTAATGAGGCTTCCGTGCATATATGGTTTCCGTACCAACACTGTTTCTGTACATAACGCAACTTCCGCACAAACGATGTTCTGTATTTATAAGGCTTCCGTACATAACGAGGTTCGATCACCTGGTCGCGTCACACCAAAAGACCTTACTCATTGTTATCATGCTTCGTGCTGGGTATTAAGGGGCTAAAACAAGGACTGGTTGGCTTGGAGTCAGTATACTCTGTCTGATTGGGGTATCCATGTTAAACTGCGGCATAGTATCTCAGTAGGCTAGTACTATAAAACCGGCATTAGTACAGACTAGTACAAGCAGCCACACACACACGTGCATGCACGTCGTTATAGCCTGTCTTACAGACCCTGATACAAATATATCCAATACAGCCCATGCAAGTCTATAATGAAAATGAAGAGTCTCTGGGCTCCTTTTTATTATAGTTTTATTAAGATAATTTAACAGCTGTTTTTTTGTAAGACATGTCCATTTCAGAGACTTGATGTTAGTCTAACGTCGTTATAGAGACATGCAATAATCTTGAACGCAAGTTCAGCTCAACTTTACCTCACCTCACCCGTTAGCCGAGACTCCCGTCTTCCGAAAAAGGATTGGATTAGACGTCGCATAATGACGTAACCCCATGATATGAAATTAATTTATTCATAATGGTCTCACATGGATTATTTGTGTTCTATTGTATTGACATCAGATGAAACATGACGTCACAAGATACACATTTAATGTGAATTTGGTGCGTAGACTAAACCATTTTTCGCCTTGGGATCAACATAATTCTTGCAGCGGAACCAAACCATAAGCAGCCATTCCGATCAAAATATTTCTCATGAAATGTGGGACAGATTAACTACAAGTGTTAGCGAAAGTCCGACATTGTAAATGTTCAAACGAAGTTTGTATACAATGAAGTGTTTTCAAATTGACCATTCTAAACAAGCACCTATCCCCAAAATGACGATATATAGAAACAGCAACGTATATAGCAAATAACAATCTAGTTTACGGTGTTATGGTCGGAGGAAATTTTGGCATGGATGGTAACTCAATTATCCGGATAAACGTGTTCCACTGTATTTACAAATTAGATGATATATTGACGACAACAAATACGTGAGCACGCTGGTATTGCAACTGAAGCACGTGCACAGCATCGTTTAATCCTAAACTGCCGGGAAAAAGAAAGTATATACCATGTTTGATGGTGGCCAAAACGAAACAAACAAGGAATGGATATTCAATGATGATGTATGTGACACGGGTACATAGTTCTGTTCTGGACCTGCAGTATGTAGTGTTGCGCCGGCTGTTTTCAGTCTAGTAACGTCTTGATAACTTTGATAACCTGATAACGTGTATATTTGGCTGCCCAGCAGTTTAGAAACTTCCCATGAATGAACGGACTGAACTGCATCTCAGAATACACATACGGTGTTTCATAATTCCACTAGGTTCTAGTAGAGACATTGTTCGCTACCTTAACTCCGTATTATGTCCAATTCAAAAGGCACGGTGGCGGTCGGGTAGCCTGGTGGTTAAAGTGTTCGCTCGTCACGCCGAAGACCAGGGTTCGATTCCCGACATGGGTACAATGTGTGAAGCCCATTTCTGGTGTCCCCCGCCGTGATATTGCTGGAATATTGCTAAAAGCGGCGTAAAAACAAACTCACTCACTCACTCAAATGGCACGTGTAAATAGCTATCAAATCAAATGACGCTTATGTGAGGTGAGATGGGGTGACGTGAGGTGAGGTGAGGTGAAATGGGGTTTAACGTCGCATCTAAGATTTTTACACTTTTAAAGCTACGTGCATGCACGTGTGTGTGAGGCTACTTGTACTAGTCCGGACTGATGCCGATTTTATGGTGCTAGCCCACTGAGACACCATGCGGCAGTTTAACATGAATACCCCACTCAGACAGAGTATACTGACCTCGAGCCGACAAATCCTTGTTTTAGCCCCTTATGCGCCTGGCAGGGTAACAACAAGTACGTCTTTTGGTATGACATGGGTATCGAACCCCTAACCTTCCGCTCTCCGGGCGAACGCTCTACCACTAGACCACGGAGGCGGTCAAATCACGCTTATGTGTAAAAGACACTATGTCACTGATAACACAGATGAAGATCGGAACGTCACCTCAGAAAGGTTGCTATTGTCCGATGGTTACAGTCGCAATAGAACGAAGACAATACACCCTCGGTTATAGAGGATGGGTAAAGTTGTGAAGTATTGGTTGTATTTGTCAAACCCTGCAACCACTTTGCAAAAAACACTTATGTCAGTCTTCGGTATAATAGACAGGGTACAATTACGGGTAAATATACGGGTGCAAATTGTGTATATCAGAGCTGTAAACGAGTGTCATGCATAATTTCATTTTATCTGTATGTTTATGTAATCTGTTAATGCAAGAGAATAGCCAGTCTAGATTATCCGCCGAAGTATTCCATTTGGCGTGAAGGGCAAACTTATATAAGGAACCACTGAAAATCAGTCATGACACCAGGTGTTCGCGAACAGGGCAAGCATGTCCTGTCCTACCGGTTGCATTCACGCAATTTGGACAACAAAAGTTAGTATTTGTTGCCTGACGCCGCATATCAGTAAACACAAACAATTCCATAATACTCATAGTTGCACATTAACTGTTAGGGTAAGATAACCAGCACACAAATGGTGAGTTGGCTTGGTGAGATCAGTCAGATTGCAACCAGTACGTCAGTTGTGATCTGTCAGATTGCAACCAGTACGTCAGTTATTGTGCTGTCAGATTGCAACCAGAACGTCTGTTTTGAGCTCAGTCAGATTGCAACCGCTTCATCAGTTGTGAGCTCTGTCAGGTTGCAACCAGTACGTCCGTTGTGAACTCAGTCAGATTGCAACCAGTACGTCGGTTGTGAGTTCTGTCAGATTGCAACCAGTACGTCAGTTGGTATGCTCAGTCAGAGTGCAACCAGTACGTCCGTTGTGAGCTAAGTCTGATTGCAACCAGTACGTCAGTTGTCAGCTCTGTCAGATTGCAACCAGTACGTCAGTTGTCAGCTCTGTCAGATTGCAACCAGTAGTCAGTTGGTGTGCTCAGTCAAATTGTAACCAGTACGTCTCTTATGAGCTCAGTCAGACTACAACCAGTACGTCAGTTGTCATCTCAGTCAGATTGCAACCAGTACGTCTGTTGTGAGCTCTGTCAGATTGCAACCAGTACGTCAGTTGTCATCTCTGTCAGATTGCAACCAGTACGTCTGCTGTGAGCTCAGTCTGATTGCAACCAGTACGTCAGTTGTCAGCTCTGTCAGATTGCAACCAGTATTCAGTTGGTGTGCTCAGTCAAATTGTAACCAGTACGTCTGTTGTGAGCTCTGTCAGACTACAACCAGTACGTCAGTTGTCAGCTCTGTCAGATTGCAACCAGTACGTCAGTTGTGAACTGAGACAGATTGCAACCAGTGCGTTAGTTGGTGAGCTCAGTCAGACTACAACCAGTACGTCAGTTGTGAGCTGAGTCAGATTGCAACCAGTGCGTCAGGGCAACTGCTCAATGAGCTGATTGATACAACTATCATTGGAAGATTCGAACATAAAGCGTTTATTTTGAGAACGAGTTTGTTTTTACTTTCTCCGTTTTTAAGAAGTCGTCTCCATGGTAAGTATAGGGGGTATGGGTGGCCCAGTCGTCTGAGACGCGGAATTCGGTGTGACTAGGGGATGCTTCCCCTTAGTCGTGCAAGGATCCGCTGATCGTGGATGAGAAATCCAGATTCGCTTTATTGTGAGGCTTAGTTTCCGTGCACCTTACCCGTTCGTTGATTTCGACAAATTAATAACCGTCTGATACCTGCATCGTGTCGGTCATTCAACTGTGAGCTCACAACTAACGCACTGGTTGCAATCTGACTGAGTTCACAACTAACGCACTGGTTGCAATCAACATTCAAACTCAACTCACTCACTCACTCACTCACTCACTCACTAACTCATATCTTTGGCGTCATATCTGAACGTCAGTCATAAACTGTCGAAATATTGTCGTCTTATTTATGGCACAAATTTCTACATTTGTAGTAGGTTCATGATATACAGACTGAACAAGACATTTCAAAGAATTTCCATTTATAATTTTTTACTAAAAATAATTATCAATTTAACGATTAATCAATTCAAGCCTTGCTAAAATGGACGGTAATATCTATCAGCATCACCCTCCCAGTCCAACACATCTCACATGTGGTCTTAAGATGTTACTGTCCGCTTTCCGAGGGTTTTACTGTATACGATGATGGCGACGTTAGTAAAGGGTTCTGTAAACTTGAGATATTTTGTCGGCATAGGTCATTTTTAATAAAGAAAGAAATATTCCTGCAATTACTAGGAAACAATAATGATGGTCTAATGTCATGTCCAAAACTGTTACACAATAATTTTTTGGAGGAAAAATAAAATATCCTATCGCTAACAAAATTTCAAAATGTTAAACATGCCCAGATTCACATCTTCAAACGTCCTAACGTCCATCATCCACCCTACAATACAGAGGCATACCCAGCCCAATACCAACCTAATACATGAACACACACATTAAATAGTAGCATGTCGAATATTAAAACGTTGGTCCCGTTCGCGAAATAACGTTACATTACGTGGCCACAGACATATTTAAGTGACAAAACAGAACATTTCTTTCTTCTGAAATATGGTAGATCATATTAATATATTCCATATTTTCTCATAACTGTTTCTTTGTTTTCAGGTTATTCCAACTATCAAATCTCGTATCTCCAAACGGAGTTGCACGTCCTTGAATCATCCTTGTATTTGTAACATATTCTCAGTCAAACGTAGAACACACACTGATGGGCAAACGAAAGCATACACCTTGTATAATGGTGGCTAAAAATGAAAAAAAAATAATGGTTATTTGATGGTGCTTTTTTTATACTTGTATCATACTTGTGTTTTAGATCTCAAGTTTGCAATGTTTCGGCGACTGTTTTCAGCCTATTAACGTTTTGATAAGGTTTGCAATTGTTTTGTCAAATCCAATTTTCAAGTGTATACTTTATTTTTGCCTGGCAGTTTAATTATCCGATTGAACACTGTATACTTCGTCAAACAACTTTTTTGTATTGATGCTTTGATCTCCAGATGTTATTTTGGTCATTGTCTCCAGTGGTTTATTTTTAATAAAACAATCTATTTTACCGTTTCATATTGATATGTCTTGTGTTTGAAGAGAAAAAATCGAAGTCAATATGGTCCAACTATCCTTGATATCAGGAGACGAAGCTGATCCTGTTATTTAACAATCTATTCAACATCAGGAGGCTGGAGTTTACACTCTTTAATCAATTCTGATACCCTATGATATATTTCTATATACGTATTGCGTCTTAAAAATATATATATTTACAATTGATATTCGGAGTGTTCTAAATTATGTGGGCGTGTTTTAATTTTTTTAATTTTTTTTCCTGCATCCTATTTAGTTAATCACAAGTTAACATGTTTTAAAAGCGTTTTAACTAGACAATGTTCATTAACTGCCGCAAAAGTATACACTTGAAAATTGGATTTGAACAAAACATTACAAATATTACCTGAACGTAACTGGACTTAAATCAGCTGTCGGAACCATAACTATGATACCCGTATCAAACATATAACCATTGATAAACCATTTCTTGTTTGTTTCTTTCTTCGCCACCATCAAACAGTGTACATGTCTTATGTCCGGTAGTTCAATCAAAACGAACAAGCTGAACGATTTGTGAAACAGATTTTTCACTCACAAACACCACAAAAAATAAGTATCTTAAATGAAATAATTAAAAAAAGTATCTGGAATAAAATCAACTCAAATCTGACAGAGCATGGTGATAAAATATACATTTCCGTAGGCGTCATAAACTCTACATCAATAACTGAAATTAAAACGTCAAGGCCCTTGTGGCACCCAACGACCACGAGCACAGTATATTGATCATATACAACCTTGATTTTATCAGGACTAATTATTTCAATACAGTAGCTGGAATCGACATTACTTGACACCATATGGCTCTTTGATTCCATAATAAAACGAGGATGTATATGATAAGTCGATTAACTATTTGGCCCGTGAATTCACATCAAAAACATATTTTGCCAATTAAAAGCAATTTCACGTGTAAAAACTTTACAGCATGTTGAATGCTTACTTTTATTAACTTTTCTTACACAATATATATATATATTTATTTATTTCAGTGTTTTATCAACTTTGGTTGTCAATTTTTTTTCTTCTCCAATTAAAACCATTTTCACGTGTAACTCTATACAGCATGTTAAATGATTAAATTTATAAAGTGTTTTAATACAAGTTGTACACTTTGTCGGTGTTTTATCAACTTTGTTCATCATTTGTTCTGCCGTTTCTATAACGCATTGAAGAGAAGGTGACACAATAACACGTCCAAAACATTCATCCCGCCAAGAATAACAATGACAGCCCACAAAACGTGATAACTCACAACATAAAATTGTCATATTACCACGAAGAAGCTACATAAATTTTGGCCCAATTATTCTAATTTGATAAACTTCCGTCGGGACGTTCAATCAGTATTAAAAGAACAATACGCGGGGCATTTTAATTTTCTAGTCGCGTGCTCGTGAAGTCACTGGGCATTATTTGGGACGGTCCACTACAATATAATTAGTTTCTCATGGTATAATACGGGACAAGCACCGCCACGTAGGCTAATTTTCTACAATTGCTTGTCATCCAGTCGGATTTTCTGATATTAACTTGAGACATTTTGGCACTTAATTCCCTTTGATGGACATTGTTGATATTTGTCCATGTCTTAACACAATTGAAACTAAACAGTGTTTTGGCGTTTTTAAGCACTTAAGCAAAATATTGAAATAAATGGATTCTTTATCATCCGATTAACCTTTTCAACTACATCTATCTAAAGTAAATTGGCTTATTTAAAAAGGCTTACTGATATTCAGACCACTCATTTTTATTCGTTTAATAAAAACTTGAAAAAGGTATAGTTTTCAACAATTTATAATGCTAGAGCTAATTATGAGATTGTATATACACTGAAAACGATTTATGATTTATTGAAGCTACTCCGATGATCATGATTATTTATCTTTTAATTTTTATATATTTTCAAATGTCAAAAATGAGACGAAAATGTGCAAAAATTAAGTGGTGTCTTTGAGAGTTCACGTGTATTACATTTTGTTTGTCAATGAATGTTTCTAAATGTGTTTTAAAAGGACTCCGCGAAGAACAGCAATGGTGCTAACAAGACACACATGTCCACAAGGCACAGATGCTAACTTTGAGGGTCGATTAACAAATGATCTTAGAAAATAGGAATCAAGCAAGACAGGTGTAGCTTGAGCCTTCATCATTTTTAAAATCCTATAATTTTCAAACGGACCTTTTTTTCATATGAAAAACAGTACCCGGTGTTTAGGCTTTTTTGTACTCGCCTTATGTGTAGTTATGATATATAGAGCTGGGACATTCACAAGCGTATATAGTTTCAAGGAATGCTTTACCCCAGAGACCTTCACAGATCTCAGACCACAGATCACAGACTGCCAGCTGGGAGTCGGAGTTGATCCACCCCTCCGTCAAAACTTGTCTCCCACCTTAAAGAATAGAGTCCCGGGGGATCGTTTGATGCTGGGGTGATATTTGGCGGAGGACCGGGTTTTTGATTCTGTTGCGCAGCGGGATTGCGCCCGTCTACAATAGCGTACACGACAATGATGCTTAACAGTGGGAAACACAATGCGGCCGAGGTTTACCTACTTTCCACTGTGTTTAATGTTATTTCTGTTTGGTATTAAACTTACTATCGCGACTTGTTTAGTGAGGCTCCTCGACTATGCCTAGCGTATTGAGAAAGGTTTAACGCCTGTTAATTTTCTTTCATAAATACTTGTTCTCATACTGTAGCCATATTGTTGGCTTAGACGCGAGAAATATCTACCTCTCTATCCGCTGAATTTACGATGACTAACACGCCTACAATCGGCCTCTTTGGCTTTCAAATACAGTTTAAGTGATGACATGCTGATTTCGTTTTAGTGTCGATTTCAAGTTGTATGTTTCACAGTTATGAAATCGCTTAACTTGTCTTTTTATCTTGTGTGTCTGTTATGCGTTCCCTAAAACACGACCGCTGCTGTTTTCATATTGAAATTTAAATATTTAAGTTTGAAAAGAACACTATGGAATAATTTCACGCAACCATGTAGGTATGGAAATAAGATTTCGTGATACAAAAATGCATTTAAAATTCAGAAAACATAGTTTCGACGTAGTAATGCTTATGCCTCGACAGTTTTTGTTTTTTATAATCCATTTTTTGCGTGTTGTTACATCTGCTTTCTTGTAATCAATTCAGAACTTTGTCACTAAATAAGCAAAATATTGGCCAGCGGAAAAACATTGCGAAAGCCACCGTGTGAATGTATAATGTTCTCACAATGTTCTGTACCTCGGAAATGAAAGTGCAGAAGTCGATAAACCATGCTATTCTAAAAACATACACTTTATATATTACTGATGTGGAAAATATTATCGCATCAGAATTTGAATTAATTTCTACACATCTGTGATTTTTATTTACAATTTTTCACGTTTGTTTTACTTGTAGTTTGTTTTTTTCGCACGTTGAGGGCATATATACTCCCTGATTGTTTCAACAGATTTAGGTTTTGAATCCCTGCGAATGTAACTGTATCGCTGATATTATCTGCTCAATATTCACATGAACATATCGCTGCAAAACGGGACTATTGTAACACAAAATATCATTTATATTAATATCATGTTTACATAATATATTATTTGAGAAAGAAGAATAGCGAATATTCTTTTATGTGTTGCTAAATGCAATCACCGATTGGAAGGTAACAAACCGCATAGTTGCTTGCTGATCATCTCAATTTCGGACATTTGGGTAAAATCTCTCATCGACAAACTACAAAAGATATGTCAACTCCCTAAGAACCGATTATTAGAAGTTTTCTCTATATATATCCCAACCTCCGAAAATATTTTAATCCCTTTACAAAATTCCAGGGTCGATTTAACAAGAGGCAGGTATGTATGCACGGATGATCTTTTTTCAATCAATATGCCTGAAAGCATGTACAGATATATTAAATGTGTTTTAATTTATCGAAATGGCTTTGTAAGGTTATGCTGACCATGTCTCTCTAAATGATAATAATAATAATAATAATAATAATAATAATAATAATAATAATAATAATTACGTTGTTAAAAGTTGGCATTAAATACGAAGTCGATTTATCGTAACATGCGTAATGTATATGTGAATAACACCTTTTTCAATTAAAGCTCAACCACATATACACAGGTATATGAACTGTGCCGTGTTGTAATTCAATGAAATAATGTTTTAGATCTTGTTCTAAACATGCATTTAAATAACTAAAAAAATTGTTTTAATTACTACAGCTGATTCATGAAAAGGAACGAACTTAGACATGATAAAATTAATACTTTCACACTGAAAACCCCACGGACAGTACTGACACCCGGCACGTGGTGAGTTTTTAAACCAGTAAAATCATTTTTGTGAGGCTCGCTTAGAGTTTTATTAAAACTATTATATCGTTACTATAAAGGGAAACGATAAACGTCAAATAAATTATTATTAATCACATCGGCATTAATTCATAAATATTCACACACTCAAAGGATCGCATATTATACATAATACTTACGTACATCAATAATCTATACATACGGAGACGTTGCTTAATGTACAGGTGATCCTTGAAAAAAGCTATAATTGATAAAGCCTGTTTTCAGCTGCCGTGTAATTTATCTTATCCAAATGGTTTTTTTAATTAATTAACCACGTGAGGTATGGAGAATGTTTTAAAAAAATATCTAAGTTGGCGAAAATATGTTTCCACTTTTGCCATTGTAGGTCTGCTGCGGTAGCACTGATCAAATACTATGAGGGTTAAATCCCCTTCAAACAACGCCGTGTATTGGGCGACCCCCGTTTATCCGTTTAAACATCAGCAAAGCTTAAATACAGATCAACCTATGACCTTGCACGTGCAACAAGTCAAAATATTTGTATAAATTAGGTACTTTACTCGCGGCGTGATATCTCATCGAGGTGTGAAGAGGCTTAAAGTACCTTAGATACATCCGCCATATGTACAATTTGACAACGTTCCGTTCTTGAGATTCGTCGTTGAGACTCTATTCACTATAAACATGTAATATATCATTTATACTGTTACATTTCATTATATCTGTAATATATCATCAATATTATTTTTTGTTTGGTTGTGTGTTGTGTTCCGTCAGCAATATTCCAGAGATTACACGGCCTGTCAAAAGTCGAGCCTGGATTGGGAGCACCACTGGTCGATATGATGACAACTTTCCCACGCTGTCGGGGTAAGATGACATACGGTCAGTCACATGTTACATCAGTGAGTGAGTGAGTGAGTGAGTGAGTATGGTTTGACGCCGCTTCTTGCAATATTCCAGCAATATCATGGCAATATTGCACCTATGTGGGGAATCGAACCAGGGTCTTCGGCGTGACGAGCGAACGCTTTAACCACTAGGCTACCCCTCCGCTCAAAACCTTTATATCATTTGGGTCTCGCGTAACATGATTAACTTGGTTAATTAGGACATTTCCAAATTTGTGTTATCAGTTAGATATATTATGTTCGATGCAATTGCGTATATATATAGCGTATGTCCCCGTGCTGTTTTAGGTGCACAGTTGACTTGCCCTTGCGTGGTTTTGTGACGGGTGGCACTGGTGGGGCAGGATACGCTCACCTTTTCGGAAAACTTGGTACCATCGCAGGATAGTGACTTGATAGTGATTCACAAACACATGATAAAGTCGGTATCCTACAGTGGTGTTTGCTTTCAGCAGATATTTCTTATGATTGTCGAAAGTGCTTTGTTGCCTGTATTTATACAATTAAAAAGTAAGTTTTTTTCAAATAGGTTTTGATTTTGCTTGGACATGGCACGGGTTTGGCACCGAGCACATATTTATGTATATAGTTGTACAAAGAAAGACACGCAAAGCTAAAATGGATCATGCACCTGTACATATTCTTCCCTTAAACAAAATTCTGTCTGTGAAACGTTTTTTCTTGTGATGTTTTTTTATATGTTTCCTCATGAATACAAAGTACTTACAGCGATATCACGGCGGGGCCACTAGACTAACATTTAGTCTCTGAAATCTTATATTACACAATATCCTTCTTGACTCTAAAAAAAAAAAAATTCCCTATGTGGAATAGAGCTAGCTTGAGCTGGCTAGACTTGCTTTTGTATGCATTTCTAGATTATGTTTTTTCATAAAATAAATATATTCCACGGTCATGGTGCAGGACTACGGGGCCACCAGAAATGGGCTCTACACGTTGAACCCATGTGGGGAATCGAACCCGGGTATTTTCGGTATGACGAGCGAACGCTTTAACCACTGTGCTACCCCACGACCCGGCCAGGCCTAACGAGACGCACTCCCGTTTTACACAGAAACTGCCGGGCAAAAGAGAGTATACACCATGTTTTATGGAGGCTAAAATGAAACAAACAAAAATGGTTCTTCGATGGTGATGCATTTGATGCCAGTATCATAGTTGTGTTTTTGGACCTTAAGTTTGCAGTGCTGCGGCGACTGTTTCCGCCTGATAACGTTTTAATAACGTTGTATTTTGGTCAAATCTTCAAGCGTATACTTTGTTTTGCCCGGAAGTGTATAAGGTACGCATAGCAATTTGATTTGAAAACAAATACAGTTATAATAACGCATTTATTATATCATTTATATGACTAAGCAAGGCGCATTTCCTTTTATGTGGAAACACAAATTCCGCGAGAGTGCCGTATTCATTGATCTCGAAGTTGCCGAAATGGTAAAACGGTTGAGTTTCATTTATAAAAGTATGGCTACAACGAAGTGATTTAGGGTCGAATGGAATTCGTTATATCAGTGACTAACATATTGATGCATAACGTGCGTTTCGGTTTCACCTGTATATTCACGAGGAATAAACATCATCACAATAATAACATACATAATTAGTCATTAAGCAACTTACAAATCCCGCAAAGCGACGACAGGAGACACAGGGGCAATACTCATCCATGCAACTACTTTCAACACTTGAACGATGAAGATGAATGGTGCTGTTTGTTTGTTTGTTTGTTTGTAGGTGGTTACGCTGAGTCAGCAATATTGCAGATATGTCACGGCGTCCTGTAAACGATAACCGCATGGTCGATAGCACGATAAATGCCCGACGCCGTCAGGGTATGATGACACACAATCCAGACTCATATATCCTGCCCACCAGATGTCCCTTTAGGGTGTTCTTACGATCAGCATGAGGTCTTGAAAAGAGTGAGTTGGCTTTAACGCCGCTGTGAACATTATTTCAGTTATGTCATATATCTATGATTTTTTGTTTTTGTTTAACACCACACTCAGCAATATTCCAGCTATATGATGGCAGTCAGTGAATAATCGAGTCTGGACCAGACAATCCAGTGATTGACATCATGAGCGTCGATCTACACAATTAGGATCGATGACATGCATCAACCAAGTCAGCGAGCCTGACCACCCGATCGCGTTAGTCGCCTCTTACGACAAGCATTGTCACCTTTTACGGCAAGCATGGGTTGCTGAAGACCTATTCTACCCCGGATCTTCACGGGTCCAAATATCTGCGACAATGGACATATTATATAACCCTGACAAACAACGCGTTTATAATAATGATGTATAACATAGATAGTTTTGTTCTGTATTTTTATTTTCATGACTTTGGACATAATACAGTTCATTACATTTAATTCAAAATTGCAGCGAGCATGAAAAATATATTTAATTGGCCTAAAATATCCAACGCATAGGACCTTAATGGCAGTTATATCCACCAATTAGGTTCTTTGTATTCTTTAAACATGAATGATACAACTAATAGTCGAACCTATAATTGAATAACTCGGTTAATTTGTAGAACACTATTGAACATGAACCCATTAAGCATCACACATCACACATCACAGCAACTCATCAATTTCACATTTAAAAAGTAACAGTACGAATCTGAAAGCGCCACCCAAGGTGTGTCAAAATATTTCAGCTTTCAGACGTACATCCTACTTAATCACGTATCAAGGATCTTTCCGATTTTCAAGTCGAAACATTAAAAAGCAGGAAGAGACGTAAGCATCTCTACTTAATCTGTCCCCATCCGCAACCTCCTCGCTAATGTCTGTGTCCCCCACTCCGATTATCATGGCTGATTACAACAGACAAGAACCCAGACAACTGTTAAACACGATAAGAAAAACCCGGATCCCGAACTCCACACCTCGTACAAAAACTGGCCTGAAGATTATTTGTGAGCTGGCTTCAGCATCTTCCAATATGGGTGGTAGCGTGTGTACGGGTTTCTGTCGTCTGCTCATTGTCTACATGTCGTCTGCCAATTGTTCAACCATCGTCTGCTTATTATTGTCTGCGTGTTCTTCTTTGATCGAATTAGTCGGATCAGATGCCGGTCAGGTCCACTTCTCAACCAACATCAAACAGAATTCTAACAAGGATTAACAAGATATGTACAAATGAGGGACAAATTATCGACATAAAATTAATCTACAGTTACCACGTAGTGAAACCATCCATGCGCATCAAAGCCATAATAAGTCACAGTTTTCGAGAGTGAAAAGACTTTATGAAGCAAATACATTGTATTGTGTATCGCAATTGAACGCTCTTTACGGCAGGCGAGCCCAGCACAGCACAATCCAACATTCATTTCATATTTGTGCTTCTCGTCTGCGACGTGTTTAAGTCTTTTGTCCAATACCCAAGCGTTGGCGCCGGGGAGAGGGTCGTTGATAATAAAAGCCCTCACATACGGTAGTTTGTAAGTCTGTAGAACTTCATTAATTTGAGAGTATATAAGCCTAGTTAACACACGGCTAACCCCCTCACACTGACAATTGTTAGCCTAACACTAGAAGGATGGGACTGGTTTCAAAGGGATGTTGCGATCTTCCCGCTTACTGTTTCCGGTAGACGTCTTTCGCGGCGAATAAACCTGACTCCAGCAATTCAACTTGTTGTCACCAATCCCAGCCAGCGACTGAACTGACAAATAGGAGCGAGGAGTGTTTATTTAAAAGAAACCCGATAAACGATTTCTTTTCTCTATTTAACTGTTGAAAAGTGATGAAACCATTATGGTTAAACTATTTACAGCGTGTTGTATAAACATAATAACACTCGAGCTGATATTCCGGTTGAAATTGAAATGTTGACCGTGTTAAGCTGAAAAGAGGAGGCGGTTGCCTAACATATTTAACAAACATCAACAGTGAAGTTACTACAGTAAATGTGTTGTTTCAAACTTTCGATTTTGCAGTGAATGATGTGCCACATTACAGAGAACACAAAACACAAAACATTATTTGTGTACGAGAATGCCAAAAGGTGTATTTTCTGAGGCCAGCACAATTTGTTTTCTGGTTTTTAAGATTGGGCCTCAGCTTACTATAATCTTTCTATAACAGACGTCAACGCCAGATAATAACCTTGATTATCCGATGAAGCAGACTCCATTTGGCGCAAAAATGAAAAATAGGTGTGACGATTATGTAAATGGAATACTGAAATTTAATGATGACACCAGGTGTTCGCGGTAATGGTAAAGTAACACGCTGTACTTATCTGGAATACAGCACACTTATTCTGAAAACCGGTTTGTTTGTTGTCCTTTGATTGGCGTTTTGGTTATTTGTTTCAAAAATTTAAATTTTGTATGTCAATTATTTTGTTTACAAGAAATTGTTTCAAATAAACAGTTACAGCAAGTAAAGCTATGTTTGTCATACTGACCAAGGAAGGAGATGGAAATGTACTTTTGGAAACTTATTTTGATCGCATTTGGCTGGCATTTTGTTTATGAACATTTATGTCAATGTTGTTTTCAAGAAATTAGTTCAAATCACTGATTACTTCGACTGTACTATTTATTTTGTGAATATCGACCCAAGAAAACCATGAAACAAGTTATTTAACTGATTTGGCTTTAATAGCTGGCAAGTCTAGATTATTGCAGTTTCTAAAAATGAAGATAGTCTCCGGGCTCCATGTTATTATATTATATACAGATGATTTTACAACTGTTTATTTGTGTAAAATCGTTTCATTTACTAGATATTGGTCTGCTTCAGGACCAAAACACAGCTATGATATCCGTATCATACATCACCATCGAATACCCATTTCTTGTTTCATTAATGTTTAGCCTATCAAACATACTTTCCTTTCCCCGCAAGGTTAATACTATTCAACATAGACGCATGCTTTCGTTGGTTTTTCGGGTTTATGGATTCAAAAGGGGAACAATGTACACAATACTTTGTATGTTTCGCTTAATTTTCTTCCCGACACGAAAACATCATTCATATATCATCACCGTGACCCCATTACCATGAAACCCTTAAAAGATGATAGGTGTAAAATGAGATAGATGCGTTCATTTATGACGCGCGTGGGTTATCAGCTAAGGCTGTGTCCTCCGACGACAATGCTTTTGAGAATATAAACTTCCAATTTAAAATCCATCGTTTGAAATTAACGCCTAACTGACAATAACATTCTCAAGTAAAGTGGACATAATAGCATTGTTGTGTGTTTGAGAAAAGTATGCCTAATCGTTCCGCTTTCGTTTGTTTATTATTCAAGGGAATATCCACATTAACCGAAATATTCGCCACGTATCTCTCATAACATCATTTTTATTCGTATTTATTGTTCCGGTCCTGTTTTTCGATCACGCTATAGTGATATGAAGTTAAGGATTTGGGAAATTCCGGAATGGCATTTACAACAAATTATCATCATAAAGCAAGCAGAGCTCATAAACTTTTCCACCTCAACAGATACCAGTTCATTGGAAAATTTCTCCATTGGTGATTTTAGCGTATGAATTTATCTCATTAAGTTAATAAAGCACATACAACGGACGGTTAACGAGGCCCACGCGTCCGCTGCAGAAAAATAGTGCTAAAGGTCACCTGACCCATCGTAAAACAAATACAAACCCAGGGCGATTCCTAGCAGGTAGCGACAATATATTATTAAACCAATGGCTATCAATGCATGGGGCAAGAGCAATGGGGACAGGGGGTCGGGCAGAGAGCCCCGGGGGCTGGGGTATGAAAGGTGGGATGGTGGTTAATGTTCTTGCGAGCGGGTTGGAACTATTATACGGGGATAAATTATTCGTTGTCACGGTTCTGGGTGAAAACAGCTGCCCCATGTATGAATATTTCATAGTCCACAGTGAGTAGGCGAGACACTACAATTAAGATAAACCATTGGTCATTGGTCATTGTGTAAATCCGCGTCACTTGTGGTCAAGCTGGTTTATTGTATTACAAATCATCCATATAATCTTTAAAGTGTCCGTGTTGGAAAGCTTGCAGTTTTCCTAACTATTTTTCATGCCCCAAATCAATACATATTTCCCTCTAAAAATGCGTATGTATTGGCATATTCTATGTTGTGACACAAATCTTTGAGACTCCGACGCATACTCTCGTCCTTGCTGCATAGACTAAAAACTGTGACGCATTTTCTAGAGTCTGTGACGCACATTTGAGAGTCGGTGACTCACATTCTAAAGTCTTTGACGCATATTCTAGTCTTTGGCGCATATTCTAGAGTCTATGGTGTATATTGTATAGTCTGTGACGCATATTCTAAAGTGTGACGCAAATTTTAGAGTCTGTGACCCCTTTTGATTTGTCTGTAGTCCATATCCTAGAGTCTGTGGCGTATATTCTATAGCCTGTGACGCATAGTTTCGGGTGTGTGACGCATAATGTCGGGTCTGTGACGCATTTTCCTGAATCTGGCACATATTCCATCGTCTGTGACGCATTGTCTAGGGTCTGCGATGCACAATGTGTCTCTGTAACGCTTATTCTAGAGTCTTTGGCTCATGTTCTTAAATGAACGGGAGATCACCATGCCAGGTCGTTCAGTTGCCATGGCAAATGAAATTGGTTCCAACATGTACCTGCATGAAGAACTTTCAATATGTGCCCTCCTCCGTCGGTATGGCGAGCAGAACATCCGACGCCCTGCTGGTGATATGGAGAAGTTTGTACGGAACATCGGCTGTACATGTGGTCACTTCTATGTATTTACAGTAAACTACGGTTATAACGAACTCAAATGGACCACTAATTTAAGTTCGTTATAAACGTAGTTCGTTATAAGCATATATACAACATCTATACAGCAAATGGCCGGGACCAAAAATAAAGTTCGGTATATCCGTCAGTTCGTTATAAGCGTGTTCGTTATAAACGTATTTTACTGTAATATCTCTTCCTGTGCTGCAGTTGACCCACACCAGTTTATACGAAAGGGGCTCAACAGAAACTGTGTAAACTGCGCCATTCGAACAATTTGACTCTCGGGGTACCAATCATCAACACTGGTGGAGTGAGTGAGTGAATGAGTATGGTATTACGTCGCTTGTAGCAATGCGCCAGCAATATCACGGATATCGTGGACTTCATTCGTTGTACCCATGTCGGGAATCGAACCCGGGTTTTCGGCGTGACGAGCGAACGCTTTAACCACAAGGCTATCCCACCGCCCCTCAACACCTGGTGACGGTACATCAATGTGTTACAGACTGTAGCACTTGGGCAAGGGATGTGGCTTGTCTGGAAGAACAACCTCTTTTCAAAGTAAGGAGGGGCGGTCGGGTAGCCTAGTGGTTAAAGCGTTCGCACGTCACGCCAAAAACCCGGGTTCCATTCCCGACATGGGTACAATGTGTGAAGCCCATTTCTGGTGTCCCCGCCGTGATTTTGCTGGAATATTGCTAAAAGCGGCGTAAAACCATACTCACTCACTCACTCACTCAAAGTGAGGAGAAAAGTAATGGTTAGGTTGTAGGGCTTGTGATTGTAAAATCATGGAAAAACAAGATTCACATTGCACCAAGAACATAAATAAATAACAATCTAAGAGTAGCTATGGAATAAATAAATATTTTATAAACAACTGAAAAATAATATCAGGAAGACTAATTATGTAACCATATGTCCATTTCTACAGTCGAGTAGGATTCAGTCAAATATACCTTCAAAGGGGATAGTTTTGTCGCAATGTGTAATTTAATTTTTACAATTTCAAAAATGCATTGTTTCACACCCAAGACCCCCCTACCTGCAACGGAGTGTATATATAAAGTTCACTTTGAAATATGTCTCCCGATAACAGACCAACAATCTTGTTAATCGTCTCAACTTTCGTAGGAGCGAAAATAAAGCCATTCCAATGTAAAGGTCACAAAAGAATATTTACTCTAAAATTGTGACAAAACCTTCGGCTTGTAAAGGAATGGTCGATAATTGGTAATCTTAGATCCTATCTATGCCAGGCGGGCTTCTTCCGGATACTTCGTCGAGAAATAAAAACAAAACAGAGTCCGACTTCCACAAAATAAACACGAAGTTATAGCTGAGCGAGTGTATGGTTCCGCGAGAAGGCCTAAAGGTCCTGTCAATAGCAATTCGAGACGAGAGAAGGGTTCTTCCAGGTCGCTTCCAGAGCCTAGTGGTTATCGCTTTCTGGCCAATTAGTTAGGCAGTAATTAAGAAAATCTATGATAAACACTGTTGAAGGTGTGCTGATGTGTGAAGCAATTCTATGGCAACTGGCGTGTGGTGTTTCGCTGTGCCTGCTAACTGGACCATTATGAACACGGTGGCACCGCGGGCCTGGCCCGTTGCTCGAAAGACTTATTGGTGCATATTCAGAAGTGTTTTCGTATTGGGAAAGTTCTCATCAAGATACTACTGGTATTTGATGTTAATATCCCTGTGAATGTTTTAGCCTTCTGATTTTGAATTTGGTAGTGATCCATGGTTTCATTGTCTAGTTACTGGATTGTCGATAGATGATCTGTGTACATGGTAACCAGGGGCAACCGAGGCTTCTAGTTCACGTGATGACACGAACTGGATTCAGTCTTTTTCTTTTAAGTAAAACAAAATCCTCTCGAAATTTGACTTAAAATATAATACATGCTACCATTAAACAGACATATTGTCATGCCGTTATACGTTTAGGTCTTTTATGATATATGAAGGAATGTTTGTGATAAATAGATAGAGAGTAACTGCAAATATGAGACCCTGAAAGAACATCGGATTTTAATTTCAAGTTGAAGGTTCAAGATAGTTCATTTTTAAATCATTTACGGTATTTGACACAAGGTCCTTCATTTCAGACCTATCGGGACACATGTTTACCCTCAGAATAATGCCATTACATCCATGCGATCCCGAAACACCTGCATCCTTCGCTGAAATATTATTTTAGTCTCAAGTTAAACCATTCTGTGATTCCTGGGAATACTGGGTATTGAGTAGCCGATACAGACGATTTGGTTTGAATATTCAACTTCGGCGTAAAACAGTATGCACTCTTCCGAAACTAAACTATAAGCAGGTTCCAACCAGATCAGGAGATAAAATACATTATAGGAGCGCACATTAATTTTTTTCAATTCCGGGACCTTTATTTCTGCGGACTTAATTCCAGTGTTTATCTCAGTTAGCCGGTGACGTGGTCCGCGCCGCGCTGAACCAGGCCATGTCATCTACAATAAATATGTTGATTAAAAAACCATTGAAACCTTGATTACCCCAACCCGTCAAGTGTAAAAACTCCCTAAACTATACAGTCTGTCTGAAAATAACTATCATTAATAACCTAACACTTTCGCCAGAACACACCCCCATCACGACCCGTTAGCACTGTCCGACTGGGGCTTGGCAGTGGTTCATTACAGCCGGTGAAGAAGGTTCTAATGCTCCCTCTAAAATACCCACCACTGCGCAAAGGTCATACGGCTAATCAGCCATCGAAACTTTGGCTATAGGGCGTGCAATCGCAGTATGGAATCCGGGGTGAAACTGTTTAGCTCGGTGATAATCACCCAATCGATTTAATATTTGGTTTCTTGGAACCATGCCTAGAATTATCGCTCTTTGACGGTCCTACTGGGAGCCTGCGTATGCATATCGGTATGAAAACTTATGGTCCATAAATTTCATAAACACCGCTTTCAAGCTTAATGAAACGACGATAGCGGCGATTACGAAGAGTGAAATTAGATATGCTTGTTGATGGGAAAGCTCTAAACTTGGGACTTTCAGTTCAGATTACGTTTTAAATGTAATGTTTATTTTCTCGTTCCAAAACGGAAAACTGTGACAAACCAAGAAATAGACAAGAAAGAAATCCCACTTGTTTTGTTTTTTCTTGTGGGTTCCAGGTTTGTTTTAGGTTTTACATAGTATTTGCTTGTTTGTTTTTGTTTTCGTTAAGTCGTTATTTATTTGAGCAGTTCCGTGGCTTTTTTTAACTTGTTTTTTTATATTCACAAGTTCACAATGTGTGGGGATAGGTAGTTTGGGTGTGGCAGGGTAGAGATGAGGTGAATATACATGTAGGGCAGGGCAGGGCGGGAAAATGGGCGGGGGGGTGTATGGGGGGGGGGGGGGGGGGCGATGTTTTTACGGGCAATATATGTCACAGAGCATAAAGTCTATATACACACACACAATCCACAACCCTCTCTAAATATATCCTAAATGTCGGAGTAAAATTATTTCATACCTTTTTTACACCTTGGTCATGCCAGCACAACGGCCATAAATACTACCGCTGAATTACTGCTGCGGTAGAACGAAATATATCTTACACCTCATAAATTTCTCAAAAGTTTATAAACATATTTGTAGGGGCATTCCTCGCGGCGGGAGAATAAAGGCGGGCTCCGACCGAAGACCAACCCTCAAGAATTCGCCCAAGACGAATAGCGCACGTGGTAACCGTGCCTCGCGCCGCGGCCATATGTACTGACGTAGTGTTGACGCTCGGTTCAGCACCTGCTTCAGAATACCAAAACAATTACATCCAATAATGTATTTATTTATAACCATATTTAAACTGACAAAGTCAAAGTTTTTAATGCGTAGCAATAGAGGGTGCAAGTATTTGAGCAATGATGCTGCATTATTCGATTGTTTCGTATTTGGAAATAGAGACGGGCGGATGGGGTCGCCTGCAGCAGGGATAGAGTATGTGTTTTATGGGGAAGAAACCATTAAAATGTCATCCATCTAAAGGTTATCATAGTTTCCGCCATGTTAACGTATGGGGTGAATTGCCGTTTGTCATACTTGGTGGATGTACATTAACTGAAAACGAATTACAGCATGCCTTGCGGAATGAGTGTTTTTTAATTCAATATTCTAACTGCATGAAATAGCTACTTTCGTTTGCATGACGTATTTCTGAGGTTGACTATTAATTTTTGCATCTTCAGATAAACATAGGAATTTAAATTTTAGAATTTAGTTACTCTATCAAAATGATAAGTTTGTTGTTACAGTTCAAACAAATGCAAGTAATTTATTTGTTAAATTCCGGGAGGAAATAGAAACGGCTGAAAAATCGATATTGCAAAAACATGACGAAGTTACACACATTTTTTAAGTTTCGGCCTTCATATAACAATAATCATCAATTTTCCTAACCTTTTGCCAGAATCCATTATACACTTTAATAGGGGGTGGTATTATTGCCTTATGTTCGTATGTGTGGATACTTTAATAGATAACTGAGACATGAAAAGAAAACACCGGCGCATGTTTTAGGAAATAAGGATCTCAAACTCCGTATGTTCACCGGTAACATAACGTGATAGAACACAAATCTAACCTATCTTCCCCTCAACGCAGTTCTGGAACCCCCGAGCCTCGCTGGCTCCTAATTCGTTTTTATAGCGCTTCTTGTCCGCCTCCGTTCCGACCTTCGCACCATTCCTAAAGATCGTGTTACCCGCTTGGCGCTCTTATCTAATTTGAATATTAAGACAATATGTTGTGAGGGGTTTGATTAAGAAAATGACACACGTTTCCTGTTGTGATAGAGCGGGGATGGACAGCTCACACCGCCTGGCAGTGCATTTTTATCTCCAACTGTTTGTGCCAGTGGTCAAAGTATACAGTCAGCGTTAACTTGACCGACTCTGCATGGGGTGTAGGGGGCGGGGCGGTTCGTGGGGGGTGGGGGTGGGTTGAGGGGATGAACGTGTATTGGGAATGGATAAGAAAAGGGGAACTGTTTGGTATAGGTATCAGATAGAAGCTGGTTTATCCCACCGTAACGCGGAAGTATATCCGTGATATATACTCAGGGTAAGAAGTAAGGGAACACGGATGTATTTTTAATTAAGTTGCTGCTTGGTATAGAAAAAAACGTTTCAACAAAATAACTTTTAAAAAAATGTTTTCGCTGCATTGTAAAATAAAATTTCAGAATATACGACACTGCTACGATTTTTTTTCTTTTCTTGCCTTTTAGACGTTCCGTTATTTAATTTCATCAGTATATTATTTATTGATCTTATTAAAACTATAGATATGGGACTGTGGCAGTTTACATAAACACGAACCTTGGAAGTGCCAAAATGTCTACAAACAGAGTATTTACAAGGGTATGGGGACGCCATTTAAAGTTCTATGGCTTAATTTTGGTGAATGTTTGAAGCGTCCTCAGATTTTGGTTCACAAGTCCATCAAACACATGCGCATCAAGGCCGACACAGTTTCGGGGATGGGGATGGGGACTGGCGGGGATTTCCGTTAAAGGAAAAATTATTTTCTTGTTATTCATTCAAAACGTACACCACTTTTTTTTACCTATCTTAAGGGATAGAATTTGTTTTGCGCCCACAACGCATCTAAAATTTCTCTTTCATCTGGCAAAGTATTTTTTGTCAAAACAACGGGGGAAAATATATTTCAAGCTTTTCTAAGTACAGACTCATTATTTTAGAATTCCATACACTTATTCATTCACAAAACATGAATCTTGCCATTGATTTCCGATGTCACTGACTGTTTGTTTTTTGTTATATTTGTCGTTTCTTTTGATATGGTTTACTATGTTAAAATAGTCATGTTGTGTCACATTAGTCAAAGTCAAAGTCAAAAGAAGTTTATTGTACAAAAGGCATCCGGCCCATATACAAGAGAGAGTTACGTATGTAGATACAATCCTAAATGTTACACATTGGGATACACACGTTGTTTGATTAATTCTTTTGGATAATGCATGCTTAATATATAGAGAAAGATTTGATATGTTGGATTTGTCCTTTGTCGTTAGAATAACTACCACACTTACACTTTAAATTAAATTTCACTTTTAACGATAAGGCTTAACTTGCAGGAACAACTAGAGGTTGGTGGGCTCCTGTAGATGCATGGGTACCGTTAGTCTCGACGCGGTCTTGTCTGGGATGCTGGATGTGTATAGTCCGTTGTTTGTGATAATAAATATTAATGATTCAATTCCTTTTTGATCTGGATTGTTTTATATATCGGTTGAACGTAAGTTACGTTTATACTAGTCGATATGTTGTTTTGAATAAAATTTGTAGATTGCTAACGGTACAGTATTGCAATAATGTTGCTGATTCAAACACAACCACTCAACCACTCAACCGCCCACTGACCTTCACAGTCAACCCCCACTCACTCACTCACTCACTTAGCCAATCTCCCACCCATCCACTAACACTCAATCATCCACCCTCTAACTCACTCACTCACTCACTCATTCACCCACGCACTCAACCACCCACTAACCCACTCACCAACCCACTAACACACTCAATCCTCCTCCTCTAACTCACTCAATCATTCACCCACCAACTAACACACTCAATTATTCACCCTCTAGCTCATCCACTCACTCACCCCCAACTAACACACCCAATCATCCACCCTCTAACTCATTCAATCATTCACCCACCCACTCCTCTCTTTTGCTCATCCACTCACTCACTCATTCCCCCACCAACTAACACACTCAATTATTCACCCTCTAGCTCACTCGCTCATTCACTCAACCACCCACTAACCCATTCATTCACCCACCAACTAACACACTCAATTATTCACCCTCTAGCTCACTCGCTCATTCACTCAACCACCCACTAACCCATTCATTCACCCACCAACTAACACACTCAATTATTCACCCTCTAGCTCACTCACACACTCACTCATTCACCCACCCACTAACACACTCAATCATCCACCCTCTAGCTCACTCGCTCATTCACTCAAACACCCACTAACCCACACACTCTCTCACCCACTCGCTTAGCCACACTCATTCACCAACCAACAACTAACCCACTCACGCATTAACCACAAACTCATTCAGTCACTCACCCTCGTCAACTCATTCACCAACTTACTCACACACTCTCTCACTCACTCAACCACTCATTCACCCACCCACTCATTCTCCCACTCAACCACCCACCCACTCACTCTCCCACTCAACCACCCACTAACCCACCAACACTCATTCACCCAACCAACAACTAACCCATTCACGCATTAACCACAAACTCAATCACTCACTCACCCTCGTCAACTCATTCACCCACCAACTCACTCTCCCACTCAACCACCCACCCACTCACTCTCCCACTCAACCACCCACTAACCCACTCACTTACCAACACTCATTCACCCAACCAACAACTAACCCATTCACGCATTAACCACAAACTCAATCACTCACTCACCCTCGTCAACTCATTCACCCACCAACTCACTCTCCCACTCAACCACCCACCCACTCACTCTCCCACTCAACCACCCACTAACCCACTCACTTACCAACACTCACTCACCCAACCAACAACTAACCCATTCACGCATTAACCACAAACTCAATCACTCACTCACCCTCGTCAACTCATTCACCCACCAACTCACTCTCCCACTCAACCACCCACCCACTCACTCTCCCACTCAACCACCCACTAACCCACTCACTTACCAACACTCACTCACCCAACCAACAACTAACCCACTCACGCATTAACCACAAACTCATTCAGTCACTCACCCTCGTCGACTCATTCACCCACTTACTCACTCTCTCACCCACTCATTCACCCACCCACTCACTCACCCACTCATTCACCCACTCACTTACCAACACTCACTCACCCAACCAACAACTAACCCACTCACGCATTAACCACAAACTCATTCAGTCACTCACCCTCGTCAACTCATTCATCCACTTACTCACTCACTCACCCACTCATTCACCCACCCACTCACTCACCCACTCATTCACCCACAAACTCAATAACTCACTTACCGTCATCAACTCATTCACCCACCAACTCTCTCTCCCACTCATCTAGCCCTTTCACTCACTCTCTCACTCACTCAAGCCTCCCCAGGTGTGTGGTGTTGTGTCACACAGTAACATATCTTTCTAATTTAATCGCCTCCCCTTCTGTAGCCTGGTGCTAAGTACAACAATGATATTCTCAAGTAATTAGATGTATAAGAAACAGTTAGATAGCAGATAAAAGAACTCCGAGTTCATAGAGTAAATATCTGCCAACCGTTATATCGGTAGGGTATGTAATCACTCTTTGGAAAAGAAAAAATATGAGATAGTTAAACAAAAACATTGCCTTTTGAAATGGGTGCTGAAACAGAAACATTGAAAAAATCATATTTAAAACTTTGCCCGCATCTCCCTTGCTGTCAAAATAAATCCAGATAAAATCTTAAACTCGTGTTGAAAGCTGACGAAGTCCTTTGAAGGCAGTCTATCATGAAATAATAAGTCTGCGCAGCCTTCCACAGTAGTTCTTTAATTTCAAAGCAATACGACCTCTATCGCCTAATTGAACGTAAAAATTCTGGGATGTCACAAAAGTACGAATTCACAAGAAACGGAATATGATTCTTTCACAGATAGGTTGAGTCGAAAGATTGATCACTTAAAGATCCGGACAAGATCAACTTTTAGATATCTTGAGATAAGGCAGGTCAGATACAATAAGCAGTCTGGTGCTTTGAAAGACAGTTTTGGCCAGTTACAGAGCAGGCACCGTATGCTATAAATCCCCTCTAAAGGTGCAGTTTTCAAGGATCAGGAAGCTGTCAAAGCGGTTAGATAAATATTTCCGGTTTTAATTTCATGGTTTTTTTAGTGTAAACGACTGAAACAGAACGACCCACATCTTGGGGAAAAAAATTAAATAAAACGCAATATGTCAGAAACACACAAGACATTTTCTTTATTTGAAAAATATTCATTGAAAGTTCATTCCTCTTTACGAAATTAGGACTTTTAACATCAGCCATAAGAAACATGGTTGGTGGTGGTACTTATGGCGCAAGTGACGAATATATTCCAAAAGATACATCGATTTGAATGACGAAATGCACAGCTGGAAATTGTAACGCCAGTTACGGCAATTATTGAAGCAGTATGAACACACTGCGAGGAGCTTGTCAATCACGTGCATACGCCGTCTGTCTGTTTGTCTTTCCGGTTCTATTGAGTTACCGCGGAGTGTCGTCAGTGCACTAGACTTGCCTACCAGCAACACAAAGTAGCTCACAGAATTATTTAAGTACCGACATTTTCATTTCGATCAAATGTTTCAAAATCTTGTAAAACGTAACCATTCTGTTATTTTTGTAGAAGAATATATGTTGTTTGCTAATGTTTTAATGTTCAGCGGTAGAAGAAATGTGAAAATAATTACTGTGATGATTTCGTTTTTGTTCGCATGACGAGTAATAGTTTTGTAATGACCCCCTTTCTACCTTACATACGCTGACACTCTCTTACAGACATCAGCTATGTTTTAAACATCTTGCTAAAATATTTGCGTTTTGTTTTGCTTTCAACAGCATAGTTAGCCTCACACCCTGCACGTGCGTTTTTGCGCGTAAACTTTCAACCCATCATCTGTGCAATAATTAAAGCTGTCAAAAATACAAGCACTAAAATTTAAAACCTGAAGTTATTTGCTTTTCTTTGCAGATGCAAACTAATGCAGATGCAAGATCACGTCAAACCACGTGTAAGATCACGTGTCATCTTCACGGTCACGCAAAATCTCCTAATCTCTCGTGAGAAGTCTCTCAACGCGGAATGACATTAAAGCCGGAGGTATTTGAAACAGATTTGCTCCATTAGCTTGCGTTTACGAGCGCGTCTACAGCCGTGAGGGAAAATGTGTCTTCTCTGAGATTGACAGGAGGCGCTATATAAATGTAAAACACTTGTTTGCAAAACTAACTTGAAATATGTTTTTACTGGAGGGAGATGTATATCTGTTACAAACCTGTCAGTGAGGTTTCAAGTCACTTCCTGGATGGTCTGGACGAGAGACACACACATATACACGTGTGGTTATATAGTTCCATCGCGACTGATTCAAATGCTGCAGTTTATATCCTGCTATTCCGTTGGTGTCGGAAATTGTAATTATTCATTTTTTTTAAATTTATAATTTTGTAATATTAAAACCAACGATGTTGAGACATTAGGGTATAACATATGTACAAGAACTGGTCAGCAGTGAAACATTTAACTCTATTGTAATTACAGTTCTATGTACATACCGGTATATCATTGTACCAACCCTACAGGTCCCATCTCCCAGGCCAGGATTTGCAGCCCAAATATTTTTTTATGTCCGTTCCTGTGACGTGTGACAGGACGTGGTCACCTGTTGTCCAACAGTGCACTAGGTTAAGAACATCGACCTTTGGAAACCATCTGCTGATGGTGCTGTGACTAAGGAACCCAGATATGGTTACATGTGACCTAATTATGGAGCTTGCAATATTTTAAGATTTACAAAACTCCAGCCATACACCTTGATCATATTCTTAATAAATTCCATTTGTCAACAGTATGCTGTATTGGGAAGGCCTCATCAACATGGCAATTATGTCCCCTAGATCAAAATGTCACGATGAATGAGTGACAAAATTACCACATCTTTAGGAATTCCCAATATTTTCAATGCACAGCTTGACTATCTTCTGAAAGTTTAATTTCAAGATGTGACCTTGTATTTCATTTCAGATGATTAACTATAGTTGCTATTTCTTTTGTCTCATAGAATTGGGTTGTTTGGCTTCAATTTGATGTTTGCTTATTCCTGTGAAATATTTGGTTGTAAAAAAATTGATTGTTTATTTTTTAAACATATTTTTGTTTTTGGGGCTTCTTTTAATATAGCTTTATCTACATTTGCTTATAATGCTATTGGGTGGGGGTAGGGGGGTGGGGGGATGGGGGTAGAGGTGTTTGGGTGTGTAGCCCTTGGCAGGTGGAGGTACGTACAAGAGAAGTTGTATGGTTACGTAGTTGCATACCTACAATGTTCCTATATCATTAAGAATACGGCTTAAGGAAAATATCATCGTGTGAACGACTATTCCCCTACCACATTCTACAAGGCAGACCACCACGAGGGGGTGACCCTCTGCACTCTCACCCCAGATTAAAACTTATCGTATTTCAATTTATTTTGCCATAAACTTCAGCCTGGATCAGCCCCAAAATGTAAGGCAAAGCTTAAGTCATTAATAAAAGGAATTTCATCATGGGAACATACTCGTTAAAATAAAACCAGTCTTTATTAACTACCACACAAGATATATTTGCTGCGTTCCTTAGAAACGTTTCTCATTCACAACAAGAGATTATTTGATACTTAAGTTTTTAAAGTCGTTCATCTTACATATGGCTTCGCCTGTTAAAAATCATGAAAAGACCATATTTATTTTTAAGCATTGCTATGTGATCATTAAACTTACAGTGCACGATTGACTTCAATTGTTGGAACAGAAGGATTGTGTGGAAGTGTTTAAAATATGTGTGACTTTCATTTCTCATTTGGGATTAAAGGAATTCGAGACAATCGAAATTTTTACATATCCAATTCGACTCAGATGTCACATGATAATAAAAGTAAGGAATTTGAAACTGGACAATCAATAAACACAACCGAGAATTCGTTCGACACATTAAAGTTCTACACAACGGACTTAAACTATTTAATTCAAAGATGTACACTGCATTTATGTGATTGCATGTTTATGTCATCTAGGGTCAAACACAAATATGTGTTTACTTTCTTTGTACAGGAAAGGAGAGGTCCCTTGACCTCCTGAACAGGTGAGTTGAGTTTGAAACGGGCTGTCACAGGTTTGAATCCGGCGTATTATGGACACCAATTTTTCAAAGCAACGTGTGTTTACGTCTCGGTGTCTGAGCAGCAATACTAACACAAACAAAAGTACGAATGAGTGAGTATGGTTTTACGCCGCTTTTAGCAATATTCCAGTAATATCACGGCGGGGGACACCAGAAATAGGCTTCACACATTGTACCCACGTCGGGAATCGAACCCGGGTCATCGGCGTGACGAGCGAACGCTTTAACCACTAGGCTACCCGACCATCCAACAAAAGTACGAAACAGTTATAATGAACATCAAAGACGTACTAACTGCAGGCCAAGCATAGGACAAGGCATTGTGACAGAGCAACAGAATTTAAGCTGAATTTACGCACAGCTTGAGTATATCTTGAATTTCGAAAAGTCGGCCACTCTCACAGAATGAAACCATATGTTTTTAACATGTAAGAAGTCTAAAGCTTGTAGGTGTAAGAACGAAAGAGATTATAGATGTCAACCTCTTGAATATGTCTGATAAGTTCATACCAATTTTACAACGTTTTCCATAACCTAACAATTTGACATTTCTTTTCCCCTTTGAGGGGAGGTAGGGTAGCCTATTGGGTAAAGCGTTCGTTCGTCACGTCGAGGACTCGTGTTCGATTCTGTTATTGGCAAGATGTGATGTCATTTCTGGTGTCCCTCGCCGTGATATTGCTGGAATATTGCTTAAAGCGTCATAAACCTTTTCCTCATTAACTTACTCGTCTTTTCAATTGTGTCATTTATCAATGTGCTAATTACAATATTGTAATCAAGATGCATTTACTGATACAGGAATTCCCATAACACACAGGAATGTGATAATTTCTGACAAAGCTTGAATATTAATGTTCTTGACCTACGAGGATAAAGGACATGTGACTGGATGATAGTCTCCATTAAAGAACAAATAGCATACATCGAAATATAGTGTCCATTAACAAGAGAAACATTTGACCAGTGAACTCTTTACACATCATCATCATCATCATCATCATCATGGATATTAACCTCAGCTATCATGCATACATTTATACCGCTCATCACAACAGGAAGTGCCACTTAAACACGATATTTTCATCAACTGACTGAGAAACATTTCAGATACCAGCCACCAATAAACCATCACAGATATCAACTCATGCAGAGTAACCTCCCTTTACCGTTCTCAGCTTGATCTTCAATAACCCCTCGGGTTTCCTTTGTAAGAAATATTTAACGGTAAATATCAATTTATGTCCGGAGAGATTCCAAAGACTGGATCAAAACAAACTGGTCGCGAGAGGGACGCGAAGTAACAGCGACCGTATCGGGCGGGAATGTAAAACTCGCCATATCAGCCCCGCTGCCACATTTACAACGTCGGAGAGTCATCAAGGGGAGGTAATCACACTCTTGATTTGAAGATATACAGGAAATTATCAGCAAAATTGCCTGTAAAGTCCCCCACTATTTGAAGTCGGTGCTTCGGAACCATAACTCAAGTCCCGAAGATAACGGGCGGCGCTTGGCTATAGGAAGCTGTCTTCTGACACCAATATCAGGAAAAGCAAGAATAAATTTATAATTCTTAGCGTCAGACGAAGTCTCCTGATAACTGTAACGGGTAATGTCAAGAGAACACCATTTGTCATCGTACACGTTCGTTCAGCGTTATCTTTATATGGCGTTTTCGAAGCAGTAACTGCCATTTGGTCCCCCGCCGAACTGGGCCGTTGGGTATCGCGTGTATTTGTGTAAACACTTTGAATGTATTTTTTTTTCAACTATAAGTGCAAAGGAGGAAAGGATCTTACTTCTGACACTGAAATCTTGTATTTTCATAAGATACGACGTTAATAGACACGTTTCCTCCGTTAAACTCGGATGTTACTATGTGATTGATCATTTCCTGGAATAGACCTATACAGCTGAAGAGTGTGTTTGTTTGTTTGTTTGTTTGTTTGTTGTTAACGCCGCAATCAGCCTTGTTCCAGTTATATGAAGTCAGGCTTTAAATAATCTAGTCTGGGCCAGACAATCCAGTGATGAGCATTGTGAGCAACGATCTATGTGTACGATGTTAACACTCAGCTTAGTGACCGCGTCTGACCAACCGATCCTTTTCGTTGTTTATTAAGACACCAGCATTGGGGATCGCCAGTTAAATGTGTGAGTGAATATTGTCTTAAGCAGATACAGCAATATTGAGTCAGCGTCACTGTGGAGACAGAAAATGGGTTTCATTGTACCAGTATGGAGAATCGAACCCTGGCCTTTGGTGTTATGAGCCAGCGCTTGAACCACTTTGCTACCACACCAAGCCTGAATCGTTAAGACTTGCATCTTTATCATTTATCCTTGAGATTTGTGAGTGACATTCAGTGTTCCGAATGTTCTGTACGAAGTAGCTGATACATCACATCATGTATGTATTTCGCCGCGAAAAGCTGCAAGATTGTCGAAGTGGTGTTCAACAATATTCACCCACTCACATTATATATTACAATTTTTATGAATATTTGTAAAAAAACACATTCACTGATGTCACGGATACTCGTTGTTTGATATCGAGTAAAAGATGATAAAGTATTAAGATAAAGCATTAAGATATAGAACCGCCTCTCGAGTATAAACCTATCCTAAAACTAGTGTGGGAAAAATTCCCACAGAGTTAAGGAGCATAAACCTGCTTTTATTCGTGCACATACTGTCTTGATTTTCTGTTAACAGGTTGTCAGCTCTTAGCGAACTCTTCAGCGAAGGAGGTAAGGTGATCCGGATAGAGGGGCGACTAAATACCCCCTTAATTAACTTTTAAAGGGGGAACCTGCTCTAAGGGGCCTTAGCACAAGTGGGACTACTTTGCGCGGACGGATTTCCCACGTGCTGCGAGGAACCTGGGAGGCTAAACAGCTTTATTACCAAATTGTTTACTTTGCGGAAGCGGTAAATTGGCCTCCGCGAATGTTTGCTGACGTCACGTGTATCAAGGTTACGCATGATGGGGACATCAACCTGTCACTGTGCGTCTGGACGCGACGGCACCGGTCAGACGTGTGGTCATTACGGACAGTTACTTGGCCGTGAGAACTGACCAGACGGTGGACACGGGAGATCCCCAGACACCAGATGCCCAGACAGCCGTAATGAGATTTTAAGGAGTATTTTTTCCTGAATGGCTCGCTTTGTTTACATATTTATTGCGCACGGTTTATACCCAACGCGGATGATTATTTGACAAAGGTTGCACAGTGTTCTTAATCGCGCCAGTTCATCGGCCAATTGATGTCAGTTCGTACATTTTGGTGTCCGATTCTCTTCATTTTTCAAATTTAATTTAAAATTTAATCGTTTCTGCACTGTGAAAATTGCTTAACATGTCTTCGTTTTTACTCTCCCTGTACAATATGGATATCTATTAAATAGATCTTGTACGTTTTCTAGACTGAGTTATCTGATAATACGTAAGACTGAGAACGATTACTGTATATGGCCTATGCATAATATGTATATGGAATTTGTATATACTATACATGAGTTCTATATCTGTTAAGTAAACTGTATATGGTCTAAATTAAGTAAGTATATCACTCTAACAGTTAATAAAAGTCCGAAACCCTTTAGCTGTTTTGTTGTCGTTTAGTTTCTTAAAGGAGATCCTTGCCTCTGGTTTTGTTCAGGTCATACATAAAATACAACATCCCCCCTCCTCCCAGGCCCGTCACTGGAATGTATGGGAGCTTTTGCGTGTAACAACACCACCAGTAAATTGCAATATTATTCACGTCGTCCTTGAAACCAGAAGTCAGAAATAATGTTGGAACCGTTTTATGAATGATATCATCTTTCTATTTCGAGCGACATGAGCGTACGTGAGACAGAAATGAATAAACCAAATGCGATGTGAATGAATATTTGTAATATCCTATCCACATCAAACGGAGTTTTCACCGCAGGTTGAAAATCATATGTGCATAAGCCACCTTCTACCATCCAACTCCCATACGCCCAACATTGAAGTAATATTTCCTCCAGGAAACCATGCTGGTTGAATACAAACTAGAAATGATATATCTGGTTTGCCTGATCCGTAAACAAGGGAAATATTACAGGAATATGCACAGCCTACATTCTGCAGTCTCAGAACGATTAGCATCGTTGGCCAATGTGGTTTGCATCCAAGCTGGAGTTTTGTTGAGGGAATAAGAACGACGCTTCCGATGGATGAAACGCGATCTTGTAATTTCAATATAGCATCAGTGTGATGTTATCATCCTAATGTTTTCACGTCAATACCAATGATTTTTGGAATTCTTGTTGATGTGATAGTGTTGATGTGAGGAGGGTCTCTTGAAGACAAACATAATCACTGCAAGATCAGGAACACAGGCCACCCTACCTTTATAACAACCAATAACACCCTCCCCCTTCCATTAACCGATAGCCTATGCCACCAGATGCTGCCATCGTACTTTTATGGTGACAATTTTATTGGCGCCAAACTTTAAGATGTGGAAGTAAAAGTCGTCTGCTCGGTGTCGTCTGATTATCAGCAGCAGATGAGAGAAAGTAGGGACCATCCCAAACATTAGTAAGCAATATATTATGATTTGAATTCAAAAGTGGTAAATCAATTTCTGATTTATCTTTTACGTTCATTTATGTGTTTGATTTTATCATGTGTTTCAGGAACACGTGTTTACGTGTTTACGTGATCATTTCTAAAATTGCGAAAATATGTTTGATACGGTCCCCATGAATGGGTGAGGATGTTAGGGGGTGGGATGTGAGGGTGGGGGCGGCCCGGGGGAGGGGGACAGATATGATTGATATCCACACTTAGCCGATGTTTGGTTATGTGAAAAATGCAGCAGAGGAAGACATCCAATCTAAACAGCTAAGTCAGCTGCGTTCAAAGGACGAACGATAACATCTCTCCATGTTTATAATCACGACGGTCAGGCACACACAATAACATTTGTCACAGACGTTAATAATCAGTGACAGTTAAACCGAAGAGTCCGGACTCTGTTAATCTGGAAACCCATTTTCCCGGACGAGAACTGTTTGGATGTGAGGTGAGGTGAAATGGGATTATACGCTGTGTTCAAGATTGTAGCACCTACGTTGAGGACCCGTGAAGATCTGGGTACAGAATAGGTCTTCAGCAACCCATGCTTGACTAAGTTGATGCATGTCATCGTATCCCAATTGCCTTGATCGATACTGATCATGTCAGTCACTGGATTGTCTGTCCAACGAGCACGGGTCTGGTGCTGACACACCTTGAAACATATTCGTGGCGAACAGGGATTCGAACCCACAATCATAGGTTTCTGACGTGCCCAAGGGACACAACTCTGCAAAGCGAATCGCGGCACCTTAGACGTCTGGGCCACCCGTGCCCCCGTATTACGACGAGTACCACTATATATACACGAAACTCCGTTAATCCGGACTGTGCGCGTCTATAGTCTATGAGATCCTTTATGACCAACATAATTTTTTCCTCTAAAATATCTGCTTTGCTGATTTCATATTGGTAATAGAACGGGCTAGACTCGCTTTGTCATAATATGTTTTGTCGTGGTTTCTTCATGAAATACATTTATTCCACAGTCGTTATGCAGGACTAATTACCCCGTGAAGATCAGGATTAGTATTGTTCTACAGCATCGCATGCTTGGCACCAGAGGTTGTCTAACGGGATCGGATGGTCAGGCTCGCTGTCGTGGTTGATGCATGGTAGCATGGCATACAGATTGTGTAAATCGATGCTGGTGTGGCCAATCACTGGTCCAAACTCCAATATTTTTAGACCGCCGTCATATAGGTGGACAATTGACGACTACGGTGTTAAACAACAAACAAACAAACAAAACAGAATTAAGTACCAAGGCACGGGCTATTGGCGAATTATTGTGTGAAGGACTTCTTTCCTTGTATATGTTCCATATCGGCACTGTCCGTAAAGCGAGATTCACGGATTAACGGGGTACGAACTTTTCTGTGACGATCAACGAAAACTCTCTTATGAGAAACAATTTAAATTTACAATATGGAACACATATTCTTGCTTCATCCATTGCCTCTAACCAAACGCATGTATGTAACTCTGAAAATGATTCTGCTCTCATAAGCGTGTGTCAATATTTACTAATGATACACTCATGGACGATACAACGTCAATATCCTATATTTAAAACAAAACGGCAATAACAAAGTTTCAACCCGTACAACAGAACAACCAGCTTAGTCATCCGATCTGGAGGCCAGTTCAACTGGGATGAACGCACGGAATCCACTACGAACTAAGAGAGCAAAGTTCAAAGTATTACCCTTCTTGGCCAGTTAATTCGATCTGGCACTCAGTTCCGTTTTACCAATCCTTTTCCGCCTCTTCAAGTCCAACTTTTTAATCTTCGATTTCACAAAAGCGTTTGAAATTGGATATGAGAAGAAAAGAGCAGATTTGATCATCTATTTGTAAAGCTCTTTATCATTTCGTAGTAATTATGACATTTGACGGGTTATGGTTAGTTATAAGATCACAGGAAGTACTCAGCTTTATCAGATGGAATCTGGGAAACAAAATGTGTGCGCTATCACAATAGAGAAATGGACATTTCTGTTAATACTGATACTTCTAACGTTACTATCGAGGCATTTTGTACATGCTGTCATAAATTGAAACCACAGTGTACAAAATTAAAAACACTTAAAAACGAATAAAAAATGGACGAATAAAAAACGGTATCCTCTTAGACTTTTTGTTGTTGTTGTTTGACATCTCACTTGACATATTCCAGTTATATCCAGTCTGGACCAGATAATCCAGTGATTGACATCTTGAACATCTATCGGATGCAATTTGGGCGATGACATGCATCAACCAAGTCAGCGAGCGTGGTCACGGACCCCGTCAGTCGCCTTTTATCACAAGCATGGGTTGCGGAAGACCTTTTCAAAATAAGATCCCATCATGATCTGTGGTCTGTCAGCACCGTACAAGTGTTCGTTGCTTCACGGGGTTGGCACATCTCTACCACATGCGTTACGTTATAAGTTGTAGAAGTATCACGAGGGGTATATTTGGTGTCCGGCAACTCTCGTTTGAAGGACGCATAAAGCCACATGTACCCCAAGTGATACTGCCACAATTACTTTTTCTTGCCGACATGTTTTATATCTGCAGAGTTGCGTCCCTTGGGCACGCCAGAAACATATGATTGGTTCGAATCCCGGTTCGCCCCGATTATGTTTCTAGGTTTGTCAGCACCATACCCGTGCTCGTGGGTTTCACCGAAGTGGTAAACGTCTAAGACCTGCATCACTTCGGGCTTTACTCATTAAGCTGATACGACGTGATAAAACTGGAATACTGTTAAAAGCGGCGTTAAACCCAACTCACTCACTCACTCATATCTTGAACAATGTCCCATACCAAGAGGTGAGATAACAAACAACCAGTCACGCCACAGAGCCTGGCCACCTATTATAATCCCCACCAGTTCTCACGACCGGTAACTGGTGCCCAAAAATAACCCTGCGTTCCTGCGGTTTTGGAATTCTGCCGTGGTATGACTAAATACTGTTCCAAATGCGCAAACAAATTCATTTATCCAGCAGCTCTCTCTCTCTCACTCTCAGTCTGTCTGTCTTACAAACCCTGATACAAATATATATCAAATACAGCCCATGCAAGTCTATAATATTTGGCAAGTCTAGATTAATGCAGAATCTGAATAGACTCACTGGGCTCCCTTTTATTATATTTTTATTAAGATAACTAAACAACTGTTTTTTCTGTGCGATATGTTCATTTCAGTGACTAGATGTTAGGCTATCTCTCTCTCTCTCAATTGAGATAAAAGTAGTGTATTTCTAGTTTATGATTTGTTTTTAATTTCCTGGTTGCAAATTCAAGAGTATAGCTTGAGCACCTCGGTGGATGTTTCGTAAATCGCACTTGGCGATCAGATGTTCTCTCCGGTAGAATAACGCGACAATATAGTACTATTCAGAAACGTGACCAACAAACTATATGAAGTGTCCTCGGTTGTTTTTTATAGTTAGGTCGGTAATCACTTGCAGTGGGTCCTAATGAAAACTCCAATTAAAACCTCCAGCGAGTAATCAGAGAAAACGGCCACTACAAGCCACTGCAAGTCGCTCCTAATTTCGAGGTCACTGTCGCTCCTAATTTCGAGGTCACTGCCGCTCCTAATTTCGAGGTCACTGTCGCTCCTAATTTCGAGGTCACTGTCGCTCCTAATTTCGAGGTCACTGTTCGAAAACCGAATACGACGGTTGATCGACAAGTTCGTGGTCGCATTATACTAGCGTCCGCCCGGAGAACGGAAGGTCCGGGGTTCGATCCCCGGCCGCGTCATACCAAAAGACGTTAAAAGACGGTACTTGTTGTTACCCTGTCTGGCGCTCGGCATTAATTGGCTAAAACAAGGACTGGTCGGCTCGGAGTCTGTATACTGTGGCTGAGTGGGGTATTCATGTTAAACTGCGGCATGGTATCTCAGTGAGCTAGCACTATAAATCGGCATCAGCCCGGACTAGTACAAGCAGCCACACACACACACACACGTACATGCACGTCGCTATATAAGTGCAATAATCTTGGACGCGACGTTAAACCCAATTTCACCTCACCTCGCATTGATACTCCTGTGAAGTATGTGGGATTTTAGAGGGATGAAGAATATCATCTCTTGGAATAACATAACACCGAGTTACAGAAAGACAGCTGCGTCCATTATCGAGAAGTCAAGGCATCCGTGAAGATCCGGGGTAGAATAGGTCTTCAGCAAGAGGCGACTATGCTTGTCGTATGAGGCGACTAACGGGATCGGGTGGTCAGGCTCGCTGACTTAGTTCATGCATGTCATGCTCATGATGTCAATCACTGGATTGTCTGATCCCGACTCGATTATCTAGAGACCGCCGTCATAGACCTGGAATATTGCTGAGTGCGGCGTTAAACAACACACAAACAAACGAGAAGTCAAGAAGAGAATTTGACAGGGTTGAGAGAACTGCGTAAAACTGATAAACGAGCTGTGGTTACCTGCATGAAAAGGGCAATGCGCTAACCCGAATACTCAACCCGAATGCTTGGGGATGAGTGTCCTTCATACAAACTCTTAAAAATGGGATATAACGCTAGGTCTCCCCCCACCCCCCACCCCCCACCCCCACCCCAATGATTGCTGCCGACCTTACCTTTTTCTCACAAACACGATTTCCCGATGGCCGTTCATGGCAGGTTTTGACGTACTTTGAACACCGGATGCCTCCTTTCATCTTAATATTTCATTAAATATTTCAGGACTGTGTCGACTTGAAGCCAGTCTATGGGACAAAACACAAGAATCAAGAATTTGTATCGCACAGAACACCCTCGTAGGGCATGGTACAAACATCTATATATGAACATAAAGATAACTATAGACATGAGAGGTAGATATACATAATGTATATTATATAAAGAGGTATTACATATTATTTTCAATTACAGTATGTAACCATTTATGTATATCATGAAATGGCTGGCAGCGCACACCACGTACCTATATAACAAGTATATATACAAGTCCGTGCGTACACTTAGTGTTGATACTGTATTGAAAGAATAGAATAAATAAAAAATTAAAAAATTCAATATTTTTTTTATTTTATTTTTTTATCGTACAAAAACGCCCACTTGGGACCTGGTACAACAATTGAGCATTTATATGGTACAGAGATGAGAACATGGTATATATACATATATATGCATGAATTTATCTCATCTTATGGAACATACGTAAGAATCTTCTCCCTTTCACACATGGTGACATAATAGACGGAACCCCGTCTGTCTGAAGGTCACCGGGACTAACGCTACACACATTCTTGTCAAACTGCCTCCACACCTCATTGGTTTTTCCACCATCTGATTTCCGTAATTTATATTTTTATGTAGTGTGGCATTCGCTACATCGTCATATTCAGCTCTCGGTAATAAATCATTCATGTTAATGACTTCAGATAGCTGACTTAATTGAAAAGGGCGTAATTCTTACTTGAGTTATGCCAGAGACCCGTGCGTCTTAAACAAACAGAAGACCTGATGGCCATTGGAAGTGCGCGCACCATCGAGCGTTACCCGGATGTAGTCCCAAGTTGGTCATATCTCATTTTGTTGTGCTAATGTCTTACGTAACTAGTTAAACATTTAAGAATGAACTGTGAGAGGGCTGTGCAGTATAAATCATTGTTCCACTGGTAGAAACAACAATATGCCCATCTTAATATAAGAGAACGGTTGTCCTGCTTTTAGCAACATCCCAACAATACAACGGCCCAGGGGACCACATTTGGCGTCATCTGAATCCCTATACAAACGTATCTGCATCTCCTGGGTTCGACTCCTCAGAGAGTGTAGCAAGCGTATGTTGTAGGTGGTCTGACCCAATATTGCTTCAATATGTTCATTAAGGAGATATCAAACATCGACTAAATGCTACGAGGATCAGATGGCACGGTAGATAAGAATAAGAATAATAATTGATTTGTAAAGCGCCTAATATCCATCGACAGTTGCTCACTGGCGCTGTGACAAAGTTAAAAAGTAATGTCTATGTACATATGCCAACAATCAGGAGATCTATTGAAAAGCTGAGGTGAAGAAGTGGGTTTTGAGGAGAGACTTAAATGTTTCCTTAGAAGCAGAGTTTCTCAGATTCAAAGGCAAAGCGTTCCATAACTGTGGACCGCAAAAGGAGAAGGCACGGTCAGACATAGCAGAAGTAGACAGAGGCTGATACAGTAGAGTTCCACCAGAGGATCGGAGAGCACGCTCTGGAGTGTACAGAGATATAAGATCTTTGAGATAGTCTGGAAGCTCAGCTGACCATTATTAAAAAGTGCTTCCGTTTCTGATTCACTGGTAAGATAAAAAAAACAATTTGTACTTTCTACACAAATGATATGGCACATGTCCAACCTTGATAGATTAAGCCCATCTGTAGTTCATATGTGTCAATGGTCCTCTGTGGTGCCCATTGTAATCCACAGGACTTTACTTCACACCCACATATTCTGATACATTGAAAATTAATGTCTCATGTCAAATGGCGTGTTTGTAGAAAACAGACTGGCCAATGACACCGTACACCTTTTTCCAATTGTACCAATTGTAAACTAAATGTGAAGTTAATGTCTTATTTTCCTCCCGAAAGAAAAGAGACACGAAATCGTTCAATATCCTACTTTACCACCCGTTATATTCTCCTTGAGGAAGCCGCCGACTACGCATGCGTGACAGGTCGCCATTCGGCTACCCTTCACCGGATAGAGGGCGCGCCAACACGTCGCCATTACCAACTGAATTCTCCTTATAACGATCGCTAAGGTCCAGTTGGAGGTCTGCGCTGATTCTTCATGCTTGTCTGTTTTGTCTGATAATAACTGTCAATGGATCGTGGCGATAGAGTGCCGGCGATGGCCATTGAATTTTCCAATTGGTTGATTAAACCAATGGCAGCTTGCCGTCAAGGAGGCGGATTAATTATATATATCATCACTCCGCCGGTGAAGAGTTCTTTTTCTTCTTGATGTTTTGTTTACGGAGTCCAAACGACCAGCGGTAAACATTCCATCTGATTAAGAACGTGTAAAGTTAGAATATGTCCACGTTATTTTCTTTTGCTGAGTACTGGCGGCGATGACGTACTCTCTGGACCAGAGAGCATCTGCTATTTGACGACCCGCTTGGCTAAGTGCAACAATACTCCTTTAATTGTTTAAAGAGGCCCAATGAGGGCTTCTGCTTTAAATGGGACATAAATATGAAAGGCTACAGTCGGAAAGCGATAAATAGAAATGGGATTTCTGATAGTTATATCCACATGCAAACTCCAGACCTTCTGTTGACCAAATATTGGCTGTTTTCTTTTTTTGTATATTATTTGTGTCGATGGTGTTGCGGTAACAGATAATGTAAAGTTTTGCAGTAACCGGTGAGGCTGTATCGAAGATGTGAGTTTTGCTGTCGGTGTAGCGTGAGTAGCATGTATACGACGAATCGAACATCGATCGGTTGATCGGAAATTGTTGGTCATAATTGAAAACAATCAATGCTGGCCCATTCATCTAACAACACAAGGTGCCTTCAGCTTGCTTTATACTTGCCGGGCAAAGAAAGTATCCACCATGTTTGATGTGGGGCTAAAAATGAAACAAACAAGAAATGGTTATTCGATAGTGATGTATTTGATACGGGTATCATAGTTGTGTTTTGGACCTTAGGTTTGGAGTGTTGCAGCGTTTTTAGCATAGCAACGTTTTGATGACGTGATCAAATCCAATGTACCGGTGTATACTTTCTCTTGACCAGATTTTTATTCAATATTAGGATCGGACAAGTGATGAGTGAGTGAGTTTGGTTTTACGTCGCCTTTAACAATATTCCAGCAACATCACGGCGGGGGACCCCAGAAATGGGCTTCACCCATGTCGGGAATCGAACCCGGGTATTCGGCGTGACGAGCGAACGCTTTAACCACTAGGCTACCCGACCGCTCCCGCAAGTGATGAGAAATAATCCTATACTTCCGCGAACACCTGGTGTCATCACTGATTTTCTATCACCCATTCATATAACTTCCATTACTATACACCCAATGGAATTAAATAATCTCCAGAGTTGATGTCTTGAATGTAGCTCCTGATTACATTACATTTACAGTAAAGAGCTGTCATGTTCTGATCTGCCAATATTTATAATGTTTTAGCTTCCCATACGATCGTGGGTTCTAATCCGCCAAATGGATATGTCCCAGATTTCTTTATGACGCATATTGAATTGCAAGATTGATCTAAACTTGTGGATTAAATACATACATAGCATATATTTATATAGCTTGTATATACATTAAACTACGGTTATAACGAACACGCTTATATCGAACTGACGGTTATAACGAACAAACTTTTTAGTCCCGACTATTTGCTGTAGTTATGCTGTATATGTGCTTAAAACGAACTACGGTTATAACGAACTGAAAATAGTAGTCCCTTTGAGTTCGTTATAACCGTAGTTTACTGTATATTTACTGAAAGCCAAGGCAAGATATCAGACTAAACCAAGTCCAGTTATCTTGATTCCAGCAGAAAACAGCAGAAGGGGAAAAGGTTCATTTAAAATATTTTCATAGACTAAGTGTCATATGTCATATGTTTGAGACACACTGTGGTGACATACATGCTCTAGATCTATAACCCAAACGAGACAAGACTACAGCCTCGCCCTCCACTATCCATACACGGAATTCACATTTTTGAAACGCTTGAGACACAGGGAACCCGGATGTCCTTTTAATGGCCGCTCATCTTTGATAATGCAGATAAGCGACTGTCGTGGTCCACATAAGCGGTTAATTATGCGATAGGTTGAATTGTTAAAAAATTTCAACGTAATTTGATCATCTTTTATTAAAAATATGACACACCCATGGTGGGGCAAGGTCACATACACTGAGTGGTTTCGTCGTCACGACTTGCACACTGTGCATTCAGGTTTTCAAATACGACGCATTGAAATATGCCAAGGCCCCTTCTGAACTACGTATGAGTGAGTGAGTTGGGTTTAACGCCGAACCCATAATTACAGGTTCCTGGTGCAAGCTCCTCACAGCGATTATCCGTTCGCGGAGCTCTCTATACTATCGCTGCCACCAGTCAAAACTCCCCACTGTGATAGGTGGCAACAACCATGCTTGCAATTGGAGTTGAACTCGCAACCGAATGACCGTTATGTTTACAAACAAGTGACGACTCTCATGACATCGAATACACTTACCGCTGATAAATTACTTTCTTTGTTTGTCAATTTGAATTTCTATTTCATTAAAAGTATCATCTTTAATTGATATAATAAGAATGTAAGGGAGAAGTTTGTTGATTTTCCGTTAGTCTGCAATCTCGAACCAATCTGATTATTAAAACAACAAAGTAAATTCATCTGGAAAACATGGTCAGTCGTAGACCTTTTAAAAATGAAATATGATGGCATTCCCAAAGACATAAACAAAAGTATAAACGTTACTACATATGGGGTTAGAGGGCAAATTACAAGATTCATGTAATGGCCGCGCCCACACTGGTGGCAGCGATGTTACCGAGAATGTAACGAAGGTGTCACGCGCTGGGAAGGAGCTTGGTTTCTGGTGTACCCAAGGGACGCAACTCTGCACAAGGAATAGGCATCTAAAAGATGGAAGAAAATGAATACAAGAAACTTTATATAATGTTTGTCACGACGTTCCAGGGCTGCTTCTTGTCTTTTACTTTGTATTCCCCTGACGAAGGGACACGAAGCAGCCCTGAGACGTCCTTACAAAGTAGCTCAGAAGTTGATCCATTAAAAGGTCATGTCTACATTGTATCAATCTTATCCACAGCTGCTTAAACTTCAGTAACGCTTCTAAAATAAACACAAAGAGTGAGTGAGTATGGTTTTATGCCGCTTTTAGTATTATTCCGTCAATATCACGGCGGGCAACACGGACAATGGGCTTCACACATTGTACCAATGTGGGGAATCGAACCCAGGTCTTCGGAATGACGAGCCAACGCTTTAACCACTAGGTGACAAACACCACCAGGACCACCCACCCCACCACCCACCCCTTCCGACTAAAGACTAGAAATGAAACAAACAAGAAAATGGTTATTCGATATTCGATATTGATGTGTTCGATACGCGCATCATAGTTATGTTTTTTGTTTGGTAACGTTTTGATACTATTTGTTATTTTTTGGTCAAATCAAATTATCAAGTATATATATATATGTATTTGGGATAACGCTTTCTAAGTAAAGTACAGAATCTCGTACATTGTTTAAATTGGCACGGCTCCCATTAGAAAATGTTATCCCAAATATAACATTTGTTACATTTGAACACTTTCTAGGCATTGTGTGTTCATTCAGGTATTATAGAATAACCCACGAGGTACGAGTGATTACGGAAAATATGTCACGAGTGAAATTAATGTTTTAAGTTCCGAGCTTTATTTTGTCCGGCAGTTTAATATTTAGTAGCTTAGTATTATTATGATGTATTTGCAAAAGCAAATATAAGCGATCGTAAGGACAAGGTTAGGAAACAGCTTTTGTGTATACATGCGTAAGTATCACTGTATAGCCTTGTGATGTCTCGAAGGGCGCGCTTGCACATGTTGATAACGGTGTCACCGTTTATCTCGCGGGCGTAGTGCTTGTTGTGATAAGACAACACACTTTGACCGACAGGTGTCAATTACAGGTGTGTACATTACATGTATATTTCACTGTTACGTTATGACTCTAACGTAGGCTCAAGAATAACTGGATATTTTCAACTTGGTTATTCCGTAACATGGCTGTGGTGTGTCGCATCAAAGTGAACTATATAGGATACCAGAGGGAATATAATATTCCGAGAGCGTAAAACGAAATGAAGCATTATCCGTTATCGGAAATGCCCTTCTTGAGAATTATCAGGCAAGTTTAATGGGAAGTGGATGTTACGAGTGATTGCTAGTTTGGGTCTTCCCAAAGTGATTGCGTGAATTGATGCTCATGCCATTAACCACTTCGTCATAGGCCGTCGTCATGGAGACGTTTCACCTTAAATGCTATGTCGGGAGTTAGCGTTAACGCGGTTTTAAGACCTATAGAGATAATTGAGTTTGAGTTAACGCGGTTTTACGGCATATCGAGATATCTGAATTTGAGTTAACGAGATATATTTCGAGATATCGCTGTCTGAGTTACGCCACTTCACAGTATTTGTCGAAAGAAGCGAATGAAAACACAAAACAGTTTGACAGTTTGACAATCTCCAGCTGACAGTCATGTGTTACGTAATCATTTAAACACTAGAGACAAATGTACCCGTGGGTTAAAGGGGATATCCATCGGTCAAGGAGGGTCCAACCGAGCGGTCTTTGTGGTCAGTATTAGGCTGAGAGGCCACCCTTGAAGACCGCCTCCCATCAACAGGTGGTGTATATTGCTGTCAACAAGGTCGTTCGATGCTGTCAATCAAGTCATGTCATGGTCTTCATTTAATTTCGGTGAATCAATTTCATCCACACTATAACGCGAAAGTCGGCTACATCTCGAAAACTACTCATATATAGCAAACACATTTCACGTATATTTAAGAATGCGTTATTCATTCATTCATTCATTCATTCATTCATTCATTCATTCATTCATTCATTTATTTATTTATTTATTTATTCATTTATTTATTTATTTATTGGCGAGATGAAGAGTTAAAAACACTACAAATTAAAACATGAAAACATTAATTTTGAAAAAAACGTATCAGGGGAACATACACGTTATCTTGTAGAACAGGTCGACACAAGAGATAGCTTGTTGTCAATAAATGATCATTATGGCAAAGAAACAGGTGACAAACGGAAAGACTTGCGTAATACTCCCGGCAAAGAGGACCCCCGCAAAGAACTCTATCACAGGACTTTCCTCACGGTCGCTTTGGGCCTGGTCCGTCACACCCTATTAGTGAATTAAAGCACAACGGTCAACAATAAAGTCTATGATAGCCACACAAGTAGGTGGACATTTAAGTAGATCTGTAGTGACCAGTGGCTATCGTTACAACTGGGAAATGAACGCCAGAACAAAACACACTGCTGGGCATTGATCCTTTTCCGCATCAAGTCTGATTTTATGGACAACCAGCCTCATCGCTTGAGTGTGTTTATTGCTTTCAATTGTTGTGCCTTTCAACGACAATATTGTGCAGATTGAGTCTCGCTATTGTTCGTTTCAGATACAATTCCGTTTTCAATGACACCTTTTCAAATGTTCTTTGCAGTTCAGTGTAGTTGGGCGTGGCGCGTGTGTTCATTAAATTCTCCTAAATTGTAATTTCTTAATCTGCGGTGATGCTTGTTATCAATGTAAAACATCTTTCATCAATTTTCATGTTGCATGGGTTGAGTTTTTTTATGTGTTTATGACATATAGTTTACAATTTAGTTGGAATCCATAGCGTGGACGAGTTTTATTGCCGAATAATACAGTGCTGGTTACAAATGATAAAAGACTTTGGGCGTAGTGTCGGTTTACGCAACACTGATCTCCATTTCTTTAAGGAAACGCGGAATCGGAATAAAACGTGCATAAAAATATATAAAAGTTATTCCCTTCGTCTAATAATTCTGGTAGATCAATTAATATGTTAACTTCTCCTACTGACAATTTTTTCAATTAATTAGAATACTGGGCATTATGCGTGTTACAAGATAGACACAATTTTATGGATAACAACTTTTTAATACTGTAAATACAGTATTAAAGAAGTTGTTAAACATAAAATTGTGTCTATCGTGTCATCCGCCAACTTCTAAGTAATGCCTATCAAACAAATTATGCGTGTTCATTGGATTTTGTTATCAGCAGAAATTATGTGCTAACAAATTAGTGCCAGCTGTCTTCGCTACTCCTCGTATAAGGGACATTTGTTAATGCGGACCTCGTGCGGAAGATTTGTTTGAAAGTATAGGCGTCAGCGATTAGCTGCATATATTTACAAAATGAGGTCGTGTGTCTGGTTACTAGTATATTCATAATGATCAAACAGTCACAGGCAAACTAGACACTATTCAGATGAATACCGTGAATTCTCGTTTATCCGGACCGTACTAATACGGACACCCTGGACGATTATAGGTTGGAGCGTGAGTACAAAGAGGCAGTCCTTGTAATTCATGATTCGTTAATCCGGATGTCTGTCAGTGTCACTGGGAACAGTACCGTTCGGATTAACGTGGTTCTGTTGTATAACTGTAACCTTGCCAACCACAGAGGCAGAGAAAATCAAATACATTGCATTATGGTACTTGTTGTTACCCTTCCTGGCGTTCGTCATTAAAGGGATGAAACAAGGTTGGCTCGTAGTTAGTATAATGTGTCGGAGTGGGGTATCGATGTTATACTGCCGGATGGTATATTATGGCAGCATGTGCCTCGTGCAGGATTAGCGTGTAAAGTTTGGAAACCACGTGCAGCATATCGTGATAGGAATATAGACTCTGTGATAACCTTTGACCAGTTGTTAGTTTTGTCATTAAGTGGTACACGTTGGAAATATCTCTCTACTTAACGTAGATTCTTCTCTAATATGTTTCTATGGTTCGCGTTTCTTTTGGTGGTGAGTATATATTAGTAGACTATAAAACCTGCACAGAGAGAGGGAGAGAGAGAGAGAGAGAGAGAGAGAGAGAGAGAGAGAGAGAGAGAGACTTATCTATTTAAAATAAGACACTGGGCGCAATGGTAGTGGTTGCGGCAATGACATCGCCTCACGGTGTTCGGTCATCTTCGGAGAATAATAATAATCTCCTGTTAAAGACATGCCACCTTTCACAGACGGTCCCTTTTTTTGTTCATCAGTATACTCTAGCACAGTTGGTGGCGAGATCCAAGGAGCCATGGCAATACAGAAGAGCACAGTCGTGCGTTGTCCGTGAACCAGCCAAAAGTACATAGAGAATATTGTTTTTAATAATACATGTAGAAACTGTATGGCGTGGTTATGAATACACCATCGCCCAGTAATGATCGTTAAACCACCCTGTACGTTTGACCAGTTTCAGTACCTTTTTAGGTTCTCTTAAAGCATACCATTATAAAGATGACGAAAGTGTGTAAAAAGCAAAGTAAATTACTATAGCCTACAGTTTATCAACAGTCTTAAGAAGAACGGACAATTGCCTACAACTGATGGTGCATGGTTTAACGTCAACTTTAGAGATACTCAAGCAATATCACGTACCCGGGTATCCTTGTACCTATAATGGGAATCAAACCCGGGACTTGGGTGTAGTGAGCAAACGCTTTAACCACTAGGCTACCAAACCTTCATTGTGATAACAACTGCAGACGCTAGCTAGAAGATCCTTCCAAAGAATAATAAAATTACACTTCTTGTAGACGGGTGGTTTTGGGTTGGCGTTGTTGTTAATGCGTTCGCTCGATTCCCAATGATACAATGATACGTGGGCATGGGTACAATGATACGTGGGCATGGGTACAGTGATTCGTGGGCATGGGTACAATGGTACGTGGGCATGGGTACAATGGTACGTGGTCATGGGTACAATGATACGTGGGCATGGATACAATGATACGTGGGCATGAGTACAATGATACATGGGCATGGGTACAATGGTACGTGGGCACGGGTACAATATTACGTGGGCATGGGTACAGTGATACGTGGGCGTGGGTATAATGGTACGTGGGCATGGGTACAATGGTACGTGGGCATGGGTACAATGATACGTGGGCATGGGTACAATGATACGTGGGCATGGGTACAATGGTACGTGGGCATGGGTACATTGGTACGTTGACATGGGTACAATGATATGTGGGCATGGTTACAATGATATGTGGGCATGGGTACAATGATACGTGGGCATGGGTACAATGGTACGTGGGCATGGGTACAATGGTTCGTGGGTATGGGTACAATGATACATGGGCATGGGTACAATGATACGTTGGCATGGGTACAATCGTACGTTGGCATTGGTACAATGATACGTGGGCATGGGTACAATGGTACGTGGGCATGGGTACATTGGTACGTTGACATGGGTACAATGATACGTGGGCATGGTTACAATGATATGTGGGCATGGGTAAAATGATACGTGGGCATGGGTACAATGGTACGTGGGCATGGGTACAATGGTTCGTGGGTATGGGTACAATGATACATGGGCATGGGTACAATGATACGTGGGCATGGGTACAATCGTACGTTGGCATTGGTACAATGATACGTGGGCATGGGTACAATGGTACGTGGGCATGGGTACATTGGTACGTTGACATGGGTACAATGATACGTGGGCATGGTTACAATGATATGTGGGCATGGGTACAATGATACGTGGGCATGGGTACAATGGTACGTGGGCATGGGTACAATGATACGTGGTCGTGGGTACAATGGTTGGTGGGCGTGGGTACAATGATACGTGGGCATTAGTATAATAATACATGGCCATGGGTACAATGATACATGGGCATGGGTACAATGGTACGTAGGCATGGGTACGTGGGCATGGGTACATTGGTACGTGGACATGGGTACAATGATACGTGGGTATGGGTACAATGATACGTGGGTATGGGTACAATGATACGTCGTCTTGGATACAATGATACGTGGGCATGGATACAATGCTACGTGGGCATGGGTACAATGGTACGTTGGCATGGGTACATTGGTACGTGGGCATGGGTACAATGGTACGTGGGCATGGGTACAATGATACGTGGGCGTGGGTGCAATGGTTCGTGGGCATGGGTACAATAATACCTCGGCATGGGTACAATGATACGTGGGCATGGGTACAATGATACGTGGGCATGGGTACAATAATACGTGGGCATGGGTTCAATGATACGTGGGCATGGGTACAATGATACGTGGGCATGGGTACATTGGTACGTGGACATGGATACAATGATAAGGGGGCATGGGAACAATGGTACCAGGGCATCGGTACAATGATACGTTGGTATGGGTACAATGATACGTGGTCGTGGGTACAATGGTTGGTGGGCGTGGGTACAATGATACGTGGGCATTAGTATAATAATACATGGCCATGGGTACAATGACACGTTGGCATGGGTACAATGATACATGGGCATGGGTACAATGGTACGTAGGCATGGGTACGTGGGCATGGGTACATTGGTACGTGGACATGGGTACAATGATACTTGGGTATGGGTACAATGATACGTGGGTATGGGTACAATGATACGTCGGCATGGATACAATGATACGTGGGCATGGATACAATGCTACGTGGGCATGTGTACAATGGTACTTTGGCATGGGTACATTGGTACGTGGGCATGGGTACAATGGTACGTGGGCATGGGTACAATGATACGTGGGCGTGGGTACAATGGTTCGTGGGCATGGGTACAATAATACGTGGGCATGGGTACAATGATACGTGGGCATGGGTACAATGATACGTGGGCATGGGTACAATAATACGTGGGCATGGGTAGAATGGTACGTGGGCATGGGTACAATGATACGTGGGCATGGGTACATTGGTACGTGGACATGGATACAATGATAAGGGGGCATGGGTACAATGGTACGTGGGCATCGGTACAATGATACGTTGGTATTGGTACAATGATACGTGGGCATGGATACAATGATACGTGGGCATGGATACAATGGTACGTGGGCATGGGTACGTAATATCGCAACAGTACAATGTGTGGAGTCCATGTCCGGGTTCCCCTTCCGTGATATTACTGGAATATGGCTGAATGAGGCGTAAATCTATCATCATTCACTCACTCTTGTATACAAGTTTCCACGATGAAATCATTTTTGCATTTCTTTGCATACATTTATTAATGGTTGGATAAATTCTGAAACGCATGGCTACATTAATTTGTTGGTTATTTGTTAATAGTACACCGCAGCACCTGCACGGCTCGTCACGGTTATATCAGACAAGTGCCCGGAAATAAACCTTCATGTGAGACACGCACGCCTGATTAAATGCATATATTGAAGGAATGTATGTCATTGAGAATACAGAAATTAGGTAATAAAACTGGGTGTGTCCGTTTAGTAAGCAGGCGTGTTACTTAACGTTTCTTTGCACACATACACGGGATCGATATTTATATTATAAATTGTTTAAATTAGATTCGTGAATCGTTTCCAAACGTTAAGAGGTTGGATGTCTTTTTATGTTCCTTGAGAGATAAGATGCTAATGGATGATGTTTGATTTTCTGCTGTGTCATAACACACGAACGTGTCGAGTAGGGATATCCGTGTTTGTTTTTGTATGTTTGCTTCCGTCTCGACGTTGAAGGTTATTGAATATCACATGTAACATGTGTACATATATGTAATCACACCAACGACGACGGCGATAATGGCGTTGATGGTGATGACGTGACGACAATTGTACTTTTAATTGTGAGAAAAATGATGATGATGATGATGATGATGATGATGATGATGGTGGTGGTGGTGATGATGATGTGGTGGTGATGGTGATAATGGTGATGATGATGATGATGGCGGTGGTGATGGTGGTGATGATGATGATGATGATGATGATGATGGTGGTGGTGGTGATGATGATGTGGTGGTGATGGTGATAATGGTGATGATGATGATGATGGCGGTGGTGATGGTGGTGATGATGATGATGATGATGATGATGATGGTGGTGGTGGTGATGATGATGTGGTGGTGATGGTGATAATGGTGATGATGATGATGATGGCGGTGGTGATGGTGGTGATGATGATGATGATGATGATGATGATGATGATGATGATGTTGATGCTGATGTGGTGGTGATCATGATAATGGTGATGATGATGATGATGATGATGATGATGATGATGATGATGGTGGTGGTGGTGGTGGTGGTGGTATGCCCAAGAGACACAACTCTGGTGTTTACAGATAAAAAATTTGGACAATTCTGAGATTCGAATCCGGGACAAGCAAATCCAGGCCCCACATTTTGTTGTTAAGTTGTTGTTGCAGTGACTATGTGTCCAGGTTTGTCAGCACTCACTCACTCACTCACTCACTCACTCACTCACTCACTCACTCAAGCACCCAGGCACCAACAGGCCATTGACATGCCGAAGCCAAACAGCTGGAATATTGCCGAGTAGGGCGTTAAACAACAAACACATAACCATTAAATTCAAAACAATGTCTGTAAAGGAGGCCAGGATTCCGGATTAACAGGGTCCTGACTAGCGAGATGTCGGTGTACGTAGGTCGTACCGACTATTCGAGAAACAACTCTAACCCACCCCTGTTCTGTAGACCAAATTTGCTGTATTATTTTCATGAGTAGAATCTGAGTGAGTGAGTGAGTGAGTGAGTATTCCGTTAAGACTACTCAGCAATGTTTAAGCTTTTCACGGCTGGTGAGAGCCTTAAACGCGAAAGGTGACTGAATTAAAGAGACTGAACACCAACTCATCCAATTCACACCAAAAAACAGCATTCCTGTGATAAGCTTCGAATCTACGGCAACAAACCTGGGATGCAAGGATCAAAATATTTTCCTTACCGAGAAACCGCGAGATCTCGCAAGAATGTCAAATAGAGTTCAAAGACCGCGCGAAAACGCGCGAGATAGATGGGCAGTTAAGGTGACCTGTGGTCAACTATGCCTCTCCAAAGACAGTAATTGTTCATTTCATCTACTAGCGCCGCACGTTGTCATGTGGATTCCCAAACGTAACCCATGTCACAGATCCGCCGTTTTCGGGCTTGATAAACAAATTAACTGACAATTCAACCCGCTTGGTAACGCAGTGAGTGGAAAGAATGGCGTTGATAGAGCCAGTTATCTCAGAACACTTGAAACAAAAGATAACTTACAGAACGGGACGTGTCACAATGGGAGTAGACGTTTAAACCTCACTCGATGGTTCGAAGAGGTGTTTGTATGTTTGTTGTTTAACGCCGCAAACAGCAACATTCCAACTATATATGACGGCGGCCTGTAAATAATCCAGTGATCGATATTGTGAACAACAATCCACAACGTTGGGATGTGATGACAAGCAGTCAACCCAGTTACTGACCACAAGGTCCATGTAATCGCCTCTTACGGCCAGCATATGTTGCTGGTGCGTGAGTGAGTGAGTGAGTGAGTGAGTGAGTGCTGACAAACCTGGACACATAGTCACTACATGTGTGGGTTTCCATAAATAAATGCTAAATGCGCTACGTTATTATGACATCCGTCAATGGATCAGCGTGCGTTCGGCTTTTCCTTTTCAACCTCAGCTCCCTAGGAAGTATACAACCCAAGCTTCATTAGAGGAATAACAGTCACATTACCATCTCATCGTATCGGGTACCCATTCACTTGTTGAACAGCGACATATCTCAAACAAAATCACTTGCCTAAGGAGACTCCAGATGTGCTACACGTGGTTCAGTATGGGGCAGGGCAGATCCCGGTCACCCATCCATCTACCCTCCGCGACAACGTTGCGTAACTTCTTCTGATTTGTGCGCTGTACACAAGACCACATGCAACCAAGGCAATCAAGGTGAGACACACCAAAAATGGACTTGACACATTGCATCCATGTGGGGAATCAAACCCGTGTTTTCGAGACGACGGACGCCTTAACCACTGGACCACCGGTGGCCCAGTCGTAAGGCGCCGCAATTCACTGTGCAGAGCTGCATCCCTTGGGTACGCAAGAAACGTATGGTCGTGGGTTCGAATCCCGGTTTGCCCTGATTATGTTTCTAGGTTTGTCAGCACCATACCCTTGCTACTGAGTTTCACCAAAGCGGTAAGACCTGCATCATTTCGGGCTTTCCTCTCACATCAAGCTGACACGCCGTGATATAACTGAAACTGTCCAAAGTGGCGTTAAACCCAACTCACTCACTCACTATAACTGAATTACTGGTCAAAGCTTCGTTAAATTAAATTCAATCCCTCACAGTGCAGGATAATTCCACAGTGTCTTTCTATCGACTTCCCGTAGTTACCTGTCTTCGTTAGACCCTAGTAACAGTCCCAACACGAAAGGTTTCAAAAGAAAGTTCGAATCCCAACATCAGTACAAAGTATGAAACCCATTTCTGTTGTCCCACGCCGTGATATTGCTTGAAAGACGCAAAACATTAGTCACGCATGACCTCTACCTTATAAACCTCATGATAAGTAATCTAAGAAATATAGACAATGAACTGTCCCTTCAAATTCGTTATAACAGGAGTATAATTCATGTTCACCGAATCATACATTAAATGATAATAAAGAAAGGTAAAAGTACTATAATACAGGGCACTTTGTTTCGCGAACCTTTGAACCATAATAGTTAAACGGGATTTGAAGTAGTTCCATTTAAAACAATGTCCAAACTAAAATGATTATCATGTTAATGTGCATATCTTCATTGATCGAACGGGTGTTAGGCTATTTATCTAAGCGTCTGGCTTGATATTAACACCATTAGAACTCTCGCTTCGCTACACCCAAAGCCTGTTTTTTCAGTGTGTCATTAAGTCACAGGTTAATTACGAATGTTAATCATCGCTGGCGTCAACGACATCTAATTCTTGAGTCATGCAATTACAAATCTGTTCTTAATCACCGCTGACTCAAAATTGCGTAGCCGCAATTTTGAAGTAATTTTACAAAGAAATTCGAAGTTGTTCGTTAGCGACACCTAAATCACGAAAAACCAAGAACCATATCTAAAGAACTTGCTTAGCCGAGTCCCAAATCTAGGGTTTCACCGCGTTCTTAAAATCCTAGTCTCACGTCGTCGCTAAACTAATGAGGCGTGTAGGAAAATGGACCCTCGGTGTCAAAAAGTGCTATTAATTTCATGAGATCGCCCCGATTCTGATGGCCACACTTAGCGGGTAAATTAAGGCTCTTTCATACACCCCCTATTCCCCTGCCCTAGTGCTGTCATTGTCCCGACCTCGCCAATATTCATATGACCCGGACAGAACCCGGATGACCTATTATTCATAACTAAGGCCATCTGTGCTTTGATGTTGCCGAATAAATCACATCCTTCTCGCCGACTCTGGGTCTTGACAGATACTTTAGGAGCAGTAAATCAGACCGGTACAAGACCTGGTCGCGAAACTCGACCCCAGATCCGATAAAAGAATCAATTTTACCTGTATCACGACTCATCTTTCTCCACGGGCGAGAAATTGGCCAGATTTACTTTCAGACAGTCGAGCACCAGTGGCGGCCATTCTGCGAAATCACCGATTACTGCAATTAACATATCTCTGACATTGTTTACACGGAGAGATATATCGCTTACATTTTATTAGATTAATAGAGGAATTTAGATAAATCGGTGATAAAACTGGTCTATAGAGTGTCGGGAGACATACTTTAGTATCTCGTGCTTGTTGGTTATTCTCACGGTTCTGTTAGTCGCCCGCGCAGTGTCATGTAAAAGAGGGATGATTTTTGAAGGACCGAAGTCCATTTCTAGCCCATTTCTAGCTACTTTCTTGTGTCTCGTTCTTTTCTAGCTCTTTTCCTGTTCATTTCCAGTTCATTTCTAATCCATTTCTAGCTCTTTTCTTGTTCATTTCTAGTTTATTTCCAGTTCCTTTCTTGTTCATTTCTAGTCCATTTCTAGCTCTTTTCTTGTTCATTTCTTGTTCATTTCTAGCTCTTTTCTTGTTCATTTCTAGCTCTTTTCTTGTTCATTTCTAGTCCATTTCTAGCTCTTGTCTTGTCCATTTCTAGTCCATTTCTAGCTCTTTTCTTGTTCATTTCTAGCTTATTTCCAGTCCTTTTCTAATTGTTTCCTTGTTCATTCCTAGTCCATTTCTATTTCTTTTCTTGTTCATTTCTAATTCATTTCTAGTTCATTTCTTGTTGATTTCTACTTCATTTCTAATCCATTTCTACTTTATTTCTAGTCCGTTTCTAGTCCATTTCTAGCTCTTTTCTTGTTCACTTCTAGTTCATTTCTAGTTCATTTTTCGTTCATTTCTAGTCCATTTCTTGTTCATTTCTTGCTCTTTTCTTCATTTCTAGTTATTTCCTTGTTAATTTCTAGTCCATTTCTTGTTCATTTCTAGTTCATTTCTAATCCATTTCTAGTCCATTTCTTGTTCATTTCTAGTTCATTTCTAGTCCATTTCTAGTTCATTTCCTGTTCTTTTCATGTTCATTTCCAGTTCTTTTCTAGTCCATTTACAGTTCATTTCTAGATCCTTTCTTGTTCATTTCTGGGTTCATTTCTAGTCCATTTCTAGTTCATTTCCTGTTCTTTTCGTGTTCATTTCCAGTTCTTTTCTAGTCCATTTACAGGTTATTTCTAGATCCTTTCTTGTTCATTTCTGGGTTCATTTCTCGTCAATTGCTGGGTCATGTTTAGTTCGTTTTGAGTTCATTTCTAATTCATTAATAGTTTCATTTCCAGTTCATTTCTTGTTCATTTTTAGTTCATTTCATGTCCATTTCTAGTTCCTTTTCTGTTCGTTTCTAGTTAATTTTTATGTACATTTCTCGTCAGTTGCTCGTTCCTTTTCAGTTCGTTACTAGTTCATATTTAGTTTCTTTTCTAGATCATTTCTTTTTCTTTTTTTTTTGTTTATTTCTAGTCCATTTCTAGATCATTTCTTGTACATTTCTAGTTATTTCATTTTTTTGTTTTTTTCCAGTTCATTTCTAGTCTGTTCCACATCATTTCTCGTCCATTTCTAAGTTCATTTCTCGCCCATTTCTTGTTGATTTCGTGTTCAATTTTTGTTCATTTTTAGTATATTTCTAGTTCTCCGTGGCTGCTAAATTGATATACAGACTAAACACGAGTTGCAAAGAGAGATCACAATGACTTGAACTATATCTTCAGGGGCTATTAAGGAAACTGACAGCAGGCTTCAATAGGAAATCGACTGAGGCCTTCACTACTTTTAAGGAAATGGTCAACGGTCTTCAAGTTTAGTAAATTGACAACAGTCTTCAATAGGTTTAGGATATTGATCATTTCCAATGAATTGTTTGGAAAACTGGCGGTAAGAATGTTTTTTTCGCAACTGCTTTGATCATGCACCGTTGATCATCATTATTTGTTGTTTTAGTTGTGATGGTCAAAGAAAAATAGATCATCTTTATTTCCTCCATTTGATGAAGATACATTGATATGAGATATTACGGTATTCTACAAATGAATATATACAACGGGTGATATATTGTATGTATAGTCAGTTTCACATCGTTATCATAATTATAATGTTTTTTAGTAGGTTTTTCCACGCTTTAACAGTTTTACATACAAGGAGCATTATATTTGTCCAAAGATTCAATGGCCATAGTACTTTCTGTTGGCAAGCCGCCAAGTAAAAAGGACAGAAAGCTATCGTTCCAGATGCTAGAAAAAGTTGTCACTTTTAGTAAATCAATAATAGACTCAACAAGAATATTTCATACATAAATACATGTTTGATAATATCAAAAGCAAATGTGCCGCATAATATTCATAGGATTGTATACTGTAGGTGCAAAGACATAATAAGTTTGCTCAATCATAGAAGTGTTCCGGCCTTGCAGTTGCTAGTAACAAAAGTCTGTGTACCTTAGGTGATCGTATAAGAGAGTATCGTTTTAGATTTTTTCTTGAATGAAGCTCTACATAAATTACGTTACGGTCACATACACTTATTTGTTCTTGAATCGTTGAATTATTTCAAACATTTCGTATTCCTTTGATGACAGTTTACCCCATAAAGTACAAGCAAATATTCCACATGGTAATATCACTCTTTCCCATATACGAACAGCTGGGATAGGATTTAAACCATCAAAATAGAGCCCATGATTATGATTAATATTGACTAACATTCTGAGTTTTATAAATGGGTACGTTCTAAGGTTTTCTTTGATGTACTTAAAAGCAATCCTGCATAAAGAAGAACTTGTGAACCAATGTAGACACGGTTACAGACCGATTTGAGAATATTCCCAAACAGTAAAAATGCACTTTTATTGGCATTATATTTCAAATGCCATCTATAAGCATTTGTGTATATATCATTCAGTAGAATTTGCAGTTCGTCAGGGTAGCTATTCAACAACGTAGTATCGTCTGCTAATAGGATGCCGGGTGTATTATCCAATTCATGACAAAAAACACGCCCTGAATCATCAAATGAATATAACAAGTCATTAATATACAGATTAAAAAGCCATGCCGATAAAACGCGACCTTGACCAACACATTGCTGAACATGAAACACATTTGGGGTAAAACCTCCAATGCTTACACATGACTGCATTAAAGTATATATTGTGCCTAAAAGTCGCCATGATTTTCCATTAACACCAAAGTTATACAATTTGGAAAAACGGCAATTAAGCCAGACTCTGTTAAAAGCTTTCTCGTCGTCGAGAAAAGCGCAATATACAGGAGACTGTCTTTCATTATAATATGCTATGCTTTCCATTAATGAAAACAGGGCAGTTTCTGCCCCAACCCCCTCCTAAATCCAAATTGAAAGGGGTGGGGGAAGCCTTTAGATTTGTTTGCCCACTCTTCAGTTCTAGAGGTGACTGTAGATGTAGTATGACTTTCAAAGATATGGTTGTCGATGTGAATGTCGAAGGTGTGGTTGTCGATGTAGATGTGACTCTCAGTGTAAATCTGACCGCCAACGATAGGGTTGTCTATGTAGATGTGACTGTCAATGTACAAATGACTGTCAAACATATGGTTGTCGATGTAGGTGTGATTGTCAATGTAGATGCGACTTTTGAACATATGGTTGTCGATGAAGACTTGGTAAACGTGATTACCTTTACTGTTGCCATCGATGTCACTTTCCATGTCAACGTCGTTGTTTCATAGTTATCATGGCCCACACTTTGTCATTATCGTCACACAAAATTTTCTTTATTTAGAATTTCATTTATCTAAAGTGAACTACAGAACAAAATAAAGTATACACCCATGTATTTGATACGGGCATCATTGTTGTTTTGGGTCTTAGGTTTTCAGTGTTTTCTGTTATGAGCCACGTTTTGATAACGTTTGTAATTAATAGTTCACAGGGGCGGTCGGGTAGCCTAGTGGTTAAAGCGTTCGCTCGACACGCCGAAGACCCGGGTTCGATTCCCGACATGGGTACAATGTGTGAAGCCAATTTCTGGTGTCCCCCGCCGTGATATTGCTGGAATATTGCTAAAAGCGGCGTAAAACCATACTCACTCACTCACTAATAGTTCACATCCAATGTTGAAGCGTATATTTTCTTTTGCCAGGGAGTGTATTTACTGAAATGATAGAAATGGAATGAAATTACTGCATAAAGTGAACACGTCTTGTAGAAATTATCATCCGCCTGAAAAATGCCACATTCTTGAAACAACAAACGCTGTTTTTACACAGAGTCGCGTTTTTTGTTCTCTTTTATTTCCATAAAGAAACGTGGTGGATATAAATTGACCAAGACAAACTCCCAATATGTTCAAATGTTTGACACCAATCAATGTGTATCATAAACAGAACTTTATGACAGTAACACTTGATAATAATTGCCAATACTATCATTAACTAAACGATTTCAAATTATCGCATCCTCTCTCAAAGCAAGAGTTTTATAAATGCATTCAGATTTTTATTTGGTACACTTTAATATTTTTGGCGTCTTTTTACATTTCAGTTTCATTCAATTCATACATTTGAGATGGAAAGGTTTAGTCCCGGGATATTAGGTATCGACAATACATGGAAAGACTGCCTATCAATACTGCATCACTATTCTCCGAATGGAACAATATAAACTAAACTGAGGGCAAAACAAACTATATATCTCAGTTGATTTTATCATACGTTTGTTTTTCAATTGAAAATTTTTAGTTAGCGATATTATTTCCAAACATTGACCCATACTGGCGCTGAGTCAGCATTTTTACAGAGTTATATGTTTTAAAATATACTTTTATTTACAGTTTTTAAAAACTCAAAACATTGCGAATAATACACACCTGCGGAAGTGTATCTAAGACATCTCATCTTTGAAATAAAAAGAGCTTTTTTCGGCACGTGATAGAGGTCATGTTGTTAACCCAGTCTCCATTGAACCATTTGTTTTACTCAAAATTACCCAGCAACAAATTCCCTTTCACAAACTGTTGGAGGAATGAGGGATGGTTAAATAGACATAATCAAATTTAACAACAGTTCTTTCAATTTATTATTACATAGAAAAACAAACTCGGTATTCTTTAAATTGTCTGATAGGCATTATTTAGAAGTTGACGGGGGACAACCTTCAGTCGTGCTTGGCAATGGTATAAGGATCTATACCGAAACATCGCCTTTACAGTATTAAAGAAGTTGTTATCCATAAATTGTGTCTACTTTGTCGGTATTCTTTAGTTTATAATAGCAATGTGTGTATGAACCCATTCTTCTACAAGACAGAAAATGAATTTCTAGACTATATATAAACGTTATACGTAAAGACAATTTCAAACTCAACCAAAAACGTTTTAGCCATAAATCATATCCGCGTCAACAAGACCGTCAGAACTAAGATATAGCAGTGTATCTTCAGTTATCTCTTCTGACAGAGCAAAGACAATCTCTGTCATTAAACAAACCTTGGTGTGTCTGTGACACTTATCATTACCTTGACAGGTGTAACGAATTTAACTGTATGCTTGCCTGTGATAAGCCGCGATAGACACTCGTAGTTGTGGTAAACATAGAGTCCCCACCTCACAGCCCCACGAAACTGCTCGTGCTGATAACGTCCACCGGTGGGTTATCTCCCTTGCCTAATACGCACTGAGGATTGTTTTTGATGGCACTTCAGCGTTGATCTTTGACCCGTTTTCACCTGTTCCAAATACTACTAATACTCAATCGGGTATTTGTGCAATTCAGTGTGACCTGGGTTCAACCCTGTGTCAATCTAGCTCCACGTATTTCACAGGTGTTCGACATTTGTTTTCGACTCGTCCGTCAAATTGGGTCTCTCCATAACATCACGCAAATGTGTTATCGGGATTGAGAGACTCAATATTATTAATGGCTTCGATAAGGTGCGTGAAATATTTGCACGATATCTATGAATATTTAATAGGCGTTGTTTTATAATAACACTTAAGGTAATGCTGTGGGATCGTTAAATCTACGTACCATATAGAATAGATTATAGTCTTGATTCAATAAAAAATGTTTTAAATTTACGTTTCTAATTTTAATTATAGAAAGTAAGATTTATTCTCTGTTTCGCTTTATGTCTGCTCGAAGCTATAAAGTTGCTAATTAAAATATATTTGTCAATTCGTTTGTTGACACATTTGGAGTGTCGTCTTTGAGTAATGGCCACACGTGTTCATCAAAACTTCACATTCAATCATGAAATTGGCATCGGTGTAGAGCATTGCGTTAGAAAATGTAATAAAACACCCATGTAATTTAAAATATTACTTTCCCCTAATGTATGTTAATCGACCCACCCCAAAGGCTATTCTTCCTTCCATGCCAAGTAACAACTCTCCGCATTATACAACCCATGCATTGTTCAATAGTTAACAGCGTGAATAGATCCTAACATTATGTGGACTCTGAGATCTAACTGATCATGTAGGATTAACCTCAGCCAATTACCCCGATTCACGGCTAAGCTAGATCACCTATGGTATTAATAGCAGAAAATTATTATTTCACTCTCAATATTATATAATATTCTCAGCGGCCAACAATTCACACCGTTTCCTTAACAATAATTATATCACATGTAGGGACACTTTGTGTAGCGATAAGTATATGTGTGAATACGTGTAAATTTGGATGGTAGGTCTATTGTTAAGACGTCAGTGTTATTATCACCTTAGACGGGGCTTTGTGTCCAGGCCTGAGTCGCGGACGTATGAAAGCCTCTTGTGAAGATAGTCAAAATGATAGGGAAAACTACATTCCTTGGCCTAAATGAGTCTATTATTTGAAGCGGAGTTACAACGTGCCCTGGCTGACTCCTACAAGTGGTCTATCCTTCTAACTAACCGTCTCTAAAGTGTCATTCTCATGCTGAGCTGCATTGGTTCCCATTCTGACCACATCACTTATTATCGCCGCGGATGAATACGGGTGTAACCTAAGGTTGAGCATGCGCGTGGGGTGCATACGAAAACTCGGATCGGGTATCGTCCGAATGAAAGGTGTTAATTCACGAAACTGTCAGGGACGGATCAAACTCGAGAAAGTGGGGAGGTTGTTGAAACATTCGCAAAATAAGGTACTGGGGTCGCTCAGTGCTTTGACACAAGGTCGCAAATTTGTTCAAATATTTTGAGTTTTATCTCTTATCTCGAGTGTCATCCCACGTGACCTCGTCTGACCTTTGATGACCTCGCACCTGCAGTATTACCCACTTATATGAACCAATCAATAAGCAGATTACCTTAACAAGTCAATGAGCATTGACGGAAATAGTTCCACACATAATGTCATACCGATCCATTACACCCGGAGTTAGCTTCAAATAGTCGGAAATATGGTAAAGCTCTTTCAATTCTTAATCAAACAAATATCACATCGATTGGGTTCTCAAAGGTTTTTTTCTACTTTATATACCTATATATTTTCGATTAGCGAAAAATCGTTTTAACATAGAATTGGTTTTTGGCCTCGCTGTAACAATGAACCTCACTGAAAAACGCATGGCCCTTTGGAGGTAAATGACTGCGTTTTGAAGCCTATTTTATCTTCCGAACCAGCCTTTGATGTTGATAAAACAAGGTCAAAGTCAAGATGTTTATTTGCATTAAAGCTTCCGGCCAATGTGCAATAAAATTGTGGTGATTGCAAAAATGGAATAAGTGCAATTTGACATTTATATATTACGGGGGAAAAAAATCCGAAAATGGCAAAGAAAGGGGGTATGTGTCGTAGAAATATCCAAATACAACAGACTGTTTTGAGACGTCATGAATGCACCAGGAACTAATCCACTTTGGTGTCAATGGTTTTCGGTCCATGATCGCAATAAATGATACAATATGTTTTATGTGGTTTCATATAAGTATTGCCTATCGGTGAAAGTAATGAAAACGATAAACAATATTTTGGAATGGCGGGTCAAATGGGTTACATTGTTTCCTATAATGTCCCACTTAGAAGCTATTTGCTTTACTGGAATACATCCTGAAACCCGACAGAAAGGAAGACTGTTCTAAAAACTTTTATTTTTTAATCGTTTGTGAAATTTTGAATCTGTAGGTCCATTAACTAAGTAGCCTTCAAAAATTCCCAGTGTTTTTCTCACTGATAGTTGTCTTGACAATCAACATTCACTACATTTTTAATGTTGGCAATTGTTTGAGTGGAGTAGAGTGTTACAAGAGCATGTCTGGCACTGTTATAACATCAAATCAAAGTAAAGGAGGTAGACAATTTGATGATATCTTAATTAAAACCTGGTCATGTACCCCATGTGTGTTTAAAATGGCAAAGACAACTAACAGAGCCTTTGGCCTGGAAGGATATATTTAATCAATAAAGAAAATGTACAAGATACACTAAATTAATATAATTTCAGTATAAATTTATACATAATATTATTTTACAAAAAAGCAAGAGTCTAACTTATTGATGATGATATTTGCTCTTTTTTAAAAATCTTCAAGTGAAAGTATATTCTATATTTATATAGAATGTGATGTTATTAAAGGTTTCTGGAGACAACTGGAACAACATCTGAACCAGTACCTTAAATATATGTGTTACTGTGTTTTCCATTCTATTTGGCATTCAAGAAAATAGAAACATACATAAGCACATATTACAGTCAGCAAAATAAACATATTCATATATCAAGTATTAAAAACGTAAAACCATCTTTTGAATGTTTCGTGTGGTATTTATCGTCTGTATGCAACGTAAAAAAATCTATTGCAATTACAAGAAACAGATATCTAAAAAACTAACAGAAATGGAAATCACTTGCAGATAACATTTTATTATATATCAAAAGTATAATAACACGTGTCGATAGCCATACAGCCTAATCTAATGTATATTGTCTATTTTAAGCTGTTTTATTTGATAAAAAGCCGTACTTGGTTCATCCATTGTATATTAAATGTAACATATCAGTATTCGGAATTAAAATTCAAAACTAAAAAACCATCCCCTTTCGGGGCGGTTGGGTAGCCTAGTGGTTAAAGCTTTCGCACGTCACCCCGAAGACCCGGGTTCGATTCCCGACATGGGTACAATGTGTGAAGCCCATTTCTGGTGTCCCCCGCCGTGATATTGCTGGAATATTGCTAAAAGCGGCGTAAAACCATACTCACCCACATTCCCTGTCAGTGTTTACTAACGCCATTAATATACGGACTACGTGCCGCTTCATCACTTTCAATAGAAAAATAACAAAAATATTATATTTTAAAGACATCTTAAATCATCCTACCCTTATTCTTGAACATAATGTGTAAATTTAGCGAAATATGAAACACACCATGTCCCTTGATATGACGTCACTTCCTTTTACTCACTCACTCTATTTTTTAACGTTTCTAACTCACCACTAGAAGATTGTTTTACACCTTGGTATCGTGAAGCACAAAAGCATGCATCCGCTCTACCGCAGGAATAATTGTTGTTTACTGTTACATCATTGTGATCTAAATAAAAAATATGTTTACACGTGTTGAAAGCTATTGGTTATTTTCCTGTTTTGTGAATTTCAGGTTATTTAGCCAGCGATCAATGGTCTAAAGCAATGTAGAATCAAGAATTGTACTAATGACGTTTCTAATTACTTATTTCAAGAACATGGCTGTCAAATGTCAGTTAAATCGAAGACATGCGTGGTCAACTTGAGGCCTACTGACAAGTACACAAATCAGTGCCAGCGGCCAGCGCAAATACGCTGACCAGATAAACTTGACCACTGGCCACTAGAAGCTAGACGGGGTACTTGTTAACGAATTGCTTCTCTCAATTAGAGGCGATCTAAAGAGCGTTTATCGATCATGTAAACTATTTCTATATCTTGTCCGCGAGATAAGCCGCCATCCTTACATCTATCGCCCTTCATCTTCATCAGCCAATGATTGACAGTCTTGACAGTTTCGTCCAATCAGAGACAAGCGCCGATCAAATCTGTCAGCATCCGCTCGTCGCCATCTTTAACAATGAATTATGGGAATGTTCCCGCTGGGCGGCCCTGGACGCTTGTAGTGGTAGCGCTTGAACATGCATCTAGGTTGAGATTAGCTGGTCACTTTAAAGAGATGCATGCATATCATGATAATAATGACTTGACAGAAACTACTTTTCATATTAACGTCGTGGTAATAGGTTCAAGTGGAAGATCATTTTCCCACATTTTCCCACGGGTTCTACTGCTGTTGATATACAATACGTCCAATTGAATTAGATTTTGAAATAATTTGGATTCTACTTCTTGAAGTGATTGATTTTTTTTTGCCGCCGTGATACTGAGCGAATCATCAAACCAACAGCCAACCATTTACAATACACTTAATGGAATTATTTTATCAAATTTAAATTTAAAATTTATTGTCAGAGGTCTGAGCACTCGTTCACTCGCATAGTCACCCAACCACCAACACACCCTCCAAACCTACCCACCTGGGGGTTGGAAAAGGCAAACCAGTGAGTGAAAGAATGAGTGTGCAAAAATCTGCCAAGTTACAGACTCGGGCCACCGGGTGTTCATTAAGTCAGTTTTTACGACAAGCATGTAGTATCGGGGCCATTGCTTACCCGCAATCTCAACAGGGCACGTCAATGGCATCAACTGATGCGCAATACATCCGGAAGACATACAGAACATCACCCACCCTCAGCCACAGACACGTCTAGAATCCTAGAGCCACAACAGCCTTGATAACAAAGTCTTCAACCAAAAGATCATTTTGCAGCTTTGAACCACTGCCACATTTAACAATCTCGAATCACTGGTATATAAGCAACCTCGAACTATCGGTACATTTAGCCACCTTGACCCACAGGCACATTATCAACCTCAAATCACAGGTACTTTCAGCAACCTTGAACCACAGGCACATTTGTCAACCTGAAATCACAGGTACTTTCAGCAACCTTGATCCACAGGCACATTTGTCAACCTGAAATCACAGGTACTTTCAGCAACCTTGAACCACAGGCACATTTGTCAACCTCGAATCACAGGGCGCGGTCAGGAACCTTGACCCACAGGCACATTTATCAACCTCAAATCACAGGTACGGTCAGCAACCTTGAACCACAGGCACATTTATCAACCTCAAATCACAGGTACTTTCAGCAACCTCGAACCACAGGCACATTTGTCAACCTCAAATCACAGGACGCGGTCAGCAACCTCGAACCACAGGCACATTTATCAACCTCGAATCACAGGTACGGTCAGCAACCTTGAATCACAGGCACATTTAACTGCCTTGAATAACAAGTGTGTGTATATGTGTGTGCGTTCGTGCGTGCTTGAGTGCGTGTGTGGCTGCTTGTGCTTATCCTGATTAATTGATTAATGACGACTTTATAGTGCTAGCCCACTGAGGTACCATGCCGCAGTTTAACATTAATACCCCACTCAGACACAGTATACCGACACCGAGCCGACCAGTCCTTGTTTTAGCCCCTTAAGGCTGAGTGCCAGGCAGGGTAACAATAAATACCATCTTTTAGCGTCTATTGGCATTACGCGGCCGAGGATCGAACTCCGGACCTTCTACACTCCGGGCGGACGCTGTACCACTACACCACGGAGGCTTATATAATGATAAAAGGGAACTAATGCCCCACAAAGTTGGGAGACGGCCCCTTGCACCTCAGTGGTACGTGGAGTGCATTTGCACCTCAGTGTTACATGGCGTTTATTTGCACTCCAGTGTAACGTGGGGTGTATTTGCAAGCCAGTATTAAGTTTGGGTTCGTTCCATCATCGTTACTTGGAGGGTATTTGCACCATAGTGTTGCGTGGTGTTTATTTGTACCTCGGTGTTACGTTGAGCCAATTTGCACATAAGTGTTTCCTGATGTTGATTTGCACCTCAGTGTTACATGGCGTTTATTTGCACCTCAATTGTGTCTATTTACACATAGTGTTACGTGGTGTTCAGTTGCACCTCAATTGTGTATATTTGCACATAGTGTTAGGTGGTGTTCATTTGCACCTCAATGGTGTCTATTTGCACATAGTGTTACGTGGTGTTCATTTACACCTCAATGGTGTCTATTTGCACATAGTGTTACGTGGTGTTCATTTGCACCTCAATTGTGTCTTTTTGCACATAGTGTTACGTGGTGTTCATTTGCACCTCAATGGTGTCTATTTGCACATAGTGTTAGGTGGTGTTCATTTGCACCTCAATTGTGTCCATTTGCACATAGTGTTACGTAGCGTTCATTTGCACCTCAATGGTGTATATTTGCTTATAGTGTTAGGTGGTGTTCACTTGCACCTCAATGGTGTATATTTGCACATAGTGTTAGGTGGTGTTCATTTGCACCTCAATTGTGTCTATTTGCACATAGTGTTACGTAGCGTTCATTTGCACCTCAATGGTGTATATTTGCTTATAGTGTTACGTGGTGTTCACTTGCACCTCAATGGTGTATATTTGCATATAGTGTTACGTGGTGTTCATTTGCACTTCGGTGTTACGTGGAGTTCATTTCCACCTAAGTGTTACATTGTGTTTATTTGCACTCAGTTGCTACGTGGAGTGTATTTGCACCCCATTATTAAGTAGAGTTCAGATCCATCAGTGTTACCAGCAGTGTATTTACACCGCAGTGTAACATGGAGTCTTTTGTACCTCAGAATTACCTGGTGTTCATTTGCACCCCAGTGTTACAGGGTGTTTATTTGCACCCAAGTGTTACATAGTGTTTATTTGCACCTCTATGTTAGGTAGAGTTTATTTGCCCCAAGTGTTATATGGTATTTATTTGCACCTCGTTGTTACATGATATTTATTTACACCCCAGTGTCACATAGTGTTTATTTGCACCCCAGTGTTACACAGTGTATATTTGCACCTCGGTGTTAGGTGGAGTTTATATGCATCCCGGTGTTATATAGTGTTTGTTTGCACCCCAGTGTTACATAGTATTTATTTGCACCTCAGTGTAAGGTGGAGTTTATTTGCACCTCGGTGTTACATGGTGTTTATTTGCACCTCGGTGTTATGTGGTGTATATTTGCACCCAAGTGTTACATGATGTTTATTCGCACCTCGGTGTAATGTTGTGTCTATTAGCACCTCGGTGTAATGTGGTGACTATTCGCACCTCGGTGTAATGTGGTGTCTATTCGCACCTCGGTGTAATGTGATGTCTATTAGCAACTCGGGTGTACATAGTGTTTATGTGCACCTCGGTGTTTGGTAGAGTATATTTGCACCCCAGTGTTACATAGTGTTTACTTGCACCTCGGTGTTACCTGGTGTTTATATGCACCTAGGTGTTATGTGGTGCCTATTTGCACCTCGGTATTATGTGGTGTTTACTCCGGGTAACATGAAGATGCACGCACCTGCTACACATGTCCAGATAAAGCCATATACATGTAGTAGCTGTGGTGATCAAAGATACAACGAGCTGATTGTCAGCACACACCAGGGAGGGCCACAGCTAAACTGGAATTAATCAATAAAGGTTATTTGCATATTCAAGTGTACTTTTTTTCTGTTAAACTTTTTCAACAAAGGGTCCTCCCTGGCATGAGGAAGTTAGCCTGATTGCATGCGGTGTACGCAATACCTGCTCATTAAACTTTAATCAAAGAAACTAGGAATTCTTGTGTTGATATTAAACTAATCCTTGATCAGCCGGTTCCCGGAAAATTAAACACAGCAATGGGACGAGATGGAGTTAATGTTTGGGTTAATGAGCGAGCTCTCTTTGGTGGCGGAGATACATAAGTCATGAAGGGGGCCTGGGGCGGATTGAGTGAAAAGATCAGTGGACGAATAAAGTGGGATAAGGAGAGTTGATCAGCTGTAACCAGTTTTATTATTAATCCAAAAATGAACTTTCGGTTTATTGTCAAGCTTTACTTTATTATTTTTAGATTCGTGACATGATCACTCCCGAGATATCACGTCGTGAATAATCTATGTTGGGCCCCAACAAATCAATTACGTGTTTATATAATTACACACACAAAGAATTTTTTTTCCAATAATTTTGTTATTTTCAACACATCTATTTTTGTAAATGGATATCCATGAAATATACATCACATGTTGTAAAAATTCAAATGTAGCTGTTGGGTTTAATCAAGAGCATGTTTTGAATAATCTGTTGGGCCTCAATAGATTAATTACATGTTTATATAATTACAAACACAACGAAGGGAAGGTGTGAAAATTCGGTTGACTCTTTTTTCAACATAGGTATTTGGGGAGTTTCCTGTGCAAAATGTAAAGAACAATTTCTATTGTTTTAAACAACCATCGATGAAGAACCAAGCATTTTATTCAGGAGGCAACGGTCCTTCGATTCCAGTGACACGATCCAAACTCCTTGATTTGTATAATGAATTGTCCGGGTAAACGAGGTTTTGATTACACGTGTTCACATTCGTTGCGGCAGCTATCTTGTCAAAGACGGTAGCGCTTAAGAATCACTCTGTATTTCCTGTTTTATTCTTATAACATATTCGTATTTTATTCGATTAGTAACAGACATGAACGCTATGAATGGTACTAACTTAATATTGCGAGCTAGAACTGATGGTACATATATGATACAGATAGGGTACATTCACATGCGATAATTGTTTGTAGCTTTAAACAAAACGTAGATTTTGTTTGAGATGATTAACCAATGTTCTGGTACTGAGTCTCGAGCCCTCTGCGATATGCGCGTGCAGGTGTCTCGCTGGGCGAGTCTTCGTTCAAAGGGAGACAACTCTTAATACCCACGCGTGTATGTATATACATGAAACAACGTCTAATAGATAGTTTTAGCTGTACCCCACGCGAATGCAGGTTTGGGGCGGAGGTGGTGGGCTGTTATGGCGATGTCGGGTATAATAAATATACGTGTAACTACAGCACTATGACTCGGTTATTGGATGATATATTTTCAACAAACTTACAGTGTTACGAACATGAATTGCCGAATTACAAAATACTCCCATCCTTACCAAAGACCATCATCTGTGTGCCGTGCAGCCCATACACAATACGATAGAAGCTTTCCTTCCCAAGGCCGCCATAGAAACAATAGAAGGATAGGATAGCTGAATTAGATGCCCATTTTGAACTGATAGAATAAAGAACTTGCGCAAAATCACTTTTAAATAAACTATAAACGGTTCAGGGATTATTGTCCCATGTGAGCGAAATAAAAGGATTTTTGTAATATTCATGTAAAGGTTCTACAAACGTTGTCCAAACGTGTCTTGGTTAAAAACACAGAAACACTGCAAGGTCTAAAACACAACTAATACACCCGTGAAAAATACATCACCATCGAATAACCATGTCTTGTTTGTTTCAGTTTTAGCCAACATCAAACAAGATTGTATAGCTTCTTTAGCCTGGTACTTTGTAGATCCCTCAGGAAGTAGTGTATGTCCTCAAATATGATCCCACCTTTCCCTCTTGGGTCAAATGTATTTCCAATACATGGAATATCATAGCGAAATAGACCAATAACAATATTGCAATTACAATCTACTATAAAAATGTGGCGCTATCCAATAAAAATAAATTAGTTCAACGATTATCCTGATTTGTGTAGTATTACTTTATTCGGACACCAAAACATACCCATATATAGAATACCAGATTAAAGAGGTGTCGTTTTAGACAGAACGCATTGTACCGTAATGCTCTTGTAAGGTGACCCGACCACGCTCTGATCACGGTGTATATACACCTATCCTTCGTATCTTCACCCCACAAGCGAGACCCTAATTCCGGCATTCACAGTCTAACATTTCAATGCCGTGACTCTGAGGCGTGTCTTCTTAGCGTCGTTAACAAGCAATCCTTCGGTCGTCAGAGAACCATAATTAGTGGTTTCAAATTTTAACAAAACGCTCCAAAAGCCCCATTACTCGTACTCATCCCCGGAATATGACACCCATCTCTGCTTCGAGCTTCACAATGTTCTGAATGAACCACTCCGGATGCACCGCCTCGCTATTACAGCTTTCCTCCACGAACAAGGAATTGCCTCGCCGAAGTGCGAATCAAATCGGGAGCTATTTCTTCTCCATTCAAATCTCATATCGCAGTGTTTTCCGCTTTTTTCAAGCAAATTCAAGCGAACTACCTTCTCCTGGCTCCGTTAGTGTTTAACCTTGCCCTTTATTGAGCAAGGGACGCAGAGGAGGGACCTCGTCGTTCTGTTTTGTTAGGAGTTAAGAGGTGTCCTCATCACCGCTTCGTCAAAACATTCGCTCCAGGTTCTCCAGAATTGAAAGTTAAGAATCATAGTAATTACTGTTCAATTCGTATTATCTCCCCCTACCCCCCACCGGCGTTCCTAGAGTGCGGGGTTTCGGCTCCCTCCCCCCGAATTAAGTCTTAATCAGTGCCCCTGTCAGCAACACCTGAAAAGCCTGATGTAACACCTTGTCCTGGCGCTGTCAAATTCACGACGGCTTTTGTGGAGCATCGGGGGACACCATTGAGTCTCACAGCGACTTCATTAATTGTCACAATTTTGCCCGAGGGTCGCTTGAGAGTGAATGAAGGTACAAAACCCTGTCTTCCGGTTTAGAATGAAGGACGAAGCTCCATTAAGAAAGATTTTGACCCGTGAGACAAATCTGTCCCTGTTAACCCACTAAAGATCATCACACAATATGTTATTTTCTATGCTGAGACTGGTACCAGGTTGGCACGGATTGAGGGTTAATTAGACGTCGGTGGTTGCATGGGAAAATGATGATAGTACGAATTGATGACAATGTGTGTTATTAATATAGCAAACAACCTGTCGTCTTGGCTAACCAGTTCAGGGCGAAGCATATACAGAAAGCCATACCATCGAAACCCCATTGAAGTCAAATTTAATGAAACGAAAAATAGAAAACGAATGACAAAATTCATTCAAAACGAAATTACCCTCACTGCAATACGGTTAATGTGTGTGATGAATTTTAAATATGTGAAACTGATTTTTAAGGTAACAAAGCTATTAGTCGTGGTGATCCCTACCATAGAATCTTCATGAAAGTACGGTGAGCTAAGGGTAGGATGAAGTCTGACATAGCATACTCTGCTATATAGCAATTCAACAGTTTTACCTTTGGATCGACGACCAACATTATTGTTATTACCGAATTTCGAGCAATACGCCCCTCTGTCGTTTCGTTTGCCAGCACATAACCTGATCAAAATGGTAACATCAACAACCTGCACCACATTCTGATCTCCATCCGCATCACCCTGACACGTGACATTATATCTGAAATACAGTTCATAGTGGTGTTAAAAATAATTCACAAACTGGTGTATCCTTGGATACCGGAAAAATCCATCTCTGGTTTTGGACCCTCTTCATAGAAGAGACAATATGTTTTGAAGCATTGACTGAAAATACAATATATTCTCAAACAAATATTCCTCTATTAAATGGTTGATTCCTTTTACGAATGTCGTTTTGGCACAAACACAAGGGACCGCCTCAAAACAACTGACACTTGCTATTAGAATTCTGTGATTGGTGTCTGTTTTGTTATATATACCTTCTGGCTATCTTTATTTGAAGGCTGAGTGTCTCAGTCCGTTAGAGATCATAAGCCCAGTGTGGGACTTAATATAACAGAAATATAAATCATATTATGTTCGCCAAAGGCTCGTATAATACATAGTTTATATTCCGTATATACGATATTATATATCATCTCTATATCATATAAAGTCATTCCTGAAATAATTGAAGTTTAAGACATATTGCTCTTTACTATGGTCACTTTCCGCGTAGGAATACAAATCCTGAGTGAATCGCTTCCTTTTTTTATCTAGAAGGACATGCTTGTATACACAGAGAGAAAGAGAAAAATATTTTATTCAGGTGACTAGCGTGTATACATTTTAAATAAAACATATATCACAAAAAATATCACATTGTTATACGACGCCCGGCCAGCTAGGGCCTATGAGACACCAGTTACCGTTAAACGGTCAATAATAATAAAAAACACTTATAGTGCTAAAATAATACAAATACCATGTGTTTATACACTTTGGTATATAACAGAGAGAGTAAAGGCGGGAACTTCTATCTTCACAGAAGGCAATAGTGAACATTATTTATCACAGAGTTTTCGCTTAAACATATCTTCATTAGTGATATGATCATTAGATATTTCATTTGGTCTGTCGGTGGCCAAGATCTAAAATTTTGATTTAAAGACGAGGCACGGTTGCAACCATAAGTTCTTAGGTCCAAACAGAGATTATATTTTATTATTTTCACATAAGCACTCACACATAAGGGTGTCGGTATTACAACATTCAGGGATCATTATGAAATAGTTGTTGAGTAAATAAAGACCACATCGATGTTTTTCCTGCTAAATGACTTCATTTGCATAATTATCGGATCGTGGTGCCAAGTTTATCGGACTGGTTTACCGCATCGATGACGCAAGCCTTTACATGATAAATCTTATTAAAGTCATTTACTGAAGTGCGTTAGCATTTGTGAGTGGAAGGTTCGGTTACATCTTTTGCTGGCGGTGGTTCGCGTCGACATGTTTGTTGTTTCTTTGTTGTTGACGCCGCACTCAGCAATGTTACAGCTATTTGACTGTGGTATGTAAATAAATAAACATCATGAGCATCGATGTTTGTTTGTTTGTTTGTTGTTCAACGCCGCACTCAGCAATATTCCAGCTATACGACGACGGTCTGTAAATAATCGAGTCTGGACCAGACAATCCATTGCTTTATATGATGAGCATCGACCCACGGTATTGAGATACGATGACATGCAACAACCAAGTCTTACGACAAGCATGGTCGCCTTTTCGTCAAGCATGGGTTGCTGAAGACCTATCCTACCCCGGATCTTCACGGAGCACCGATGTAATATGTACTAATGTAATGGTGCACCACTTGTAACCGTATCTGGTACATATATCACAATGATCGTAGCTTCAACGAGATATATCTAAAGCAGGAGTAGAAATCATGATATTTTTGTAAATGCTTGTGGCGGGATTTCACCGGTCGGGCAGGATACGTCACCTTTTCGCGAACACCTTGTGTCATAATTATTTGAGAGTGATCTTTGAAAGGCATTTAGAAGTGATACACATAAGGAATAGAATATATGGATGTCAACTTCTCTATTATGACGAATCCGTTTCTGATTATATGCTTACTCCTCCGCCTGATGAAGGAGGAAGCAAATACTTGGAAACGTTGTGTTCCTCATTATAAAGAAGTTGACATCCTTAATTCTCTTCCTTATTTCATAGTGATTCATCATCGCATGCTCATGACAAAGTTGGAATCGTACAATGGAATCGATTTCTTATGAATATGGAAAGGATTTTGTCTCATATATTTTAAATGTTAGTGACTATATCTGACTCGAATTAAAAACAAGAACTCCAGGTTTTCAATATTTGTAAACATTTTTCACTCTCTCGTGACACAAGAAGTGGTATTTTATTATTTATTACGAAACTGTAAAGCCTTGGGGACAAAAGCGTTGCTTGGTAACGGTGATTCATACAGGCACTTGTCATAGAAAAATAAGGAAAACGCCATACATTTCCACAGTACTGAATTTCAATTCACGACTCGCTTTATTATGATTACGTAACTTGTTTTGAATCATATAGAAAAAGGTTATCTTGAAATAAATGAAATAACAACACACCCACAAAACTATCCCACATTTCCATACACCAGGAGCAACCGGGTTGCCGGACCAACGCACAAATCTCTACTTCAGTCTTGTACAGATCGCCAATCTGTTGAGAGCGTCAACGCGGAGGAAATTAACAGCTGATATGATTATATTTTATTTAAATGGGGCTATCTTCCATCTCTAACTCGGTAAAATAACACCCCTCTCGTGCATTTGCGACAAGGTCGTACCCGACACGAATAGAGGAGGCATCAACAATACAAGCCACAGTGCACCTGCGGTGCCATTTTAAAATGGCCGCCCTTGCGTATCGTGAAGGTCGGTTGTGATTGGTCGGCTCTGTTTGCTCAAAGATGTCACAGCACGTGGTATATTGATACGCGCGCGAACGAGACATGCACATGACTCCCTGGCGTCAATGTCACGAGGTCAGCTGACATTACACCCTGTCGATTTCCTTGTCGATTTCTGTCACTCAGATTCTGTTTATGGGTGTCGTGTTCCCGAAATATAAATACAGGTTCCTAACTTCGGTCATTAGACCTAAAGAACTTGGTTTGCGGGTAGAAAATTCCAGTGAAGTGCTGGAGAATACCTTTAACTAATTGGGAGTTAAAGTCGGTGAAACGATCATGAAATTGACAAGCCCGAGATGTCAGCATCAAGTTGTGTTTGTCCAGTCCGGGCGGGGGGTCGTGGACAAGCATGACATCACAGCGGTGGTCGAGCCTTAAACAAATCATACGCTGCCATTATGGCGACCATACAAACAAGGAGAGACGTCATAAACAGAGGCTAGGGTTATATTTTTGGTCCGTTAATTCAAATAAAACACAAGATCTTCGCTTGACCAATGATCGAAGACATGTTTTAAGTTTTACGCTTCACAGTTATCAAGTTACCATGGATACTATCACTTAAATAATTCTACTTATATCCCTTCTATATACGCCTCAAAAGAAGTTAAAAAACACCTGTTTTTTTCCATATAACTATAGTTAAACAGCTATAGCCGGTGGGTATTGCAACAGTCTTTCAATTGTTGGTGCCCTTTTACTTGTTTTGAGTAGTATGCATTTATATACTGTTACATATGTACAGTGTCACCCCGTTAATCCGGAACGCACGTGCACTGTCTGGATTAACGAATCATTGTTACAGGCAAGGGCAGTTCAAGTACGGATCTTCCTTTAAGTTTTTTAGCATTTTAGTAAATAGATGACAACCCTTTTTCCTGAAATGTTTTTACTCTAAACAATAGCATCACTATCAAAATTAGATGAAGACAAGAAAGATCGTGTCAATTCAGAAACCTTCCTGGTTTGTTGGTACTGATGTTGGTGTTACTCCAAAACGTCCGTTGTGCTTTGTTGTGATAACATTTAGGCTATGGTTCTGTGATTCTTTCGGAAAATTTAATTTTAACAGTTAAGAAGAAGAAATTTTTAGTAACGTGTCACTGGACGCATAAAACTGTAACATGGCAAATATGGCATGAATTAAAAATACATCCACCGGCCAGCAAACATATAGAGGTTCCAAACTCCGTCCAGAAAACGGAGTTTCTGTATCAACGGTCCTGATAGGAATCTTCAGTGGTATAAGTAACTATATATATGTGCATAAATATCACAGTCGTTATTATAAGACCGTCCGTAAGTGGTTTTGATGTCAGTCCTTTCGAAGAAGAGAGTAGTGCAAGTATTTTATCTCAATTGCGTCTCGTCTTGCACGTGGGGGATATCTGAACCATTCCGTATTCATATTTCATAGTCATGATTAAAACAAACACAATGTACAAAAATATAAACATAATTTGTATCAAGGCATTTATAAGTGATACACATAAGGAAGAGAATTTATGGATGTCAACTTTTTTATTATGAGGAACACAACATTTCGGAGTACATGCTTACTGCTTCATCAGGCGAATGAATGCAATGAGTCAGAGAGCATATAAATGTACATGTACGAACAACAAAAGTAATAAGATAACAAAAGGTGGAAACTTAAAAAGGGAAGCCAACAGATAATTGTCGCCGATGGGTGATTAGCAATAGACAATGTAAGCCAACACTTTTCAGTAATTAGTGCTGATAGTTATGGACAACTGGAAGCCAGGACTAAATTATCACCGATTGGTAACTGGAAATGGACGTTGTGTTCATCATAATAAAGAAGTTGACATCCATAAATTCTCTTCCATAATTTGTATCCATCAAAATACAAATCAAAATTTATGATTATGGTATTGAAATATAATTATTGGATCTAAAACTCAATTTAAAATCTTCCTTCATTTGTGTATCCTCTAACAGCTTGGAACAATTGATTTGCTAGAATGTTTTCAATGTCATTGATGGCGGAAGCGCGAACGAGAAACGAAATGTCCTGATATCAGGTTACATGGGAGATGATATGTTTATTAAAGATTGAGAAAATCCTTTAATTTAATGTTTGGTAAAATGAAATCAAATAGACAGAAAGTTGTTTAAACATTGATCACCAAACACTCAGGTTGCGGTTGGACATGTAAATTTGACATCTCTTTTGCTCAGCGACAAATTAATGCATTTGATGAGAATAGGAAGTTCCTCTCAGAGCTAAAACCACAAAGAGGCTGTTTGACTAATCTTTGCCTCTTAGAATGCCCCCGAGATGAGGAAAATTGTACCTCTTAAGTGAAGAGTTCCTTTAAAGGAGACAGGAATGACATTGTAATTGGGGCGATTTGTGTTGTGGTGTTGTAAGTATGACAACTAATTGTATGCTGATGGCGACGTAATACGCCCAAAGTTCCTTCTTTCAACACACTCGAGGAAGTGCTATTACCGACTACACGAGACTTCACGAAGCGCCACGCGACCAAGTCCTTGTAGCAAAAGCTTCAGCTTATTAAACTTGGTACTATCTTCTACAAGCCATTGTAGCCAAGCCAAGAGGCCGGTTAAAGATCGTGAATATCGCTCAATGATTACGATTTACATTATGTTTTATATATGTGACAATATGTTTGACATTTAAAAAAACAAAACTACTTATTTTATTTTTTTACGAGAGTAGCTATTGCATCAATTATAAAACATTGTATAGCTTCATGAATTAAAACATATCAAATGAAAAAAAACCTTGACTCCAACGTTAGAAAATGATTTACATCCATAACGAATATTGGTTTTTTTCTAATTCACACATCGCTTTTGTTATGTTGGTTTTTTCGTCATTCTGGGAGTAATGGAATATAGCTACATTAAAAATATATTAAGAACATAATGCTTAAAGTGATAAAATATAAATTCTCGGAAATTGAGAGGTATATTATCCTGGCATGTATGGCATTGTCTGGTAGCCGTAAATCTTTTCGACACGTCAACAAATGAAATAGAATGCATGTCATACAATGACACACACATAAAAATGACATCAAAACAAACGTAGATTACATGGCCCATTTCCTTTATCACACTTAATCACATTACAACACATTATGACAATAACGACATCTACGGGCTCGCGTCGGAAACGTGTCGCTTTTCGGCACTTTTCTCCCAGTAGGTGGCGCACCTCCAAGGGAGTCGAAAGTAGCGCTAGATGACGACATGTCTTTACGTAAATAATGTGCGAGAAATTCTCAGCAGGGTTCGGAAGCCAATGACAAGATTTTACAGTTGATTGTTTTATGTAAATTCAGAAAGGAGGTCTCGCTTAGTGTTCCTTGACATGTGTGACACTGTTTATTTGTCAGTTTATGGCGACCAGCACTTTTTTAAAGATAATTCTTGAGACAGGAATCTTGCTTGGACATTGTTTTAAACAATTGATGCGTGCGTATTTACAAACACGCACATCATGATAACACAAAGATAAAGTACGTTGCCATTGTTTATTTTTTTATCTGTCGACGTAGTGAGATGATAAATCAACGTGATAAAACACTTTTGCCGAAAAACGTCTATCATGATCGAAAAACATCTCAACAAATAATGTTTGTTGATCTTTCTATAAGTCTGTACTTTTTCAAAATTTGAACGGAAATGTAGGTTTAGTTTTATGAAACAAAATTTATCATAAAATTTACAAGCGCGTATTTGTTATATAAACATAAAACTATACTCGTGAAAACTGGATTTGACAAAAAATACAATCGTTAACAAATGCTGAAAGAAATCCTAGAAACACTGCAAATCTAAGGTCTATAATAGAAGTATCAAATACATCATCATCATCATCGAATAAACATTTTTTGATTGGTTCATTTTAGTCACCATCAAACATGGGTGAATACTTTTGCCGACAGTTTATTAATAAGTTTCATCGGAGAGCAATCTCAAAAACTAGTACACATAGTATTAAGTAATTTCAAACAGACACTGTGAACGTCAGTGGTGAGATTGTATTCAATGAATGCAAAATTAAGATAATCTGATGATGTGATAGGCCTCATCTAATTGTGATACAGAGCATCATTTGTGTTATTAATTCAGTGTAGAGGGATGAAGTTGACTCGTACATCTTTCTCCAGTTGAATACAAAATATTTTCATGGATTGCCACGTGACCCTCCTCTGTTTCATTTCAATGAAATGTAATAAATCCATCTGATTATTTTTAAATCATTCTTGAGTGGGTAGCTTTAAATATTTATTGCCATCACAACCGACCAATGGGATGGTGTATATATTCCATTATGTAGTACTGATGCCTTTCAAGAACTCCACAAACAGAAAAGATTCCTTGTTTGACAATAACAAAACAACACTGGAAGTGGTCTATTAATATACGGAGGGTAACTGTAAAAGGTTCAAAATGACCATGGGAATGGATTTCATCAACCAAATGTACCTCTGATTGTTATTTCGTGTTTCTGGGTAGAATACGGAATGGTTATCCGTGCTAACAGGACAAGGTTTCAACGCCCACCGCCTCACTCAAACACCAACCACCTCACCATGCATATGTAAACAAGTACACAGGATACCAACAGAATCAGTGATGTTAAAGTTTGTATTTGATATTCGGTGCTCGATTTGGGCTTTTTTTCCCGGCATTAAATTCATCTTCTTGTATTTATATTAGGATTTTACACGTGAGTGGCTACAATTTCCCATAACACGTTCAAGTTAAAACGTTTTATCACATCAATCTCAGACTTCCGACTGTTTTACCGTATTTAAATGGCATTCTATCAAATGCAAACAAAGGACTGATTTTTACGTAGGAATATTTGTTAATAATGTTTTCATAATCTAAACATCGTTTATCCTTTACCATTCGTTTCTTTCACTCATGTCTGCGTTCAACATACTCGGTGGTATGTACATACCCGAAGTATTCGTGCCGGGATATCTCATTTTTTGTTTCTACTACCTTATTTCAAAGCACCCTTGGCTATTTTCTCTAATGTAGCAACGGTTATATCACGATTTGCCACAACATCATCGACAGTAACGACATCATGAACATGACACGCAATACTAAGTGCCAGGCAAAATTAAGTATAGATCCATATTTGGTGGTGGTTGAAAATAAAACAAACGAGAAAAGGTTTTCGACTGTGGGGTATTCTATACGGGTATCACAGCTGTGTTTTAGGACTTAAGTTTGTCGAGTTTCAGTGACTGGGACATGCGTCACACATTCACAGGCTCCAAAGTACCAAAGAAGGATATAATTTACCAAATATATTGTTTTCGAGTTTATTGATTGCAGACAAACACAACTGTTTTGTGTTGGAGAAACTATGTAACATATATTTGTACGTGAGCGATATATTTATGTGTTACAGGGGCATAGAAATGAGTCAAAACTTCATTTGTATGTCCATCGACATGGTTTGGTTTGTCAAATAACACATGCCAATTACTCCTTGGTTGAGACTCTTTCAGGCGGATAGTAAACTGAATTGAGATATGACACCAATATATTACAGATATTTCAGCAATCTATATACATATACTATAGATATTTTTAAATAAAATGTTTCAAACTGAAGAGGGAGTTAGCGAGAATTAAAATTGGCGAACCTTAAATGGCGAAATGGGTGCAAAGTGTGAAGCACTTTCTGGTGTCCCCCGCCGTGATATTGCTGGAACATTGCTGAAAGCCACGTAAAACCATACTCACACACAAGACGGCATCGTTCCTAGTAAGACTGTCCACATTAACAAGTTACCGTTCCAAGTTGGGATGTCCGGATTAACGAGTTACCGTTCCGAGTAAGGATCTCCGGAATAACGAGTAACCGTTCCGAGTAAAGCTGTCCGGAATAACGAGTTATCGTTCCGAGTAAAGTTGTCCGGATTAACGAGTTATCATTCCGAGTAAAGATGTCCGGATTAACGAGTTATCGTTCCGAGTAAAGATGTCCGGATTAACGAGTTATCGTTCCGAGTAAAGATGTCCGGATTCACGAGTTACCCTTCCGAGTAAAGCTGTCCGGATTAACGAGTTATCGTTCCGAGTAGGGTGTCCGGATTAACGAGTTACCGTACCGAGTAAGGATGCCCGGATTATCGGGTTATCGTTCCGAGTAAAGATGTCCGGATTAACGAGTTACCGTTCCGAGTAGGATGTCCGGATTAACGAGTTATCGTTCCGAGTAAAGCTGTCCGGATTAACGAGTTACCGTTCCGAGTAAAGATGTTCGGATTAACGAGTTATCGTTCCGAGTAAAGATGTCCGGATTAACAAGTTACCGTTCCGAGGAAGGGTGTCCGGATTAACAAGTTACCGTTCCGAGTAAGGATGTCCGGATTAACGAGTTATCGTTCCGAGTAAAGCTGTCCGGATTAACGAGTTATCGTTCCGAGTAAGGATGTCCGGGTTAACGAGTTGTCGTTCCGAGTAAAGATGTCCGGATAAACGAGTTACCGTTACGAGTAGGGGTGTCCGGATTGACGAGTTATCGTTCCAAGTAAAGCAGTCCGGACTAACGAGCTTTGTTCCCGAGTAATGATGTCCGGATTAACAAGCTATAGTTCGAAGTAAGGATGTCCGGATTAACGAGTTATCCTTCTTAGTAATGATGTCCGGATTAACGAGTTGTCGTTCTAAATACGACTGTTCGGATTAACGAGTTATCGTTCTGAGTTAGGCTGCCCGGATTAACAAGTTATCGTTCCTAGTAAAGCTGTCCGGATTAGCGAGTTATCGTTCCGAGTCAGGCTGTCCGGATTAGCGAGTTATCGTTCCGAGTAAGGATGTCCGGAATAACGAATCGTCATAAGTAGTAATGTACTTTGTATAGAGATAAACGTTCAGAAAATTAATTGTCCGGATTCACGAGGCCGGACAAAGGAACTTTCCCTGTCTTTCACAAATTTGAAAGTTAGTATTAGGTGGCAAGGCAAGGTAAGGAGAGAAGACCGGTTGGCGCCTCTCACATCTCAATATTTATTTTACATTTATCAGTGCTGTTGTTTAAAGGAAGTCTGTTATGATACAATACCAATGTCAAATATATGTTTCAGAAATATATATGTACCTATTACACCTTCATAATTAATATTTTTGTAAATGTCGTGATAAATATAGGATATTTCATTTCTCGGAACATCAATCAGCCATCCTTTTACTTCATGTTAAATTCTACAAACTACCGATAAACATTTGGAACAATTTATTTCCACTTTATTACCAATGTAAGTAGTTGTGCTATTTCGTTCAATACCTTTTGGAACGAATGCATGTGGATTAATGTGTATTTCACTAATACCATTGCGCTATGAAATAAAACACTTTTAATCACAAAGTATTGCTTCGTGATTCATTGATGTGAAATTTAAGTGGAATTACCATGTTTTCGGAATAAGAGAATCACAGTACCTCTGGTACACCGAGGCGTGATATCGGCATCATTAGCTAAATGGACTGATTGTATATTCCTAACGACATTGGAGACGATGACGCATTCTATCAGAGTTAAAGGTTGTTTGGGTTTTTTTTTCGGTTTTTTTCAGAGCTAAAGGTTGTGTGCAGCGCACGAACTGCACGTTGTGTTATATAGTAAAGCTTCAGATAGTTATAGTATTTTAAGTCTCTTCTTTTTCAGGACTAATTGTTTACACAAACTTATACATGCTCTATGACCGTTGCTTATATAGATGAGGTGAAATGGGGTTTAACGTCGCGTCGCGTTCAACATTATTGCGCTTATATTGCGAGGGGTATGATGTGCGCGTGTGTGTGTGACTGCTTGTGCATTGAATATACAATATACTGACTCCGAGTCGACCAATCCTTGTTTTATCGCCTCAATTCCGAGCGCCAGGCAGGGAAACAATGAGTACCATCTTTTAACGTCTTAAAGTATGCCGCCACCTCGGATCGAACAACCGACCTTCCGCTCTCAGGGCATAAGCTCTACCCACTACAATCCAGTGATTGACATCATGAGCATCGATCTATGCAAATGGGATACGATGACATGCATCAACCAAGTCAGCGAGCTTGACCAAGCGATCCCGTTAGTCGCCTCTTACGACAAGCATTGTCGCCTTTTGCGGCAAGCATGGGTTGCTGAAGACACAAAAAATATGTATGGCTTTATTAACAAAACAATGATATTCGTAAATATTTAGCTTTAGCTTAAGGGCTTAGAATTGTTTTCATATTTCGTAATCAGGCCCTGTACAGTAACGTGTGTTGTGTATTCCTATCAACTTATAAATTCGTTCGCGGTGAAATCAACACCATGATATATGCCACGTTTTCACAACAACTTCTTAATTACATCCTTGTTATGAGTGAGTGAGTGAGTGTGGTTTTACGCCGCTTTAGCAATATTCCAGCAATATCACGGCGGGTGTTGTGACACAGTGACATTTCAAATGTTAATAGCCTGTAAAACGTACTTAACACAACAACTGCGCGAGCTTACAGCTGATACCCATATAATACGATTCGGTTTAATAAATCTCGTCCAATTTACGAGAGTAATTGAATACACGTTAATGTTACCAACAACAGTTGGAAACAGCAAAATTAATTTAGATCATTGTTTTTTTAATCTCTCCTTTACGACCCCATCTGAATATATTTTAGACTATTGTCTAGTTGAATCGGTGAAAATAGTAATTGTTTGTCAAACAGACGCGACAAATAAATGTCATAAAAAATAAATACGGGGTCAAACAGAAATTGAATCATCCATTATAAATGATAAATATCTTTATACCTGGGAAGCGAAGTAATTTGATCTGAATTAAATAGATTTTTGGATGAATAATGGAAAAAGTAGCCGGCCCCTTCTGGTGTCGGGGGTCTGAGATGAGACTAGAAGGGGTGAATCTTACGGCGCCCAACGCAGGGTGGGCTCCGAAAGGGATGGGAGGTCGACTCTCAAATATCTCCTAATCATACTTTGTTTGATGTAACTCGGTGCTGCTAATCTTATATCGACGATTGAAACAGTGAGCATGTAGTTTTATATTATTGTTGGCGTGAAAATAGAAGGCAATGATATCTTTAGGATTTTTATTTTCATTGTGATGAATTTTGTACTGAATTATTCCTTCTGTTGAGTTTTTTAAATTAATTTCTCGTTGGAAGTAAAGAAACACAACCAATATCTGATCTGAACTGGTTTTGTTTCTGTGTTAACGTGATGGCATAGAAATTTAACTGTTAATGATAAATGGGGCAGTTTTCTTAATTTCCTTAATAAACACAATTTTCACGTACATATGCTGGAACGTTGATAAAAACGGGAAACAAACGTCTCCAACAAATACTTTCCGGTTTCAAAATATCCTAATGATGATGTATGTTTGAATGTTTGAAATTTAAATCTGGTTTTAAAATATTTCGTTTTCAATAATACAGGCGTTGTTCAATTTGTTTCAAATCAGGGGCAAATCACCACACACACCTTACTAATTGTGAACCTGCTTCTGAAGGGGGTGGGGGGTGGGGTCTTGCGCATCGTGTAAAAATAATTAAAGGGATATAACTGGATACCAAGGATTCGTTAATCTGAATTATTAAAAGCAAGCAATTTCACTTGAAACGTCCGGATTAACGGGGGTTTCTGTGGACGCGCCTTGGCAAGCACAGATTACACTGCCCGTTACATAATACTCTCCTACACTGTTATATATGCAGTGTCAACTTTCGTTAGAATAAGGTTCGTTGAATCGCAGCGGTATATTGAGATGTGTTGAACGTACTGGTTAATTTAAAAAATCCCCCAACGTACACCAACAAAAAACGAGATACGTTTGCAGGAACGTGTCACAAGTGAACATTTTGAGATCGATAGAAATGGGAACTATCTAACTTTATTTTTGCATTTTAATAAAATAGTCATATATTTTATTCATTTTGTTTGTAATAACTTCAACAGTTTGGGGAATTTATCGTCTCCACGACCAATGACACAAGCGTAACGTATACGAGCCGCACACATTAACGTGAACAAGTCATGTATATATGTGTCTGGTTTGAACTTACAAAAACAAGGTATATAATTTTTAGAAATAATAATTCATTAAAAAGTCAACACATACAAAAAGTATAGATTTCGTTAACTTTAATGTGTTTTGAATTTCTCGTTTCACATCTGTTTGGAAATGATAAATTGTTTGTTTGATTCACCTGTGGAGTGTCAACAAGACAATCTACTTTTTCCCGCTGGGCTCGTAATCCGGGGACAAAGCGTCACAGTTGCCATAGAAACCCCCTGCTGTGATAATACAGACGGGATTGTGAACACCCTTCCTACTCTTCCTCTGTCCAAGTGCATTGTGGGTGGTCGAGGGGGGGTCTCTCAATCACGTGATCGTTACATAAATATCTGGCGGTCTGGCAGGCCTTAATTATAACTATGGGAGGGGCTGTAGTTAATTCAATAAAATTCGACTCGCTGCATATGTTTGATTTCTTTAGGGAAGCACAACGAGAATTCGTGACAATCCACATGTTTTAAAGTCGCGTTGTATTAATAAACTACATATTCCGTCACGAATATGAAATACACACGTAACCAAATCTCAATTATGACAGAAAAAAAAGCTTTGAATCACATTTAATTAACTCTTTTCTTGAAAGTGGTTACACGATAACCAAACGTTTCATTCCTTGGATGCTGACGACGAAGTAGATTGTATTTAAACAGACCATTCAGTATAATGTTTAGTATTTATTCCAACAGGTTCGAAACCAGTGGATCTTTTATTTATGCAAACAGTCCACAAATCTAGTCGTGTCACAGAGTATATATTTCACATCAGTCCAGTCCAGCGTTATTCCTACACTTACATCATCATCAGTACTGGTTTCAAGAAGGAGAAGGTTTTCTCTCTGTTCGTTTGTTGTTTAACACCGCACTCAGCAATATCACAGCCACATGACGGTGGTCTGTGTAAATAAGGACCACGTGATCTCTATGCTTGCCCCATGAGCATCGATATATTGGGATCCGATGACAAAAGAAGAAGAAGAAGATGTATTGACGATACACTTACCTAGGAAATATATAATCTAATAAAGTTATTCATTCAAATACACAGATTTTTGCCAGTCTCGATTAACATGAGGCATGTTTGGGGGTATCTCAGAATTGTAGCAGAATTTATTACGCCGTTTCACAAAGCGATTTTTCGTTTGTTCGGTAACAGTATGCAAGATTCACTTTATAGAGCAATCAGGAATAGTTGAGCCATGGGGATGTGTTTGAGAGTGCCGACGACATTAGACGGATAAGACACGCCCAGGCATACTTTAATGTGTTCAGATACTTTAACTGAAAAGACAATGACGGAATCGTGTCAGTGTGATATGTGGTTAAGGTTAAGATGCGAAATCAGGTAAAAAGACCGAACATGCGAGCATAACGAAGGGCGGAGACGAAGATATGAAGACTTTAAAAAAGATCTTATTCACAAAAGGGATGTTCTTAATATTTTTTAGAATGCCTAAACCATGTTTACTTGTGCAGTGTAGTATTGGCACATGTTTTGTTTCAGAAAATATTGAAATTCTCGCATCACGTGAACACCGATTTAACACCCAGACCATATTGTTATTAAGGATTTAATCACTTAACAATTCCTATTCCGTTGACAGGCATGTTAAACTGATGTCAACTCGGCCGGGATCACGACTCTCCTAGATTTGTTAGTAAACATGTGACTCGGGAGATAAAACTGCTTTATTGTACCACGAATAAAACATGACCGAATAAAAAAGGTAACAATTCTGTTCAATTTCTGGAGATAAAAATCGCAAAACATCATCCGTTGTGTGATTATATCCGATGCAAAACGTAACGAACACTGTGTTATGTTCATGAATTATATTATAATGTACATGTATTATGAGAAATGATTATAACAGTGTTTCGTACATTTAACAATATAATTAAAAGTCAAAATCATTTGTAAAGTATAAAAGAATAATAAAAACAACAGAATTAAATATGAATTAATCATTACCGGAAATATCGCCAAGCACCGCGCATTTCGCCATGGTGTTGTTGCAAGTGGCATTCTGACCTGTGTGTGTATTTACCAAGTACCCATACCCTTCCTCTACTGGTTCGTGTGATGATTTGATGACACATCAAATATGTTCCAAATTCGAGTTTTAATAAAAGTTTACTTAAATTTTATGAAAACTTTGTGCAACGTGGTCTGGAACAAGGAATGCAGTCAAACGAAGGGAAGATTGGTAACTTCTGAATGATCAAAGGGAGATGACTCTCACCAAAGTTTCAGTAAACACCATGAACAAAAAACCCTGCAACTATAAGATGTCGAGCGTTATTTGCAACCGAAACAAAACTGCAACCTGACGTATTTAACAACCTGAAATAAAACTGAATTGTAATTATATAACTATTTGCTATCATGGCATTAAATAGATAACAGATACACGTTAATTTATGCGCCAATATTCGAAGCGTACATATAATATATCAACCAAGGCTATTACGTTTAAGCGTAAAATAATTTGTTTTATCGAATAAAATGTGAAAATTAACAGATGCAGAGCATCAAAACCTAGCCGCATCACAACATCAGTATCAAGGATGATGTTGAAAAGTGTTTGCAACACCGTAAAGATATGGAAACATACTTTTCATTTTCAATTAATCCCCACACAAGAACAGGCACCCTACTACACTGCCGGCCAAAAGAAAGCATACACTTAAAACTTGGACTGGACCCAGATCAAATACATCACCATCGACCATTTCTTGTTTTCTTTTAGTTTAGCCACCTTCAAACATGGGAGTATACTTTCTTTTGACCGGCAGTGTAGTTTCATGTGTAAGTCAAAGTTATTGTAGCTTGATATTTGTGAAAACCCTCCTGAAGGATTACAGAAAGTAATAGAGCTATGCTCTTGAAACAAACTTCACGTTTTAATTTTAGCAAGTTCTCAAAATGTGAAGGTGGAAAATGTCCCAGAGAAACACTGAAAGGTTTATAAGTTTGACATTGAACACAAACCTTCAAATTCTTCAAGAAAAACGCCCAGACCCAAGGTTTTAAACTCCTGTAGATTTCAGTAGGTGCCTGACCTGTGAAGATCCGGGGAAGAATAGCTCTTCGGCAACCATGCTTGCCGTAAAAGGTGACTATGCTTGTCGTAAGAGGCGACTAACGGGATCGGGTGGTCAGACTTTCTGACTTGGTTGATGTATGTCATCGATCCCAATTGCGTGGATCGATGCTCATGGTGTCAGCCACTGGACTGTCTGGTCCAGACTCGATTATTTACAGACCGCCGTCATAAAGCTGGACTATTGCTGAGTTCGGCGTTAAACAACAAACAAACAAACAACAAACATTAGGTGCCTGCATGCACAAAGTTAAGGGAAGGGGTTGTACAACATTTCAGGAAACAACTCTACCCATTAGTTCCTCAGTATTCAGGGCGGTAGGGTAGCCTAACGGTTTAAGTGTTAGCTGGTTACGCCGTTGGCCCGGGTTCGATTCCCACTTGAATACAATGTGTGAAGCCTGGTTCTGGTGTTGCGGGAATATCGCTGAAAGAGACGTGCGAGACCATACTCACTCACTCACTCTCACCAGTCAGTGATAGGTACAATTTATTCAGGAATCTTCTTTCAAGAAATTCTCTCATAATGTACAATGAAATGTTTTAGAAATACTGGAAATCAATTGTACTTGATACTTTTTCATAAATAGACTCCAAGTATACAAAAAAAATCATTAAACTAAAATACAAATGCATACTTTGAACAAATTAATAACGCATGTATTTCCCACTCAATTACCTGTAAGCACCACAGTCCAAAATTATCATCGCGAAAAACTCTTTGAAAATGATCATTATCATCTTTAAAAAAGATTATAAGCACAAAATATTTTGACCATGAATTCGAATGAACCTAAATTCGTATAAAACATGGTTCCAATTTAATTTGCCACCAGTGTTATGTCTATGCATGTAATATGAGATAATAATTGTGAAAAAAATGTTTTTATATTTTGACCCAGAAAACTTCAAAACTTGCCATCGTGCATCTCAGTCAACGCTAACTTGCCCACTGCATTGTTCGGTGGCCTCCACATTGCGCTGATCCCAGCAAACACAATTAAATGAAAGGCGTTATTCTTGGTTGTTAATGAAGGAGCACCTGCTAAGCATGTCATTTGGCTCACCTGGGTCTCGTGGCACGTGGAGATCACAGTGAAATCGACACGTGTCAATTTCAGTCCAAGTTGGAATAATTCTCAGCTGGGCATCTAAATACTTGAATAACAGCCGTAATAATACAAGTTGTATCCGACTCGATTTAGCGAGGCAACGTAATGGGGGATATTTTGTTCTATAATGGGTTAATAGATTTTATCTGATAACATATTACGGAGGCGAAATGCAATTTCTTTCATTTCAGTATGCTTAATGACAGGTGTGTATTTCACGTGATGAGTTAATTTCACGTATTAAATGTGTCTGAGTGGCTGGATGTCGAAGGGAAATGAGTTCTGTGACTTTAATGTTACATAATCAATGTATCACGAAGCAAATAAATAAATAAATAAATAAATAAATAAATAAATAAATAAATAAATAAATAAATAAATAAATAAATAAATAAATAAATAAATAAATAAATAAATAAATAAATAAATAAATAAATAAATAAATAAATAAATAAATAAATAAATAAATAATCATTGTTCATACAATGACAAAGAAGGCCACGATACCCATGGCCATATTAAGTGATTGAGTGAGTTGGGTTTAACCCTGGTTTGAACAGGGTTATTTTTAGTAATGTTCCAGCGTTCAAGCTCACAGCGAGAGAAATGCCTCAGTGAAACAGATCATTAGTGACTTTAATATACGTCGGGGATACCAGAAATGAGTGAGTGAGTAAGTATGGTTTCAAGTCACTTTTAGCAGTATCCCAGTAATAGGACGGCGGGGACACCAGAAGAGGGCTTCGCACCTTGTACCCATGTGGGGATTCGAACCTGGGTCTTTGGCGTGACGCGCAAATGCTTCAACCTCTTGGAGACCCCACCGCCCCTCAAGTGAAAGATGTTTGCCACTTGTGTGAAACCACCGAGTAGATGCTGACAAAATATTGATTATCACATCCTTGTACGGCTAGGGGAAGCAACTCTGCATAATAAAGTGGTAGATGCCTGTAAGCAGTGCAATTTCTTTCGTTTCAGTCATCGTAGGTGAGGTGAGATGAAACGGGATTTAAATGGGTTTTTTATTTAACGATTTTTGCACTTCTAGAGCCATGTGCATGCACTTGTGTGGGTGGCCGCTCGGCCTAGCCCGGACTTCGCCGGTTTAATAGTGCTAGTCCACTGAGATAACATGACATAGTTTAATATTCAAACCTAACTCAGACACATTTTACTGACTCCTCGCAGATCAGTCCCCATTTTATCCCCTTGATGTCGAGCGCTAGGCATCTTTTTAGTTTTATCTTTAAACGTTTTTTGGTATGACGTGATCAGGGGATCAAACCATTGACCTTCCCTTCTCCTGGCAGACGCTCTACCCACTACGCCACGGAGGTGGTCATTCGGTCATCATACACTCGACAATGAGTGAGAGAGTGAGTTTGGTTTTGCGCCGCTTTGAATATTACTTTTGTCATATTACAGCGTGTCGACTGTGGGAGGAATGCCCGAAGTCATGCTTTTAAGTGTGTTGCCTAACGCCGCTCTCAACCATGCTTGCCGTAAAAGGCGACATTTCTTGTCGTGAGAGGCAACTAACGGGATCAGGTGGTCAGGCTCGCTGACTTGGTTGATGCATGTCATCGTATCCCAATTGTGTGGATCGATGCTCGTGATGCTCGCATTCACTAGTGCCCGCAAATCGCTCGGATGATATGTTCCTACAGTATTTTCTTATTTCAGCAGAACTGCCCGGAGTAAACATGAGAAACAGCCTGTCACTGAACAATATGAAGGCATCTAATGGGGACTTACAATTCATTCACTAGGGACAGCCAGTACGTAATCCGGGGGCACAGGTGGCCCAGTCGTCTAAGGCACAGTGATTCGCTGTGCAGAGTTGCGTCCCTTTGGCACGCCAGAAACCTATGGTTGTGGTAGCGAATCCCGGTTCGCCCTGATTATGTTTCTAGGTTTGTCAGCACCATGTCCGTGCTCTTGGGTTTCACCGAAGTGGTAAACGTCTGAGACCTGCATCACTTTGGGGTTTCCTCTCATATTAAGCTGACACGTCGTGATAGAACTGGAATACTGTTAAAAGCGGTGTTAAACACAACTCACTCACTCAATGTAGAGCTAGGTTACTTGTAGCTGTAGATTAAACCTCGCTAAATTGAATTTGGAACCGAACGCGCAGCTGTACATTGAAAACACAGTATGTTTATCTCCATTCTACTTCATGACTAAATTACACGCAAACTCTTTGGTGTTAGCAAATATAGCATGGGTTGAGCCTAGTGTTTTGTGTGGAGTTGTCGAACATATGGCACGGCAACTTCTAAAGCTAACATGAGGTGGGCACCCCTCAAGAAAATTAAGCAAGCCTTGCAAATCTTTCGTTCTACACCGCGCGTCACCATTACAACGTCATTCCAGGTCATTGAACGCCGCAGTCAGCAACATTCCAGCTTTATTATGGCGGTCTGTTAATAATCGAGTCTGGACAAGCTAGTCCAGTGATTGACATCATGAGCATCGATCCACAAAATTGGGATACGATGACATGCATCAAGTCAGCGAGCCTGACAACCCGATCCCGTTAGTCGCCTCTTACGATAAGCATAGTCGCCTTTCACGACCATCTTCCAGAGGCAAGGGAGTTAACTGACTATAAAAGTCCAGTTTCCACCCTTGCCGAACTAGGCTGGTATTATGGAGTTACATTTTGCCTGGACTAACGAGTCTATGCATAGTCAAATCAAAATCGAGCTCCGAAATCAAAATCCGGTACGTCAACTGTCGTGCAGATTTCGGTCGAATGCAGGATTTGCAAAGCATGTGCACCGCTAACTCGTTGTCAACAGATATTTTCTAAATCTGTTCATGTTTTTAATCAAGGTGCTCACGTGATTTGATGCACTTCGCGAGGTCAGTGTAGCGCCAGCGCAGCATACCCATGAAACCAGGTTGCAGTTTTGTCAATCTCATTAAAATCAGATTCAAGTTCTCACTGCCGCGAAACAAAGTTTAGCGATAGCGAGAACTTAGATCTGATTTTAATGAGATTGCAGTTTTGTTTGAAGCAAATGCAAGTGATACGAGAGGTGGAATCTCATTGGTCCATAAGAGAGGCATAGAAGGGACATAACTCGTACTAGCCACTGGTGGCGCTACGATCGAGACCAGGAATTCCAGCCCAGTTCAGCAAGGGTTGAAACTGTTCTTTTAAAGTCAGTTAACTCTCTTGCCTCGGGAAGATGTTTACGACAAGCATGGGTTGCTAAAGAGATATTCACGGGCCCAGTCGTATAGAGAAAAGCGCCAAATTCCAAGCGGTCTGTTGTCTTCAAAACTTAAAATACATTCTCTTTGTAGATTTCGAACCTGTAATTTTCAAATTCATGGTAGAATGTTCCGGTAGACATATACACAAAAAGTAAATAATACATAGAGAATACTACACTCATTCACGTTAGATACCATTTTTACGATACGAGTGGACTTTCTATGGTATCTGATAGAGCGAAAGCGAGGTCAGATACCACGCTCGCCAAAGACATTCATGTTAACTGTAAAACCCGATATTGAAAACGTTAAAATCAACAAACAAGTCTGCTTGCATGTCAGTGACAGCTTCAAACGAAGGGCAAGGTCACCATCGGAATAAGAAAAGACAACCGTGATCTACTCACAGTGTTTTACGTTAGGGAATGTTATTGTTCGCATTTGGGATGTTCTGGGCCACAAAATCAAAAGTCAGGCACACTCCCACGGAGTTTTTAAATGATTTGTATCGGAACTGTTCACTTTGGGTGATCTGGTCGTGCAGTCGTGTATGTTTATTCATGAACAAACACCTCACGAAACAATGCCACAAAATACGCTTCGAAGGGGAGACTGATGACACAACCAGAGCATCCAACGTATGTCCAAATATATATCCAGATAGTTAAAACTGACTTCATTTCTCCACGCTTATCATTTTATGTTAAATCAAATTGAAAGTCGAGAAAGTGGTTGGGTGCGTTACCCTCATAGGGACCCTCGATCGATGACTAGCAGTACATTACAAATGGATACAGCTCGATTATATAATGTCTGTTGTAGCTCTGTGCATAACTAAACAGAATGCAATGTGAAGTTGATGCGTGTGACTATCTTGTTTGTTTAGTAAAGTGTGTGTAAATGTCTCTCGCTTTCATGAGATTGCTTCAGTTCTGCAACGCTCGCGATTATTTTATGAATGAAAAAAGTAGTTCCGGTGTGACAGAGGTCACGGTTATCCAATCAAAACGAATAAAACAAGGTCAACCTTGTACGACACACGTGTGACGTACGGATTTAGTATCTTACCACCTGGGCAATAAATCGGATATATTCCATGCGTCGAGTGAAATGTCGTGGAAATATCTCCCTTCATCCGTCATTCTATGAGAGGCTATATGGGAATATCCTCTATTTTACTCATTTATTTTTAAGAGAGAAAATGAAGAAAAAAAACGCATGAAATGTCAACTCTACTAAGAAACTTCACTGAAAACAGTATATTGTTCTGATGACGTAAGGGGCGGTCGGGTAGCCTAGTGGTTAAAGCGTTCGCTCGTCACGCCGAAGACCCGGGTTCGATTCCCGACATGGGTACAATGTGTGAAGCCCATTTCTGGTGTCCCCCGCCGTGATATTGCTGGAATATTGCTAAAAGCGGCGTAAAACCATACTCACTCTGATGACGTAATGCAAAAAAAATTGTGACGTCGTAACAAAGGAGACGTCATATTGCATGTTCGCAGAATGAAGCACTGGGACGTCATATGACTTCACCTGACCAATCAGCACTGAGAATTGCTAAAACCATCCTTAGACTACCCTTATGGGTAATATATATCAGAGACCATATACCGGTATAGGGTCTCTGTTTATAGGCTACATTTCAGCTGTACCATGTATGGTCTGTCTATCTCCTTATATCTCGTGCAGTGCAAACATGTTTTAATTTGGACATGAAAAAATATGTTTCAAAGTTTCTTATTAAACAGCGTTCAAGCAAGTCATTTGTTTACTTGCGCTGAGGCTCACAAGGGAATTCCCACTGACGTCATATCCGCTTCCGGGTATTTCCCGAAAGCAAGATGGCTGCGTGTTTCTGTTGTTTTCGTTGTTGTTGGCCAGGATCGGGCTTTGGGCAGGGCCACATCAAGTTACAGGAACTCCCGATTGTGAAATTAGACACAACGCATATGGGTTCGTTTCTATGTTAATCATGCTATTGTCTTTGCTCAGGTAAAATGAATCGGACGTGTAAGGAAGTTTGACAGGGCTTGAGTTAGGTGCAATAGCCATGTCAATACGATGTCATCAATATCAACACCATGGATATCTGTTGGTCAAAAGCGACACTATAAGTATAAGCGTTAGTTAAGCATCGCTGTCAATGTTAGCAGCCCACTGTGCTACAGGCCTATCATGATTCGTTGTACGCAATATGCGATATCTCAAATTAAGATAACATAATTGTTGTGAACTAACATAGAAAATAAGACTCTCTTCTCTCTTGACCGCGGTATAAGGACACGTCGCCTTTACAGTAATAAAAGAATTTGTATCCATAAATTGTGTCTACTTTGTCAACCGTCCACTTCAAAGTAATGCCTATCAAACAATTCAAGAAACACTTAATTGAAAGACCTACCAAACACATACGTTAATATATGAGAATCAGAATGGAGATACACACTCTATTCTTCAAACAAAATGGCAACACTGGTCGTAAGGCCATGTTGAAGTATGCGAGTTATGATTGTTTTAGCACTATTTATGATCGCTTTGTGCAGCGTTCGAAATTGGCACTAGTCCTTATAGTCCTCGCCAAACTGCGCAATGGTTAAGGTATCATAAGGACTAGTACAAATTTGCCATTTTTAGGGGTTTTGCTATATGTTATCATTGTAAGGACTAGTGGACTGAAAATGTTACTTTCTACCGCTTTTAGTGACCCGGGTTCAAATCCCCAACAATTGCACAATCTGTGTAGCACATTTTTGTTGTCCCTTGATGTGACACTGTGGTAATATTTATATTTATATTTTCTATATAAGAGGTGTCTAATCCAACTCACTTCCTCAATCACACACTGAAGACTTTACTCGATTCTCCAATTTAACATGGGTTCCTTCTATGTCCTCAACCCTTGTAGCTTGTTGGCATGTTGGTTTGGGCTGTTGGCAGTTAGCTAAACACCACCTCATCCAAACTGTACCAGGTGAAAAATGGTTCAGTGAAAAAGGAGCCTCGCCCAAAGCAAAAACGGCTACTATTGTGAGACGAAAAAATCAGTGCCTTATTTTTTATGTTTTAAACAGGCAATAAATGAAATATACTTGCATATTCACATGCAAACACAAATAACTGTGAAATAAGAATGTTTAGATTAGAAATTAGCCTCTACTCAAATTTACTTGCCGCCTCTAAACTTATTGTGAAAACATTATATACTTTGAAGCACTGTTACTCAATTCACTGTTTATTAGATGTGCCATAATCCTATAATTGTGGGTTCGTAGCCTGGTTCACCCTGATTATTGGTATTGGGAAGATATACCGATGCATCAAGGGATCGCGATTTCTTTCTCGATATAAGTAACAATTAGTAGTGATAATTAGTATTGAAAATGTAAATATTTTAATCTATTGTGCCATACTTGACACTGCCAACTGTAAATCGTCAGTGTGCAAGGTATTTGGCCATCCTGTCTGTGATAAATGCGCCACAGATGAACGCACATGCAGTATCATGATACGTATTGGATCATGAGCAAAGTATCGTGATACATATCGGATCACACTGTTGGTGTATCGTCCAGGCCCTACTGATTATGTTTCTCTATTTATCAGCGCCATACCTGTGCTCATGGGTTTCTCTAAAGTGTAAGCATTTTGCGTAATTTCGGGCTCTCAAGATGACACACAGTGACAGAAGTACATGTACTGTTTAAAGGGACACTAAAGTACTCATGGAAATGAAAAAACCTGTTTTGCTGGATTTAATAATCGACACAAAGCATTACGTAGATGTAAATATGAAATAACAAAACAACTGGAAAAATACTACTCTGGATTTGCTAGTTCTATTGCAGTGCTCAATACAAAATGTACTTTACAGGAGGTAATTTGTAGGCACTTTCAACATTCAAAAATTGACAAGGCAGAAACAGGCTATAGGCATTATGCAAATTAGCCTGGAAAAAAGTAATCAAAACAACAATAAAAATAACAGCTATGTTTATGTACATAATAATAATGACATGTAAGTTGTTGTTTGAGAAGGGAATATGTTACTTTTACTTTCTGATATTTTGACGATGATTCACTATCCCACAATGCCACTCACAAATCACTAACCACTGACAAATCACATGCACGTGGGTTTCAAGCACCTGTTTTCACCTGTCGTGAAGGTGTCATAGGTCATGGACATTCACCTTGATCTACTAACACCTGGTTATGCTCAGTTTCACAATAGTCTGTTTTGTTTATATTTTTACACACTTTTACGTGTAAAAAGACATAAAAACCTTTGATACGCTGTATTTGTGCCAATGCCCAATTAGTACTACTGGGTTGTTTGAATATATATATATTTTGTATATTAACTGCATTTATTTAAAATCTGAGATCGAAAAAACAGGTTTTTTTCAATTCCGTGAGGACTTTAACGAAACTGATGCACTCACTCACTCACTCACTCACTCACTCACTCACACTCACTAACACACTCACTCACTCACTCACTCACTCACTCACTCACTCACTCACTCACTCACTCACACTCACACACACACACACACACACACACAACTGAAACTAAGACATTTGGGCAAGTGTTCTCTAAATCTTGTTCCCAGATTGCAACGTGCAGGGACTTGTGCTTTGAAAGTTATTCTTATACCGAAATATGATGAATATCCTTCTGTGTTGTTCCAGGAAATGATGTTGTGATTGTGAAGAGCGGGAAGAGGATATGTGGAACAGGAGCCGCACTTGCCAACGCACCCATCGTACAGAACAAAGCATACTTTGAAATCAAAATACAGAGCTCAGGTACTGTCCAGGACATAAAAAAGTAAACCTCAATATATTTAAGTAAAGAGAAGAGTAACCGTGGTGACAGTTAGGAAACTACTTACCAGTTAATCAGGTTCTCTTCAACACAGTGTTTGTCCATCACACCTAAGTTTGATTCCCCACATGGGAACAATGTGTGAAGCCGTGATATTTCTGGAATATTTCTAAAAGCGGCATTGAACCATACTCACTCACTCATTCTCTTGAAGATACAGTTATGACAGTGGTGATTGTCACATGCAGACATCAGGGATTTATTTTTATGGTCTAGGGACTCAAAACATTTGCTTGAAGGGGTTCAGTTTACATGGTTTAAACAATGGGGGTCCCAAATTACAAAATAGAAGTCCCAGCCACAGATTTTCCATCTGGTCACTAATACTTTCTGATTTTGTATTGTCACATGTTTATTTCAAACCCAATTGTAGCTGCTAGCCTGTGATGATGGGATTGGGTGGTCAGGCTTGCTGACTTGCTTGATGCATGACATCGTATCCCAATTTTGTGGATCGATGCTCATGATGTCAATCACTGGATTGTCTGGTTTGGACTCGATTATTTACAAACCACTGTCATGTAGCTGGAATAATGCTGAGTGAACTCTAGGGCAGTGAATATTCACATGTGTGGAACATCTCGTTTGTTGTAACTAAAACATGGGACTCGCTTGGGGAAGCACTTAGAGGCTAATTTGAAGTTATATGATAAGTAGAATTTTTCAGACCATGGTTGTGAGTATAGTCTACTGCTATATCACACCAAGGGGTTAAAACAAGGACTGGTCGGCTCGGAGTCAGTATACTGTGTCTGACTGGGGTATCCTTGTCAAGATACAACATGGTATCTCAGTGGGCTAGCACAATGAAACCGGCATTAGTCCAGACTAGTACAAGCAGCTGCACACATGCCTGCCACTATATGGACCCGTGAAGATCTGGTTAGATTAGGTCTTCATCAACCATTGCTTACTGTAAGCGGCGGCAATGTTTGTCATAGGAGGCGACTGGCGGGATCGGGTGGTCAGACTCGCTGACTTGGTTGATGCATGTCATCGTATTGTTTGGATTGATGCTCATGATGTCAATCACTGGATTGTCTGATCCGGACTTGATTATTTACAGAACGCTGTCATATAGCCAGAGTATTGCTGATTGCGAGGTTAAACAACCAACAAACAAACACTATGAAACAGGAATAGGTCCAGATTAGTACAAGCAGCTGCACCTACGTGCATGTCGCTATGTGAGTGAAATAACATTTAACACAACGTTAAGCCCCTTTTCACCTCACCTCACTGATGTTCCTATCCATATCATTGCTGAACTAAAACTACAAAAAAGTAACCGTGGTTGCCTGTGAAGAATGCTGTTATTTTGTGCCCAGGTGTATGGGGCGTGGGCTTGGCCACACGGAAGTGTAACATCAATGTGGTGCCTCTGGGTGACACAACTGACTCGTGGATACTGAGGCATGATGGGACGCTGTACCACAACAACGAGGAGTTCGCCAAGGTGGCCCAAATAGCGCAGGAAGGAGACATCGTGGTGAGATGGTCCATACAGACTTGTGCACACGAATCTTGATCAGCTTCTAATATTTCCGAGAGAACATTCACCTGATAAACTGTTTTCCTGAAAGATTTTTTGAAACAATAGCTGTTATCAATTGACTAAATGTTGTATAGTGATCTGTGCTTTTGTTGCTCTAAATCTACACCTAAGCCCTTTGTGAAACTGATACTTGATGGCTACACTTAATATGACGCTGCTAAGTTTTGAAATTTCATTGTTCTTTCAGGGCATAACACACAAGCACATTTTTGTCAGGGCAAAACACCTCATTTCCGTGTAAAAAACCCAAACAAACAACAAGCACATTTCTGTTTTAGGGCATAACACACAAGCACATTTCTTTGTCAGGTCATAACACAAGCACATTTCTGTGTCAGGGCATAACACACAAGCACATATCTGTTCAAGGGTATAACACACAAGCACATTTCTGTGTCAGGGCATAACACACAAGCACATATCTGTTCCAAGGTACAACACACAAGCACATTTCTGTGTCAGGGCATAACACACAAGCACATTTCTGTGTCAGGGTACAACACACAGGCACATTTCTGTGTCCGGGCATAACACACAAGCACATATCTGTTCCAGGGTACAACACACAAGCACATTTCTGTGTCAGGGCATAACACACAAGCACATTTCTGTGTCAGGGTACAACACACAAGCACATTTCTGTTTCAGGGCATAACACACAGGCACATTTCTGTGTCAGGGCATAACACACAAGCACATTTCTTTGTCAGGTCATAACACAAGCACATATCTGTTCCAGGGCATAACACACAAGCACATATCTGTTCCAGGGCATAACACACAGGCACATTTCTGTGTCTGGGCATAACACACAAGCACATTTCTGTTTCAGGGCATAACTCACAAGCACATTTCTGTTTCAGGGCATAACACACAAGCACATTTCTGTGTCAGGGTACAACACCCAAGCACATTTCTGTTTCAGGGCATAACACACAAGCACATATCTGTGTCAGGGTACAACACACAAACACATTTCTGTTTCAGGGCATGACACAAGCACATTTCTGTTTCAGAGCATAACACACAAGTACATTTCTGTTTCAGGAAACAACACACAAGCACATTTCTGTTTCAGGGTACAACACACAGGCACATTTCTGTTTCAGGGCATAAAACACAGGCACATTTCTGTGTCAGGGTACAACACACAAGCACATATCTGTTCCAGGGCATAACACAAAAGCACATTTCTGTGTCCGGGCATAACACACAAGCACATTTCTGTGTCAGGGCATAACGCACAAGCACATTTCTCTTTCAGGGCATAACTCACAAGCACATTTCTGTTTCAGAGCATAACACACAAGCACATTTCTGTGTCAGGGTACAACACACAAGCACATTTCTGTTCTGGGGCATGACAAGCACAATTCTGTGTCAGGGTACAACACACAAGCACATTTCTGTTTTGGGGCATGACACACAAGCATGTTTCTGTTTCAGGGCATAACACAAGCACATTTCTGTTCTGGGGCATGACAAGCACATTTCTGTGTCAGGGTACAACACACAAGCACATTTCTGTTTTGGGGCATGACACACAAGCATGTTTCTGTTTCAGGGCATCACGTACAACCACATTGAGATGAACTTCTACATCAATGGGGATGCTGTCAACGTCCCATTCACAGGCATCCGAGGCACAACATACCCAGTGTTCTATGGTATTGTCCATGCAACTAGTTTACAGAACCTGATTTTCTTTGACCTCACTACGTTCAGTTGTCAGGAAAGCATATATATATATATATATATACTTCATTGTTTGATAGAGGTTTCAAATTTGACTGACAAGTTTTGTATATTGTATGTTGCTTTTCCTTTGTTTTTTTTACATGTTTTATTTTTGCAGAGTTATTGTGCATTTGATCATGTTGATAGCATAACTATCATCTCTGTACCATTGCAGAAATAATTGATGCGAAGCATATGTAGAACCATATAAGGTTTTCAGATTTTTAGCTAAAGGTTTAGTACCAATGAGCTTGAATAGGTCAAAATGATTGTCAGTTTGGACGTGTTGGCGGTCATTAATTCAGTTTATTTGTTTAGGTCGGTCAGTTTTTGTGCGTATTATATGTGAATAAATAAGTCTTGTATACATTCATCAATCGGAAGGGGTGCTAATTGGGATTGTTCACTCGCCAATATATAAGCAAATATCTCTGTGGGCGCTTATTAGAGCGGGGCTCTTATTAAGTCGAATACGGTATGTACTTTTGCCTGTCAGTAAGGCTTTGTTCTTTTCATGTGTTTGCAGTGGCCAGAGACTAAATGAGACATTCGAGCAAGAATTATCCATTTAATAGTTAACACTTACTTTTTTGTTTGATTATTGTAGTATCTTTTCATATTTCAAATCAAACAATGATCGATAGACCATATAACATGATATCAAATTTATTTAGATTTTTTTATTTTATTTTCTGATTATTATTATTTTTTGCTCTGGTTGTCTGTACCTGTCTCCTGAAGAATAACAAACTGTGGCCTTGTGTCAACGAGCACACATAAAATGCATATTTTCTTGTTTAAGTTGATGATGGTGCCGTCTTAGATGTCCAGTTTGAGAAGTTCTACCACCAACCACCAGAAGGCTACGACAGCATCATGATAGAGCAATCTCTGCTCTGATTGGTCAGTGTGAGGACTTCTTGACTGTGATTGGCTGAGAGAGACACTGTGTTTGCTGCTATGGCAACTATCACTATGGTTGCCACATATGTTGATGGGAGGGGAAGGAATCTATTTGCCAGGAGAAGCACCCAGAGATAATGAAGATGTCTTGGCACAGGGAGACAGACCGGTTGACTGGAAACAAGCCAGGATGGCATCAATCTCTAACACATGTTGAACTGCCAACTTCCAATTTGTGGAACATTTGTCCAAGACACGACAAGATCATTTCCGTATCAATAGGTACTCCGTGAACGAAGAACCAGCGCAAATATTTATGAACTTATTTCTTTATGAATTTATTCTTAATATTCATATTAATATTTTTCTCATTCATAAACTGTAGTTCTTTTAAAATATATTACTCAAAGAAGTCAACATAACAGAGCTGTTATTGATATATGAAAGAATCAGGTGTTCTTTGACTTCTTTTGAGTATTATATTTGAACAATGGTTTTAACGCATAGAGTGCAAGTCAAACATATTACATGTATAATCATATTTACTTGGTAAAACAGTTACAGTGAAATGTTGTGATGTCATAAACCTTCAGACGAAATAGAACCCTTTTGGAAGTTGAAATAGTAAGTGTCTTGACCCACACTCTCTGAAGGTTAAAGTTCATTACGTGACCCCTGACCTCCTCTCCATCTTGGTCAGTGACATTAAGTTATTGTGATTTGGAAAAAAGCCTTGGTCCTGAAAGACACATGTATATATATACTGACATCCTTAGCTGATGAGCTGGCTTTCAGATTCAAGATACTTATTTTTTAAATGAAATTAAAATTAAAGTTCAGTTTGTTACAACACCGAAAAATACCTTTGAAGAAAAAAGATTAATACAGACATCCTTATGATGTGTCCAGCTTCTGATGTTTAAAATGAACATTCACTGTAACCAAAGGAACAGATTATATTAGCAGCATAGCCAAACCAATTTCTGATATTGTTTTAATCCAACTACATCAATATTCTGGATTTTAGTACCCGTATATTCGTGTTTTGGTTTGTATGGTTTATTGACCGAGATGAATATCCGGCTTCAAGTTGCTTGTAACTTAGCTTCAAGTTTGTTGGCATGTTACCCAAAAGCATGAGAAGGAATTATCGAAGTCGGGAAAACTTGTGCATTCTCTTTTTCTTCAAATTCGATACATTTCAATAAAACTCACCAAATATATTCATATATTTACAAATAATTGTACTTCATTGTAAAAAGCATGATATTCACTTTTTGGAAAGTTTTATTCAATGAAAACCATTATGAGATTGGCATCATGAAGATAAACACAATATAGACTTATTATTGATATTATTTATCCACACGTCCATCTTATTTTTTCACTTTTAATTCGGGACCAAAGTATTTTCTTGTTAGGCCATTATTTTTATATTTCTGGATCACAGATCCGCAGAACCCTTTTTCTTCAAATTTGAAAATCATAATAATCCAAATTTACACATATTTGTTTTCTGCCGACACGTCATACACGTAAAATTGTTTTGCGATTACTCAGTGTTTTGAAACCAAAATCACCCATAAAACTTGTGATGCTCTTTTGGACATTAATGTTTTGAAAAATTGTTCAGTTCATGAGTTGTAGCAAAATTCCTTGCACAGTAAACCTAGAGTTATGTCCCTTCACTTTTACACAGATCTGTAGAATTAACTCCCTTTGTCTTTGGACAAAAGACAAAGCTTGTAGCAAATCGGGGCTAAAGAAATGGAATTCATTTATTTTTTATTTTCTTATCCCCTTACTCCTACCCACCAAGTAATATAGAAACAATCTGTCATCCAGTTTAAAAAAGAAATTTGATGTCAACATTTTTTATAAAATCTTATTCCTTCCTCCAACTTCTGACTTTGACAAAACGAATCTGTCATCCATCAAATAAAAGAATAATGTCCTTATACAGAGGAGTCAAGCCTAATAGTTTGCAAAAGTAAAACAAATGTGATTTATTTGATTAAATATGTACTTTTTTAAACATAAATGAAAACGTTTGTGAAATTAACCTCAATCTTTGACAACCCTTTTATTTATCAACTATTGCCTCCTGTTGTTTGTCATGCTAACTGAATAAAATGTAGGAAATTAATTTGGTCTGGATGAAGATTAATAAAATTTCATTAAATTTGGTAGCACACTTTAGGATATGAAAAAAATAGGCTGCCGTCCACATCAGATATAGAAGAAAATACCCAAGAAACTATCGGTTTTATTTTTTCATTTCGTGATCATTTATGAATGCTGAAGTACAAGGCAAGTACAAGATGGTAGTAGTTGTACGATGTGATGCTGTCATTGACTATTTGTGTCACCAGTTGTATGCTTGTTGTAAAGCTAGACTGTCTTCAGTCTCTACTCTGTGTTTTGTATGTACCCTTCAAGTCCAGATCTGCATACAGTCACTGTTCATTGCATTGATAACTGTTGATGATGTTGGTAGGTTGTATTTGTGAACTGCATCTTACCGTCAGCTGAAACTGTCAATTATCAGTAAATTAAAAACTATGTGTTCAGGGTTACCCAGGTTGAAGAACAGGAGACAAAATCCAACATGGTATTAAGATTAAAAAAATAATTGTCTTGGTTCTCAGGCATGGCACCATAATCATAAAATCTGCCGAACTTTTCTCTTTTATTTTCATTTTCAAAATTTAAAAAGAAATCCTTATACTTAAAAACCATGTGATCCAATTTAGCAAGCAGTTACTTCCCTTACATGCTCACTGCTTTACTGTGCATCTCGTGTTATGGTCATGGTGGCAATAGGAGTTTGTGTGCTTGTTTATGTAGGGAGGCCCTTTTCCCCAGGGGGATCATACACAACTGTTTATTTGGTTACATACTTGTTTGAACAAGGCAAAAAAAGCACCGCCAGCCCGCCTGCACTATATTTGTAAAAGTCAGTGCCTGGGAACCAATTTTTTTTTTTTTTTTAAAGACCAACAGATGATTTTTTTAAAATGTTATGTTGATTTTTTTCATTTTCTTTGTCATGCATAATAAAAAGAGCAGTTTTTATCATTTTTTTTGTTTTTGTTGTTTTAAAACAAACAGAAGCAAAACAAAAAGGTTGTTGTTGGTTACATTAGTAACCATGGTAACATTAATGCACAATGATAACTGCATTAAACTGTTTCTTTACATCTTGCAAATCTTTCTTGATTCTAGAAATATCGACAATGGTCTTTTTCTGGTCTTTTTAATTTGATTTCTTTGGTAGTTGGATTAGAATAGGTCCCCAGGGTTAGAATAGGTCCCCAGGGTTAGAATAGGTCCCCAGGGTTAGAATAGGTCCCCAGCAATGTATGCTGGTCAGAGAGGTGACCAAATGGATCAGGTGGTCAGACTAGTGACTGGGTTGATGAAGTGTCATCCTACCCAGACAGTTGGGATTGTTGCTCAAAATATCAATCACTGAATTGTCTGGTCCAGACTTGATTATTTACAGGCCACTGACATATTGCTGGAATATTGCTGAGTACAATGTTAAACAACAAACAAGCAAATTTGTATTTGCATAAGTATTCTGGCGATAATAGTGAGTATGGTTTTACACCACTTTTAGCAATATTCCAGCAATATCACAGCGAGGGACACCAGGAATGGGCTTCACACAATGTACCCATATCGGGAATCGAACCCGGGTCTTCGGCATTACGATCGAACGCTTTAAGCACTAGGCTACCCGACCGCCCCGCTGGCGATAATACTTTCCTAACTCCTACTTGTAAGAGTTAACTAAAGTGGTCAGGTGGTCAGCCTCTGTGACTTGGCTGACTGCATGTCATCGTGACCCAGATGGTGCTCATGCTTTCAGTCACTGGTTTACAGGTACAGACTGGATTATTTACAGGCTGCATCGATATGCATGGAATATTGCTGATTGTGCATTAATAACATTCACTCACTCACTCAAAGGTTTATTACATGAGAATCAAAGTCTCTTCTCATTTTGGAAAATCTTGTTTATGGAGACTTGGCACTTCCGTAGAACCAATCCTTGTCATGTATATATAAGACACTTTTAATATTGCTGTCATTGAATATAAATGTGTTAATGATTAATGTTTATTAAGCAGTAGTACCATGTATTTATTTTTTCCCACTAACCGACTGACCCCCAAACCTTCATGCCAAATATATTTACCAAATATTGAGTTTCACAAATGTAGTTTTGTTGTGACCATCTCAAGTTTATTTGTAAACAAAATTATTTGAACCAAAATATATAAATGCAGGGACTTAACATGGGTGCTTTAAATGTTTACTATTGAAATACATGTCGATGGTAAAGGTGTTAAAAGACTTCAGTGAATGCCCCTAAAACCATATTGTTAGTACCGTATTCGCTGTAATAGGCACCTGGGAAAATAGATAATTGACAAAAAAAGTGGTGCTTATTAAACCATACACAACAAGTTAAAATATTGAACAAATTTGGTTGAAATGTTGATGGAAATTGAACATTTTAATGATAGTTTCTTGGCAGTTATATAAATCTAGATACACTGCTGTTTTCTGTAATACATCTATAATATACACTAGGAAATACAAAATGTATTGTAAATTTTCGAGCTTACTATGAATCACTTATGACGATCATTTACAGACTGATGTAGTCGGGACACTTAATACGGACAATACGGTAATGAGAGCCCGGCAGATCCATGTGTTCAGTGTTTTGTGGGTCAGTCTTCTATGTATGTATCTGTGTTCCCTGTCATGGAAAACCATGTCAAGTTGTTGTTATTTATTTCTGAAAGTACATCTACTCTTGTTGTTTTACCTCTGCCCATGTTACAGTTCAGCTTTCTACATTGTAAACAAACATGCATATATGTAGCAATGTATTTGAATAAACATGGTGAAACTGGAATTGAATACTGAAAAACATGTTAACTCATCATAACATATTTATTTTGTTCTTTGGCTTAAGAGAAAGAAAATGTTTCACGGGCATCAGTACATCACTCAAAAAAACATTTTTAGTTGCCTTTTAAAAACAACAACTCATATTTCCTGCGTCCTATGAAGCAGACTCTATTATTCATTCAATGAACATAATTGCTTCTGTTTGTTATAAAGAGCTGAATTCAGTGTGTGCTCATTCGTGTTTGTTGGTATTCTTGGTGGTAAAAAGAGTTCATCTCTCATCACTTCATCTTCACGAGGCAAAGGACTTAACTGACTATAAAAGTCCAGTTCCCACCCTTGCTGAATTAGGCTGGAATTTTAAAGGCTCGATCGTAGCGTCACCAGTGGCTATTACGAGTTATGTCCCTTCCACGTCCCTCCTATTAACCAATCAGATTCCATCGCTCATATCGCTTCCATTTGCCTCAAACAAAATGGCGGCACCCAGTCAAGATCTGATCGAAAATCAAGATCTATTTTGTAATAAAACGAGTCTTACCCCACGAAGTGCATTAAATCACTTGAGCACCTGGATTAAAAACATGAAAATATTTGCAAAATATCTGTCGACGCCTAGTTGGCGGTACACATTTTTTGCAAAGCCTGCAGTCGACTGCACTTTGAAATCCATGTTGTTTACAATGTCTAGTTCGTTACAAGATTTTGATTAGACTATGCATAGTCTCATTATTCAAGCCAAAATGTAACCCCGGAATTCCAGCCTAGTTCAGCAAGGGTGGAACTGGACTTTTATAGTCAGTTAACTCTCTTGCCTCGGGAAGATGTCATCACTTGTGAGATAATGTGACTAAGAAACATTGTTACGTAATACATTAGCATCCTTTTTTTCACAAAATATGAAACATGTTTCGAGATGTCAACATGCATATTTTGTCATTAAACGTTCATTTTACTTACATTTTCAACATTTCCTTGCCAGCCATCTTTCCTCATTCCACTAACTGGTGATGAGGCGGTTCTGTTGTCATGGAAACGACCTTTTTGTTTACAATGATGACAAACACTGTGTTTTCTTGTTTGTGCTTGCTATAGAGCATTGTATTCCTGGAACTGATCTTGTTTGCCAGATGTGCGATATATAAAAACTCAAAGCCCATTTCAGTGATAGAGTATTGGGGTTATAATCATTGAAATTGCACGTGGAACGAGAAAGGGGCATAAAATATTTAATGATATGATATTCATGATTTAGTAAGTTTCTGCTTGAACTAGTCAGAGGTTACATATCTGAATCAAGGCAACCACTTGAATAAGTGAATTACAATTTTGCTGACCCCCCCCCCCCCTGTCTCGGGATGTGTATGCCAACAATGTGATGTTTTGAACGTTTTGGAATCCAGTTATCTCCCTTTGAAGTTGTCTCCCCTTCTTGATTGTTTAAGTAATTGTTACTGTCTCTGCTGGTTATGGTAGATCTGCACATCACATCCTTGAAGCCTTCAATGAAACAGATTTTGCCTTCTTCACATGCTTTGAGAGTAGACTCTCTTCCTTGTTAATATTATTTTAAAGGCAATATCAATATTCTTGTTTCCCCAAACTGACTGGGCAGGTAGGTAGTATTTTTCCATTTTTAAATTTGTTACATATCTGAGAAAGTAATCCTGATTCTTATCTACTTTGTGACCTTTTTTGACAACTGTATTTCGGGTATGAGTGAGTTTGGTTTCAGCTGCCTTGAACGGTATTCCAGTTGTATCATAACTGTAAGTGGAGCAGGCCTCAGATGTTTACCACATTGATGAAACCCACAAGCATGAGTATGGAGGTGACAAATCTAGAAACATAATCGGGGCAGAATGGGTTGCGATCATAGGTGTCTGGCGTGCCCAAGGGGCACAATTCTGCACAGTATTCAACAAATGCTACCAAGTGCCATTAAGTGTAGCTATTGACCTTGACCTTTCCCTACTGACCTCAAACTTGTAGTGTTTGAGTTTACTCTTTCAATAAAAAATTAAAAAATGAATATGAATAAGCTGATGAGCTAATTTGTAAAATGTATAGGAGTGGGTGCTTGAATCTGTGTATGCCCAATGCTATCAGTTCCAAATGACATTTGGGCGGTCGGGTAGCCTGGTGGTTAAAACGTTCGCTCGTCATGCCGAAGGTCCAGGTTCGATTCCCGACGTGTACAAGGTATGAAGCCCATTTCTGGTGTCCCCCGCCGTGAGATTGCTAGAATACTCACTCACTCACTCACCCAAATGACATTGCTGTGCATCAAATGACTATTAAACACCTACTAATCTGAATACACTTTTATTGCCTAAATATTAAAGTTTACGTGAAATCAGCCTGTATTACACTGTTTTATATGGAGTCTGTGTAGGTAAGGGTCAAGGTCGCATAGAGATCGTGTAGGTAAGGGTCAAGGCCGCAAGTCTGGTAGGGAAAGGTCTCATACAGTGTGTATGGAAGTGTAAAGGTCGCATGGATTCTGTAGGGCAGGGTCAAGGTTGTATGGTCTTGGTCAGGAAGGGTCAAGGTCGTATCGAGTAGGGAAAGGTCAAGATTGTTCCATGGCCCAGATTAGTTTTATCAGCTCGGCGCCTGTATTGTGATATCTATGTTGTGCGAGAATGTTGTGAAGTCTATTTTCTGTTATGTTGGTAAGTTATTCAGTGGATTGTGATAAACAGCTCAAGCTATGGTACTTCATCATTAAGACATCTGTGAAACCATCCTTACAAGGCCTCCGATAAATAAACACCGATTTTATTCTCAGTCAACTTTTATAACATATTCATTCAAGACAAATGGCAGAGATATCATGACAAAACTCTCAAATTTTGATAGGGCTGTTTTGAGTATCTGGAAGGGCTTCTTCCTCTATTGATGCATGTCATCATGTCCCAATTGCATAGATCGATGCTCATGATGTCTATCACTGGATTGTCTGGTCCAGACTCAATTATATACAGACCGCCGTCATATAGCTGAAATATTGCTGAGCGCGGCGTTAAACAACAAACATCAAACATCCTCTATAGTCCAGTGTCTTCGTACTCCATTATGTCCTATTTTTAGGATCATGTCATTCAAACCGGCTTCAAAAATGAAGCTGAAGTCGGGAATGGGTCCTAGGTATTTAACCTACTAGCATGGAGATATAACACCCTTGATAATGCAGGATGGATGACTATGAAGACTGTTGAATCAGGAATAGTATGTGATGCTCTCATAGTACGGAACATTGTAAGCTTCATGGCATATTATGATAAATATAAGTACACTTTTCCATAACATGTCCTCTGGTGTTCATGATACTAACAGTATGAAGTATATCGTATCCCTATCCAACTTAAATATATGTAGCAAGAACAGTCAGGACAATATATATACTGAGCAAAATAAGTTTGGGATCATGAAGATTTGGGGGGATATCTTTTCTCGATTCATTACAAAAAATATTCCCCAAAATATTCCTGATCCCAACTCTTTTTGTTTGTTCAGTATATAATTATGCTGTCCTGTTTTGAGCCTTAATCAATTAAATAGACAAGAAAATGAAATATGTGTGTTTTTAATTGATCAGATATCAACCTTTTCCAGAATCTGTTGTCATGCTGAGAATGCATTATGCCAAACGAAAAAAATATATTTGTATTTCAGCTTTTAGTTATCATGGACCAAGAGATGTAGCTGGTTTGTTTTAAAATTGAAAATGTTTTTCATATTTCCAGTTCCTGTATGAATATTTATGCTTGTCAATTTGGCAGGGAATTCGATGTTGGTTTTGGCGTGAACTTTGTTTGAGAAACAGTAAATCTGTATTCAAGCTTACCACTTTTCCTCCATTTTGTACAGCTCTGGCTCTGCCAGTAGTGACGGCCTTCATGTTGCTCTGTGTACACAAACCTCAATGTATTGTCTGTATGTAACATGTCAATAAAGTGTTACAGTCATGCTGTGTCTGTGTATTTCAACATCCAGTATTGTCTGTCACAATAAGAGAGACATGTCATCGCGTCCCAATTGTTTGTTGTTTAACGCCGCACTCAGCAATATTCCAGCTATATGACGGCAGTCTGTAAATAATCGAGTCTGGACAAGACAATCCAGTGATTGATATCATGAGCATCGATCCCGTAATTGGGATCGATGACATGCATCAACCAAGTCAGCAAGCCTGACCACCGGATTCCATTAGTCGCCTCTTACAAGCATAGTCGTCTTTTACGACATGGGTTGCTGAAGACCTTTTCTACCCCAGATCTTCACGGGTCACAATGGATACAGTTTGGTTCAGTGACGAGTCAGCTGCCATATCATTTTAGAAAGCTGATATCTGATTGGCTCAAGAACCCATGCAGCCTTCATGTATACTGGGGGGGGTCAAAGTTAACGTAGGGTCATCGGACATGACTCCCTATGGAGGTTACCTCAGATCTTCACACAGAGAGGTATGGTATCAGAGTAAAAGATCTGATTTTAATTAGATTGATTAGGACCTGAATTCTCTGAATCTGAATCTTTAGTTGTTAACTTGTGTTGAGTAGCATATAAACAACCCTACACTTTATAGTAAAAACAATCAGACAAATGGACATGTTTAATGTTTATTTGTACAGTGAGATGTATATGATATATACAACAGGAACATCAAGATGAATATGTACATGTGAACAACACAATGGCCGTGAAACATCTATCTTCCCGAGGCAAGTGCGATAACTGACTGTAAAAGTCCAATTTTCCTCCCTTGCAAAACTAAGCGAAATTTATGGAGTTATATTTTGGCGGGACTATTGAGTCCAATCAAAATCACAATGAAATTGACACCCAATTTTTAAAGTGCCGAGCAGATTTCAGTCGATTGCAGGATTTGAAAAACATGTACCACCAACTCGACAGATATATTCCCCAATCTTTTCATGTTCTTCATCAAGGTGCTCATATGATTTGATACACTTCGCGAAGTAAGACCCGTTTTATTACAACATAGATTTTAATTATCGATCAGAACGTCTTCTGGGGACATCATTTTGTTTGAAGCAAATTCAAATGCATGGTGGAATCTGATTGGTCAATAGGAGGGACATAGAAGGGACATAACTCATAACAACCACTGGTGACACTTCGACCAAGGCCAGAAATTGCAGCGTGGTTCGGCAAGGGTGGAAACTAGACTGTTACAGTCAGTGAACTCCCGTGCCTCAGGAAGATGTGAAACATACTTCATCCTTACTTTGGCAATACTCCCAGGAGAGACGGGAGTTGGACATAATCAGCTAAGTAGAGTATTTCTCCCGATTGCCTTTTGATATCAAATATATCAACACGATTTGATAAACGTTTATAACTCTGAGTCCTGTCTTGATATGTTTGATATCAAAAGACGAGAGTAAGATTCCATTAATCATCCAACTATTTCAGTTTGTAATCAGTAAATAGTGGTAAATAATAGTCTTGGTTTTCAGGCACTGCCTGCTTTATCATAGAGTCTGCCACACGTTTCGTTTTTATTTCCATTTTTACTTATTTTAAAAAAAATCCTTTCACTTAAAAACAATGTGATCCAATATAGCACATATTTCGTGTTATAGTAATGGCAGCAGCAGGAGTTTGTATGCTTGTGTATATAGGGAGGCTCTTCCCAGGTTGATGGTACACAACTGTTTATTTGGTAACATACTACTTTGAACAAGCAAACAAAAAACAAACACTGCCCGCCCGCACTATATTTCGAAAGTCACTGCCTGAGAACCAATTCTTTTATTTTTTAAGTCTGATAGGTATTGTCTTGTGTGTGTAAAGTACAGCTAACCAGCTTCAGTAGCAGAGAGAATAATGATGACATTTGATTTTGATGTCATGGTAACTGACGATGTCACAATGCTCCACAATGGTCCACAATGATGCTGAAGTTAAGAATTGATTCGGATGTTGCTGATGGTGTACTATAAAACTGTGGCCAGCACGGGGAATGGGTTCTGTTTGCTGACAACAAGCTTCTGATGCTGATGAGAGATGTACCCTTTGATTTTGTTCTGAAACCAAACGAAATATCCGTGTATTGATACAAAATGTTACAAGAATAATTGAAGGTTTAACGTTGCGTCCAAGATTATTGCACTTATATAGCGATGTGCATGTACACGTATGTGTTTGTGTGGCTGCTTGTACTAGTCCGGACTGATGCCGATTTATAGTGCTAGCTCACTGAGATACCATGCCACAGTTTAACATGAATACCCCACTCAGACACAGCATACTGACTCCGAGCCGACCAGTCCTTATTTTAGCCCCTTAATGCCGAACGCCAGACAGGGTAACAACAGGTACCATCTTTTAACGTCTTGTGGTATGACGCGGTTGGGGATCGAACCCCGGACCTTCCGCGAACCTCCGGGCGGACGCTCTACTACCACTAGACCACGGAGGCGGTCCTGTGGCGAAGGTGACTATGCTTGTCGTAAGAGGATCGGGTGGTCTGGCGTGATGACTTGGTTGATGCATGTCATCGTATCCCAATGGTGTGGGTCGATGCTCATGATGTCAATCACTGGATTATCTGGTCCAGACTTGATTATTTACAGACCGCCATCATATAGCTGGAATATTGCTGAGTGCGGCGTTAAACAACCAACAAACAAACAATAATTGTGACAAACTATTTCTGCTTGTTATAACATGGGAACTCAAGGCTTAATTACCTGAAATCTACTAAACATTTTTTGGTTAGGTTGTCTCCAAGAATGGCAAATGGCAAATTTCATTCATAGTATATTGTATTGTGTATTGTGTCGTGTATTGTATCAAGATCGCCCTATGGACAGGTGTATCAATACAAAGTCATTGACAGTCCTAATTGTGTGTGGGATGGCACAGTGAAGACACACATTTGTCAGATCAACGGTGTGCTGATGACTTTAACCATCCAGGTCCATGTGAGCTGCCATTGTGTCCACCCGATCCCCGGCTTACCCCTTAATCCTACTAGGTGAAACCTGAGCAAGACACCTACCTCAAATATTAGGTTAGCGATGATACACTGCGTCTCGTCATCATCGATGTCCTCAACCTGGAACAAACATAGGGCACATACATAAACCTTTGACAACAAGCAGCAGTCTCACACATGACTAGAACTCAGACCCACACAGTGCTACATCTTTAATAGTTCTGTGTATTGGAATATAACCAATCTCATTAAAATTACATCTTAGTTCTCGCTTCCACCAGTGATTGATGTTTTGAGTACTGATGTCATGACAGACTATATCATCAACTCTGGACCAGACAAACCAGTGATTGATGTTGTGAGTACTGATGTCATGACAGCCTTCATATCATCAACTCTGGACCAGACAAACCAGTGATTGATGTTGTGAGTACTGATGTCATGACAGCCTATATCATCAACTCTGGACCGGACGAACCAGTGATTGATGTTGTGAGTACTGATGTCATGACAGCCTATTTCATCAACTCTGGACCGGACGAACCAGTGATTGATGTTGTGAGTACTGATGTCATGACAGCCTATATCATCAACTCTGGACCGGACGAACCAGTGATTGATGTTGTGAGTACTGATGTCATGACAGCCTGTATATCATCAACTCTGGACCGGACAAACCAGTGATTGATGGTGTGAGTACTGGCGTCATGACAACCTGTATATCATCAACTCTGGACCAGACAAACCAGTGATTGATGTTGTGAGTACTGATGTCATGACAGCCTTCATATCATCAACTCTGGACCAGACAAACCAGTGATTGATGTTGTGAGTACTGATGTCATGACAGCCTATATCATCAACTCTGGACCGGACGAACCAGTGATTGATGTTGTGAGTACTGATGTCATGACAGCCTGTATATCATCAACTCTTGACTAGACAAACCAGTGATTGATGGTGTGAGTACTGGCGTCATGACAACCTGTATATCATCAACTCTGGACCAGACAAGCCAGTGGTTGTTGTGATTATATTGGGAACATACCTGCATGAGTCTCAGTGCCGTGGTGAAGTCGTCGAGAGGCAGGAGATGGTTCTTCTGATGGATCAAGTATCTGTAACAAAGCAATAGAGATAAAGATGTATCATAAAGGTTAAAACATCTTTTTGTGTTCGTATGTTGTTTAACGCCGAACTAACCAATATCCAGACTAGGATGGATGTCTGCAAATAATTTACACCATACATTCCAGTGATTAACATCATGAGCATAGATCTAGGCAATTGGGATACAATGACATGCATCAACCAGGTCAGCGAGCCTGACCAACCGATCCCATTAGTCGCCTCTTACAACAAGCATGGGTTGCTGAAGACCCGGATCTTCACGGCTGACATCTTTTGTGATACCTAATAATGAATAATTTGCAAGTGATTCTGTGACATTTGATTGGCTAATCACAGTATTTTGCAAAGAGAAAGGCGGTCTACCGTTTCCTGATTGGTTGATGGTAGGGAGGGCAGGGCTTGTGATGCATTACAGCATAGAACGATGTCACTGTCTTAGTCTTTTTGTGTCAGTGATTAAATAAGGACTCTGAATTTAATATCAGAATTTAATTGATAAGTGTTGACTTCAATATGAATTTGTATTTATGGTATAAACATAAAAAACACTGTGCACACTTTGCGTAAGTCTGATTCTGTGAGGATTTACACAGCGTGCACATCGGTGGTTGTAGGTGTACGTCCAATCCCTCAGTACTTCTTGCCATGTGTAGGAGGTACTGGAGCCTACTCAGCTGGATAAGTCGGAATGTTTCAAGACACCTGCACTGACGGGAGCTGGATATCAGACTTACACTTTCTTGAAGAGGTTCCTGTAGGTGATGATCTTCAGCTTCTCCAGGATCAGGTAGATGCCACACTTGATGAAGAACGCCTCGTGTTTCAGGAGGGCTGTGTTCAGCTGCAGCAGGTTGCCTGAACTGGGGAACACCGTGATGACAGTGTTAGAGACTCCGATAGTCACAGTAGTGTTAGAGAAACTAACAGCAGTGTTGAAGGGTGTCACAACAATGTCAGAGACAGTAGGATGGATTGGTAACAGTGTTCAAAGATGGATTCTCAACAGTGTTATAAAAAGTTTGGATTTTCAACAGTGTTAAAGAACAATGGGACCTTAACAGTGTCAAAGAAGGATGGGTTCTCAACAGTGTTAAAGAAGGGTTGATTCTCAAAATGTTAAAGAAGGATGGATTCTCAACAGTGTTAAAGAAGGATGAATTATCAACAGTGTTAAAGAAGGATGGATTATCAACAGTGATAAAGTATGGATTCTCAACAGTGATAAAGAAGGGTGGATTCTCAACAAGTTAAAGGATGGATTCTCAACATGTTAAAGAAGGATGAATTATCAACAGCATTAAAGAAGGATGGGTTCTCAACAGTGTTAAAGAAGTATTGGTTCTTAACAGTGTTAAAGAAGGATGGCTTCACAACAATTAAAGAAGGATGGATTCTCAACAGTGTTCACAAATGTCTATACAGACATTCACCAAATTCAAGGAATGTTAGATTATTCTCGATTCATGTGCATGAGTTATCTCCCCTACCTCACAGCCCGAGCAACATCTGCAAACTGCTTGAGGTTGTACTTGTGTAGAACGGCGAATGTCGGCATCTGTCCCTGGAGAGAGAGGACAAGATCAACACATGACTATATATTCCTAGGTAAACATGAACGAACGATTCGTAGGGTCGTGGTGGATGTAATTGATACAGGATGTATGCTCTTCCATCACAGTGAATACATGAAAACTTACATGTTACATGTACGCTTCATCTGCATCTAGTGTACATGGTTCAGTTTGCGTCCAGTTTAGTCTGCATCCAGTTTAGTCTGCGTCCTGTTTAGTCTGCATCCTGTTTAGTCTCAATCCACTTAGTCTGCATTCAGTTTAGTCTGCGTCCAGTTTAGTCTGCGTCCTGTTCAGTCTGCGTCCGGTTTAGTCTGCATCCTGTTTAGTCTGCATCCACTTTAGTCTGCATCCTCTTTAGTTTGCGTCCAGTTTAGTCTGCGTCCTGTTCAGTCTGCGTCCTGTTTAGTCTGCGTCCTGTTCAATCAGCGTCCTGTTTAGTCTGCATCCACTTTAGTCTGCATCCTGTTTAGTCTGCATCCTGTTAATTCTGCGTCAAGTTTAGTCTGCATTCTGTTCAGTCTGCATCCTGTTCAATCTGCGTCCAGTTTAGTCTTTGTCAAGTTTAGTCTGCATCCTGTTAAGTCTGCGTCCTGTTCATTCTGCGTCAAGTTTAGTCTGCATCCTGTTTAGTCTCAATCCACTTTAGTCTGCATCCACTTTAGTCTGCGTCCAGTTTAGTCTGCGTCCAGTTTAGTCTGCATCCAGTTTAGTCTGCATCCTGTTTAGTCTGCATCCTGTTTCGTCTGCATCCTGTTTAGTTTGCGTCCTGTTAATTCTGCGTCAAGTTTAGTCTGCATTCTGTTCAATCTGCGTCTAGTTTAGTCTTTGTCAAGTTTAGTCTTTGTCAAGTTTAGTCTGCATCCTGTTTAGTCTGTGTCCTGTTCATTCTGCGTCAAGTTTAGTCTGCATCCTGTTCAGTCTGCGTCCTGTTCAATCTGCCTCCATTTTAGTCTGCATCCTGTTAAGTCTGCGTCCTGTTTAGTCTGCGTCCAGTTTAGTCTGCGTCTAGTTTGGTCTGCCTCAAATTTAGTCTTCGTCCTGTTAAGTCTGCGTCTAGTTTAGTCTACGTCCTGTTAAACTTGCAGTCACTCACCAGCAGCATCTTGACAGGGATAAGGTAGATAAGGATGAGACGTTTGTTTTTCTTGCACTGCCGATGACACCTCTCAAACGCAAAAGTGAGATATTCCTCCGCTGAAACAAAGATAATAGACAATAAAGCTAATTTACACAGTGAATCTCAGAAGCATCAAAGAGTTCATTCTCAACAGTGTTAAAGAAGGATGGATTCTTAACAGTGTTAAAGGATGGATTCTCAACAATGTTAAAGGATGGATTCTCAACATGTTAAAGAAGAATGGATTCTTAACAGCGTTAAAAGGTGGATTCTTAGCAGAGTTAAAGGATGGTTTCCCAAAAGTGTTAAAGAAGGATTGACTTGCAACACTGTTAAAGAAGGATGGATTCTTAACAGCATTAAAGGATGGATCCTCAACAGTGTTAAAGAAGGATGGATCCTCAACAGTGTTAAAGGATGGATTCTCAACAGCATTAAAGAAGAATAGATGTTCAACAGGGTAGAAGGATGGATCCTCAACAGTGTTAAAGAAGGATGGATTCTCAACAGCATTAAAGAAGGGTAGATCCTCAACAGTGTTAAAGGATGGATTCTCAACAGCATTAAAGAAGAATGGATTCTTAACAGTGTAAAAGGATGGATTCTCAACAGCATTAAAGAAGGATGGATTCTTAACAGTGTTAAAGGATGGATTCTCAACAGCATTAAAGAAGGATGGATTCTTAACAGCATTAAAGAATGGATTCTCAACAATGTTAAAGGATGGATTCTCAACATGTTAAAGAAGAATGGATTCTTAACAGTGTTAAAGGATGGATTCTCAACATGTTAAAGAAGGATGGATTCTTAACAGTATAAAAGAATGGATTCTCAACAGTGCTAAAGAAGGATAGATTCTCAACAGTGTTAAAGAAGGATGGATTCTTAACAGCGTTTAAGGGTGGATTCTTAGCAGTGTTAAAGGATGGTTTCTCAAAAGTGTTAAAGAAGGATTGACTTGCAACACTGTTAAAGAAGGATGGATTCTTAACAGTGTTAAAGGATGGATTCTCAACACTGTTAAAGAAGGATGGATTCTTAACAGTGTGAAACAAGGATGGATTCTCAACAGTGTGAAACAAGGATGGATTCTTAACAGTGTTAAAGGATGGATTCTCAACACTGTTAAAGAAGGATGGATTCTTAACAGTGTGAAACAAGGATGGATTCTCAACAGTGTGAAACAAGGATGGATTCTTAACAGTGTGAAACAAGGATGGATTCTTAACAGTGTGAAACAAGGATGGATTCTTAACAGTGTGAAACAAGGATGGATTCTTAACAGTGTGAAACAAGGATGGATTCTTAACAGTGTGAAACAAGGATGGATTCTTAACAGTGTGAAACAAGGATGGATTCTTAACAGTGTGAAACAAGGATGGATTCTTAACAGTGTGAAACAAGGATGGATTCTTAACAGTGTGAAACAAGGATGGATTCTTAACAGTGTGAAACAAGGATGGATTCTTATCATGTTAAAGGATGGATTCTCAAAAATGTTTAAAAGAAGGATGCATTCTTAACAGCATTAAAGGATGGATTCTCAACAGTGTTAAAAAAGGATGAATTCTTAACAGTGTTAAAGGATGGATTCTCAACAGTGTTAAAGGATGGATCCTCAACAGTGTTAAAGAAGGATGGATCCTCAACAGTGTTAAAGGATGGATTCTCAACAGCATTAAAGAAGGATGGATCCTCAACAGGGTAGAAGGATGGATCCTCAACAGTGTTAAAGGATGGATTCTCAACAGTGTTAAAGAAGGATGGATCCTCAACAGTGTTAAAGGATGGATTCTGAACAGCATTTAAGAAGGATGGATCCTCAACAGTGTACTGGGTACTTGGGATCTGTTCTGCACAAGTATCCCCATTTGAAGACAAGAATTGTGTAGTTGAACCTTATTCTGCCCTGAAATCCTGTAACGGTCAGTTACCTACAAGCGTATTCTGCCCTGGAATCCTGTAACGGTCAGTTATCTACAAGCTTATTCTTCCCTAGAATCCTGTAACGGTCAGTTACCTACAAGCGTATTCTGCTCTGGAATCCTGTAACGGCCAGTTACCTACAAGCGTATTCTGCTCTGGAACCCTGTAACAATCAGTTACCTACAAGCTTATTCTGCCCTGAAATCCTGTAACGGTCAGTTACCTACAAGCTTATTCTGCCCTAGAATCCTGTAACTGTCAGTTACCTACAAGCTTATTCTGCCCTAGAATCCTGTAACGGTCAGTTACCTACAAGCTTTTTCTGCCCTGGAATCCTGTAACGGTCAGTTACCTACAAGCTTATTCTGCCCTAGAATCATGTAATGGTCAGTTACCTTCAAGCTTATTCTGCCCTGGAATCCTGTAACGGTCAGTTACCTACAAGCTTATTCTGCCCTAGAATCCTGCAACGGTCAGTTACCTACAAGCTTATTCTGCCCTAGAATCCTGTAACGGTCAGTTACCTACAAGCTTATTCTGCCCTAGAATCATGTAACGGTCAGTTACCTTCAAGCTTATTCTGCCCTGGAATCCTGTAACGGTCAGTTACCTACAAGCTTATTCTGCCCTAGAATCATGTAACGGTCAGTTACCTTCAAGCTTATTCTGCCCTGGAATCCTGTAACGGTCAGTTACCTACAAGCTTATTCTGCCCTAGAATCCTGCAACGGTCAGTTACCTACAAGCTTATTCTGCCCAGGAATCCTGTACCTGTCAGTTACCTACAAGCTTATTCTGCCCTAGAATCCTGCAACAGTCAGTTACCTACAAGCTTATTCTGCCCTAGAATCCTGCAACGGTCAGTTACCTACAAGCTTATTCTGCCCAGGGAATCCTGTACCTGTCAGTTACCTACAAGCTTATTCTGCCCTAGAATCCTGCAACGGTCAGTTACCTACAAGCTTATTCTGCCCTAGAATCCTGTAACGGTCAGTTACCTACAAGCTTATTCTGCTCTGGAATCCTGTAACGGTCAGTTACCTACAAGCTTATTCTGCCCTGGAATCCTGTAACGGTCAGTTACCTACAAGCTTATTCTGCTCTGGAATGCTGTAACGGTCAGTTACCTACAAGCTTATTCTGCCCTGGAATCCTGTAACGGTCAGTTACCTACAAGCTTATCCTGCCCTGAAATCCTGTAACGGTCAGTTACCTACAAGCTTATCCTGCCCTGGAATCATGTAACGGTCAGTTACCTACAAGCTATGGAATACTAGTATGTTCAAGTCAACACTTACCTCCCTTGTAGTCGCTGTCAAACATGGCCTTCCTCCCGACATAGTACCTGAAATACGAAACAAGGCTGAAATATTATATACCAAGGAGTGCATGGAACAAACATTATGACTTTGCTCCTTAATTCCAAATTAATGGTGTTATTCTATGTGCAGCAGGACCACAGCAGCTAGCAACATGTCTTTTGATTGGTACATACCCACCTGTTGATAATTGAAAGTGAAAGTTATTTTACGCTGCAGAGGTGCAAGTCTGTATGTACAAGCCTCAAACCAACCTGCATGTGATGAGTTGGGAGAGACAGACAGACCTACCTGTACATGATGAGATGAGAGAGACAGACAGACCTACCTGTATGTGATGAGCTGGGAGAGACAGACAGACCTACCTGTACATGATGAGATGAGAGAGACAGACAGACCTACCTGTATGTGATGAGATGAGAGAGACAGACGGACCTACCTGTATGTAATGAGCTCGGAGAGACAGACAGACCTACCTGTACATGATGAGATGAGAGAGACAGATGGACCTACCTGTATGTAATGAGCTGGGAGAGACAGACAGACCTACCTGTACATGATGAGATGAGAGAGACAGACGGACCTACCTGTATGTAATGAGCTGGGAGAGACAGACAGACCTACCTGTACATGATGAGATGAGAGAGACAGATGGACCTACCTGTATGTAATGAGCTGGGAGAGACAGACAGACCTACCTGTACATGATGAGATGAGAGAGACAGACAGATCTACCTGTATGTGATGAGCTTGGAGAGACAGACGGACCTACCTGTATGTAATGAGCTGGGAGAGACAGACAGACCTACCTGTACATGATGAGATGAGAGAGACAGACGGACCTACCTGTATGTAATGAGCTGGGAGAGACAGACAGACCTACCTGTACATGATGAGATGAGAGAGACAGATGGACCTACCTGTATGTAATGAGCTGGGAGAGACAGACAGACCTACCTGTACATGATGAGATGAGAGAGACAGACGGACCTACCTGTATGTAATGAGCTGGGAGAGACAGACAGACCTACCTGTACATGATGAGATGAGAGAGACAGATGGACCTACCTGTATGTAATGAGCTGGGAGAGACAGACAGACCTACCTGTACATGATGAGATGAGAGAGACAGACAGACCTACCTGTACATGATGAGATGAGAGAGACAGATGGACCTACCTGTATGTGATGAGCTGGGAGAGACAGACAGACCTACCTGTACATGATGAGATGAGAGAGACAGACGGACCTACCTGTATGTGATGAGCTGGGAGAGACAGACAGACCTACCTGTACATGATGAGATGAGAGAGACAGATGGACCTACCTGTATGTAATGAGCTGGGAGAGACAGACAGACCTACCTGTACATGATGAGATGAGAGAGACAGACGGACCTACCTGTATGTAATGAGCTGGGAGAGACAGACAGACCTACCTGTACATGATGAGATGAGAGAGACAGATGGACCTACCTGTATGTAATGAGCTGGGAGAGACAGACAGACCTACCTGTACATGATGAGATGAGAGAGACAGACGGACCTACCTGTATGTAATGAGCTGGGAGAGACAGACAGACCTACCTGTACATGATGAGATGAGAGAGACAGATGGACCTACCTGTATGTAATGAGCTGGGAGAGACAGACAGACCTACCTGTACATGATGAGATGAGAGAGACAGACAGACCTACCTGTACATGATGAGATGAGAGAGACAGATGGACCTACCTGTATGTGATGAGCTTGGAGAGACAGACAGACCTACCTGTATGTGATGAGCTTGGAGAGACAGACAGACCTACCTGTATGTGATGAGCTGGGAGAGACAGACAGACCTACCTGTATGTGATGAGCTGGGAGAGACTGAACCGATCCTTGATCGCCAGACTGTCGATGGCTCGAATCAGAGGTTTACACAAGTGAAGCTTGTTAATCTGGAGTAGAAGTGACACATAGTCAAGGATAAGGCCACCAATTATATGTGGGACCAGGGGCATGAGTGCCTGTTTAACCCAGGTCACCCTACACTCAGCAACATTCCACGTCAATGAGGACAGCCTGTCAATAGGTGAGTGTGCTACAGACAATCCACTGACAGATACTATGAGCAACGACCCACGCCGTAGATCAAGAAAGTCTTAGAGCCTGAACATCCAGTTGTGTGGAGAGTGTGTGTTTACTAAAGCCTCACTTAGAAACAGCATACCGACTCTGAGCTGAACAGACCTTGTTCATCTTCTCAATGCAGAGCACCAGGCAGGGTAACAACAAGTTCCATATTTTTACATCTTTTGATACAAGGTTCCACCTTCCACACTTCATGCAAAAGCTGTATCCACTCAACCACAGAGGCGGTTGTTCAGCAGATGAGTGAGTGAGTGAGTGAGTGAGTGAGTGAGTATGGTTTTACGCCGCTTTTAGCAATATTCCAGCAATATCATGGCGGGGGACACCAAAAATGGGCTTCACACATTGTACACATGTCGGGAATCAAACCCGGGTCTTCGGCGTGACGAGCGAATGCTTTAACCACTAGGCTACCCGATCACCCCTGTTCAGCAGATGAACACTTTATACTAGTTCATGTGAAAGTGAGTGAGTGAGTGAGTGAGTGAGTGAGTGAGTGAGTGAGTGAGTGAGTGAGTGAGTGAGTGAGTGAGTGAGTGAGTGAGTGAGTCTGCTTGATATGAGAAGAAGCCCGAAGTGATGCCTTTCTTTGACATTCTTTGATGCAACCCTCGAGTACTGGGAAGGAGCTGACAAACCCAGAAACATAATCAGATGACTCTGGAGTCGAAGCCACTTCCGAGCATAGAACATATAGAGGCTCCTATTACCTTGAAGTATATTTTGAACAGCTGGTTGACAAGATTCAACATTCCCCACTTCTTGGAGTCTTCCACGGCGGCTCGGCTGTAATTACACAAGTTTGCAACACAAATATAGAAGTAGCTCACGACCAATCACACAGACGACAATCACCCCAGTACTCAGAATAGGGCTGGGACGAGTCCAAATTTACTACCCGGGTACCCGCCCCGTTATTACCCGACCCTGCCCGGGTACCCGCTGCAGGTCTCAAGAGTTAGATACAAAATGTCCAAAATGTCCGACATGTCCGAAAATGTCCGGAATAGTTTGACCGAAGCCCTGGTAAAATGTATTTAGATACATGTATAAAATGCTCTGGTCATGCATACAATGAAGCTGACTGAAGTTTTATTTTTATTCAAACCTATAAAGGTCAGAAGCAATTCTCCTTAGTCAGAAAGAATTAGTGACTTGTAGTGTACCCATAGTGTTCCAAATATTTTTTGTCATTAAACAATATATCACGTGACTATCCACGGGTCCGGGTAGTCCTGTGGGTACCCAGGTCCTACTCAGTACCCACCCAACCCGAGTACCCGAGTGACCGATCCAAGCCCTAACTCAGAAGATGTCATAAGGTACACATGTCCTTGTTTGGCACAGTGCTTACCATCTCATAACAGTGAGTGTGTCAGTGAGTATGGTTTTACGCCGCTTTTAGCAATATTCCAGCAATATCACCGCGGGAGACACCAGAAATGGGCTTCACACATTGTACCCATGTCGGGAATTGAACCCGGGTCTACGGCGTGACAAGCAAACGCTGTAAGCACTAGGCTACCTGACTGCCCCTTCTCATAACAGACACAGCAAGTAGTTGTATGTGTGGTTACTTCTCCTAATTGGTCGTTTGGTTTGAAAATTCCACAAATAACAACTTGTGATATTACTTTCATAGGTGTGTACTATTGGTACGGAGTAAGCATCAGCCATTGATATAAAACTACCAAATCTTAACATGCTAAATGCACTGATGAAGGAAGGAACAACATGAAGATGCAACCATACTGTCACTTCCCCCAGATATGGACGTGTGACTCACTTGTCACTGGCACACACACGGAAGCAGCCATACTGTCACTTCCCCCAGATATGGACGTGTGACTCACTTGTCACTGGCACACACACGGAAGCAGCCATACTGTCCCTTACCCCAGATATGGACGTGTGACTCACTTGTCACTGGCACACACACGGAAGCAGCCATACTTTCACTTCCCCCAGATATGGACGTGTGACTCACTTGTCACTGGCACACACACAGAAGCAGCCATACTGTCCCTTACCCCAGATATGGACGTGTGACTCACTTGTCACTGGCACACACACGGAAGCAGCCATACTGTCACTTCCCCCAGATATGGACGTGTGACTCACTTGTCACTGGCACACACACGGAAGCAGCCATACTGTCCCTTACCCCAGATATGGACCTGTGACTCACTTGTCACTGGCACACACACGGAAGCAGCCATACTTTCACTTCCCCCAGATATGGACGTGTGACTCACTTGTCACTGGCACACACACGGAAGCAGCCATACTGTCCCTTACCCCAGAAATGGACGTGTGACTCACTTGTCACTGGCACACACACGGAAGCAGCCATACTGTCACTTCCCCCCAGATATGGACGTGTGACTCACTTGTCACTGGCACACACACGGAAGCAGCCATACTGTCACTTCCCCCAGATATGGACGTGTGACTCACTTGTCACTGGCACACACACGGAAGCAGCCATACTGTCACTTCCCCCAGATATGGACGTGTGACTCACTTGTCACTGACACACACACGGAAGCAGCCATACTGTCACTTCCCCCAGATATGGACGTGTGACTCACTTGTCACTGGCACACACACGGAAGCAGCCATACTGTCACTTCCCCCAGATATGGAAATGTGACTCACTTGTCACTGGCACACACACGGAAGCAGCCGTACTGTAACTTCCCCCAGATATGGACGTGTGACTCACTTGTCACTGGCACACACACGGAAGCAGCCATACTGTCACTTCCCCCAGATATGGACCTGTGACTCACTTGTCACTGGCACACACACGGAAGCAGCCATACTTTCACTTCCCCCAGATATGAACGTGTGACTCACTTGTCACTGGCACACACACTGAAGCAGCCATACTGTCACTTCCCCCAGATATGAACGTGTGACTCACTTGTCACTGGCACACACACGGAAGCAGCCCATGAGTAGCTCGGCTGCCTTCTCCATCCTCTCCCCCGCCTTCCCTCGACTCTTCATCACTGCCTGCACGTCAGCCTGCAACATCATACACACTGTGAGGGGGAAGGCTGTGTCTTGGGGGGGTCAGGGGGAGGGCTGTGTCAGAGGGAGGGGGGTGTCAGGAGATGGCGACAGGGTGGCATCAGTGGATGATGTGGGGGTCGGTGTAGTGTCAGTGAATGGTGTCAGTCAGGGGGTGGTGTCAGGGGTGGTGTCGGGGGAGGGGTTGTCAGGGGATGGTGGCAGGGTGGCATCAGTGGATGATGTGGGGGTCGGTGTAGTGTCAGTGAATGGTGTCAGTCAGGGGGTGGTGTCAGGGGTGGTGTCGGGGGAGGGGGTGTGTCAGGGGGCGGTGTGTGTCAGGGGGTGGTGTCGGGGGAGGGGGTGTCAGGGGATGGTGGCAGGGTGGCATAAGTGGATGATGTGGGGGTCGGTGTAGTGTCAGTGAATGGTGTCAGTCAGGGGGTGGTGTCAGGGGTGGTGTCGGGGGAGGGGGTGTCAGGGGATGGTGGCAGGGTGGCATCAGTGGATGATGTGGGGGTCGGTGTAGTGTCAGTGAATGGTGTCAGTCAGGGGGTGGTGTCAGGGGAGGGGGGGTGTCAGGGGGAGGTGTGTGTCAGGGGGTGGTGTCAGGGGGGGTGTCGGGGGAGGGGGTGTCAGGGGATGGTGGCAGGGTGGCATCAGTGGATGATGTGGGGGTCGGTGTTGTGTCAGTGAATGGTGTCAGTCAGGGGGTGGTGTCAGGGGTGGTGTCGGGGGAGGGGGTGTCAGGGGGTTGTCAGGGTGGCATCAGTGGATGATGTGGGGGTCGGTGTAGTGTTAGTGAATGGTGTTGGGGGAGAGGGTGTCAGGGGGTTGTCAGGGGATGGTGGCAGGGTGGCATCAGTGGATGATGTGGGGGTCGGTGTAGTGTGAGTGAATGGTGTTAGGGGGAGGTACCAGGGGTTGTAAGGTGGTGGCATTAGGGTGTGGTATCAGTGTTACCATCAAAGTAGATTTTCAGATTTAGGTTGTCTGTGGACAGAGTACAACTTCTCTAAAAGATAAAGTTGAAAAGATACACACTGGAATAAAGACTGGTGTACTCACACTGATGGCAAAGCGGCGGAGGTCCAGGCACACGCTGAACATGAGAGGCAGGGACCAGTTCTCCTCCTTCTGACTCTGCATGGCCTTGGTGAATGCTGTGTCATAGGTCAAGGTCAACAAACATGCATGCTCGATCCAGGAATAGGCTCACATACAGTGATTGTCGAAACATTTGAGTTTACAAGCGTGAAACAAGTTCAGACATCACATGAAAAGATTTGGAAAATATCTGTTGATGCCAGGTTGGCAGTACACATTCTTTTCCTGCAGTCAACCAAAATCGGATGTCAATTTTGTAACACGATTTTGATTGAACTATGCATAGACTCGTTAGTCCAGCCAAAATACAGCTCCATAATTCCAGCCTAGTTCGGCAAGGGTGTAAACTGGACTTTTATCAGTTAACTCCCTTGCATCAGGAAGATGGTCAGCTTGATGTAGGAGACAACAAAGTAGACACAATTCATGGATAACAATTTCATTAATATCTATAAACTGTTTCTACTTTGTCATCCGTCAACTTCTAAATAATGCCTAACAATTCTTGATGTAGGAGGAAAGCCTGAAGTTATGCAGGTCTGTACTCAGCTGATGTTTACTTCTCTCGGGAAACTTTTTTTCTTTCCTCCTTACTAGCCTTGTTGAAATATAAGTCACATTTGCAAAATTATGAAAGTATGAAAACACTAATCATAATTGCATGCACATGTACAATGTCATGTGGGTGAAGGATATTGCACGACGACAGCCTGACAGCCGTAGGCCTCGATGAAGTCATGGTTGGCGACAGCCCAACAGCATCTGGTGGAGAAAAGTATCATTACAATGTTTGTTTGTTTGTTTCTTGATACCGTATATCGCTGTGTATAAGGCAAGTTTTTCGTACCTAAAATGAGGGGGCTAAGAAGGGGGGTCGTCTTATACACGGAGTCGAAGATCTCACATTTTTTTCCACTGGCGATGTCAACCGGCGTCCGATAGCCAGCCAAGCATTTGACAATAAAACTTTGCATTTCGTCCTAAATAACTGTTCCAATAACTATTTCCATACATAAACATGATTTGTATCTCTTTTCCTTGAATAAAGTTTAATAATTTCTGCAAATAAAGTTGAAATGACCCTCGCCTCGATGCAGATTGTCAAACCACCTGACACGGTAAAATAATCAACATCCGTGAGCAGAGAGCCGGAAGTACTGGTAAGCATTTGCATATTGACCTAACATGTGATAACTGGTGAAGCTGAAATCAATTCCCGCTGGTTTTACAGTTGTATTAACAAGTGTTGGAGACGGTGTGTACAAGTGATTGTGGAATACACAGTGGTAAACACTGCACTCAGCAACATTCCAGCTATACGATGGCAGCCTGTGATTAATTGAGTCTTGACTAGACAATCCAGTAATTGATATCATGAGCAACGATCCAGGGCATGAAGACATGTATTCAGCCAAGTCACCAGTCACCTGATCCATTTGGTCGCCTCTTACGACAAGCATGGGTTGCTGAATTTGCTGGGGACCAATTTTAAACTATATAACTCACACAACAGTGAGTGAGTGAGTTGGGTTTAACGCCGCTCTTAACAGTTTTCCAGTAATATCACGGCGTGTCAGCTTAATGTGGGAGGAAAGCCTGAAGTGATGCAGGTCTTAGACGTATACCACTTCCACCGGTAAAATATGGTAAAAGAATTGGTACTTGTTGTTACCCTGCCTGGCGTTCGGCACTAAGGAGATATGGTAAAACAAGAACTGGTCGGCTCGGAGTCAGTACACTGTGTCTGAGTCGGACATTCAGCATTAGTCCGGACAAGTACAAGCAGCCATACACACAATGACATGCATGCGCACACATCCCCATCTCGTGTCGCTATGCATGTGCAATAATCTCTAACGTGACATTAAATCCCATTTAACCTCATCATAGGTATAGGGTTCTGGGGTCCATTCCTCAAAGAGATCATAGCGCTAAGATGATCGTAACTCCTGTAACGGCCAAATTGTCTGTTAATGTGGTTACGCTCGGGTTATTGCTCCTGTTTTGTATGTTCCGTTAATTAATCCAAGGGAGGCTACTCTGGAAGAGACTGGATATTGGCCATGTGGTTGTAAAGTTGGTTACCAAAGCAGTATTAAATTCAAAAAGGTACTTTCAAGATAAGAAGCATGAAGAAACGGTAAATACACATAGATAATAAATGATATAGAACCACAGCTGAAATTTACTTCACTTGCTAGATTATTCCCTGTATCATATTGTAATGGTCTGTTTTTGTGGGTTTTTTCAGTCAATCGGCCTGACTGTTGGTTCAGTGGGAATCTGAAAAGACGATGTACTGATGTTCTTTATCCTAGAAGATTATGAAGTGTATAACTCCCATACTTTAACATAGACCTACGACAGTCTTAGCGCTATGATTGCTTATGGAACCAATCTCATTAAATCAGATCTTAGTTCTTGCTACCGCTTAACAAAGATCTGAGAACACCCCTTTAGGGTCACGTCAGACCGACCTTGCGTGAACTTTGACCGACCAATGGAATGACTGATGACAATTAGCCAATCAGAAGGTAGCCTTCTCCTGCTTTATGGCACTAATTTCAAATTGGCGACTACGCTTCGAAACATATTTTGACAAATTCTTGATTAAAAATTTGAAATCTAAACAAAAGAACATTCTGAAATGGCAAATAGATAGTCTAGATTGTATGGATTCAGTCGTTAAGCCTCTAACTATCGTTCGGAACACCCCGTGTTAAAGTTTATCGAGGTTGCATGATTAGAAATCACATTCTGACTGTCACATTCATGATCTTGTAAGCGAAGCTCTGTGTGGTCGGATGAAAGGTCGTTGTGACTAACCCCTAATTGGATGTCCTCAGATCTTTGTTTAGCGGTAGGGAGAACTAGGATCTGAGTTTAATGAGATTGTTATGGAACGGGGCCTGATGAGAAGAAAGAATGAGTACTGGTGTACTTGAGTACTGGTGCCTCCAACCTTGACCTGGACTTAAATGTATCTGTCCCTCCCATACAGTAGCAGTGTATTCCTCAAACACTGGAAGGAGAAGTAGCATGACTGGGACCTGCACTGAAACTTGACCAGCAGATCCTGACATGGGACGAGTTGACTTTCACCGGACCCCTCTCAGCCCAATGACATGGGTATCAGTACCAACAGTACTCTACCTGACGTGGGCTGCTACCATTTCATCAAAGGGGGAATCCAGGACCCTCTGCACCTGGGACTCTGGGTGTTCCAACTGGCACCGAGGACTTGCAATGTGGGCGTGTTGAAATGACAAAAGCTCCTGCAAACATCAATGAGTAAACTGTTCACATAGGTCAGGTAGGCACAATGAGAGATTCATTTAACAGGTACAAAGATGCTCTTCTAATTTACACAATTTCCATCCTATATCTTGATCCTTTGGCCAGTGGCAAGCAGAAATAGCAGATGACCTATTTTATCAAAGTGAAGTATTTCTGTTTGTTTGTTGTTAATAGCCACACTCAGCAATATTACAGAAAAAAAAATATAAAAAAATTGGCTAGTGGTTAAAGCGTTCGCTCTTCACGCCGAAGACCCGGGTTCGATTCACGACATGGGTACAATGTGTGAAGCCCATTTAAGGTGTCCCCCGCCGTGATATCGCTGGAATATTGTTAAAAGCGGTGTTAAACCATACCCACTCACTACAGCAAAATGACGGCTGTCTGTAAATAAGTGAGTCTGGACCAGACAATCCAGTCATTTACATCATGAGCATTGATCTACACAATTGAGATATGATGACTTGCATCAACAAAGTCACTGAACCTGACCACCCGATAGTCACCTCTCACTCTCAGTCACGTCTTACGACAAGCATAGTCAACTCTTATGACAAGCATGGGTTGCTGAAGACGAATTCCAACCCAGATCTTTATGGGTAGAACATTAATGGGTATAAGCAATTGACCAATCTAGTAGACCCGATCTATTGTCTCCTTGAATCCAGGCGAATTAGTGATTCTCTTGTAAATGGAGCATTGAAGATTTTTTCCACAATAACAATATGTGTACACTTCCCTCTGAATATGTTGAAGCTATACATACCCCGGCTGATAATCCATCTTTGTTTTGTAGAGCATAGTCAATCTGAAAAAATCAAATTGGAAATATGGGTTATTTATGAAAATTGTCATAGGAACAAATTTAGTTGACTGATGACTGATTTCTTCCATCTCGACATGCAAGTTTGCGCTGCATTTCTGTAAAATGCAGAGTTGCCAAAACATTATGCTTTTCTTGTTTACTCACTGCTCGGCGAGTTTTGATTTTAAAATCTTCGCAATGACAATCTGAAAATGGGGAGCCAAAAAGTGAAAAAAATACCCATAAGAGTCTCAACTCTAAAATATAGATGACATTTACACTCCATTAAGAGTTGAACCTTGACATTTGTAAAACGACACGAATAAACATCGGAATCTACAACTAAATCATAATCGTACCGACTGTAAAAACGAATTTAACGAAACGTGCGCCATGATGTGTGGATTATGTCCCTTGGATGGTACTTTCTCACAGCTATAGTCTGTGCGTGAATATCGCACTTTAAACGAACAACAAAAATATTAACTCATATCCTTTCCCTCGCAATTCTAAATTTCCACATATCATTAAATGAACAAAAATGTTCACTTTACTAAAGCGATTGTTAGTGAAACTTAAAGGCTTTCTATTAATATGAGAATACCTTTTGTCAGTTCTCTCTTGAATGCATTTCCCTGTGTTTAAGGAAGTAATATTTTACTTAGTCTTTAATAGTAATACCAGAGACCATATAATTATATGGTCTCTGGTAATACCAACTTCTATAGTGGTACATGAACTGTGCATTAGTTATACCTTTCTATTATATTGTACGTGGGTTTTTTAATTTCTGTATTAAAATTGCCAATGTGTATATGTCATCATCGGGAGCGGTATGTATATAGGCATTGTTGCTTGTTTACCAATCCCCATTTCATCATACACGTATGTGTTGAAATAAAAATATGTTTAAACCAACTTGTGTCTTATATTATATACATTAATCCTGAGATAAGTGATGTTTTATTATATGTATCCTTGGATAAGTGATGTTTTATTATATGTGTCCTTGGATAAGTGATGTTTTATTATATGTATCCTTGGATATGTGATGTTTTATTATACGTTTCCTTGGATAAGTGATGTTTTATTATATGTGTCCTTGGATAAGTGATGTTTTATTATATGTATCCTTGGATATGTGATGTTTTATTATATGTATCCTTGGATAAGTGATGTTTTATTATGTGTATCCTTGGATAAGTGATGTTTTATTATATGTATCCTTGGATAAGTGATGTTTTATTATATGTGTCCTTGGATATGTGATGTTTTATTATACGTATCCTTGGATAAGTGATGTTTTATTATATGTGTCCTTGGATATGTGATGTTTTATTATATGTGTCCTTGGATAAGTGATGTTTTATTATATGTGTCCTTGGATAAGTGATGTTTTATTATATGTATCCTTGGATAAGTGATGTTTTATTATATGTGTCCTTGGATATGTGATGTTTTATTATATGTGTCCTTGGATAAGTGATGTTTTATTATATGTATCCTTGGATATGTGATGTTTTATTATATGTGTCCTTGGATATGTGATGTTTTATTATATGTGTCCTTGGATGAGTGATGTTTTATTATATGTGTCCTTGGATAAATGATGTTTTATTATATGTATCCTTGGATTAGTGATGTTTTATTATATGTGTCCTTGGATATGTGATGTTTTATTATATGTGTCCTTGGATAAGTGATGTTTTATTATATGTATCCTTGGATATGTGATGTTTTATTATGTGTGTCCTTGGATATGTGATGTTTTATTATATGTATCCTTCCTTGGATAAGTGATGTTTTATTATATGTGTCCTTGGATATGTGATGTTTTATTATATGTGTCCTTGGATATGTGATGTTTTATTATATGTATCCTTGGATAAGTGATGTTTTATTATATGTATCCTTGGATAAGTGATGTTTTATTATATGTATCCTTGGATATGTGATGTTTTATTATACGTATCCTTGGATAAGTGATGTTTTATTATATTATCCTTGGATAAGTGATGTTTTATGAGTGTGGGGAGTACTAATACACGATGATCCATAAACGACATATATTTCTTTATTATTTATGTAATGTCATTTGGATGCCATGGACGACAGCTACATACTTGTATGACGTCATGCAGACAGTCGCTTTTACTTGTGTGACAATACCACTGCTTCGCAAGTTGTTTGTACAAGCAGTGATTAAGCCAATCAGTGATGTCAAACACGTTGATTGATGGCATTTAGGAGAGGGAGTCATCCATTATCTCCCGTTCTTACTCAACACTTCATAAATTATAAAGGTCAAAGAAAAACACTTCATGACACCTAGACACAACAAAGAAAACACGCGTATACCTGTCTGGTAGAAGACGTCTCCTTAAATACTTAAGCTGAGAAAACCCAACCACTTATACATCGGGTCGTCTGGTTTGAGAACGGACAGCTATATAGTTTTAGTCCATCTTATACTCCAACGGGGACACTGAGACTCATTCACGTGGTTTTGTTGGATATACAACTTGAATCGGTAGGTATTACCCCGTTAATATGTTTTGTATTCAAACAATATACGTATGTCTATCTCTCTCTCTATATATATATGTATATAATATATGTATGTATTTACTTGCACATCAGTAATAACGTGTATGATTTTTTTTTTTAACAATAAAAACGACTGGCCGACTGCATCGACTGTCAGAAATGTTTGTGTGTGTGTGTGAGAGAGAGAGATAGAGAGAGAGAGAGAGAGAGAGAGAGAGAGAGAGAGAGAGAGAGAGAGATAGAGAGAGAGAGAGAGAGGGAGTAGAATTGAGTAGATACATACAAAGAAGACAATTTCCATAATTGCTAATGACCTCCGCCATTCTTGAGTCTGAGAAGCTAAATACATGTTCTAATAAGTGTCATGGTGAGAACAAAATACCTCTTACGCAAAATACATTTTCAGACTTCCACTTCCGGTCATAACAATGGAGGATGAGGAGGGGGATTTAAGAAACGTGCAGCTGGTTTTTCCTCAAAATGGAAATATTGAAAACTATTCCCTCGAAGATCTGTGTGACAAGAAAGCAATATATGTAGGAGAAGCAGTTGAAAGTGCAATAATTGTCACTTGCCCCAACGAAAATCAGAAAGAAGCGTGGAAACGACGGATAACACAGCTCGCCGGGCACTGCTGTTTTGGGCAGATCAATAACAGCCCCAAGAAAAAGGCAACAGCTGCGAAATCAAATAATGGCAGTGATTCTTTTGTAACTTGTTCAGTTTCTGCCACATACAACACAGCTATTTTTAACAGACAACCCTTGTCAGCACAACCAACCAGCTCTCTGGTAAGCAGTATTTCCTTTTGGTTTCTATAATTCAGTGTTTTTCTTTCTGTTATCATCGTTCACGAATCTTTAGTATGCACTATGAAGCCATCTTAGCTTACTTTGTGCCCTACCTTTGTGACAGAATTTATTATATTAGATATTCCCTATATTAATTTTCATAGACTTCATGCAGGATTAATAATATGTAGATCAATGTTTTGTTTTGCATTGCTATTCTCAGGTCGTAGTCGTACTAAAGTACTGTCAGAAATGGTATAAATAAACTTTTTGCCCATTAAGTCAAGACAGAATGTTTTACAGACTGAAGCTATTGAAATATTGACAAACTACCTACCTGTCGTTTGAGGTTTTTCAGTCACAGAGTCCTATAGACAATCATACAGGAGAAAAATTTGAACAGAAACAGCAAGTTCAGAAGTATTTATTATCATGATTATGTCCAATCAAAATCGATCGAAGTAGTATAGGTAATGGTGATTCTGGACCACTTCAACTGGAGCCAGGTTTATGTTGGTGAGCTAGAGCCAATTTAGCTGAATCTCATGACTATCGTTAAATCGCATCATCAGTAGAGGACGTAACGGCTCTCCCGTCTCGCGTACAAGTGACCACCTGAGAGGGGTCACTCGTATGCGTGACGGCCTGTCAGTGGACCATGGATTTCTGCATGTTGCACAAAAATGTCTCTACAAGCGTTATTTGTGAAAATAATAAAACAAAATTAAGTACAGTTATTGATTATCCGACTAGTTATCGAATGACATGAAAAAAATGTCATAAGAAAAATAATAAACGGTCAAATTGGGAGAAAAATGTGTAAAAATCGAGCAAAATGTTCTGTTTTTGACAGCGATTTTCTCCTATGTTCATATTTTTCAGAAACTAACACATAGTATTTTCTAAAAGCTTATTCATCGTAGAGTTACAAAATATATAAATTATTTCACGCACACCAACGCACACCCATTTTCCATCGCGTTGAAACATGTTTACTTTCTTCGAAACTGCGCGAACCGTCTCGCGTACAAGTGACTGGTCGACAAGCCGATAAAGGGAGGTAACCGATGCCTGACTAAAATGTTCAATCGGAACATCCGTCTTGTTACACTAAATGTGTCTGAATCAGAATGATGCGTGTAATATGCACGATATTTATTTAGCGCGTAGTTTCGTGGTTAGAACAAGGAGGAAATGTATTTTGATCACGTTTTAGAAAAACAATTTTGCAGTGGGTAATATATTTTTAGGTGGAAGTAAAATTGTTGGAAAACAAAGTATTTCTGTAAAAAAATGAGTAATGCACATACAATATTGAAATTAAAAGAGTCAAATTTGCCGATTTTGGACAGCGATTTTCATCTATGTGCATATTTTTCAGAAACATAATTTCAGTATTTTCTTAAAGCTTATTCGTCGTAGTGTAACAACATATATACATTATTTCACGCACACCAACGCACACCTATGTGCCAGCGCGTTGAAACATATCTACTTTCCTCAAACTGCTCGCAACTGCTAAACAAGTCGTCCCACAGCCCCGTTACACGTACGAGAGACGGCTCTCCGAACAAGCAGTGAAACACGGCCTGAGAGAGAGTCACTTGTAGGCGTGACTGCCTGTCGAAGGATTACAGATGTCTGCATGTGACACCAAAAAAACGTCTCTACACACTTCCTATGTGATTATATAAACAAATATACGTAGTTGACTGTTAGATGCTTGTTATCGAACAATATACAAAGTAGAAACATAAATTAAAGGAGTCAAATTTGGAGAGAAATGTACGAAATTGGAGCCAAATTTGCCGATTTTGGACAGCGATTTTCATCTATGTGCATATTTTTCAGAAACATAATTTCAGTATTTTCTTAAAGCTTATTCGTCGTAGTGTAACAACATATATACATTATTTCACGCACACCAACGCACACCTATGTGCCAGCGCTTTGAAACATATCTACTTTCCTCAAACTGCTCGCAATTGCTAAACAAGTCGTCCCACAGCCCCGTTATGCGTACGAGAGACTGCTCTCCGAACAAGCAGTGAAACACGGCCTGAGAGAGAGTCACTTGTAGGCGTGACTGCCTGTCGAAGGATTACAGATGTCTGCATGTAACACACCAAAAAATGTCTCTAAACGCTTCCTATGTGATTATATAAACAAATATACGTAGCTGACTGTTAGATGCTTGTTATCGAACAATATACAAAGTAGAAAAATAAATTTGGAGCCAAATTTGCCGATTTTGGACAGGGATTTTCTCCTATGTGCATATTTTTCAGATACATAATTTCAGTATTTTCTTAAAGCTTATTCGTCGTAGTGTAACAACATATATATACTTATTCAGGCACACGAATGCACACCTATGTGCCAGCGCGTTGAAACATATCTACTTTCCTCAAACTGCTTGCAATTGCTAAACAAGTCGTCCCACAGCCCCGTTACGCGTACGAGAGACTGCTCTCCGAACAAGCAGTGAAACACGGCCTGAGAGAGAGTCACTTGTAGGCGTGACTGCCTGGTCAACATCCATAGATTACAGATGTCCATAAAAACAAACATATGTAGTTATTGACTGTTGTAATACTTGTTATCGAACAGTTTAACATCAAAACTAACGAATAATTGGCGTCATTTTGCATGGTGTTTGTCATGCACCTCACTGTCGCAGTTTAATTAGCATCTCTATATGATTATGTAAAAGAATATTTGAAACGGTCCGAAAGGCATGCATTAGGCACCTCTGTTCAAAATGTAAACATATTAACTTGGTCTCGTCGCCATATGGTTGAAATAATACCGATTCGACGTTAAAAATTAATTCGCTCACTCTTATTTCAGAATAGGTGCGTTAGTTTTCTAACAAGAGAAAGGTTCGATCACGTGATACCCTGCACAACCGCAGTGGGGGGTGAAAATAAGGCGAGCATGGCCGAGTGAGCTCGGGGGTTATCGGCAATTGTTTGTCAATCTTGCCTCGCGAACGATCGACGTATCGGCACTTTTAATGACTGTCAGATCAATATTCAGGACAGAATATACATTAATTTGGGAGATGATGTCTTGGAACATGTATGACACGATAAACTTTCTTTATACACAAAATATACCCGAGCACAGGTGGACAGGAAATTATATAATCTGGTCCAAACGGCCTATCACGCATGCAGAATACACTACTATATAGAATATACTACTGCATCGCACCTGTTTTACCTAATTGCCGAGACTGCCTGTATATTCAGTGCAATTTGAGGTGGTCATAAATCCTACAGGTCCCTCCCCGTACCTATACATGGCCCTTTGGCTGTGGAGGACTGGCTGTGTGCGCGCATACAATGTATATTTCCAAATACAATATACAATTCCAAATATATATTTTTTTCATTACTAACACCATACCCCATAGATGCGGTAAAGTAAATATAAAATTGGATTTGCTTGTGGGTTTGTACCCCCCAACCCCCCCCCCCCCCCCCCCACCAAAGATTGATTTATTTATACTTTATTAGGTCATTTATGCTAAAGCGATGTAAACCATTATATATCCCTATCAAAGACTTCGCAGAAACCGTGCTTGTATAAATTTCGTTGGCTTCCTTTGGATATGGCTGACACAGCCTACCCACATGTGTGATTCGAGTTGCTAAGCGAAATCAGTATACACGTCCCTGATATGCTGCCGATTGGTGCGAGTAGTGATTCAACTTGGATTGGAATTGACACTTATTGAGGTTAACTAATCTGCATAAGCACCGGTTACATGTTCTTTCATAATGGAATTATCAGAGGATAGTAATTGACACAACTGTTCCCAAGACTTATTTATTCATAAAAATATACAATGACAAAAAAATCATGATAATATACATGTGTGTCTGTCTCAACAGTACAAGTCATCTTCTGGAATCCTGCCAGTTTTCGGTTTTTGATCAAGCGTGTGCCTGTTGGAGACTTAAAAGGGATTAACTTTGGACCACTGCCGTGGTGTATTTACTGCACTAAATTTATCGTGAAAGAACGGGGTAGCGTTCTGCAGAGATCCTTCATTCATCGCTGACGTGATGACGCCAGGTCTTTGGGACCCAACCCACACATTGTCCATCTGGTAGCAGCAGTTGATGGCTGAGGTGTCGAATTGGTTGCCCGGTTCTTGGTGAATCTTCATCTTGTTCAACGGCAAGGCGATTGGTGGTTATACCCGGAAAGCATGATATCTGCAGAATAAAAAAGACATGTCGATTTCATCCAATTGATGAATACCTGTTTTTCAGTTATTTCGAATACATCGAATGCTGTGTGTATAGCTGTTTGTAGACCATTTATGAAAATTTATGATATCTTTGAACGGTTGCATGTTCCACAAGTGTGGGTTTCATCTTTACTTCGCAAGCCTCAGAACTGTCGAGTAACCATTAGGGTAAGTCGAGTTGTTTCGGCATATGTTATATTCCCAAATCCCGTCGAATCAATGACATCAACTATTATCAGTAGTATATTTGTTGTAGCATAACATGCCATCCGTCTAACGTTTCTGGTTACACGCATGCGCTTTTAAAATAAAGTTTGGTAGCGGAATAGAAATTGAACTAGTACGCTGCTACAGTTCCTTACTTACCCATAAATTGTGGAAAATACCACTACAGGATACACCGACGCGTGTGTAGTGACTGGAAAAACTTCGGATCCCCATCCAGTAGGTCCACGGAAAGAATGCACATATTGAACTAAGGACGAAAACCTTTTCGTCAGCAGATCCATAACTTTAGTCTAGTGTGGATGAATAAACGGTTATGCTCACGCTTGACAAATCTAAATATGACGAATGAATTAACAATTGTTGAACAGTTGCATTAGTTTACATGACATCAACCACTACGTCGTGCATGGATATTTGTTCATAAATAGTAATTGCTAAACGGTAACAACATATATTCAATATGAAACAGCACGGACCTACATGTGATGCAGGTGATTAAAACCGCTTAGTTGTGGGCATAGTCTGACCACCGACTGGCTCACACTGGCTAATCCCCTTCTGATCGATCAATATACAGCTGTATCGTGTTAAAATATGCACTCGTCTATATTTATATTATTTCAGACATTGTCATGTTACTGATAATACGGGATTAAATACGAAATGCTATACATTATCATTGCCTGTTTTCAATTGTGTTCATACAAGAACATAATTCAATTTCGTCTGCTGTCATTACACCACCAGTTAAAAAATATATATGGGAGGGGGCATCAATTGGTGCGGGAATCGTATTTCGGTCACTTTCGGGTCTCTCGAGGGGATACGTATAAATAGTAATCCTCCAGACTTTTACAAACGAAATATATTTTATACTGTTAGCACCTTCTTTGTTTTTAACGAGCCTACTATCAAAGTTCTTGCAGCAAATACTGTGCTATAGTTAATCACTGTCACTGTCCCTGTGTAATTGAGGCTGTAATTTGAGAACACGGTACCAGCACCAATTGCCTTCAGTTGTATATTGTCGTTTAACAACGCGCATTTTGATAGGCTGACTGTTGACACGTGAGCAGCCAAGCTCAGGTATTAACCATTCGCTATCGTAAACATTGTCGTTGACAATACACACGGGTTCTCTCTGTACCCGTTATTTTGCTATAAGCGCTTTCATCATTGTAGTATTCTATTCTATTCTCATCACTTTATTATGAGGACAACAAAACGCGGGTCAGTCGTCTCGCCGGCGCCTCTTCAATTAGATCGCGTAATCACAAGATGCAAATTAGCATAACACCGGAAATCCTGTTATTACACGATTGAATATTCCATTCAATACTTTTCAGATATACGAATCGTGCATCAATGAACAGATTTATTTCCAGAAACACCGCTGACGAACAGGTAGATGTGAGCTGATGCTATTTCCGGCCTATAAGTTACGAGAAAATACATGCGGTAATTTTAATATCTGCATATAAAACAATGCCAAGCACAACAGAAAATATAGGATACTGCGCATAATATGATAATGATCGTGTAAACACTAATCGACAACAAAAACACGTCAATGTGGCTGCTGCTCAGATAGGTGTCGTTTGGCGCAGCAAGTATAGAGCGAACCGCAATCAGGCGGATTTATCATGATGACTAAGCGTTTCTCCACTGCCACAAAAGGCTAAATTGTATATCACGTGATCGGACATTTTGATAGTTTTTCTTGTTATATCGCCGAGGAACAATTATCGCTAACCGTTATAGCGCGCACGTGGTTGCATCTCATTTTAGTTTTGAGAGTCTTAGTTTTCATCAGAGGAGAGAAATATTTATCCGAAAACAATGATCAAAAGGACTCTTGTGCACAAATATTTTTCAAAATCCGCCATAATCACCTTGCTCAATACAACTTTAGAAAAGACATGTCTGTGGTGTCACGTGACTAATTCACGCGACAGTAGCTGATTCCCTTTCAGTTCTGTTATTGCTTCCTATCTTCCTCAAAATACAATTCTGAAATCGATTTGAGGTACACATAGGGATAAGCAAGATCGAATTTGGGGAATATTGTCAGTTTGCAAAGAACAAATTGATAATAGCATTTCTTATTAATTTTGGTGAATTAAAATAATATTGAGTGCGATAACTGAAATATCCCCAAAATGTAATTTGTAAACTGGAACTGTGGACGTGATCACGTGCTGTAAGGCGATTGCAAGAGCTGGTACAATAAGTCACCGGTAAAGTTTCCACTGTTCCCTATCGTAGCACAGACAGACATTGTAACCCTATAACCGAAATCAACTGAATCTTATTCAAGAAAGCGCATATGCTCACAGTTTCACAAAAATTAAAGTTATTGGTACATTCAACTTTGTAGCCTGCAGCCTCGGGTTTCGTGGTACTTGTCATAAACGGAACAAATGGCACTCACTAACATTTATGATTATTCGTGTTATAAGTATGGTGATGTCAGACTTCAGTGATTTGTCCAAAGTCAAATTCTGAATGTGTTATCATTAATACATATTCAAAGCATATTTCCTGAAAAGTAACTGAAAAGTTAGAACAAAATATTGAAAACTAATAAAATATCAGAAATGATATTTTAAGATTTTTGGGGATAAACATTGGATGAAAATAAATTGTAAAAAAATGGAAACATGTTAAAAATATATATAAAGCACTCCTGTTATGCCAAAAGTATGTATATATGATTTGGCTACTAGTGAAGAAAGTACTGCTAAGTATGACATTTTGGCCCTAATTATCTCCTAATATATCCTGACCACAGCGCGGGGAAATGTGCGGGCCACGTAACTTCCGTTACCTTATTAGTCGCCATGAATATGTAGATGAGCTAGTTCAGGTCGAGAGAGAAAGTTTATTTGGGAAACTGCCGGTCATATCGCTGTCCATTGATAGATGGGGGTAAGGCAATAATAAAAAAATAAAAAGATACCAGAAGTAAGTATGCGATATGATCCCTAACTTGCAGCAGACGGAACATTCCGAGGAAATTGAAATTGTTTATGGAGCGAGCACTTCCTGGTTACTGATTGTCATAACAGACACCCGCTAAAAGGCGTGTCCCGCGTGAGCGACCGGAAATCACAAATGCCGCGATACGATGAATGCGGCGGTATCACGAGGTCAGAGTATACACGGAATATGCCAGAAATAACATGAAAAAATGGCGATAACTGGTCGCTAGCTTCGACGTGTACACTTTCAAGTGTATCCAGTCCAGAATGACATGTTGACATGTTTTAACTGTTCGAAAATAGGGTATGTGAAAATAGGAAGGCGGATGCCCTGATGCGCACGTGACCCGCCAGTCACGACCTTGGGTGGATTGTTGTGGTCCCTCTCGGCAGTGGGTGATTTTACATAGCGCTTTAATTACTTTCGCGGAGGTCGCGGGTGACAGCACAGCCACGGTGATTGAATTAATTAGTATCAAGCGCTTCACTGAGTACTGCGGACCGCACCTGTCTCGCGTACAAGAGACGGCAGAGCCGTCACGCGTACACGTTACGTCTGCGACTGATCATCATTTACACATAAAAAATCCCCCCTGTAGTATCAGTATAGGTATAAAAATCTGGCTCCAGTTGAAGTGGTCCAGAATCACCATTACCTATACTACTATCGATCATCAAAATTATGTTGTATACGTAATTTTGCTGCTTTTTGATTGGAAAAATTAAATCACATCCTCCCAAGAACAAACATAAATACTTACTTTGTTGGTTTATTTCTTTAAAAAGCCACTCGCTTCTACCCTTCTCATTTTGAATTGAATTAGAAAGTAGTAAATAAGCCTTCTCCTGAAACAAAACTAACTAAGGAGTGAGATGGAAAATCATGTTTGATTGCTCGGTCGTTTAGACTGTGATCAGTCTTTGATTACTGTATTCGACGTAATAAGCGCCCAGGGCGCTCTCAAAATTGGGAATAGGGGGCTCTTATGAGAATTTTACTTTGGTGGAAAAAACAGAGTTGAAAGATAAATTCTGTGGTTTAAGCTGACAACCTGAAATGTTTATGTACGACAGATATATTTTTCCAGAATTAAATTGCCCATAATTAAGGGTGCATATAACACACGAGTGTGTATCATACGCAAATAAATAAGTCTTGTGTACAGTGATCAGTTGGAAGGGTGCTAATTGGGATGGTTCACTAGCCAATATATTAACAAATATCACCCTAGGCGCTTATTGGAGCGGGGTGCTTATTACGTTGAATACAGTATTTTAATTAATAATGTTAATTGGAACACAAGTAACCATGGTAACAGTATCCAGTACAAGCAGCTTGGCTTCATGTAAAAATCATGAACACTAAAACAGGATCAATGGTGTTTTGCAAATGTAATGACCATGGTTATAGTCATTGTCAAGGTACTGCTCCTTGGAAACAACAATTATCTTCTTTTCAATAATTTCAGATCGTGAAGCCATATTTCTTCAATGACAACACATTCATCCTCCCTCTACAAACAGTCCTGAACAATCTCTCCACCCCCTGCAATGACCAGAAAGTTTTGTTCAGTGTCACAGTCTGGCTGTGTGCATCACCGGCGAAGCCAACACCGGACCAGGAGGCCAAGAAAGACTTCCAGCTCCACAGCTTTGTCAGTCTCAAGAGCAAGACGGTGCAGGAGAAAACAGGTTGGTTGAAACACCATTCATCACTTCAAGGCCACAGTCCCACAAAGTGATCCTAGTTGAAGTGGTCCAGAATCACCATTACCTATACTACTATCGATCATCAAAATTATGTTGTATACGTAATTTTGCTGCTTTTTGATTGGAAAAATTAAATCGCATCCTGCAAAGAACAAACATAAATACTTACTTTGGTGGTTTATTTCTTTAAAAAGCCACTCGCTTCTACCTCAAGAGCAAGACGGTGCAGGAGAAAACAGGTTGGTTGAAACTCCATTCATCACTTCCAGGTCCCAGTCCCACAAAGTGATCCTAGGGCTACGACTGTCATAAACCTGTAGTAAAGTTTGGGAGTTCCATTTGTCTCCATGCTAAGATTTCTTTGTGCATGTTGTGGAAGGGGGCTCCTGCCTCTATCTTGTGACATTGCAACTTAACACAAGAATAAGGGATTTATCTAGACTAGCTTAGAGGCTGATATTCGTTCCCAAGTTGGCAGCAAAAATACGCAAAATGGAATTAAACATTCCCCAATTCATGTTATCCTGTGGTTTTTGCCTTTATAGAGGTGACTTGTATATCACTGATAACAGGGCCAATAAAGAGGACTTTAATATGTGTGAAATTATTGCAGTGAATGCAATGTCTTTAAGAAATCTTTCTGTACATTCAATATTCAGTATCAGGTGCCGTCAATATCAGACTGCCTCGGTGGTCTAGTGGTGGAGCATCTGCCCGGTAAAGCGGAAGATTGGGGGGTGCATGTGTTCTTGAACGCATTAACAAAGCACAGTTTGGAATGATAGATCACGTAGATTGGCCCTTAATCCAATTGGGTGGTCGGGTAGCCTAGTGGTTTAAGTTTTTGCTCGTCACGCCGAAGACCCTGGTTTGATTCCAAAAATGGGTACAATGTGTGAAGCCCATTTCTGGTGTCCCGCACCGTGATATTGCTGGAATATTGCTAAAAGCGGCGTAAGACCATACTCACTTACTTAATCCAATTTTCATGAGGAAATAAGTATCAGATAGGAATTTGACACTAAGGTGAAGCTTGAGTTTTTGTCATCAATTAACACGCAAGACGACCATGCAGTTGTGGTAGTGACTTAAGAGAGTATGCACACTTTCTGAAGAACCCTTTGGCATGGTTGACCTCCAACCTCTTCTGCGATTGGTTCCTTTCCTTTGACAGGGTAAGGTGTCAGCCAAGTGTTATTCTCATTCATTGTTTTTACTTGTATGAAGAGAATGTGTGTGTTTAACATTCTGTAAGTGAGCTGTTTGTTGTATAACATGTTGCGTTAAGTAGGGGAGCTAACTCTGGTCAGTTTACAAACTGATTCACATACCCAGACATTTCTTTATCCGGATAATTCCATGAAATACACAAGTGTCCGAATAAGAAGGGTTAAATTGTAAATAATGGTGGCGTTAGCCATGTTAGTCATCCCAAATAGTTTTCACAGATCACAGACTGAAGATATAATATATGTTAATTACCTGCCTACCTCAAACAAGTGATGTTGACGAGACATTTGAAGTGAACAAGTTTTTCCTTTAGTCTGTTTTATTGCAATGGATTTAAGGAATTATGCACAAGACAGTACTTAACAATTGTAACTCACCTGGAGAAAAGGATCTTATGGGAGCTAGGAAACAATTGTGCTGTGACATCATAAAGAGGGACCTTTGTCGTCAACTTACTTCCGTTATAAAAGGTCATGTGTGCGAACTGTAAACATGGTAAAAAATATCTCATTTATTTCTCGTTAATTTGTAATTTAATATCAATGTTATTTCCAAACTTATCAGCATACACATCTACCTTCAATTAATCAGATTTTATACTGTAAATCTGGAAATTAATGCGTCTCCAGCCAAAAATGTGACTCAATATCAATGCAACTCCCCCACCCCATCCCCAGTGGAATGATACATATCCTTACCTAAATCCAGCCTCATCTTAATCCAATCAAACTGCAAATAGCACCGCTTATTAGCACTGAGTAGAGCATGCCTGTAAAAACAATAAACAGTGTTTTCCTTAAAGCAACACGCTATTTATGTGTTTATTCTGTCGACTGGCATTTACAAAGTTTAAAGGCAATAAAATAATTGAACCAACAACAGTTCACTGATTGGCTTGCAGATGCCCATTGTTGTATTCCTATTCTTTGAATGACATTGTTATGTACATTTTACAGGGTTGCTCAATAAACCATGTTTGTGCTTATATTCAAGTTTGTATTTCCGCTATCCAAAATATGCAGTGAGGCCGTCTTATTGTTGAATGTCATCTGGGGGACATAAATGGGAAGTTAATTAATGCGAACAAAGACCCCTCACATTTAATTCACGCTCACGTTAACTTAAAGATTTACAGTATCTAAAATCTGCAATTAAACCATAAACAGTTGCAAGCATGATCATGATGAAAAGTCTGAAAATGGGACTTTGCAGAAAATGAGTCCAAATGTTTGATGCTATGCATCTCTGTAATATGAATTGCAGCTTATAAATTGTATTTTCATGGTCCTAAGATACCGTGGTTTTAAAATACATTAAAGGGCAAGTTCACACGGAAATTAACCTATTTTTCTTGTACTTTTTCCACATTAAAAGTGTTAACCTAGAAGTGTCATAGACAAAAATATAAAAATATCACAATTAATTAACATATTTTTCACATTAAAACGATTTATATTTTTCACATTTACCAAGTGTTCTATTTCCACAACAAAAACACCATGGCTTATGCCCCTTGCAATATGACGTCATTGGTGCCAATTGATAAACATTATGACGTCATCATGCTTTGTTAGAGCCGCTTCACGTGGTGTAGGTCTAGGTGTGTGATTCTAGCGTCTCAGATGCCAGCCAGCATAGTGTTATGCTGAGTCACCACTGCGTGGGAGTGTGACGTAGGCCATGTTGTTTAACCGCAAACTGGTACTTGATATCTTTTGCGTTGAGAATAGACAGGGACCCAGTTGAATTGGCACCAATTACGTCATAATCTAAGGGGGATAACTCAGGCCTGTTTAGCTCGAAAAACGAAGGCCTCATAACGGCATATCATTTTCACACTATTGTGAGCTTCCTACTTTCACTGTGAAAAAAATGAGTGTATATTTTCAAACACAGGTACTAACTAATTCTAAAATTCCGTTTTCTTTAAAATAAGAAAGAAAGTGATTTTTGCGTGTACACTTCCCCTTTAAGAAGCCAAAATGTGATTTTCACCCAAAAGGTCCCTTATCTCATAGTTGGTCACCATATTGCAGTCAAACCTCCATCTAATTTTGCTCTTTCAGTACGTTAGTTGCTTTCAAAGACTAGGATGATAATACAGTTAAAGAATCATTTTGGGAATTATTTGCCCCATGTTGTAATTGATCTTTGAGGCATGTGATACAACCATGACCCAAGAACCGACCAGCACAGAAACAAGAGAGCTGAGATCTGTTTTTTGTTTTCAGTGAGCAAGGAGCTGACCGTCATCAACCCACCTGTCCTGGCCATGAAGCATGTTTCGGCAGGGGGGAGACAACTCCTGCTTCTACAGAGTAAGCAGAACAGCAGATCTGTCAGATTATGTTCTTGTAATTGAAGCTTGACAAAATAAATGATTTGGTTCTCAGGCAATGGTTTTTGAAAATATAGTGCTGGCGGGCGGTGTTTTTTGTGTGTTTGTGGTAGTTCAAACTAGTATGTAACCAAATAAACAGTTGTGTAATCAATAAACAATTGTGTACAATCAACCTGGGAAAGGGCCTCCCTACATAAATGTATTCCTTGTTGAGTAAAATACTGGAATAATCTATTTGATTACTGTTGGACTTGGAATATTTAAGGAATGGAAATAAAAACAAAACATGCAGCAAACTTTATGATGATGCGGGCGGTGCCTGAATGGGTTTCAGGGGTAAAAAATAATTAGCGACCTATCAAAGAAACTTGCTGTGTGTCATATTTATAAATCTGTCAAATGTACACCGATTCACATGAAATAGCTACTCAAAGTCACATTGAACAAATGCTGCAGGAGTCTAGTAAAGCGTCTTCTGGTTTAGTCTAAAAAGAAAATAATAGTCTTGTTTCTCAGGTACAGCCTGCAAAATCATAAAGTCTGCCCCATGTGTATGTACGGAAGCCTTTTAGGGCCATTTGTTTTTTTATTTTTTTCGATACTATCTTGAAATTTCAAGATACTAAGTTGAAATTTCAAGATACTATCTTGAAATTTCAAGATAGTATCAAAAAAACCAAAAAAACCAAATGGCCCTAAAAGGCTTCCGTAGTTTCGTTTTATTTCCATTTAAAAAAACCCCAAAATGCTACAATACTTAAAAACAATGTGATTTCGCCGAAATTATTGTAAATAAATCTTGAAGATAACAATTTTTTTTTAAATCCACCGCCCGCACTATATTTTCAAAACCCATTGTCTAAGAACCAATTTTTTTGCGCCTGAAAATTTCCTTTAGTAGACCTGAACTTACTCAAATCACTAGTCTTTATGATAAATAGGGAAAGCTACCACCTCTGTGGTCTATGTGAGCTAGTGGTTACTCTCCCGGGAGAGCAGCATGTCGGTGATTCCATCCCCTGGGGGGGAGGGTGGGGGGGTTGTGGCCCAGTCGTCTAAGGTGCCACAATTCGCTGTGCAGAGTTGCATCCCTTGGGCACGCCAGAAACCGATGATTGTGGTTTCGAATCCCTGTACCCCTGATTATGTTTCTAGGTTTGTCAGCACCATACCCGTGCTTGTGGGTTTCAATGAAGTGGTAAACGTCTGAGACCTGCATCACTTCGTGCTTTCCTCCCACATTAACTCTTTCAACACCGTAGGCCGGTTATCCGGCCAAGAAGCATCGAGTCCCCAGACACTGCAGGCCGGTTATCCGGCCAATCCGTAGTCTTGTCAAAATAGTATATATTTTTTTGGACCTACCTGTAATATCATTCATTTATTAAATCTATCACATTTCACAATGTCTGAAATACATATTCCATTTCAATTTAACATTTTTTATCGTTAAATTAAAAAATTATTCACTATTTCCCGCGATGTTATTGAAAATAAAATTCTCGGACACACATTTCGACAACGGGTCCACATCGAACACGTCAAAGAGGAAAATAAAGACGTTTTAAACAAATCCTTAAATATATTATACAAAGTAATAAATAAAATCAACAGTAATATATCTAAAAGTAATCAAACTTACATCTAAGTTATTATTTCCATCTTTTCGTGCAATCGCGTGTAATGTAAGTCAAATGACATCTTGGCTTTCGTCGCCTTGAATTCTCGGCTCGGACACGATGTTTAATGGAAAAATATATGCATGAAAAATCTTTGTCACAGCTCGTAACCTAGCACGATTCATTCACGAAGTTCCATATTTTTAATATATATCGTGATTTCCTGCTCAAAACGTTCAGAATAACACGATTTAACAAATTTCTTTCGCAAACTTCTGTAATTTATCGTACATGAGCTTGGTATCACAGCTGTAATTTGATTGGCTGCCTTAGGTCACGTGCTCAAAATTGACCAATCACGAAACTTGTAGCAGATTTCAGCAAGAAAGTGTCATTAGAAACCAATTTTTATCCAATGAAATCGCTTGTTATAACTACGGGAAAAAAACAGTCGATGTTACGAGCGTGTAGATGAAGGAATAAGCTTTCCAGCGATGTGTCATGTGCCATTCTTCGACGAACGTGTTATTCATACGAAACCTCGAAAACGGGGGTATTTCTTCATTTTACTGAGCGGACAGTCGCTGTTATCGGGAAATGGGTGATGACAGAAACTATTTATAATTCTTTTTAAAATGATTTTCCAATTACGTAAACAATGAAAATAAAACAGAAATAGGTACGTGGATATTATGAAATCATATATTTGCCGAAAATCATCACGTTTTCGCTTCCTTGGTCATTAATCTGGATGTTAACAACGTGTCAGCGTACATTTTTTATATACAACAAATTTAATTAAGTTGTAAATGCATTACTTTAAATAATGTGAAAAACATAACTTTCATATTTATAAACCATAGGATCAGACTTTTCAAATGGTGTATAACATGTAGTAGCAAATATATTTTAGAAGCAGGTATTTTCTTTGATAAATGTTGGCTTCATCTATCACACAAGAGTCTCTGGGAACTCGGTGTCCCAGCAGTAAACACTTCTGGTTGACTGGTGTTGTAAGAGTTAAGCTGACACGCCGCGATATAACTGGAATACTGTTAAAAACGGAGTTAAACCCGACTCACTCACTCACCTCAACTCGTATGTGTTTTCTCTGTTATGAGTACTTGTCTTAAGGAAACCTTGACCTTTATTTATCTGTGTTGCAGTCAACAACACGACGGGGAAGTCTCTCCTCATCCATGACTGCAGCATCCTCCCCAACAAGAAGGAAGACAAACCAGAGTCCAGCGACAGTGACTCCACTGATAATGAAAAGTATCTATCTCTCAAGTTTTATATGCCTTATTTAGTTCAATCTGCCATTGTGGTTTAAATGAAAACAAAATATCAAGCTCAAACGACTATTTATCCGATCAGAGCATCGCTTTAGTGATGTGTATTTTTGATCATGCAAAAAGGTTACCACAGGGTATTTGGAATGACAGGGGCTGTGTGGCTGTTTTTCTCGCTTCTGTGGGATAAACGCTAGAAATGGAAGAGACATTTTCATAGTCAGTGGGAAGTAAAGCCATAACGTCCTGGCCAGACGTTCTAGAACACTGTAGAATGTTCAGTTTTCATATTTTGAATTGAGAACTTTGTCCAAATATTTTTCCGAAAACACATGTGGGCGGTTGGGTAGCCTAGTGGTTAAAGCATTCGCTTGTCACGCCGAAGCCCCGGGTTCGATTCCCGACATGGGTACTATGTGTGAAGCCCATTTCTGGTGTCCCCCATCGTGATATTGCTGCAATATTGCTAAAAGCGGCATAAAACCTCAATCACTCCTGAAGCACATGTTTTTGTTCTTTGACCTTAGATAATACTCTACATCTTAATGACTGCAGTGATGTTTGAGTAATTGTTTTGAGTTATGTTGTTGTAAACTCAATGTACCTATATATTTGACATTTTGAGAAACCAGCTGAAACTTTGTTTGTTTGTTGTCACCGTACTCAGGAGTATTCCTGCTAAACGACGACGGCCTGTCAGTATTTGAGTCTGGACCAGACAATCAAGTGATTCATATTATGAGCAATGATCCACACCTTTGAGATACAGTGACATGCATTGAACCAAGTCAACGACCCTGACACCTGATCCATTTGGTTCCTTCATATGACCAGCATAGCTTGCTGGGGACCTGTTCTTACTAGGAATCCCATGGGGTCACATCATTTGACAGTGAGATAAGGTTGGGGTTTGTAAAAAAGAATAAGTCCTCGGAAATGTTTGAGGTATGAGGGATGTTTAATTATTTATACACACATTTCTATTTGCCATTTCCCAGATCCTGACTAGTGCCATCAGTACCCAGCTTCTGACAAAGACTCCTCATCCTTGCTAGTAGGAATATGTTTGGAAAATAGGAATCAAACTAGACATATCTCTTGCAACATTTTCAAACACGACTCTGTATTAAATCATGGAAGAAAAACGTGTGGATACCTTGAACATGGTGAAACTCCATTTTTACAAGGAAAACTGAATTTACTATTTACTATTTTATAATGGTAGATGTCCGAGAACAGTTCAAAGATAAAGGCAGTGCTGAATATTCACAAAAAAATCTACCCAGGAAGTGAGACTGACAACTCACAAAAGTTGCCTACCCATTTAGAAAGTTGCCAGACCAGATTTTGTAAATTGAACGGACCAACTCCGGCAAACGATAATAAAATCAGAGTCAGATAAATGGCTTAATATCAGTTATCATAATGATATTGACACCGTTGATTGTTTCAACAATTTTCAATTCAACATGTTTTCAACATGACAAGAATGTTCCAAATTCTTGGTTAGATTAGTTAACATTAATACATCAACAAATCTAATGCTAGCATTGGCTGCAGTAAGATTTTGTGCAGTCACAAACGAGTCACTTCAATAATGAGTCACTTATGTATAGATCATCATGTCAGTTTATTTGAATTTTAAACAAATTTAGATTCATATATTTTACATATTTAGGGTTTTAAAAAAATTACGATCGTGGGGCATGCATTTTCTATATAAATGAGAAAGACGAAAACATATATTTCCAAGTCTGATTTTGGCCTGCATATTTGTATACAATATATTTAATTCTCCTCATTTCAGGGGCTGTGGGCTAGCCTGGTGGTAAAAGAGGTTACTTGTCGCACCAAATGGGTACAATGTGTGAAGCCCATTTCTAGTGTCCCCCGCCATAATATTGCTGGGATATTGCTAAAAGAGGCGTCAAATCATACTCACTCACTCACTCCTCATTTCAGCCCCTTCTCACGGGAAAGTGGGTGTGGTCTGATCTCCTCGCTGTCGTCCGACTCCCTCTCCTACCCTGTCACACTGCTGAGTCAGGAGAAGCTGTCTCTTGCCTACACACTAGCAACTGAAGACCTCGACGCAGAGGTCATGGAACAGGTCAGTAGAGGTCATACTTCCCACAAATTAACAACTTTAGTGCAGGTCTCCCCGAGGAGAAGATTTAAAATTTAATATCCAATTTTTCCCTGACCTAATGTCACATTAACCTTGTCTGTATGTAGTATTTGCTAGCCATCAAATTTTGGAAAAAATCACAAATACTGTAATAGTGTTTCCTCCCTCACTCATCTGTTACAAAGTGATTTCAAAAATTATACCCAAAGGTAATCCAAAAATTGCTCTATACAGAGCTAAATTGTGAATTCAGTGAATGGCCACAAAGAACAATTAATAGCATATTCGACATAATGAGTGCCCAGGGCGCACGCAAAATTAGAAATAGTGCGCTCTTATTAGAATATTATTTTGGTGAAAAATCAGTTGAAAGATCATTAATTTCGGGGTTTATGCTGACAGCCTGAAATGTTTATGACAGATATATTTTTCCAGAATTTAATTGCCCATCTTTATGAGGGTACATATAACAAACGAGTGTGTATTATACAAGAATAAATAAGTCTTGTGTACATTGATCAATAGGAAGAGGTGCTAATGTGGAATGTTCACTAGCCAATATATTAGTAAATATCTCTGTGGGTGCTTATTAGAGCAGGTTGCTTATTACGTCAAATACGGTAACTTATTTTGAAGCACACTGTTTTAGGTTTACAATATAATATGTTGGTCAAATACGTGGAAGAAGCAATTCCTTGAAGAATGTCTTGAAGCCAGAAAAGTGATGGAAGCCGGCAGGAATTGGTGTTTTCAGATAGGTATCCAATCAACACAAATAGATCAGACACAAGTCAGGTTGAAAAAGGCCTCGAGTAGCACTCTTCTTTCTCTTATATAGGTGCAACAAGGCTTTTAGAAACTGTGCCATCCTCATACTTCTCAAGCTATCACGTCTGCCGTGTTTGTTTTCATCAACCAGGGGCAGATAACTCCAATCACACTTCCTGTTCAAATGAGAGCAGCACTGCAATGCTCTTTAAACTAAGACCAGGGATTTATGTAGGAGTCTTAAAAGCTTGTCAACTTTGAAAAAAGTTATAATTTCTGAGGTATTGTAAAAATAAACATTAGAGCCTCTTCGTCTTTATGGGTCCTGTTATCAGTGATATACAGTTACCTCTCCAAAGCCATGACATTAGTGAACTAGTAACATGAACTAGGAATTGATAATTCCAATTTGGGAATTTTATGGACATGTGTTGCAGATGTGGGGTCAAACATCAGCTTCTGAGCAGGTCTGAATCAACCTTTGATCATGTTATTGCATTGTTACCTCATTTTGTCACCAGGGGCTAAGGCGCCGCGATTCGCTGTGCAGAGTTGCGTCCCTTGGGCGCGCCAGAAACCTATGATTGTGGGTTTGAATCCCAGTTCGCCCCGATTATGTTTCTAGGTTTGTCAGCACCATACCTGTGCTCGTGGGTTTCACCGAAGTGGTAAACTTCTGAGACCTGCATCACTTCGGGCTTTCCCCCAACTTTAAGCTGACACACCGTGATATTACTGGAATACTGTTAAAAGCCGCGTTTAACCCAACTCACTCACTTACTCATTTTGTCACCCTGCTGTATGACGTCATCAATGGATTGTTGAAATATGTCAATAAGAATGTTTTCTTATATGCTAACAACGTAGGTATGTTCCCGCTTTCTTTTCAAACTGCAAGTCTTATCGGACCGACAACTATAAAAATTACTAGTCCCACACAATTTAAGTCAGTCCAAACTTGAAAAAATAAATATCATATGAAAATTACTTGGTTTTAATTATCTCAACATTAATTTCATTCATGGCTGACAAATTCAGTGATGTCATTTCTAAAGTAACTTATTTAGAACTACATGTCATTGCACAATGTTCAATCGCAATTTTCTCTTTATTTCTCTGAATATTTGACTTTGATTCAAGACCATGTCCCTACAGATAGATATATAACCTTGAAGCAAAGCGAAATATTATTTCCTTGCACGAAAAAAAAAAGCATCGATCCACACAATTGTGATACAATGACATGCATCAACCAAGTCAGCGAGCCTGACCACCCGATCCTGTTAGTCGCCTCTTACTTTGCCTTTTACGGCAAGCATGGGTTGCTGGAGACCTATTCTACCCCGGATCTTCACAGGTCTATCTGGAATGTCTGGATATCACTCTGTTCGAGATAACAGAGTTTGACTGTACTATCATTAACAATTTTATGATTATGAATGTGGGAGTGTTGATGTTTGTGTTTGTAATTACAGGAACTGACCTTGAAGGGGTTTCTGAAGTGGAGTCACAAGGATGTGATTGGAGAAAAACCAGAAATAATAACTGTCTTCAAGTGAGTCACGTCTCTGTATTGTCATCATCACTGTTTGCTTGTGTGAAGATGACACTTTTAGTTAAAAGTAATAATCATGATCATACGTTTCATTCCGATGTTGTGTAAACTAAAGGACATGTATGATAAGGGCCCTTTCGGGTCCACAGTAGCAGTACATGTAAGATTTGTTGGGAAATTTGTGTTCTTTGTAATGAGACTCGAGTTTGTTTTCTTCAAACCTTACATGATTTGGATATCAAATGTAGCGATACCTTTGAAAAATGACCAAAAGGCGGATGTTAGAGGTGTTCAGGTAGAGTTTGCTTATATTTAAGAAATAAGTTACAAAATAAATTGTTTATTGTACTATAAAACACTGCAGGGAGAATAAACCAAGAGGGGCGCATCATACGATAAACAACGACCTCAAGTCCTTTATTTCTTCTGTGAGATATCAACATTATGTACACCCTCTTTAAGGATGTTAATAAAATGTACAAACTTTAAAACTATTTGCCCAATTTTAATAATGATTACTCCCTGAATAGAATTTGACTTCAGAAATGTCGGACAAGTCCATTTTATGAACAGTGGGTTAAGTTTGGTATTTTCCCGGTTATTCTCACAATCCTCACATCGATCATCAGTACCTTTTCTCCTGATACTGATTGTCAAATCTCTCCCACATTTGGATGGGATAGTTTGGCCTCTGCATTTATCTGTGTAGCCAAGCTACATCTATGGAGGAACAACTTATTAGATACTTCCCTCACAAAAATAACGTCGTCCAATATAGAATATAGTTCGAATCTCCAAAAATAACATCATGATAGAACAATGTTTTGTCATGAAATAAACCACGCTTCTTTGTGCTTTATCCCATGGCTATCTTACATCTGAACATAAGTAAGTCTTTTATCTGATCTCATTTCATCAGAAGATGTAGATGAAGATGTGACAAACATATGGCAAGGGAACTGTCATTTATTATGGGGCCTGGGTAGGGGGGGTCGGCTAGGAAGCAGGGGAGGGTCACCAAAAAATATGACAGTCTCCAGGGGGGGTCATGAAAAATAATACACATATTTAGGAAGGGTCATGAAAAATGGACATTTTATAATAAAATATTAAGTACTTTTGCATTTTGTCTTGTCAGGGAGGGTCATAAGAAAAATGTACAAGGACATGGGAAGGGTCATCCCAAAATATGACAAGCATTGGGGGAGGGTCATGATTTTCATATGTGCATCAAAAACAGCTGACACCCTTCCCCCTTTAATAAATGACCAGTCCGAAATAATTAACTAAATCAATAATTCACTTGATGCTTGAAACATCTGCCTTTTTCATTTAGCCGAACTTGATTATGTCAGAAGTCCTTAACTGGCATGTGTGGGGAAGAAACAAGGCTAGTTGGAAACCATTTGAAAATATCTGCAAATTTTCATACCAATATTTCCAAGTTTTCTGGAATTTCAAATTTGACATTTTCATTGGGCCAAAGATTGCCCTTATCCTACCTCTACCTCAAACACGTGACAAGAGAAAGTACCTGTTAGGTGTGAGAGAAAGACCAGGTTTTTATACTAATGTCATCATATTTTTCATCAGCCTGCCAAAGTTACGAATAAGAAGAGCCCCCTTTACGGTGTCAATATCCGGCAACACCCAACCCAAGGTTGGAGAAAGGTAGGCTGAAATGTCGTGCTAGTCTAGTTCTCCATTTTCAAATAGCCAAGAAGACACTTCCTTATGTTGGTAATGTGTTATGAAGTAAAATCTGGACTAAAATTGTGAGATCTTGAAATGTATGTTCTGAATACAGATCCTTACATTTCACATGCACTTTAAACATTTTTTATCTTAGCTAGTTTATTTCCCAGTAATCAGTTTGAAAGCTCTGATTTTCAATATAAACCATGTCAGTGTTTTATTGTCATTGACTGTTTCAGCTTTACCCTGACGTACAACATCGTCAACAGACTCCAGGATTTCCTGAGCATGAAGCTGTACTGGAACGTGGAGACCCAGCTGTCCACCTTCAGGGATGTCGGTGAGTTAGTCTCTGTTCACCTTCACCGATGTCGGTGAGTCTCTCTGTTCACCTTCAGGGATGTCGGTGAGTTAGTCTCTGTCCACCTTCAGGGATGTCAGTGAGTCTCTCTGTTCACCTTCAGGGATGTCGGTGAGTTAGTCTCTGTCCACCTTCAGGGATGTCAGTGAGTCTCTCTGTTCACCTTCAGGGATGTCGGTGAGTTAGTCTCTGTTCACCTTCACCGATGTCGGTGAGTCTCTCTGTTCACCTTCAGGGATGTCGGTGAGTTGGTCTCTGTCCACCTTCAGGGATGTCAGTGAGTTGGTCTCTGTCCACCTTCAGGGATGTCAGTGAGTTGGTCTCTGTCCACCTTCAGGGATGTAGGTGAGTTGGTCTCTGTCCACCTTCAGGGATGTCAGTGAGTTGGTCTCTGTCCACATTCAGGGATGTTGGTGAGTTAGTCTCTGTTCACCTTCACCGATGTCGGTGAGTCTCTCTGTTCACCTTCAGGGATGTCGGTGAGTTGGTCTCTGTCCACCTTCAGGGATGTCGGTGAGTTGGTCTCTGTCCACCTTCAGGGATGTCGGTGAGTTGGTCTCTGTCCACATTCAGGGATGTCAGTGAGTTAGTCTCTGTTCACCTTCAGGGATGTTGGTGAGTTAGTCTCTGTTCACCTTCACCGATGTCGGTGAGTCTCTCTGTTCACCTTCAGGGATGTCGGTGAGTTAGTCTCTGTTCACCTTCAGGGATGTTGGTGAGTTAGTCTCTGTTCACCTTCACCGATGTCGGTGAGTCTCTGTTCACCTTCAGGGATGTCGGTGAGTCTCTATGTCCACCTTCAGGGATGTCGGTGAGTCTCTCTGTTCACCTTCAGGGAAGTCTGTGAGTCTGTCTGTCCACATTCAGGGATGTCAGTGAGTTAGTCTCTGTCCACCTTCAGGGATGTCGGTGAGTTAGTCTCTGTTCACCTTCAGGGATGTTGGTGAGTTAGTCTCTGTTCACCTTCACCGATGTCGGTGAGTCTCTGTTCACCTTCAGGGATGTCGGTGAGTCTCTATGTCCACCTTCAGGGATGTCGGTGAGTCTCTCTGTTCACCTTCAGGGAAGTCTGTGAGTCTGTCTGTCCACATTCAGGGATGTCAGTGAGTTAGTCTCTGTCCACCTTCAGGGATGTCGGTGAGTTAGTCTCTGTTCACCTTCAGGGATGTCGGTGAGTTAGTCTCTGTTCAACTTCAGGGATGTTGGTGAGTTAGTCTCTGTTCACCTTCACCGATGTCGGTGAGTCTCTCTGTTCACCTTCAGGGATGTCGGTGAGTCTCTCTGTTCACCTTCAGGGATGTTGGTGAGTCTCTCTGTCCACTTTCAGGGATGTTGGTGAGTCTCTCTGTTCACCTTCAGGGATGTCGGTGAGTCTCTCTGTCCACCTTCAGGGATGTTGGTGAGTCTCTCTGTTCACTTTCAGGGATGTTGGTGAGTCTCTATGTCCACCTTCAGGGATGTCGGTGAGTCTCTCTGTTCACCTTCAGGGATGTTGGTGAGTCTCTATGTCCACCTTCACCGATGTCGGTGAGGCTCTATGTTCACCTTCAGGGATGTTGGTGAGTCTCTATGTCCACCTTCAGGGATGTCGGTGAGTCTCTATGGCTACCTTCAGGGATGTCGGTGAGTCTCTCTGTTCACCTTCAGGGATGTTGGTGAGTCTCTATGTCCACCTTCAGGGATGTCGGTGAGTCTCTCTGTTCACCTTCACCGATGTCGGTGAGTCTCTATGTCCACCTTCAGGGATGTCGGTGAGTGTCCACCTTCAGGGATGTTGGTGAGTCTGTCCACCGTCAGGGATGTTGGTGAGTCTCTCCACCTTCAGGGATGTCGGTGAGTCTCTCTGTCCACCTTCAGGGATGTCGGTGAGTCTCTCTGTCCACCTTCAGTGATGTCGGTGAGTGTCCACCTTCAGGGATGTTGGTGAGTCTGTCCACCTTCAGGGATGTTGGGGAGTCTGTCCACCTTCAGGGATGTAGGTGAGTCTCTGTCCACCTTCAGGGATGTCGGTGAGTCTGTCCACCTTCAGGGATGTCGGTGAGTCTGTCCACCTTCAGGGATGTCGGTGAGTCTGTCCACCTTCAGGGATGTCTGTGAGTCGGTCCACCTTCAGGTATGTCGGTGAGTCTCTATGTCCACCTTCAGGGATATCGGTGAGTCTCTCTGTTCACCTTCACCGATGTCGGTGAGTCTATGTCCACCTTCAGGGATGTCGGTGAGTCTCTCTGTTCAACTTCAGGGATGTTGGTGAGTCTCTCTGTCCACCTTCAGGGATGTTGGTGAGTCTCTCTGTTCACCTTCAGGGATGTCGGTGAGTCTCTCTGTTCACCTTCAGGGATGTTGGTGAGTCTCTCTGTCCACTTTCAGGGATGTTGGTGAGTCTCTCTGTTCACCTTCAGGGATGTCGGTGAGTCTCTCTGTCCACCTTCAGGGATGTTGGTGAGTCTCTCTGTTCACTTTCAGGGATGTTGGTGAGTCTCTATGTCCACCTTCAGGGATGTCGGTGAGTCTCTCTGTTCACCTTCAGGGATGTTGGTGAGTCTCTATGTCCACCTTCACCGATGTCGGTGAGGCTCTATGTTCACCTTCAGGGATGTTGGTGAGTCTCTATGTCCACCTTCAGGGATGTCGGTGAGTCTCTATGGCTACCTTCAGGGATGTCGGTGAGTCTCTCTGTTCACCTTCAGGGATGTTGGTGAGTCTCTATGTCCACCTTCAGGGATGTCGGTGAGTCTCTCTGTTCACCTTCACCGATGTCGGTGAGTCTCTATGTCCACCTTCAGGGATGTCGGTGAGTGTCCACCTTCAGGGATGTTGGTGAGTCTGTCCACCGTCAGGGATGTTGGTGAGTCTCTCCACCTTCAGGGATGTCGGTGAGTCTCTCTGTCCACCTTCAGGGATGTCGGTGAGTCTCTCTGTCCACCTTCAGTGATGTCGGTGAGTGTCCACCTTCAGGGATGTTGGTGAGTCTGTCCACCTTCAGGGATGTTGGGGAGTCTGTCCACCTTCAGGGATGTAGGTGAGTCTCTGTCCACCTTCAGGGATGTCGGTGAGTCTGTCCACCTTCAGGGATGTCGGTGAGTCTGTCCACCTTCAGGGATGTCGGTGAGTCTGTCCACCTTCAGGGATGTCTGTGAGTCGGTCCACCTTCAGGGATGTCGGTGAGTCTCTATGTCCACCTTCAGGGATATCGGTGAGTCTCTCTGTTCACCTTCACCGATGTCGGTGAGTCTATGTCCACCTTCAGGGATGTCGGTGAGTCTCTCTGTTCACCTTCAGGGATGTTGGTGAGTCTCTCTCTTCACTTTCAGGGATGTTGGTGAGTCTCTCTGTCCACCTTCAGGGATGTTGGTGAGTCTCTCTCTTCACTTTCAGGGATGTTGGTGAGTCTCTATGTCCACCTTCACCGATGTCGGTGAGTCTCTCTGTTCACCTTCAGGGATGTTGGTGAGTCTCTATGTCCACCTTCACCGATGTCGGTGAGTATCTATGTTCACCTTCAGGGATGTTGGTGAGTCTCTATGTCCACCTTCAGGGATGTTGGTGAGTCTCTATGGCTACCTTCAGGGATGTTGGTGAGTCTCTCTGTTCACCTTCAGGGATGTTGGTGAGTCTCTATGTCCACCTTCAGGGATGTCGGTGAGTCTCTCTGTTCACCTTCACCGATGTCGGTGAGTCTCTATGTCCACCTTCAGGGATGTCGGTGAGTGTCCACCTTCAGGGATGTTGGTGAGTCTGTCCACCGTCAGGGATGTTGGTGAGTCTCTCCACCTTCAGGGATGTTGGTGAGTCTCTCTGTCCACCTTCAGGGATGTCGGTGAGTCTCTCTGTCCACCTTCAGTGATGTCGGTGAGTGTCCACCTTCAGGGATGTTGGTGAGTCTGTCCACCTTCAGGGATGTTGGGGAGTCTGTCCACCTTCAGGGATGTAGGTGAGTCTCTCTGTCCACCTTCAGGGATGTCGGTGAGTCTGTCCACCTTCAGGGATGTCGGTGAGTCTGTCCACCTTCAGGGATGTCGGTGAGTCTGTCCACCTTCAGGGATGTCTGTGAGTCGGTCCACCTTCAGGTATGTCGGTGAGTCTCTATGTCCACCTTCAGGGATATCGGTGAGTCTCTCTCTTCACCTTCACCGATGTCGGTGAGTCTATGTCCACCTTCAGGGATGTCGGTGAGTGTCCACCTTCAGGGATGTTGGTGAGTCTCTCCACCTTCAGGGATGTCGGTGAGTCTCTCTGTCCACCTTCAGGGATGTCGGTGAGTCTCTCTGTCCACCTTCAGGGATGTCGGTGAGTGTCCACCTTCAGGGATGTTGGTGAGTCTGTCCACCTTCAGGGATGTAGGTGAGTCTCTCTGTCCACCTTCAGGGATGTCGGTGAGTCTGTCCACCTTCAGGGATGTCGGTGAGTCTGTCCACCTTCAGGGATGTTGGTGAGTCTGTCCACCTTCAGGGATGCCGGTGAGTTGGTCCACCTTCAGGTATGTCGGTGAGTCGGTCCACCTTCAGGGATGTCGGTGAGTCTGTCTCTCTGCCCACCTTCGTCCAGACTAGTAAGAGCAGACCCACACACAGGTGCATGCTGATGCTATTTTTTATGTGTGACAAAATATTGTGTTTTGTTTGTTTGTTGTTTGAACTGCACAATAGCAATATTTCATCTTAAAAAATGACAGTCTGCAATTCATCGAGTCTTGACAAGACAATCCAGTGATTGACATCCCACGCAATTGGGATATGATTACATTCATCAACCAAGTCAGTCGCCTCTTACGATAAGCATAGTCACCTTTATAGCAAGCAAGAGTTGCTGAAGACCTATTCTACTCCAGATCTTCACGGGTCGATTGGCATCATGAGCATAGTTACATGGGTCAATAATTGACCTATTTCAAGGGATTCATCTGGGTATTTCCTGTATGACCCTATTTCCCAAACTATTTGTTGTAACTCCAGCTCTGTTACAGATAGGAATGAGTGTTCATAGCTGCTGCAGTACCAATAATTAAAGGCCCTCAGCCTGCCCAGTACTCATCCCTGTTTTGTTATGTGTTTGTTTAGTGGAGGATGTTCTGCCTCGGAAGCAGTTGGAGGACTTGAAGAATTCTGTGGTGTGTCACGACCCGGACGTTTATGTGGGGTAAGTGGGCCGGACATGCCTGGCTTGGTAAGTGTTAACCATATTGCCAATACCCTTTAATTTGATACATTATGAAATAACGATGGGGTCCCATGTATTATTCATGAATTGATACCTCTATTTAGTATATGAATCGGGAGGGACACAGGTGGCCCAGTCGTCTAATTCGCTGAGCAGTTGTGGCCCTTGGGCACTTTAGAAACCTATGATCGTGGGTCCAAGCACATTATGTTGCTTTGTTTGTCAGCACCATACCCGTGCTCGTGGGGTTCACCGAAGTGGTAAATTTCCAAGACCTGCGTCACTTCAGGCTTTCCTCCCTAATTAAGCTGATATGATGAGATGTAACAGGAATACTGCTCAAAGCGGCATTAAACCAAACTCATTCACAAATAAAAGAGTCAACTAATTTCTTAAAGTCGTAGAGATTATCATGATTATTTGCAGTAGACTTGATATTTTTTCTGAGATTAATAGATATTTTGTTGTTGTTTATTTCCTCATATTGCATAAAGTAATCAAGTGACCTTGACCTTTCCAGAGCTTGTCCACGAGGCTGCACTATGCCGGTCAGTGTGTCCTTTCAGCTGCTGAAGACAGGACTCTACGAGGTAAGATGTCGCAGTACACATCTATGAAGCAATCAATGAATACTGTAGGAGTTTTAGTGGTCTAATATAAGGAGAAGATAGACATGGATATAGAGATAGTTAGCTTGTGAGTCAAAGCTTGTGAGAAAAAAATGTGCAACATAGATGCAACTTATTCATGACATGTAAAGTTGAACAACCTTTCACCACCTGCCCCGGTGGCTCTTTGAGAAAATAGTGGGTTACAAAACTTAACATGATATGTGAGGATGGAAGTTAGATTCCCGTCATCCATAATGAAAAAGTTTCATTTGTTGTTGTCGCTTTTAGAACGTAGGGTGTTTGAAACACTAAGTCAAAATTTCATGTGCTACCCAGCTGATCAGGTCTTACTTCGAAAAAGTAAAACTCAATACCCGGGATGAGGTCTTACCAGTAAAAAGTAAAACCCAATACCCGAGATGAGGTCTTACTAGGGAAAAGTAAAACCCAATACCCAGGATGAGGTCTTACCAGTAAAAAGTAAAACCCAATACCCAGGATGAGGTCTTACCAGTAAAAAGTAAAACCCAATACCCAGGATGAGGTCTTACCAGTAAAAAGTAAAACCCAATACCTGGGAAGAGGTCTTACCAGTAAAAAGTGAAACTCAATACCCGGGATGAGGTCTTACCAGTAAAAAGTAAAACCCAATACCTGGGATGAGGTCTTACCAGTAAAAAGTAAAACCCAATACCCGGGAAGATGTCTTACCAGTAAAAAGTGAAACTCAATACCCGGGATGAGGTCTTACCAGTAAAAAGTAAAACCCAATACCCGGGAAGAGGTCTTACCAGTAAAAAGTAAAACCCAATACCCAGGATGAGGTCTTACTAGGAAAAAGTAAAACCCAATACCCAGGATGAGGCCTAACCAGTAAAAAGTAAAACCCAATACCCGAGATGAAGTCTTGCTAGGAAAAAGTAAAAACCAGTAGTATACGTAATGGGGGTTCTGGACCACTTCCACCAGAGCCAGATTTATATACCTATACTGCTACTCTACAGAGGGAATTTTTTATGGAAAAAGGATGATGCGATTTAATGATGGTTGTTACGCAGTGTTTTTCGAACTGACTTTATTTTCACAAAGCTTTGCTATACATAGGCAATTTCACGTGCCGCACGATTTACACGAACTACAAAATCCGCGAAGCACTCAGCGTTCGCACGAATGCTCCTAGTTAACTCCCAGTGGTATTCCCAGCGAACATTTCATGTTCCTGGCTATAGTTCTCCAGAACATTCCCCCCTACAAATGATAGATCCCAGTCTATCATTTCTAATAGTAGCTATCCATCACAACATAGTATATGTACATACATGAAATAATATGAGACTAGATTGTTCATAAAAAAGTCCACACATGTCCTGAAAAACAAAGCAGTCATTTCAACGTCCACATCTCTGTAAATAAGAAATATTCCACTTGAAAGTATGTCAATTCACTGGTAAGTATAATGTTCATTGTTAAAAAGAACACATCCTGTTTTACAAAATGAAAAATATTAATGTTTCAGTCACTCGAAATACTTCCTTGAATGTTCATCCTTGAATAACATCTTCTATACATGACCTCTTCTGTCAATCCTCCATTCACGAATTCTTCTATCCATTCCTCGAATCCTTCTGCTGTTCTTTGAATCCTCCATTCACGAATTCTTCTATCCGTTCCTCGAATCCTTCTGCTGTTCCGTTCCGTTCTTGAAGCCTTCTCCAGCTGCAGTTCCTGAAACATTCCATTCCAGTGGACACACTTTTGTCACTGGTCTTGTGACAACACCCTTACTTGTCTGTATGTCAACGACTCGAACGTGTCCATCTCTTCCAGGATGTGTCTTTATGATTCGTCCGGTGATCCAACTGCCTCTAGGTGACTGAGGGGAGACAACCAGAACGACGTCATCTACTTCAAGATCACGGTTTGGTATAAACCATTTCTTCCTTGCTTGTAGAGAAGGAAGCCATTCAGACATCCACCGTTTCCAAAAGTGGCGTACAAGTTCTTGCACTCTTCGCCAACGTTTTTTCGGATTGAACCCTGTCTTATCAACCGACTCAGGAGCAAATATTCCACCCATCTGACCATGAAGAAAGTGATTAGGAGTTAGTGGAACGTCATCATGTGGATGTGTACTTTGGTAAGTTAAAGGCCTTGAATTGATCAGTGATTCAGCTCCGGTAAAGGCAGTCACAAGTTCTTCGTCAGTGATGTCGCCATTGCCAAGGATTGCATATATAGCTCGTTTGGAAGACTTTATCATTGCTTCAAAAGCACCCCCAAAATGTGGTGAATATGGTGGGTTAAACTTCCAAGTAACTCCACGATTGGCCAAGGAGGTTTTAATGTAATCCTCATCAAGTTTGTCTCTAAGTTGTTTCAGCTCTTTAACGGCTCCTGTGAAATTAGTCCCATTATCTGAAACCACTACACTTGGCAAGCCTCGACGGTTGACCATTCTGTAAAAGGCATTCATGAACGAGTCGCTATCAAGACCGTATGCCATTTCCAAGTGCACCGCTCTAGTTGCCAGGCAAGTAAAGAGACAAAGGTAGCGTTTAACTCGCTGCTTTCCCCTACCTTGTATTGTGATGAAAGGTCCTGCAAAATCAACACCAGTTTGATCAAATGCTCTCAATGAGTATTTCAGTCTAACCTTTGGTAGTGGAGCCATGATTTGCACACCAGGCTTTGCCTTAAGTCTGCGACACCAAGAACATTCCTTTTCATATTCACGGATCTCTTCACGAGCAGAAACGATCCAGAAACGTGAAGATAGTAGAGCAAGGATCTGATTTGTACCAAGGATGTGTTTTCCATCCTCATGATATTTCTTCACGATTAGCTTTGTTACCCAATTTCTTCTGGGCAATACTATCGGGAACCGTGCATCAAATGGGAGAAAATTTGCATACTGCAGTCTACCTCCACATCTAATCAACCCATCTTCATCAAGTATGGGATCAAGTCCAGTGAGTTTACTATTTGATGGCAATTGTTTCCCACATTCAAGTGCCGATATCTCCTTGGTGAATCCCTCCTTTTGTGCACTACCTAAATGATACATCTCTGCATCACTAAGCTCTTCGTGGCTTAGCCCCCCAGCGATTCTCAAACCTAAGTCAGAACGACTGTTGTTCACAAATCTATAAACCCATGCTGTAACCCTAAGTAGTTTTTGCCAATCTGAGTGTCTTCTCGGATCTAATCTCCAACACCGGTCAGGTGTTGCCATTGCAAAGAACTGCTTTGTCGACATAACAGGTTTCCTGGCTTCAGAATCATCTAATGTTTGGTTGTTCACCATCTGTAAAGGCCATTCTGTCACATCTTTTTCTAGAAAGTCAGGTCCAGAATTCCATGCTTTGTTCAAATTAGCAACTGTTGTACCCCTAGACAGGATATCTGCTGGATTCTGAACAGAAGGAACGTAGTTCCACTGACTAGGAACAGTATTTTCTTGGATAAAAGCTATCCGATTAGCTACGAATGTTTTGAACGTGCGGCTATGGTTTTTTATCCAATATAGCACATTTTGACTATCTGACCAAAGAATCACACTAGTCATTGGTATTTCAAGAGCTTTGACTACAGTCAAGATCAACTTTACTCCTAATACTGCTGCCATTAACTCCATTCGAGGAATGCTGACTGATTTCAGAGGTGCTACTCTACATTTTGATGCCACCAAGCGACTAGACACCATCCCATTTTGATAGGTAGTCACGTTGTAGACTACTGCCCCATATGCATTTTCAGATGCATCAACGAAAACATGTAATTTCCTGTTCTCAATTTTGAAGTTGAGTTGCAAGCATCTCGGGAATCTAACAGTCTCCAACTCTTTCATTTGATTGAGCCAAAGCAATGCTTTCTGTTTCAAATCATTATCAAGCTCTTCATCCCAATCTAAACCCTTGAGCCAGACTTCCTGCATGATGATTTTAGCTTTGATGATGAAAGGAGCAAGGAATCCTAACGGATCGAATACCCTAGCCATTTCTCTAAGAAAACCCCTCTTTGTAAGTATCCAACTGTTTTGTGCACTAGTACTTCGGAAGCTAAACTCGTCATCTTTTGCCACCCACGTCAGACCAAGTGTTTTTGTAGTTGGCAACTCATCCCTACCAAGATCAACCTCAGTAGCCCTATTTTCTATGGGAATTTTCTGTAAGACTTCAGGTGAATTGCTTAACCACTTTCGTGCACACATGCCTGCCTTTCCCCACAACTCTGTAAGCTGCTCAAACAGCTCTATGGCTTCGATCTCATTTGGAAGAGAGTCTATGTTGTCATCCATATAGGTCGACTTTAATACAGTCTCAGCAGCTTTTGGTAGAGTATCTTGAAACCTTCTAGCATGTTCTTGTGATATGTACTGTGCCAAAAACGGAGAGGCATTAACACCGAAGACTACTCTTGAGAATTGGTAAACCTGTGTCATGTCATTCTGATTGTTTGACCTCCAAAGAAATCGAAAGAATGACCTGTCCTTTGGCAACATTTCTATCTGAAGATACATTTCTGCAATGTCACATACTATGGCTACCGAGTACCTTCTAAACCTGAGCAATATCTGAAATAGGTCACCTTGTAACTTTGGACCTTGATGGATACTGTCATTCAATGATACACCTTCACATTTTGCTGATGCATCAAAGACAATGCGAACCTTGGTAGTTTCCCTATCGGGACGCACTACAGGGAAATGAGGTAAGTACCATCCACAGGGTACATCTGTTTCATCAATGGACACCTTTTCAATGTAACCTTTTTCAAGATACCGAGATATGATACCATCATAAGTATCAGCAACCTGTTTGTCTTTTGATAATTTCTTCTCTGTGCAACAGAGACGTTTGTAAGCTACTTCCCAATTGCCCGGTAAAGGACTTGCATTTTCCTTCCATGGAATGCCAATTTGGTACCGACCATTCTGGTATCTGATTGTATCTTTTACAGATTCAATCACAAATTCATCATCCTTGGAAAGGATAGATGTCACAGGGGGAACTTCATCAACTTCCCAGAATTTCTGTAATATTGAACTTAATTCAACTTCCCTACTGTCAGTGAAGAATGTGCCCGAATTCTGACAATCACTTAATCCTGGTATCCTACCAACACAGGTCCAACCCAATGGAGTTAACCGTGCTGTTGGCTCACCTTCCTGACCTGGGATATCCTGATAGGATCTATGCAGTTCAAGATAATCCATTCCAATAAGAAGATCTATTATATGAGGAGATTTGACTTTTGGAAACTCAATGCTGTCAAGGTGTTTCCATCTTCCTGCAAACTTCTGCCAATCAACAACCTGCATCTGTCCCGTGACCCGGGTAGTTGTTAAGGCAGATATTGTAGTATTGACTGAACCATCCCAACTCTCTAGTCCAACTTGAACTGACATAGTTTCCAATGTTTCATGTTGTCCATTGAGGACATTAACTGAAACTTTCTCTGTAGGACCCCATAACCCTAATTCTGAGGCAACATCTTGATTAATATAAGTCTGTGTGCTGGCATCATCCAATAGTGCATTAACAACAATTCTGTTCTTTCCATTCTTTAGAACTACTGGCACCGTTCTCAATGATACTAGCGTTGACTTGCTAGATTTAGTGGAAGACATTGTAACTACAGATGGACCATGACTTCCATGTTGCTTTTCAGTTTCAGGAGTTTCAGCTTTAGAAACATTGTCACAAGTTCTCTTTGTTGAGTGAAGAAATCTACTATGAGTTGCGGTACAGTTATCTATTCCACAGGTGATTCTGCGTCTGCAACTATTACCTCGATGGTTAGTGCCCAAACACCTGAAGCAAAGGTTCAATTGTTTAGCAGTTTCCCATCTTGTGGGAACAGTCATTGTCTTGAACTGTTTACAGTTCCAAATATGATGACCACTTTTACAGAGCACACACTGAGCGTTCGTGTTAGTCTGTCGATCGCCAAAGTATGAACCCGATTTGCTTTGACCTCTAACTGTAATCCTTCCCTTTTGGGAAACGCCATGCAAAGTTTCTGATGCTACAACATTAAACTCAGTTTCTTGCAACACCCACTCACGCAATGTGTCTACCGATTCTTGACGCTCTCGATCAAAGACCCATCTTTGATAGTCAGTTAACATAGATTCTGTCATTTTCTTCAGTAACTGATTATATAATGCTCCATTGCCCAACTCTTCTAGTCTGTCAGTATCTCTAAGATTGACCACGACAGTGTCTAACATGTCAGCATACCGCTCAATATCCTTGACATTGCCAGGACGAATTGGCCTAAAGTTACACACTTCCTCCAACTGTAATGTAATTTGGCGTCTCTTGCCCCCATACTTCCTCTCTAATCTATCTAGTGCTACATCATATGCAGCCGCACTATGACCTAAATCTTGTATGACTTTCATTGCATCCCCAGCTAAGTACTGACGCAACTGTAAAAGCTTGTACTCGGGTGTAGCTGGAGCCTTATGAACACAAGCCATAAAAGCCGCTTTCCAACCCTCATATGATTTGGCATCACCCGAGAAAGTAGGAATGGAAACACGTCGCAACTGCTTCCACATATCATTTCCCAAATTGTAATTTCTCGAATTTCCAACAGTTTCTGGGGAAATTGTATGTCTAACATTCTTCTGTGTGATGGGTTCTGGCCTATTCATATGACTAAATTCATCTGCATTGGTCTGCTGCCGCCGACCTAACCCAATGACATTTGTTTGTGACCTCTGACCGAAACTAGCAACATCTAACCCCAACTGTGGTTCCGCTTGCTCGACGTGAGAAGCAGTGACAACAGTAACATGCTTTTCTTTTTCAGCCGTAAATAATCTGGATAATCCTGTTCTAACGCTGCTGAACGATCTCGTATCTGCCCTGTTTCGCAAATATTCTTGAGCTCGCTCTTGTATCTCATTCCCTATCTCCTCTATCTGTGTTACCTCGCCAGTAACTTTCGTCATGCTATCTTGATCACCTATTGTGTGAAATGTTTCAGACAATGCTATAACTATCTCGATAGCCTTCAGCTGACAATCATTAACTTTGTCAATCGCGTCTCGGATTTCTGTCCGAGTGGAACGATTCTCGTCATCAATAAGTCTTTCAAGTCTATTCGTTGCTTTAGTGAAGGCTGATTTGACTATAGCCTTCTTGCGTCTAAGTTCTGCTATTTCTGCCACATAGTCAGGAAAGTCATGAGCTGACTTTTTAGACCCTGTTTGCGACATGACTTGGTGCACGAGATTTAAAGAAACAGTCAACAAATAAGTTCAAAATCTATTTGTTCTATAAACTGTGACTAACTCCACTATAACCCTAACTAATGTCAACACACGACATAACATGCAACTATTCCACAAACGTGCACACTACTCTAAACTATTCAAAACCACGCTCTGCTACCATTTGTTACGCAGTGTTTTTCGAACTGACTTTATTTTCACAAAGCTTTGCTATACATAGGCAATTTCACGTGCCGCACGATTTACACGAACTACAAAATCCGCGAAGCACTCAGCGTTCGCACGAATGCTCCTAGTTAACTCCCAGTGGTATTCCCAGCGAACATTTCATGTTCCTGGCTATAGTTCTCCAGAACAATGGTCATGAGATCGTATTAAAAGAATTATCAATATTTTTCCATAAAAAAATCCCTCTGTAGTAGCATTATAGGTATATAGATCTGGCTCTGGTGGAAGTGGTCCAGAACCCCCATTACCTATACTACTAAACACAATACCCGGGAAAGGTGTTACTAGGAAAAAGTAAAACCCAATACCCGGGATGAGGTCTCTCTAGGAAAAAGTAAAACCCAATACCAGGGATGAAGTCTTACTAGGAAAAAGTAAAACCTCTCAAGAGGTTATTACGAGGTACCTACAATACAATAGGGATTTTTAATCACGAAAAAATAAGTGTTGAAAACCAGCCACCATTTATTTTAGTTTGGAGAAATGATGAAAGTGAACCTCCGCTACGCACTCCCGGACTCCCAGAGCACCCTGAAGCAGGACTCGGTCGGCACTCCTGTCTCCATTGACACCCCTTCCACTCTATCTGCGGAGGACCAGCTGGCTGCCTCAGAGGAGTTGTGGCGGGACCGGAGTGGCAGCACGTCCTCACTCCACACTCCCACATCACACTCCGCCGAGGAGAGACGCAAGACCTTCGCCACCAAGTCCTACTCTTTTGGGGATCTAGGACCAACATTGTCCACAGACTCCGATGAGGCTCAGAGAATCAAGTAGGTGGTTTGTTTGTTGGTTTGTTGTTTAATGCTGCACTCAGCAATATTCTAGCTTTGTGATGTCAGTCTGTAATTATCTAGTCTGGACCAGACAATCCAGTTGATAAGTTCCCAAGTTCACTATATCTTTGGAAGAAAATTAATATGTAGCAGATGTGATACTAGAGCAGTTTGATCATTTTGTCCTTTCGTTGTTTTTGATGTCACTAATTAATCATTTGGCCTGTCATTTTAGTTATAACTATCTTTGGTATGAAACTTTTACCAAAAGAGGAATATCCTAAATATAATAGATTTGATCCTAGAGTAATTTGAGGATTTTGTCCTTTCAATGTTTTTGATGTCGCTGTACCATGTTTTTTATAAAGCCATGTCAAATTACTTTCAGATTCAAGACAATCAAACGGTCATCAGCGGTCCCTCCCCCGCGTCCCCCCCCTCCTCGTCTGTTGACGCAGATTGAAAGAGATGTCACAAATCCTGCAAATTTCCTCAAGAAAAATTTTGAGATCTACGTTCCGTAACTTGGCGCTGTTGTCTGAAGTCCGAAGGTGTTGGACGACACTGAAAGGAAGACAATATACATCTTCCAGAGGCAAGGGAGTATACTAACTGTAAAAGTCCAGTTTCAACCCTTGATAAACTATGCTGCAAATATGGAGTTATATTTTGGCTGGACATTTTGTAAGCAACATGGATTTCAATGTGCATTTTTCTGTCGACTGTAGAATTTGCAACAGATGGGTACGCCAGATATTTTCAAAATCTTTTCAGGTTTTTTTTATCAAGTTGTCACATGATTTGATGCACTTTGCGAGGAAAGACCTGTTTTATTACAATATAGATCTTGATCATCGATCAGATCGTCTTGACTGGGCGTTGCTATTTTGTTTGAAGCAAATGCAAGTGATATGAGAGATGGAATCTGATTAGCCAGTTGTAGGGGCATAGAAGGGACATAACCCATAATAGCCACTGGTGGCGCTACGATCGAGCCCAGAAATTGATGGACACTGATCGTTTACACTCAGATAACTCCCTTGCCTAAGGAAGATGGACAGTGTATGAATCCCCATAAATGGCAAGCCAGCATAATACAGGGTCAGACAAGATGGCATTCTGTGTGTACTGGCATTACTGACGGGCTTTTAGACCCGAAAAGTCCTGATTTTGTATCTGTCCATTATCCAAAATGAATTGCAGTTAATTCATAAATAGTTATATTCATTTTTGAAATGAGTTTATTACTTATAGTAATTACTAATATACAAGTGCTAAGTATAATATCTAGGTACTTTTTTTTCAAATTAGTCACATGACTGAAAGACAGACTGATAAGATTTGTTTGTAACTTTAGACATTACACAATTAGCATCCTCTATTTGTTTCTGTTTCGAAATAGGGTTAATGTTGTATGTACTTTTATTGGCATACTGCTCTAGGATAGACTGAACACGGAGCAAACATTACAATGATGTTATCAAAATCAAAATCGAAAACTGGAACAAAAAATGATTTTAATGTTTGTATGAAGACAACTATGTTTATCAGTAGTTATTGTGAATTTGCTGTTTGTTGTCCAATGGAGATTACAGAGAATGTTTTGATGTACTTGTCAGTATTGTTTAAAGGATCTGGTTTTTTTCAAGAGACAAATGTGCAATCCATTCCTTCTATTATACATTCTATCTGATTTATGATAAACAATCATAATGTTGTTTATGTGATATTTATTTGAAGATATTGTGATAGGCTGGTTGTGAGTATGTGTTGTCAATGTTGTAGCGGAACTATTTATTACAAAGAAGAATGTGTTTAGCAAAGCAGTTGTTAATTGCTGTTCGTCATCTGTATTATTTATGGTGATTGTGTAATAGTATGATGTCATTTACACATCGAAATGTGTTGTGTAACTGGAGACTTTTTGTTTCTGTGTCTGTTTTTGCGTGTAGGCATTCATGGAACATTGTATACCTGGGAAGATCCTCTAGCAGAGCTACAGAAAAGCTGCGCATTGAAATACCCCCAAAACTATTCAAAACCCAATTACTTTCAATTAACTTGTGTACAGAAACACATGCATTAAACGAAAAACTCAATTGTTTGAAAACAACACGCGTAAATACCCAATTAATCTTTTTCAACATGAACACAATTATAAGCTAATTTACTTTCCAAGTCAAGCCTATATTTAGAACTGTTGTATACATCTTAAGCATTATTTCATTTTTTTGAAAAATCTGAAAATGCTTACTCATTTTGGGAAAAAAAATCAATAGAGTGATGAATAGATGAGTGAAAAAATATTGGTAACCCAAATAAACATTTATTAACCCAATTAAAACAGAAACGTTTGAGTAAACACTCAATTGTCAAAAGGTTGTCTGGAGCTCTGTCTAGATACCGTATTCGCCATATAAAGCACCCAGTGCAATAAGTGCCACCGCGTGGGGATTCCGGGTCAGAATAGGTTCCCAGCAACCTGTTCTGGTCATGATGTGACCCCATCATTGTGTCAATTGTTAACTTTATTTACAGTGAATATGGTACTGTGTATTGACTCTTGATAGAAAATAAAATGAAAGGGTTGTTCGTAAATTCAAAAGCAAGCGAGTAATCTGTAACCAAAATGATTAAGTCATATACCAGAATTATCGCCAACATGACATTAAAGTTTACCTCACTCACCCCGAGCTGAATTTCTTAGATGTTGGTAAAGAACATATATTTTTATGGTAAGAATTTCATCTTTGATATCCGTCTTTGATTTTTTGCGAGATGTTTGAAACATCTTTTTTATGCCATTTTAGCCATACTTGTTTACTGGGTCATGACATCATGGTCACAAGTCCATAGTTGGTTGTGACAGCGAGAAGCAATCGCCTTGTCAGTCATATGAAAATATCTATATACTTTTGGAAGACAGTTGTCTATAGCTCTGAAATCTGCCACTTCCAGCAGGCTACATAAGGGATATTTATACTTTGTCTTCTGTATTCTGCAGCATTGTTCTTGTGTTGTTCTGATATTGTTCTTGTATTGTTATTATCTGTGGATAACATGTTTGTGTTGGTGATATTTGTGTGATCTTGTTTTGAATCTCTTTTAGAGCTTGTGCAATATATTGAGTTTTTTTAGAAAAGTATTATTTACAAATAATCATTCCTTCATCAACTATGCTGTAATGCATATACATTGTTTTGTTTAAAGGGTATATCTGTGACATCATGCTGCATCCCAGGGATATGTTTAATCGCATCAAAATCAGATATTTTATTCCAATACGATACGACCTGCTTAATGAGATGAAGCTTCCATGGCACAAGCGAACTACAGGGAGTATCGTCATACCATATCAACAATATGATGCCGAGGCCTTTATAATGTGTATTTGGAACTGTCCGTTTAAGTTCATTACATGTTACAGGAATCAGATATGATGCTCTGAATGCAACGCACACTTGTAACAAGAATTTAAAAGCCTTAACGCTGGTTAGCTGATAAGAATTTTCACTGATGTGATCCCCCATTGAGAGGTTGATAGATCTTCACACAGGTATTGCATTGAAGTAAAAGATCAGATTTAATGAGATTGATGGTGTCTTGTGAATTAAGTTATTTCCAACAATTTACGCTTTTACTGGTTACTCAAGTATTAATACTTGCCATAGACCTATATACAGTATTGATGAATCAATACAGATATGATGGCATAAACTAAAACAGAATCTCATCTCTGTTTCAGTATTGTTCAGTAAATATATAATTTTGCATGTCTACTCATGCTTCCATTCTGATTTAGTTTTTGCTTTTGGGGGGATGGATGGCCTCATGGTTGAAGATGCCACACAGGACGTGTTTGAGGTTTAAGGTGAGCGGGACCCAAAAGTTGCCCCAACTCACTGTGGAGAGTTGTGGCCCTTGTTCTTGCAAGTATCTGCTCATTGAGGGTTTGAATCTCAGAATCACACCAGTTATTGGTCTTGATCTGTCGGCGCCATACCTCTGCGTGGGGCTTTTGTTTGTCTTTTACCTGTGTCACTTTACGACTGAGATGATGAACGTGCCGTGTTCTCACTGTAGAGCTAGGTTACCCTGCTAAATTGAATTTGAAAACATAGGTGCACCGTGAGATTTCAAATGTTAAGTTACATCTGCAGGAAATGAAGCCTTATATTAAAAACATGGTATGTTTTTCTCAGTTCTTTAATGAAACACTTGAAGGTGAACTCTTTGGTGTGAGTGAAGATATTGAGTGGCGTGGCATTTGTTGAGTTCAATAATTTGATTGGCTTTGACATCTGAATCAAGGATACACTCTTGTTGGCCAAAACATGTATTATAGCAACCATAAATCTGCATTTTGTAACTCATTATGATTATGATAATTTCAAAATGGCTATCGACAATGACCCAGGAAGAAATGATCAGCTTACGCAGTGATGCGTCCGTCAAGTTGTCTGTTTCAATCATAGGTAGTTATTGTGATTTGACACCTGTGATTGAGCAGTCAAAATTGCGTATTTTCCAAATTCAGGGTATTTCCATGCAGTCTGATAAAGGGGGCAATAGATGTGGTGGGAGCACGACAGTGCATCGTGAGCTGGGATGACAGGAAGGAACGTGCTCTGTGTTGTAGACATCCCATCATGGTGGGAGCACGACAGTGCATCGTGAGCTGGGATGACATGAAGGTACCTGTGCTCTGTGTTGTAGACATCCCATCATGGTGGGAGCACGACAGTGCATCGTGAGCTGGGATGACAGGAAGGTACCTGTGCTCTGTGTTGTAGACATCCCATCATGGTGGGAGCACGTCAGTGCATCGTGAGCTGGGATGACATGAAGGTACCTGTGCTCTGTGTTGTAGACATCCCATCATGGTGGGAGCACGACAGTGCATCGTGAGCTGGGATGACAGGAAGGTACATGTGCTCTGTGTTGTAGACATCCCATCATGGTGGGAGCACGTCAGTGCATCGTGAGCTGGGATGACATGAAGGTACCTGTGCTCTGTGTTGTAGACATCCCATCATGGTGGGAGCACGTCAGTGCATCGTGAGCTGGGATGACAGGAAGGTACCTGTGCTCTGTGTTGTAGACATCCCATCATGGTGGGAGCACGTCAGTGCATCGTGAGCTGGGATGACATGAAGGAACATGTGCTCTGTGTTGTAGACATCCCATCATGGAGGGAGCACGTCAGTGCATCGTGAGCTGGGATGACATAAAGGTACCTGTGCTCTGTGTTGTAGACTTACCATCTTGTCTTGCGGTTCAATTAGGAGAAAAAGTTACTGTGTTTTGAAACTTGTTGTAGTCCAGCCGTTGAGTAGATACCTCTTATTTGGAACCTAGCACTTTAGGTTTCTTTAGGAAAAAAACAACTTCATTTAACCAACCAAAACCAAGCATTCTTCAATGTCATGGTAGAATGTCAGTCAATATAAGTTTTCTATTCATTAAATCATATACAAGGAATAGATGGCTGGAAATTCAACACACATAACGTTGATCTCAGATAGTGAGGGAGGCAGGATGGAGCCGATCATTCATTTGATGATACACTCATATATTTAACCTGTCAGTCAGTCAGCACAATGGTGTTTGTCTTTGGTAACGGCTCGTCAGACATCTCTTTATGATGTATACCAGAGACAGTAGTACATGTTACATCAAGGTTCACAAAATGACCTACAATATATATGACCTATCTCAGGTGTGGCAAAAAGAACAAATGCTCATTTTATATTTTGCTTATTCATATATTTTGCATCTGTTCGAGTATTTATTATTATGAATTCGGTTTTGCCAATATTTATTTTTGCTTATTTTTTGTACATCCTTATTGGTCCATTACTGCAAAAATAAGCTTTGGTGCAATAGTTATGTGAAAGGTGGAAATGTTTCCACAAGTTATCTCTTTTCCACATCAATAAGCAGTGATTATTATTTGTGTACATGTTCCCCATAAACTTGTTGACCAGGTGACATTATGTCATACATTATCAACACATAGGTCTGTAGTTGGACAGTTTTATGGAATGTTTTAAGGCCCACTGAGATCATATTCCTATTTTCCATATTGTGGTCTTTAGAACTGTAATGAGAAAATCCTTGAGGTTCTTTGAGCATCTGATATGTGAATGAGTAAGTGAGTATGGTTTTCACGGCTTTTAGCAATATTCGAGCAATATCACGGCGGGGACACCATAAATGGGCTTCACACATTGTACCCATGTCGGGAATCGAACCCGGGTCTTCAGTGTGACGAGCGAACGCTTTAACCACTAGGCTACCCGACCGCCCCGCATCTGACAGGTAATGGCGTTTGGGGGATCTATCTGGACCAGCTCAGGGGCCCAATGTGAATATCAAAGTGTTTCAGTATTAGTTTAACTGTTCTGGCTTTGAGGAGGTGAATTGCACTTCACTGATAAGAGGACCAATAAACGGCACTTTATGCTTAGTTTCATATTTTAAAATTTCATGCTTCTCTAGATTTTGGAAAAAAAATATAACTATAAAATCCCATTTTTCAATATTACCCATTTTTCAACATCAATTTGAATACCAGCTTTGGAATCCTAGATAAATCCCTGGATTATTTGGATGAAGATGGACCCCACAGAAAGAAAATTGAAAGAGAACGTATTTATTGTGGGTTTATGTCCTGCTATAAGGGTAACGCTATTTTTCAGGGCATTATCATTTGTAGAAGCCCGAGGTTTTCCATTAACTGCCCGACGAAGGAGGGCAGTTGAAAAGACCAAGGGCTTCTGCAAATGATAATGCCCTGAAAAAGAGCTTTACCGTTATTATAGCTAAAATGGATGGAATTTGTTATCAAATAAAAAGAAACAACAACATCGGTTTTGAAACATTTACTGCAATCAACACGAATATCACTGACCACATTTTACAAATATGGAAACGTCATAGAACAAACTAGATGACGTCACTATAATACGTGACGTCATTTTCTCTACCCTATGACGTCACCTAACAACGGGCTTGATAATGGCCCGTCGTCAAGCAATATGAGGGCATTATCAAGTTACAGTGGCCCGCTCATTTCTGATAACGTGCGGGCGGTTTAATGATAATTCTATCCATTTTAGCTATAAATGTTTATAGTTTTTGCTTGTACTTGTATGTTTAACTAAACCTCAGTGTTGAGATCACTTGGTGGATGTGGTTGTGATACATCTCAGTACATTTGTGTTAGTACATGACATAGTACAAGTCTTGGTTAAAACTTGTCACATGTAAGTGTTATTGCTCGGATATTCCCAGAGGAGTGTTCTAGCATATGTAAAAAACATTATTTATCAAGTATGTTTCATTTATTACTTAAGATGTAGTGTGAACTTTTGTGTTACCATGGGAACAATCATCGTAAGATTAAAGTTTTATGTGACAATAATCAGTTTCAGTGTTCTGTTTTGAGATCGCCAGTCACCCCTCTGGGAAGTCTTAGGCCATATCGGTGTACACAGATGGTACAAGTATATTACACGGGATTTTCACAAAGAAGGCATGACCACATATGCAAGAAATAGAAAAGATGAAAAAAGTGTTGCAACATTGAAATATTTGAATCTGTATTCCAGATTAACATTTTGTGGCATCCAGTGTACTTCACTGCAGCATCCGGAATAGCACAAAAAGGAATTGGCATCTGGCACATGAAATGGGGTTTGGCACCCTCTGTTTACATCAATGAGAGGGACCGAAAGAACTGCAAGATTGTTTTTCACCTTTTGAGACAGAGCTGTTACTCATTGTGAAGAGTTGCCTCCCTTAGCTGTGCCAGGATTGGAGGATAGTAGGTTAAGATCTCAGATTTGTCCTGATTATGATCTTTAGTTTGTCAGCACCATACTCATGTTCCGACCAGACAGCTGTGATGTACCTGAAATACTGTTGAAAGCAGCATTAAATCCAACTCACTGGCCAAACGTAACCTATTCATAAACACCAAACACCAAACACATGCCTTCATCCAGAACAGAATAGATCCTCCGTGCATCATACTTGGGATAGTAGTCAACTGACTGGAACATGTTGCGCCTAGACAATGGAATTAATTATCTGTGTTGTCTCGCTATATGTTTTCAGCAAATGGTGGGTTGATCGTTATCGTATTAGATATTCGGAGTGTAATGGTCTGCCTGTGCTAGTGGTTTAGTGGTAGAGTGTCTGCCCGGAGACAGAAGTGTAATCGAGTGAGTGAGATGGGTTTAACGCCGCTTTTAACAGTATTCCACTTATATCGCGGCGTGTCAGCTTAATGTGGGAGGAAAGCCCGAATCGATGCAGGTCTCAGACGTACGCGTTTACCACTTCGGTGAAACCCAAGAGCACGGGTATGGTGCTGTTAAACCTAGAAACATAACCGGGGCGAACCGGGATTCAAACCCACAGTCATAGGTTTCTGGCGTGCCCAACTCTGCACAGCGAATCGTGGCGCCTTAGACGACTGGCCCCCCCGTGCCCCCCATAAACTGATCAGGCATTAACAATACTCATGTATGAGTAAAATGATGTAAACTGTTTCTAATACACAGCAGAAACCAGTCATGTAGGAAAACAACACATTTAGCTAACCTTGTTACATGGTCCTACACAACAAACAACACATGAACAAGTTACTTCTACGACCTCCTCTTCACTATTGTTGTATTGTATTTGACAGTTTAAGTAGATATGTCACATTTACAAGTTTACACAGTGTCATGTTCAGTTCATTCCTTAGGGCAGGGCTTCATTAATGAGTGATCTTTTTGTGTCAGTCATGACGATCTCCTCCCCGCTGATCAACTTCATGTTTACTGTGAAGCCATTTGCCGTACCAACACCAAACACAGGGAGAAGAGCCCCACGAAACTCTACATCAGCCTTTGCTAGAACAACCTCTCTGTCCAGGTCGATAAAGGCCACTCTACCCCTCCCAACATCCAGCACAACTCCATAGTGGAGGGTGGCCTGTTTGCCGGGTGTGTCAGACATTGTGTTTCTGTAGCACTTCCCCTTCTCAACCTCCTGCCACACCCCGGTACAGATACTCCCCGAGTGTCTGGTGCAGCTCCTTACACTGACACCCCAGGAGCGGCGCTGTTGATAAAAATACGTCCCACTGTCCTGGCTCTCCTCCACTACACCCATATCCAGGACAGGCGACTCATACAATGCACTCACCACACCCACCCTGGAGTGGGTTTCCCAGTATCGGGCTGTGTTGGGGGCAGGGGTGACACTAGAGGGGGATAGATCAAGTGGGATGGGGGTGGAGGTACACTTGCCAAAGGCATATATTAGCCTGCCCCTATGGAACGTGGGTTGAGTGGCGGGTCGCGAGTTGACCAGCTCATCGTCTGTAGTTACATGGCACCAGTATGTGTTGGCTCGAGGAGCGGCCAGATGGAGTTTAGGACCTGGAAATAGAGATTTTATTTGTTGTTTAGCAATTGCACTTACTACAATGAATCATTTTATTCATGAGTTTTGTTACAATGATTCCAAAAAACAGCGCTATAATTGATCGGCTGCCATTTTCATCTGCCTACGAATTTAATGATAACTGTACTCTTAATTTAAATAATAACGCTGTGATATAATTTGGATGGGTGCTCAAATTGTTTGTTATTCATTTTTGCACGCATTGATAAACAAATACACGTTATTTTAGATACCTTTTTAGGAAGTTGCATTTGACCTACTTTGCTGTGTCTAATAGACTCCCACTGCCTAATTATGTAAATGTTTCAAAGTTATTTCACGATTAAACTATCATTGTAGGGATTCTAAACTCTCATTATACATAATAGTAAAGACTGAGACAGACACAAGTATTGTTTCGTGATATCTTTATATTTGAGTGTTCAACAGACATAAACACCGAATGTGTTTAAATAATTTAATGTAATTTTAAAGTCGGTAAACCTTGTTGATTATTGATTAACCAAAATGACAATTCTTGTCAAAATTCCTCAGTAAACATGGACATTCTGTACCTTTTATTTATGAAATGTCATTCTTATTTCGGCCAAAAACACAGGTGTTATTAAGAAAGGGACGATTACTATATTATTAGAGAAAAAGGCACTTACACATGTTTCACATTAACAACATCTCACCACCCAAGAAATCACCATCAAAGTCAAATGTATATTTGTTTTTGTACATTGAGTGAGTGAGTGAGTGAGTGAGTTAGTATGGTTTTACACCGCATTTAGCAATATTCCAACAATATCAGGCGGGTGACACCAGAAATGGGTTTCACACATTGTACCCATGTCGGGAATCGAACACGGGTCTTCGGCGTGACGAGGGAATAATATGTACATAGTTAGTGTGATTCACATGAGTGAATATTGTAAATACACCACTTTTAGCAATATTCCAGCAATATCACGGCGAAGGTCTTCAGAAATCGAATTCACATACACATTGCACACATGTGGGGAATCGAACCCTCATCTTTGACATGATGATAACTCTCCGCTATATGTGGTGGTAGACTAAAAAATAATAAACGAAATTAAAACAAACACACACAAGGAGTAAACGCAAATTGGCCCGCACAGGCCTGGTCAAGACAAACCAGATACCCTGTGATAGAAGTTCAGAGGAATTTACCAAATATGACAAACTAATTGTCAAAGGATGCGCGATGCTGTTTCCTACTATGACCTCTATAGGGAGTGTTGACACATCCCCACACACTGACATTCACCTGACTAGATAGGTTGGTCATGCTTGGTGACTTGGTTGACAGCGTAGCGTCGTACTCCGACAGCGTGGGTCATTGTTCATGATACTGATCACTGAATTGTCTTGGCAGGACCCGATTGTTTACAGGCCGCATTCGTATGGGAGGAGTATTGTTGGGTGCGGCGTTAGGATAAACACAAAAACATGTAATTCTTGAAAAAATTGCCGGTGCCACTGGTAGAGCAGGGTGTCAATTTTCGCGGAAACCTGGTGTCATCAACTAATTTTCAGTGATTCGGTCACATACTTTTTCATCACTATCTTGCCTGTACTGCCAAATATAATATGTTTCAGTAGATAATCAAGACTGAATATTCTCATAACGATTTGAATTGTATGCTTGGAGCCTATTTCTTTAAGCGAGTAAGTGAATATGGTTTTACACCACTTTGAAGTATTCCAGCAATAACACAGTGAACCTGCATGGACACCTGACACACAATGTGGGTGAACCTGATTGCAGTTTTCGCTCAGCCGATATAAACAATATTTGTTTCCAGCACATTGTCTTTTCATCATACACCATTGATTTGTGCTACCTGTCAATGTTTTCTTGTGTTTCACACAGCCCACCTTCTGCCGAACTACACTACAGCTTTCTACCGTTCTGGAAGATGCTCCCACAGAAAACATACATGTATGAGAACACCCATGCGATTGCAAAACTGGAAAATACAACTGCTGGAGTGGTAGTGGAGTAGCCTTGTTTTTAAAGGGTTACCTTGATCACGCCGGGTTCGACTCCCAACAAGGGTCGAATGTGTGAAGCCCATTCAGTGTATTCCCAGCCATGATTTATCGTTTATCCCTCACTACAACTGCTGGATGTACTTGTTTTGATCCCTTTAGTATTAATCTTTTCATTTACATTTACATGTTCCGTTTACGTCATGGACGTCTGGTCATTATAAAGTCGCATCCAGCACACCGGTGATTGCTAACATGTACTACGATCAACGCCGGTGACACACGATGGTAATACAGGTAATACATTGTAAGCAACTGACTTTTTAAGTGGTTTTGTATGCTAGAAACTATTGCTTAACCTAATTGCCTAATAAACATGAACTACGATAAAAAATAGTTACAGGTGATGAATATGACACTTCTGTTCTTGCTGATGATGTGAATTGCACCTGAGTACCCTGCAAAATATAGTTTTCATTGTAATACATGATTTTGGCACATTTGTCTCTGAATACTATTCTCACAGATGATCATGACAAGCATAGTAAAGTGCGAGTGAGTCTTACACTGTTGTTGAAAAGAGCAAACATGCATATGGTTCTTTGAAGCCAAAACCATGAATCTAGGTTCTGGTCCAATCTAGGATTTGAATCCATGATACTAAGTTCACAGGATCATGGCACGATTAAGGGGTGCAAATGTACACAAACAAATGTTGACATGGGCAGCACAGGCCCCAATACAAGTGAAGCTAGTTAACTCATTTTGCCTTTTATTGTGCAGTGAACTACATTAACTGAATATTATCCAAACGAAGGAGGTCATGCATTTCCGAGGCCTCGCCGTATCATTACATGTCATCTTTTAAAATAGCAAGGACGTTTGATGTAACCAGTTGTCGTATGTGGCGTACAGTATCGCTCACTAAACAGGTGGAACTGTTTGCTATACATAACTGCTATGAGTCATGCATCCTTTACCTCGAAGTCTAGTAAACTGGTGACATCTTACAACTTGACAGTAACTATGACATTCGAGATATAGTTTTGACTAAATAACTAAATCCCATATCGTGTTGTACATACCTCTCAAGTATAAACCACGTGTAGGCGACTCAGAAAGGATGGATGCTCCGAGTATGAACTGAAAACATATTATTAATAAGCTTGACACATTATGTAAGTTCTATGTATAAATCTAAATACGTTTCTTGGCTAGACAATTTTGAATGATTTCCTTTTCTTCTATACTTCGCAGTTTACATTTTGATGGGGTGGGGGTTGTTTGTCATTTAACGTACACGTGTGACAACTTCATAAACTTCCTGTGATGTCAGCTGTTGAGGTCGGAGATCCTGTGGTGTCAGCTGTTCAGGTCGGAGTCCCTGTGATGTCAGCTGTTCAGGTCGGAGTCCCTGTGATCCATCTCCACTTGTAGCAGAACCTGTTGGTAGATAAATGTATTGGATTTCAAAAATTAATCTAACTAAAGTCTCATTATTTTACTGCTTTTATATAAACAAAAATGAGTCTTTAATTAATGCACTGAATACATTGGTATACTCTATTAAATTATGAAGGTTAATGTAGTTCATTTGGTATTTAATCTGCTTTTCCTGACCTACACCCAGGTGTTATATTGTACCTGTGATGCGACGGATCATCTCCCCAAGCCGATGCCACCGCCCTTCATGTACCTGAAACAACATCGCTGACACCATAGAGATCAGAGCATAACCTTTGGCTCACACAACAGCTATGTTTCATATCATCCACATATATTATTTATTTATCGACTGCATGTAACATTTAGCTATGTGGGTGTTATGAACGATGTGCAGCTTCATGTTGATTAACATATGTTTTACTCACAATTTGAGCCATGTATGTACTCACTGTAAAGAGCCATTGAAACCCTTTCTTAAAAAACATGTTGACAAAAGCAATACTTTACCGCGCTGGTTTCTTCTTCTTTTAATGCCAGCTGTTTATTCTGTTTATTAAGATCTGAAGAGACAATTACAAACACAGATTGATTACCTTAACAGTTTTCGTAACAGTTTTTGTAACAGTTTTCCTCTTACCCCTCGTAAATACGGACAGGAAAACAGACAGACAGAGAGACAGACATATAATATTTTCTCGTCTCACCTCAGATATAATACAAGTCAAATATAAAACTGGGCCAAGGTACATGGAATAGCAAGATACTTTTGAATCGATTAATAATGGTATTAAGGCATGCAAGATAAAATAACTTAAATTATACCCAAAACACTTAGCTGTGATATAGGATATTGTTCCTAAAGTCCACTATCAGTGTTCCAGTTTTGGCACTAAGTTTATACAATGTAGGGCATGACAAAATAAAACACAACTTCTCTGCTCTGTAATAAAAAAAATCCCATGGTTTGAAATTTTTGTAAACAGATACAGTAAACTACGGTTATAACGAACTCGAGGGGACCACTAATTTTAATGCGTTATAAGCGTGCTCGTTATAAACTTAGTATACTGTCATCCCTAAAGTCGTTATATAAAGGACAGCTTATTAACATGTGTAACTCATTTCCTACTACATTTCAACAGTGAAAACATGTTCCCTTTGCTGGTGGGTTACAATATCGACCAGTTGCAACACGGATAGGGGCGACTCCATATCGGAACAAGGAAAATGCTCTTCTACAGGATCTAGGAATGTCGTTCATGATACAGGATTCTGTTTGCAACTCACTTTTCAGTGTGTTGAAACACAGCTTGTTTCAGAGACTACAAGATACTAAGAACAGGATACGTATAACAAAAATAATTTCTTTGAAACATCTTAGAATTGTAGAGTACATTGTGATAAAAGGATATTGTAAGCACAAAGCAAAGAATTCATATAAGGAATCTGGTAAATATTTTCAGTATTTTTGACATGTATCTCCTTTTAACAGATAAATCACTTTAATTTTGAAGAAGCATTCTTACCCTGTAAAGTAGGCTGTTTATCTGGAATATGATCCAAGTCGAGACTGGAGGCAAGACCACCAAATGTGTCGATTAGTTCCATAAGGGCTTTCTGTCCTTGAAAGGAAAGAAGGACTCTCGTGTCTTGTGTGTCATCTTCTGGAAGCTTCCTCTTCAGATTTTCATCAGATTTCTTCTGTAGTACACCGGTGAGAATAATGAGCTCCTCCTGTCTTGTGGATTGAAGGGTTCTCTGGCTGTAGTCTATCGTTGATACTATTGAAGTATGGACGTCATGTAAAGTGTCCAGATTCTCTTTAACCATTTTATTTGGGGCCTGAAGGCACGCATGAATGTCCTTCATGAGTTGTCTCTGCCGGTGAAGGAACCGTACAGCAACACTTTTGAAGACTGTAGTGGCATCTTGTTCCAGCTTTCTCTGTTTATTTCCAAGTTCGTTATGGTGACTGGTGACAGTTCCCATTCTGTCTGTGACATCTTTCAGTTTAAGTCGTTGCTGCTGCACTTGCTCCTCCAGCTGACCCTTTGCTTCCACATAGGCATGATTCATGTCTTCATTCTCGTGACCCTTGTGGGCCCCTCGATCACATACAAGGCAGATTGCCTGCTTACATGTGTGGTCATACAGCTGCAACTTATTGTCAGGGTGGTCTCTGCAGTTAGGTTCTTTCAGCCACTGCTTCATAGGGATATTCTCCGCCTGGTTGATCTCACTCACTCTGTGGGTTCGATTGCGTTTTGGTGTTTTATGCAGTTTATGACAGTCGGAACAGAGCAGGTCATCACATTCGTGACAGTACATCACAGCCTTTGCATCATGATGTCCTTCAATATAGTTACATTTTTTATCTCCATCAACGTTAGCAGTATAGGCAGCTTCGTTGCGTCCGACATGATCCACTGCTGTCTGTTCCATGTTGAACTCACGGCCACAGGAGGGACACTGTATGCAATTCTGCTTGGCTTGGGTGACTTGGTGATCAATGCATGGCTTGCAGGCAGAATGAAGGCATGGAAGAAGGCAAAGCTGACTCCCATCACAACAGGACTGAGTTGTAAACTGACACATTCGCTCAGTCGAATCTGAGGAAAAACAAGTGACATGATCAGTTTAAAGCTTAAAGGAACTGATTCATTAGACATACATAATCAGGCTCTTATTTACCGTGTTATTGTATTTATGTTCATAAGTAACATATATAAGATGGAGTGTCACTTTGTTTAATGCACCTGCTTGATGGACTTCCTCTCTTACATGTACCCCGTCTGGGGACTGTGACCTGGGAACCCCCAATACAGCATCATATGCCTCCTCTTCCTCTTGTAGTCTCTGAAACGACAGTTTTCACTGCATCACAGACATGTATCTTGTTATGAAGATATTACGCGTTAATTTATTTCCATTTAGTTTAGAAGCTGTGCAAAATAACACCTTCAACATTTAAGTTGAACCAATCTCACCTTCTCCACTGTTTCACATTTTGCTCGAATCTGCAGCAACTCATCATTTGCCTTTGTCAATTTTGTTTTCACTGAAACGAGAAAAATGCATGGATAGCCTTAGATAACAGTTCTATGCGTCAACATTCCGGACATAGCATAGCACGGTCCATTGAAAATAGGGAATTAGTATATTTCCAGAAATGATACAATGTAGTTGTATTAAAGACAGGCCATTTGAAACCAGGATGTTCAATTACCACCATGAACACTGGCAAAATATGAACACACAATGCCATTTAGCAAGTGATCAAATGTTTTATTTCGGATAACTCTTTCTTAGTTAAGTACAGATTCTTGTACTTTTTGAAGTTGAGTCCTATCCGGCAGTGGCAGTGTGGGTTCGAATCCCGGATGGGACTCAACCTAAAAAAGTATGGGAATCTGTACTTTTCTAAGAATGTGTTATCCCAAATATAACATTTGTTACATATGACCACTTTCTAAATGACATTGTGTGTTCATAACTTTCGGGACCCGTGAAGATTCCGGGGTAGAATAGGTCTTCAGCAACCCATGCTTGCCATAAAAGGTGACTATGGTTGTCATAAAAGGCGACTAACGGGATCGGGTGGTCAGGCTCGCTGACTTGGTTGATGCATGTCATCGATCCCAATTGTGTGGATCGATGCTCATGATATCAATCACTGGATTGTCTGGTCCAGAATCGATTATTTACAGACCGCTGTCATATAGCTGGAATATTACTGAGTGCGGCGTTAGACAACAAACCAAACGAAAAAATCATAGCTTGAACAAGTGCGAGAATCTGTACTTCACTAAGAAAGTGTTATACCAAATATAACATTTGTTACTGGCAACATAAGCAAAATCAAAATTGTGGATAGAAGCGATATTGAACTATATATTATTAATGTCAGATTACCAGCTTCAACTTCCTCATTCTTCTTTTCTATCTGTGTTGTGAGATCCCCTCTTTCTTTTATAAGTTGTTCTTCCAGTTCAGCATAGTCTGTGTCTTTTTGTTTAACTTGTTCCTCAAGTCTTTCCATTGCCTTAAAACAAACGCGAACGACCGTTTAAGAAGTTCATATCGACTGCATTTACATGTAGCAGTTTATGTCATTTTTTTTACATGTTACACTCCTTTTTTATGAAAACTTCAACGTAGGTGTAAATGTACTTTTAATAATCACTACCATTGTTAAAATCATATACATCTAAATATATATCTCTTCTCAAAACAAGGGCACTCTTTACATAATACATAGACGAGCTTGTGCTGTCTCTCCACAACGTACAGAGTGCATGCCAGCTATTTGCCCATCTTTTTCAGCAAGTTGTTTTTTGTGGTGAGCTTCCACCTTTTCCTTGTTGATATAGACTAGAGCTGAACTACCTGAAAATATAATATTGCGCAAGTAGAAAACACGGTGTGACAAGATTTATAAGACTGTTATCATATATCTTTGAAAAGGAATATAATTTAAAGTTGATATTGTTTGGAATAATTCCTTGCTTGTCGACGTTTGCTATTCATGTTAAAAAGAATACTCATCCTGGCACAATGTATTTCCATTTGATCATATAAAATAGAAGCCAAAGCAGGCCACTTCTACATGGGAACACACGTTGCCGTTGGTTACCAAGCAGAGTTACCCGCCCTTGATACTCAACTGCCTTCTCGTCAGCATGTGTCGTGGTATCTAGGCCTGGGACAGAGACTTTTTGTGACAATGTAAGGATTCTAATAGCGTGAATAACCAAATTCATGTAGCATAAGTTCTATCCCTTCACAACATATTGCAACACTTGGGATCCGCTTCTGCAGCTTGCCTTATTGCTAACCAGCTCTGGAATATGTATGTATAAGAATATGCTCAGCAAGAGTAATCCTCACTAATCCATATTCCCTGCCACATCCTTAACTCTAACATATAAATTGATGCTTCAGTGTCTAGCAGCGCGGCTTATAATACGTGAGTCCCGTAGAATCGGAGACCAACAATCCCTCTGAATAGTTATTGTGACACTATGTGACACAAAGAATATCTGGAAAACAATGGTGTTTGACCACAAAATCCCACATTAGATCCATATGAGGCATCTGGTCATTGTCAAATTTAAGTTAAGTTACATTCATGGCATTGACTCCCCAAATACAAGCATGACACTCTTCTGGACCTAGGAACTGCAATGAATGGGTTGATGGTTGTGGATGTTCCACACGTGCAGAGCCAACGGTCTAGGGATCAATGGGTCTACTACATGCATGCATTGCGGAGTTGCTGTTCCCAGGGTGGTTCCCAGGATTCTAGTTCTGGAACCATAGTCCCTAGAGCCAATACGGCACAATGGAAAGACGTTGGCACTAGTTTTAGTCATCTTCAGCAGTACTCTAAGTAGTAGTGGTGGTGTCGATAATATGAAGGTGTACATTGTGTTCCAGAACATGGCCAGTGGATCGTGATCCCAGAAGAATGAATTTGAGATTGGAGAGTCGAACATTGGAAGATGGTAGTCGTGTCTTGTAGCGCCCACATCAGTGTTTTGCGTGTTCAGCTGTTAACCAATCACCTAAAAGAAATTCAGATGAAGTTGTCATTATGTTGGCGTGGACTGGTGTCGCCTTGACATCGCGTCTGCGACGACATTTGTAACGCCCGAGATGTGGTGAAACCAGGCCTCTAGTTGCACGCCGGTCAGCAACGTGTAGAAATGTTCTGCCAAACAAGTTACTTGGAGTGTTACCACAGTGGCTGTCACTAATAGTCCTGGCTATTTCCAGTGGATCATAGCTGGAGCGAAGCTTGTGAGTCAATTGGCCTGAGGCGAGAATGTTATTGTCACACCCGTTTAAAGTTTCTCCACTTTCTGAATTTGCAGCTAACGTCTGTGGAGTGCTCACTGGCACATCTGGAATATGTGAATACATAATTAGGTGTCAGGGACGGAGACACCAAGCACATAGAAGTCGTGAAAGTTTTCGTGTGATCACACCCCCAGGGCTAAGACGTTATCACAAGACTGTACTTGGTGAAGGTGTAACTGAAGGCACTGCTGTCACAAACCACGAATGCCCTGGAAGTGGATGGGGCCCTGGATGGGGCCAAGTGGAGTAGCCGCCGATGGAATTGCCATTAGTTAATGTGCAGGAAAACTGTGATGAGTGGTTAAAATAACGTATAGTTCTGCGTGTGAGTAAGATGAAAACGGAAACGGTTTTCTGATAGCCATTCGCAGTAGAGCTCATTTCAAGGATGGTGTTGCTTTCCTTAACGTTGGATCACCCACAGAAAGTGGAATGTGTGTGGACTGCATAGTAATTCTCTGAGCGCCGGTTCCCAAGTAGACACTTGTACAGGGGTAGAAAAGTACATCACCAATCCCAGGACGAAGAGAGGCGCATTTGGGGACTGTTCTGGTGACGATGACATACCAGACACTGATGCACCCATTGTTGCCATTAAATGTGAAGGTGCCATACCTTTGGGAAGCATCAGCAATGTTAGGGTAATTGATTTGCAATATGTCTGATGGCAAGACGTTGTATTCAATGATAGATGAGAATCATCGAAAAGATACAAAGCTCAGGACAATCGCCAGTGTATCGCCAGTGACAGACAAAGCACTGATCCCCAGTAGAGCTCCAATCACTAGCGACAGTCGCCAGGAGGATGCATCCCAGGTATGTGATGACGAGGACCCTTAAAGTGACACCATTCGGCGCGACAGATGGCGATCCAAGGCGAGGAGAAACGCTGGTGTGAGACAGTTCTGGTGACATTGACATCCACCATCGACAGTTTGGACAATCAATCGCGGGAAATCATTTTTTTGTCACGATCACGTAAACATTAATGCACAAATGCATGGTCCAAAATGAAAGATGCCACATTCGTCATTGTAATAGCTTTCTTGAAAGATATCTTTGACGTTTCATTCAGGAAGAGTGTATAATAAACCCAAAGTCAAAGGATATAATTGCCAACAGTTCAAACAACTGTATCACTGGACTGATGAGAAGGGACGTAATGAATAACTCATTACAGAATAAGCAATGGCAAAGAGGACTCTGGATGGACACGTTTTAGATTATGCGTCATATGATCGAAGTGAAGAAAGACATCGGAATATGTTGTGCCAGGATACGAAACAGTATTAGCCTCAGGACTATAACATGTACTTTGGTATATTTATCTTTGGTAAAACGCCTAAAAACATTTACTTGTCAGTGTGTCCAAGACCTACACCATGTATCGATCAGGAACATATGATATGATTTGTCTTTTCTTACTTAGTCCATGTGAATGGGAGTGAAACTACACTGGCTTCAGTAAGCCCAAACCTGGGCGGAAACATTCATATTTCACCACACATCAATCTAGGATAATTCATTGTTAATAAGTGTACATTATTGATATCTGATGCACATTGAAACCTACATGTGTATTAAGTGAAAAAAATCCTTCTCACATCATCTGATGAGCTGCAATTTCACAGCAAATGGTGCTTAGAACCAACCTAAACTAAAACGCCAACATTTTAGTAGATTTTGATTAGTAATATTATATTCAATATGAATCAAGAGGCGTGTGATAGGTTGAGATACCTTCTTCAGTTGAGGTCTCATCAAGTTTCTCCTTGATAAATTGTTGTGTGGAATCGAGGACAGCACACAGTGTCCTGTAGCCTTCAACCCCTTTTTTCTTCAAAATCTCCAGGAACAGTTCACATTGTCTCTCTGGTGCAGCTAGTCTACACCTGTCAAAGTCTTCCTGTGTGAAGACACAGCCCTGGTACAAGGCATCCAGCACAGGGTCGACCTGAAGGTTCGCCTTTAGATATACATGATTCCTTTGCAGGATAACAATATGGGGAATATCCATCCTGAGATGTAATGCGTGCGTGATGGTATCTGTAAAATGAAAACAATACCAGGTATGATGGTTGTTTCACGTGGTGAACATTATTGAGTTTAAATCAATATGTAAATAGCTACCCGATAAACTGCAAAGAGAAATGAATAACAAAGCGTGGTTCATTTCACGAAAAAACATTTTTCTATCATGAAGTCATTGCTGAAGATTCGAACATGCTCTTGCAACTTGATGATGTCATATTTTGGACGACGTTCTGGAAGGGAAATGTCGTGTGGGCTGTTCCCCATAGATGTATCTGGGGTACGCATATAAACGCAGTGGCTGAACGGTCGCATTCAATAGCGGGGGAGATATGAAAATCGGTATGAGGAGAAAATGTACAGATAGTCGACGTTAGGGTTGTGAGAAAATGCGGGAAATACCAAACTTGACAAACCTGTTCTCAAAATGGACTTCTCCGACATTGCCGAGGTCGGATTCTATTGAAGAGTCATCGTAATTATAAAGAAGGTAAAATGGTGTTATATGTACATTTTAATAAAATCCGTAAAAAGGCTGTACATAATTTTGATATATCATATACAAAATATACAATGCGTAGTCGTTGTATACCGTACAATAAAACATTGCAGGGAGAATAACCACTCTGCGCCCCTCGTGTCTTTATTTCTTTTTTAATGTCGGTTATGTGTCTGCATTAAAACTTCAAAGGGCATGTGGCCGGCTGCAATAGGCTTGGTAATGAGTTTCCAGAGGATATGTAAAGCGACAATCATCGTATGTACTAAATACAGTTTGAAGACAGGGTCATAGTTTGAAAGAGGTCAGCACAAACAACCAGTATTAAAGATGTTAGAAGATGATGTGCACAACCTTCCAGAGACTAAACACAAGAAAACAGCTTACAAATTATTGGTGTAATTGAATTAAAACAATTTAAATGTTTAGCAATGAAATATACAATTAAATTGGTCGACACACATTGAGTTAAGTATTTGATAGATATAAGCTTCTCTGTACTTCCAAGTCTGAAATTAGAGAGTAAGTAAGTGAGGGAGTGAGTTTGATTTTACGCCGCTTTCAGCAATATTCCAACAATATCACGTCGGGGGACACCAGAAATGGGCTTCACACATTGTACCCATGTCGGGAATCGATCCCGGATCTTCGGTGTGATCAGCAAACGCTTTAACCACTAGGCTACCCGACCACCCCTGAGGGAGTAAGTAAGACATTGCCTTGCTGTGTAATAATGAAATTACTTCGTACAACAAATTTGTTTCCGCCCAAACCTACGCCTAACCATCTTGAAGTATGAAATCATTTCCACCTACAGCTTTCTAGATGCGTCTTATCTACCCGAACACTAACACTGAACTCAATTTACATCATAAACAGTTGTTTCTTATTGTCTATGAACACATTCAAGGCTTCAAACTCAAATGTCTACAAAATGGGTCGTATGAATATTGTATTTGCTGTGAATCCAAATATATGAGGCGTAAAATACACATGGAATATGACACAGGAGATCTATCGACAGTCAGAAATGGCCTCCGCCATGATCAACAGTGAAACAAAATTTGAACGTCAGTTAAGGTAGAAACTCAACACATGAAGCTCTACGGCATAAACATACAATGTTGAAAATGTTATTTATATCTCACCCGACTTCCAACACAATGTTATCAGTAGGCCAGTATCACGTTACAAAGCTAGAGTTTGTGCTAGTCCCTACATTCATGATATGCAGTGACAGGAATGGCGTCTGATGACATACTTAATATCGGTAGCTTTAAAATGTGTTGGTGGAATGAAATTAAGTCCATGATGTCACACAATACAAGTGTTTATCAAACTACTACAATCACGTGTATGTGTCAAATAAATAAGAAGTCGTAATAGAAAACAACTTGATCACAAATCAGACACAATGAAAGAACCAGTCAAGAGTGATTTTCGTGTTCACTGTGATGTTACTTGAAAGGGGACAAGACGCACACATCCAGTTTGATTTACAATCCGGAAATGACCATATTTGTGTGCAATTGTCCTGTTTATCCATCTAGCACTTGATGTGTGACGCACGATGACAATGTCTCAGATGTTTCACACAGTATTACAACATCTAAACCTAGACAGAAAATGGTTAGAATAGACACCGATTAGACGTTACCCACAGATATATCTGATACACCCGAAGACGGCAGAAGATGCACGTAGGCAACAACTCTCTATCTGGAACATGTCGACATTGTTCAGTTGTACAAATTACGCAACGCGCCGACCTTAATGTCTGCTGATAGTCGCGTGTGGCCATGCAGTGAACGAAACATGAGAATAATCCGTATGAGAATATGTAAGCTAGCGTCGCCAACGTCATACTCGGCCTCAAGGTATGGATATTTTAGAAAGTGTGAAGCCCGACTATGGCACTATAATGACCCACTACAAGACAATAACATAGAGTTCATACAACAGCCATACACAGAGAGGACTCTCTGAGATCATTTGCTAACACAGGCTATAACATGACCAGTTAAACAAATGAAAAATATTTACGCAAGCGAGGCCTCCCTTATAAAAGCTCTTCGTTTGCTATAATTTTCATGTCAGCCTAAGCCAAATGTCTTACCCCAGAAGACGGCTCAGGTCTTCAACACATCAATGTCATACAGAATAAAGAATCCGCTACCTTTTCAAGTGGGCGAGGGCCTTGCTCACAGTTCAAAATCTAAACGCATGTCACGTGGTTACAAACAAAGCCATAAATGAGGAATGTAGTAGGTCAAAGTTGTCGCCATGTTGCGTAGTACATTACTGTGTCACACTGACATTGACGGACTAGATTTTCCTTAGCAAGTGATGTTCCTAACATGCATTTTCTATCCATAAACTTACACAAAATACACAGCTGATACAATTGACTTTTCCATAGCCTCAAAGAATAGAGTGAGTGGATTTGGTGTATTTCTGTTTTGAACTGTATTTTCAGTTATATCACGGTGTGTCAGCTTAATATGGGAAGAAAGCCTGCATTGATGCAAATCTTAGATGCTACAAATTCAAACCCACGAGTACGGCTATGTGCTGACAAGCCACGAATCATGATCGGAGTGATTCTGGGATTCGAACCTACGACCACAGGAATTGTTCAAATGCAATTCCCCAAAAGTTGGTTGTGAGAAAAAGTGTTTCATGTTACGTGGCAGAAGAGACCGCAATCACGAGAGCTTGTATAATTATAATTATCTTTATCTTAATATTATATAACTCGCTGATAAAACATAGAGTGTGTGGCTTATGGATACAGAGTGAAACTCGTTAGTGTACACACTGTCATTCGCGAAAATCCACCTTTCAGTAGATTGCTGCCAATGCGTATATGTCTGTGAAGTTACCTATATCTGTACCAAAGATTCGTTAATCCGGACATTTAAGAGCTAGAGGGGAATGCTACCGTCCAAATAAGTCGTTGCACTGTCCTCCCATAACTCATTGTTAGTGCATAACACTCCAGAAATGTTGAGGTAACAGGATTGGGTAAAATGCAATAAACACACGCCACATCACGTGAGTGGTATAGAGATCGGAGCATAGTAACCTGAGAAAACAAAATATCAATGAAGGGAGCTCACCTTCTGGTCAATAGCAAACATACCAACTTACAACCAATTGACTTGTTTGTGTAGGTTTTGTCGAATCCAGTTGCTCGCTTAGCAAGTGAAGTAGTCCGACTTATGATCACAATTATGATGTCCTTCAAGCCATTCAAATTACAAGAACAGAGATTGTATATACGTGTATTAAGTCAACATCGACATGATACACTTAATCTATATGTGCATGTTTAATATCTTCGAGGGTTGAAATAAAAGTTTTGAGGCTCAAATATAAGAAATTGCGTAAAAGTGAAATATTTTATTTACGACATAAACACGAGTCAGCTAAATAAACTGTTTCGCTGTTTCATGTCTGTAAAATAAGAGCCAATGATCTTTGGAACATGCTTAAACTTGAGTAACATGCACTGATCATGAAAATATTTTATAGTTAATTTCCCACCGTGTCGCCGAATTTGATCAAATCAAACAATGCGTGTTTAAACCCCTCTGGCGACACGTTTTCTGACTTTGCAATCATTCACACATTCAAAATATTGTTATATGACAGTGTATTTTATTGTTGAAAAGTGTAGCTGTGTTGCACTGCATATATCAGGATTCAAAATGTCTCACATGTATAGGCCCTCTTACTCATTGGCTTGGCAAAAAGATGAAGTTTGTGTTTAGGACAGTAATGGTCAAGCTGCTTTTGTTAAAGCCATTCTCGCGAATTCCCCTTTTCTCAAAGCACCAAACTTTCAAAAAACATCTTTCAAAACAGCTGTAGAAGCTAGTGACGTTGGTGCTTGAGCTGTCCTGTTGCAGGAAGATGCATCAGGCTTTAATCATCCTGTTTGTTATTATTCACGAAACCTGTACAAACATCAAAGAAATGATTCCAATATTGAAAAATATACTCTTGCTCTATTGTTGGCTTTGCAACAATCTAAGTGTACTTGGGTACTACTATGTTTTCTATTCAAGGGGGCATTGGTGGCCCTGTCGTCTAAGGCGTCGCGATTCACTATGCAGAGTTGCATCCCTTGGGCACGCCAGAAACCTTTGATTGTGGGTTCGAATCCCGGTTCGCCCCGATTATGTTTCTAGGTTTGTCAGCACAATACCCGTGCTCATGGATTTCACCGATGTGGTAGACGTCTGAGACCTGCATCACTTCGGGCTTTCCTCCCACATTAAGCTGACACGCCGCGATATAACTGGAATACTGTTAAAAGTGGCGTTAAACCCAACTCACTCACTCACTCCTATTCAAGTGTACACTGATCACATTCCACTGACTGTTCTTCATAAAACGCCTCTCTTTGCAAGAATTTTAATGTGGCAGTCCCCCTTACTAATTTGCTTGGCAAAAAGATGAAGTTTGTGTTTAGGACAGTAACTGTCAGGCTGCTTTTGAGAATGTTAAAGCCATTCTCGCTGGAGCTGTCCTGTTGCAGGAAGATGCATCAGGCTTTGATCATCCTGTTTGTTAGTATTCACGAAATATTTACAAACATCAGAGCAATGATTCCAATATTGAAAAATAAACTCTTACTCTATTGTTAGCTTTGCAACAATTTGAAGTGTACTTGGGCACCACTATGTTTTCTATTCAAGGGGGCATTGGTGGTCCAGTCGTCTCAGCCGCCGCGATTCGCTGTGCAGAGTTGCATCCCTTGGCAAGCCAGAAACCTATGATTGTGGGTTCGTGACACGCCGCGATATAACGGGAATACTGTTAAAAGTGGCGTTAAACCCAACTCACTCACTCACTCACTCACTCACTCCTATTCAAGTGTACACTGATCACAATCCACTGACTGATCTTCATAAAACGCTTAATGTGCTGGAGCCTCTCTTTGCAAGAATTTGAATTATACATTAAGCATATCAAAGGCAAAGTCAATGTTATTGCTAATGCATTGTCTCGAGTTCGAACGCTCTTTATCCGAAGGGAGAGTGTAATGCAGTGTATTTTGTTTGTTTCATGTGAGGATCGCTCATCATTCCTGATTTAACGCCTTGCCCATCTGCTTGACCACTGTCGCCGCTTGGTGAATATATAGTATTATCACTGACTTTTTCTGTCTCCATTGTAATTTGTATTTGATACAATACACTGTCATTGAATATTGCACTAGCGCTCGATTGTGTACTGCCTTTGTAGTTACTGTGCAGTAATTTGAGTTGATTTTTAAATCTGGTTAATGTTGGATTACAATTGTTAATTGCATACCATTTGTTGGTTGTTTGTTGGTTTCACAGTAGGATTTTTACGTATATATTTCTGGGTTAACATATTGTTTCAAAATTAGTGAGTGATTTGCGGGCGGGTGGAAAGGTGTATTCGTGTATTGGATCTGTGTTGGTTGTTTGTTTAGTGCGTGAGTGCGTTTGTGCGTGGATGCGTAGGTGCGTAAGTGCCTAGATCTTTTGCGCAGCTTTGGCAATATTCCAGGAATATCACGTCGGGAATGTCTGAAATTGGCTTCACACATTGGATCATTTGGTGAACATTAATAGAGAAAACAGACATCAACACACTGAGCCATTCCGCTAAACGTGTTGGAAGTGATCCAGAACTACGAAATGGCCACTCAGGTGTGACGTTGTGTGTCCAAATGTGTTGTTTATTGTGAAGGAATAAGGACGTGGCATGCTGACCTAGATCGGTATGTGCACAGTGGTATGAGAGAGAGGGTCCGTTTATAAACACATGACTGACAGGGTGTAGCGCCGGGTGCTTTGACGAAACATAGATGGTATAACGCGTAAGATTTACGTCCCTTATTGAAACCAGTTTGTCTTCTATTGCCATACACCCCATGAAGATCCGTGTTAAAATAGGTTTTCAGCAACCCATGCTTGCAGTAAGAAGCGACCATGCTTGTCGTAAGAGACGACTTACCGGATCGGGCGGTCAGGTTCCTAAATTAGTTGTGACTGTTTATATACCCAGTCTGTGCTGCCCCTCTCATTTACTCCAGTATGTGCTGTCTCTCTCATTCACTCCAGTCTGTGCTGCCTCTCTCAATCAGCCCGGTCTGTACTGCCACTCTCATTTACTCCAGTCTGTGCTGCCTCTCTCAATCAGCCCGGCCTTTGCTGCCCCTCTCATTCATTCCAGTTTGTGCTGCACTTCTCATTGACTCCAATTTGTGCTGCACCTCTCATTCACTCCAGTCGGTCCTGGCCCTCTCACTCACTCCGCTCTGTGCTGCACCTCTCATTCACTCCAGTGTTTGCTGCCCCTCTCATTCACTCCAGTCTTTGCTGCCTCTCTCATTGACTCCAGTTTGTGCTGCACTTCTCACTGACTCCAATTTGTGCTGCACCTCTCATTCACTCCACTCTGTGCTACACCTCTCATTCACTCCAGTCTGTGCTGCACCTCTCATTCACTCCAGTCTGTGCTGCACCTCTCATTCACTCCACTCTGTGCTGCACCTCTCATTCACTCCAGTCTGTGCTGCACCTCTCATTCACTCCACTCTGTGCTGCACCTCTCATTCACTCCGCTCTGTGCTGCACCTCTCATTCACTCCAGTCTGTGCTGCACCTCTCATTCACTCCAGTCTGTGCTGTCCTTCTCATTCACTTCAGTATGTGCTGCCCTAACCTCTCATCTATTCCAGTCTGTTCTCCCTCTCATTCACACCAGCCTGTGCTGCCCCTCTCATTCACTCCAGTCTGTGCTGTCCCTCTCATTGACCCCAGTCTGTGCTGCCCCTCTCATTGATTCCAGTCTGTGCTGTCCCTCTCATTGACTCCAGTCTGTGCTGCCCCTCTCAATCAGCCCGGTCTGTGCTGCCCCTCTCATGCACTCCAGTCTGTGCTGCCCCTCCCTCTCATTCACTCCGCTCTGTGCTGCACCTCTCATTCACTCCAGTCTGTGCTGCACCTCTCATTCACTCCAGTCTGTGCTGCACCTCTCATTCACTCCAGTCTGTGCTGCACCTCTCATTCACTCCAGTCTGTGCTGTCCTCATTCACTTCAGTATGTGCTGCCCTAACCTCTCATCTATTCCAGTCTGTTCTCCCTCTCATTCACACCAGCCTGTGCTGCCCCTCTCATTGACCCCAGTCTGTGCTGTCCCTCTCAATCAGCCCGGTCTGTGCTACCCCTCTCATTCACTCAAGTCTGTGCTGCCCCTCCCTCTCATTGACTCCAGTCTGTGCTGCCCCTCCCTCTCATTCACTACAGTCTGAGCTACCCTTCTCATTCAGTCCAGTTTGTGCTGCCCCTCTCTCTCATCCATTCCAGTCTGTGCTGCCCCTCCCTCTCATTCACTACAGTCTGTGCTGCCCCTCTCATTCACCCCAGTCTGTTCTGCCCCTCTCGTTCACCCCAGTCGGTGCTGCTTCTTTCATTAACTCCAGTCTGTTCTGCCCCTCTCATTCACTCCAGTCTGTGCTGCCCCTCTCATTCACTCCAGTCGGTGCTGTTCCTCTCATTCACTCCAGCCTGTGATGCTTCTTTCATTCCCTCCAGTCTGTGCTGCCCCTCTCATTTACTCCAGTCTGTGCTGCTTCTTTCATTCACTCCAGTCTGTGCTGCCCCTCTCATTCACTCCAGCCTGTGCTGTCCTTCTCATACCTTACAGCCTGTGATGCCATTCTCATTCACTCCAGCCTGTGCTGTCCCTCTCATTCACTACAGCCTGTGATGCCGCTCTCATTCACTCCAGCCTGTGCTGTCCCTCTCATTCACTACAGCCTGTGCTGCCCCTCTCATTCACTCCAGCCTGTGATGCCCTTCTCATTCCCTCGTCTGTGCTGCCCCTCTCGTTCACCCCAGTCGGTGCTGCTTCTTTCATTAACTCCAGTCTGTTCTGCCCCTCTCATTCACTCCAGTCTGTGCTGCCCCTCTCATTCACTCCAGTCGGTGCTGTTCCTCTCATTCACTCCAGCCTGTGATGCTTCTTTCATTCCCTCCAGTGTGTGCTGCCCCTCTCATTTACTCCAGTCTGTGCTGCTTCTTTCATTCACTCCAGTCTGTGCTGCCCCTCTCATTCACTCCAGCCTGTGCTGCCCCTCTCATTCTCTCCAGCCTGTGCTGTCCTTCTCATACCTTACAGCCTGTGATGCCATTCTCATTCACTCCAGCCTGTGCTGTCCCTCTCATTCACTACAGCCTGTGATGCCCTTCTCATTCACTCCAGCCTGTGCTGTCCCTCTCATTCACTCCAGCCTGTGCTGTCCCTCTTATTCACTACAGCCTGTGATGCCCTTCTCATTCACTACAGCCTGTGCTGCCCCTCTCATTCACTACAGCCTGTGCTGCCCCTCTCATTCACTCCAGCCTTTGCTGTCCCTCTCATTCACTACAGCCTGTGCTGCCCCTCTCATTCACTCCAGCCTGTGATGCCTTTCTCATTCACTACAGCCTGTGCTGCCCCTCTCATTCACTCCAGCCTGTGATGCCTTTCTCATTCACTACAGCCTGTGCTGCCCCTCTAAACGAATCCACTTTATTGTGACAATAATCAGTTTCTAGGAACTCTTCGGCCATATCAGTGTGCACAGATGGTATAAGTAGATTACACGGGATTTTCACGAAGAAGGCATGACCACATATGCAAGAAATACAAAAGATGAAAAATGTGTTGCAACATTGAAATATTTGAATCTGTATTCCAGATTAACATTTTGTGGCATCCAGTGTACTGCACTGCAGCATCCGGAATAGCACAAAGAGGAATCGGCATATGGCACATGAAATGGGGTTTGGCACCCCTGTTACATCTATGAGAGGGACCGAAAGAACTGCAAGATTGTTTTCACATTTTGAGACAGAGCTGTTACTCATTGTGAAGACTTGCCTCCCTTAGCTGTGCCAGGATTGGAGGATAGTAGGTTCAGATCTGAGATTTGTCCTGATTATGATCTTGAATTTGTCAGCATCATACTCATGTTCCGACCAGACAGCTGTGATGTAACTGGCATACTGTTGAAAGCAGCATTAAATCCAACTTACTGGCCCTACCCTAACCTATTCATAAACAACAAACAGATTCCTTCATTCCGTGGGGGATGAAAAATAGAATAGATCCTCGGTGTGTCATACTTGGGATAGTAGTCAACTGACTGGAACATGTTGCACCTAGACAATGGAATTAATTATCTGTGTTGTCTCGCTATAAGTTGTCAGTAAATGGTGGGTTGATCGTTATCGTAATTGATATTCAGAGTGTAATGGTCTGCCTGTGCTAGTGGTTTATTGGTAGTGTGTCTGTTCGGAGAGCAGAGGCCCTGGGTTTCGATCCCCGGCCAGTTCATACCAAAAGACGTTTACAAGGATGACACTTGCTGTTCGCCTGCCGGGCGCTCGGCATTAAGGGGCCAAAACAAAGAGTCGATTTGGAATTGGTTTTCGGTGTCTGAGGGGAGTATTCATGTTGAAACTGCGGCATGTCATCTCAGTTGGGAACCACTATAAAATTGGCTCTAACCCGGTATAGAACAGACAGACAGACAGACACAATGCAATGTTAAACCCCTTACCCCTCACTGGAGTGAAATGTTTGTTACTGATTAAAATATCCTGGTACACAGTGATTTGACAAGCCCTACAGGACCACAATTTCACGATGAACGGAAAGAGGGAAGCATGTGCACGACGTGCACGTGAAAAGCTGTGTTTGGATGTATTGTGACAGAATCGTTGCACATCATTATTAGCGAGCACAACAACATTGACGACTGAAGAAATAGGCAGATGCGTAGGCATTCTTGAAACTATGTCTCGTCACCAACGTGTTTGGTGTCTGCAGGGCATTGGCATTGGCATTCGGATCAGCTACCCAGTGACATACATCCTTTATGTGTTCCTTCACACACCAGGGAGACAGGTTCTCCTTATTGCAGCAAGACGTTTTATGCTTCGCCGCGCGGATGGTAGACGTCGTGTTTACAGGAGTCACGGAGAACGTTCTGCCCGAAACTGCAGACAGGAAGAGGACCGATTTGGCGTTGGAAGCGTGATGATCCGAGCAGACATCTACAATGGTAGAACAGACTCAGTGCAAGCTCAAGGGATGAGATTCCTCGGCCTCACGTCCTTTCCATTAGGCAAAAAGCGAACGTCATTTTCAAACAAGAAGACGCCCGACCTCACACGGCAAGACTGACAACAGCCTTTTTGAGGAATCACAACATCCGGCTCCAGGCATGGCCCCCCAGCTGCAGGTCTCCAGGTTTAAACCCAATCGAACATTTATGTGATGCACTGATGGACTGGATCAACGACTGCAAGCACGTCAGCAACATCCACAGAACCTCCGACAGTTGGCACAAGCATTGCAGGAAGAGCACTGCAATCCCCAGGGCACAATTCGGGATCTGATTGCTTCCATGGGGCCAGTCAGTTTGGGACCCTAATGGTGGTCATACAGGATATTGAGCACAGATGACCTTCACGTTGAACTCTACCCCTGTGTGCGATATGGAACATGTGTCAATGACAATGATGTGTGTTAATTTAGAACAATCGATTACCATCTGTTGATTAATTATATAAATGTAATATATATATGTAAATATGATATACATCTACAATCACTTTTGCGGGTTTTTTTCAGAGTACATATTGATTTCAAATGGTAATTTGTTTTTCTTATTAATGTATACAATATATATCAATATATATGGGGTTTAGAAGAACATCAGAGTTGTACCAAAGTAAAACAGAGTATTTTGGAATATTCTACTGCCCCAAATTCTTAACAAGCTTGCAATCCCAATGTGCTTGAAGTTAGGATTTAGGAGCATCATCATGCAGTTGAGCAGATGGGATTCTAAACGGGTACTAACTTAAAGTGGATATTTGATTATCCAGACAATTTCTCAGGAAAAAAGTCTGAATAAAAGTGATTCATGGTAAGTGTGTGTTTTTTTACCCGGTATAGCATTTAAACAATACAAATCCTGTTTATGGCAATATGTTAGAACTTTAGTGCTGGAGAGTGATTCAGTCATGGTAGACATGCGAAGAGTATTTCCAAGCATGACAATCCCTGACAAAACAAATGTCCAGTGGAATTCCCTTTTTTAACTTACACCTATATGATCCCATGTTTTTCAGGTGAACAGTTGACGTGCACTTGCGAACACATTTCGCGAACACCTGGTATTAGCACTACATTTGAACCCCATTATCTCGAACCCTTACTGACCAGAGAAATAGTTCGACCTATCAAGGGTTCGACACATCAAAACATGCAAATATATTGTGCAATATTTGGAAAGAAATAAGCAATAAAATCAGAAGCATGTGTCACAGATAGAGGATAGTATATGAGTTCATGTCATACTATGTTTATAACTCGAGTGTCGTAAACGTTTTATGACCTGAACATGAATGTAATGTTCTCTTTATTACCGAAGAAGATGTCTACATACAGAGACAGGACTACAGGACAGGAAGTCGCAACATTAGCAGTACCACAATAAGTCGACTGACGTCAATAATCTTCAGATATGACGTCGCTTCTAGTGTGACGTCATTCCAACCTCAAGTCACAATAGGTGGCACGAGTGGCCCAGTCGTCTAATGCCCCCTTTTACTACGACCACGAATATCCAGAATCACCCCCAATAGGAATTTTTTCATGTTCGTAGATAAATCTTAATCATTTTTTGAAGTTATGAATCTTATTTTATTCCCAAACATTCGTACAGTTCGCGGGAGTTCGTCGAATCGCCGAGAAAGTTTTTGCTTGTCAAACACTTTCGTGGAAGAGTCCCCGAAATGCAATTTCGTAGCTGTATCGTAATCCATTCTTAATCAATTCTTATGTTCTGTAACAACTTCGTAATCGAATCTTTTGCATTCTTGGCTATTTCTAGCGATTCGTGGCTCCCAAAGTTTCTTGTCTTCCAGGGGCGGTCGGGTAGCCCAGTGGTTAAAGCGTTGGCTCGTCACGCCGAAGACCCGGGTTCGATTCCCGACATGGGTACAATGTGTGAAGCCCATTTCTGGTGACCCCAGCCGTGATATTGCTGGAATATTGCTAAAAGCGGCGTAAAACCATACTCTTGTCTTCAACCCGAAAACATCCCGAAACAGCCACGAATGTCCCGAGTCAACTACGAATCATGTGAGAAATAAGTAAGAACAACATTCGGCATATTTGTAACTTAGTAGTAGGTGATTCTTACAATTCGTGCATGATCCGTACATGAATCTTGTAATTCCTACATGTTTCTTAAACCGTTCCTGGTTATGTTTCTAGGTTTGTCAGCACCATACCCGTGCTCGTGGGTTTTACCGAAGTGGTAAACGTCTGAGACCTGCATCACTTCGGGCTTTCTTCCCACATTAAGCTGACACGCTGCGATATAACTGGAATACTGTTAAAAGCGGTGTTAAACCCATCTCACTCATTCACTCACTAGGGCACCCTAGGGCACATTTGATTTTTTATGAACCTCGATATGTTTGCCCTCGTAGTTAATAAATACATTTACGCATCTATATACATTTTATTTACATCACTTGAATATCATGACATGATAAAATAATAAGATTAAATAAATATGTACATTTATCAACATACAGAACACTCGACCAGTCGACTTGGCACCACCGTGTGCTAAATACATGAGGGATGGTGGCATTGTCAACATAGTGTATCTGCCTGGTTAAACCTGGTATTTCACTGGAGTATGGACACAATGAAGTTCGAGACAACGAGTTTAGAACGTAGTTACTGCATATCAAATTATTTCAAAGCGATACAGGCAGGACTGGCAGAGACAGCAGCAAGCATGGCCTAAGTTTAAAATGGCGCCGTATCCTAAGAGTGACATTTTATATTGTGCATTTCTGCAAACTTCATTGTTGGATGTAGACCAAGTGCTGCACTGCAGCAATTCTTTGAACCCTACATTTTTAAGAACTCATATCAATGTGTATCGAGAACCAAGTTGTTAAAACCAATTATGTTACCGAAAGTAGAGCTGTGTTCGGATTGTATGGGCACTTTAGGAATATACGTTTGAAACTATTCGTGCAGATCAAATGAAAATACTATAAAAAACACTCGTATGGGGATTCAAAACTCTCCTCACTCACAGCAGGACACATTGTCATAAAGAAACAGACAATTCAGTGAACTTAACTACACAGCTGTACATAAGGGCCGCCATGTAAACTGATATATTATATGCCCGCTTCAATCATTTTCATCACTTACATCAAAAGTGGAATATATTTAGAGGTGAGGTGAGGTGAAATTGGGTTTAACGTCGCGTCCAAGATTATTACACTTATATAGCACGTGTATGTGTCTGGCCGCTTGTACTAGTCCAGACTGATGCCGATGTATAGTGCTAGCACACTGAGATACCATGCCGCAGTTTAACATGAATACCCCACTCAGACACAGTATACTGACTCCGAGCCGACCAGTCCTTGTTTTAGCCCCTTAATGCCGAGCGCCAGACAGGGTAACAACAAGAACCATCTTTTAACGTCTTTTGGTATGACGCGACCGGGGATCGAACCCCGGACCTTCAGCTCTCTGGGCGGACGCTCTACCTTTAGGCCAAATATATTTAGATACATCTGTCAATTTCAAATCAACACTATTCATGTGGGTATTTAAAATGGTTATTTTACAGAATGGAAGCGAAATATGTCCACATATTCATGATTGAAAAACGTTTTACACAGTTGACTTGTGACATTTTCCAGAAATGTGTGAAATGTTCATAAACTGATCAGTGAGTGAGTGAGATGGGTTTAACGCCGCTTTTAACAGTATTCCACTTATATCGCGGCGTGTCAGCTTAATGTGGGAGGAAAGCCCGAAGTGATGCAGGTCTCAGACGTTTACCACTTCGGTGAAACCCACGAGCACAGGTATGGTGCTGACAAACCTAGAAACATAATCGGGGCGAACAGGGATTCGAAGCCACAATCATCGGTTTCTGGCGTGCCCAAGGGATGCAACTCTGCAAAGCGAATCTCGGCGCCGAAGACGACTGGGCCACCCGTGCCCCCCATAAACTGATCGGTTATTATATATTAATAATCATAACAATACTCATGTATGGATATAAAATGTTTCTAATACACAACAGAAACCAGTTATGGAGCAAACCAACACATTTAGCTAACCTTGTTATATGTTCGTACACAACAAACAACACATGAACAGGTTACTTCTAGGACCTCCCTTTCACTATTGTATTGTATTTGACAGTTTGAGTAGATATGTCACATTCACAAGTTTACACAGTGCCATGTTCAGTTCATTCCTTAGGCCAGGGCTTCATTAATCAGTGATCTTTTTGTGTCAGTCATGACGATCTCCTCCCCGCTAATCAACTTCATGGTGACTGTGACGAGATCTGGCCGCCCAACACCAAACACAGGGAGAAGAGCCTCAGGAAACTCTACATCAGCCTTTGCTAGAACAACCTCCCTGTCCAGATCGATAAAGGCGACTCTACCCCTCCCAACATCCAGCACAACTCCATAGTGGAGGGTGGCCTGTGTGCCGTGTGTGTCAGACATTGTGTTACTGTAACACTTCCCCAACTCCCCTTCCTGCCACACCCTGGTACAGATACTCCCCGAGTGTGTGGTGCAGCTCCTTACAGTGAAACACCAGGAGCGGCGCTGTGGATAAACATACATATCACTGTCCACCTGGCTCTCCTCCACTACACCCATCTCCAGGGTAGGGAACCCACGCAACGCATACAATGCACTCCCCAAACCCACCCTGGAGTGGGTTTCCCAGTATCTGGCTGTGTTGGGGGCAGGGGTGACACTAGAGGGGGATGGATAAAGTGGGATGGGGGTGGAGGTACACGTGCCCCTATATTTCTGCAGCCTGCGCCTGTCACGTGACCGTGTGGCGCGCGGTGAGTTGACCAGCTCACCGTCTGTCGTTACATGGCACACGTCTGTGTTGGCTCGATCAGCGTCCAGTTGGAGTTTAGGACAAGGAAATATAGATTTTATTTGTAGTTTAGCACTTGCACTTACTACAATGAATCATTTTGTTTATGATTTTTGTTACAATGATTCCAAAAACAGCGCTATAATTGATCGGCTGCCATTTTCATCTGCCTACGAGTTTAATGATAACTGTACTCTTAATTTAAATAATAACGCTGTGATATAATTTGGATGGGTGCTCAAATTGTTTGTTATACATTTTTGCACGCATTGATAAACAAATACACGCTATTTTAGATACGTTTTTACAAAGTTGCATCTGACCTACTTTGCTGTGTCTAATAGACTCCCACTGCCTAATTATGTAAATGTTTCAAAGTTATTTCACGATTAAACTATCATTGTAGGGATTCTAAACTCCCATTATACATAATAGTAAAGACTGAGTTTGACAAAAGTGCTGTTTCGTGATATTTTTACATTCGAGTGTTCAACAGACACAGTGTGAACAGGTAACTTCTACGTCCGCTTCAATCACTGAACACAGTTTAAGCGCACTCGCTGGGCGGGGAGTTTGTCAAGTGTATTGACTGGGATAAGTATTTGTGAATGATTTGTATAAACAGTTATATTATTATTATGACATTGCATAACAAAATCCATTGTTTACGGACAATCCCGGACTAATTCACACTTATTCCATCTGGTATGTGATAATGGTGACTTACATTCATCTGAAACCTACCTCACCCTGCTGATGATGGAAAAGTCATCAAACCGGCCCAGAGATTCACAAATATGGAACAGCTTAAAATTTAAATACGGGCTACTCCCTATTCCCTATCCACTGCCTTCCAATTGTCTTAATCAACTCTCTGTGTCCATCAATTATATACTGTATAAACTTTGATGTTAATAAGTATATATACCTATGTTGTTTAGCACTATTCATCACTTGCTTGATAGGATGTGTTAGGATCTACACCGAAACGTCGCACTAATTGTAATAAAGAAGTTGTTCATCCATAGAACTCGTCTTACTTCAAAATGACAATTCTTGTCAAAATTCCTCAGTTAACATGGACATGATTCTGTACCTTTTATTTATGAAATGTCATTTTTATTTCGGCCAAAAACACAGGTGTTATTAAGAAATAAACAAATACTATGTTATTAGAGAAAAAGGCACTCACACATGTTTCACATTAACAACCTTTCACCACCCAAGAAATCAACATCAAAGTTACATGTATATTTGTTTTTGTACATTGAATGAGTGAGTGAGTGAGTAAGTATGGTTTTACACCGCTTTTAGCAATATTCCAACAATATCACGGCGGGGGACACCAGACACGGGTTTCACACATTGTACCCATGTCGGGAATCGAACCCGTGTCTTCAGCGTGACGAGCGAATATATGTACATAGTTAATGTGATTCACATGAGTGAATATTGTAAATAAGCCACTTTTAGCAATATTCCAGCAATATCACGTTGAGGGACTCCAGAAATGGAATTCACATACACATTGTACACATGTGGGGAATCGAACCCTCATCTTTGACGTGACGATCAAACTGGCCTAACTCACCGCTATATGAGGTGCTTCTATAAAAAAGCTGAACTTTTACAAGTGTTACATATGTGGTGGTAGACTAAAAAATAATAAACATAATTAAAGCAAACACACAAAAGGAGTAAACGCAAATTGGCTAGGACATTGCTTATTGTGTTGTCACACATATGTGATAGCACCTCAAAACAATAAAAATCAATAAAAAATCAAAGAAGTGCAAAGTTCAAGTTGGCTGGTTGGCTAACTGAAAATTGCTACGCAAATGGGAAGTAATGCCTTGTCAATTATATGATTGTTTAGTCTTTGTTTTGACATCCCAAATTTCCCGGATAATGTCGAGGTCATGATAGATCAGCTCCACCTTATGACGTCTACATTTCCCGGTTGTTTGGGTACTGAAGTGAGGATGTCAGATTATTCACATTTTGTGGAAAGACACATTGCGTTTACATCTAATCTTTTTTATCAAGGACTAACCCTCACAGGCCTGGTCAAGACAATCCAGATATCCTATGACAGACGTTCAGAGGAATTTACCAAGTGTGACACGCTAATTGTCAAAATATGGGCGACGATGTTTCCTACTATGACCTCTATAGGGAGTGTTTACACATCCCCACACACTGACATTCACCTGAATAGATAGGTTGGTCATGCTTGGTGACTTGGTGAACAGCGTAGCGTCGTATCCCGACAGCGTGGGTTATTGTTCATGATACTGATCACTGGATTGTCAAATCAGGACTCGATTGTTTACAGGCCGCATTCGTATTGGAGGAGTATTGTTGGGTGCGATGTTAGGAAAAACACGAAAACATGTAATTCTTCTAAAAATTGCCGGGTGCCACTGGTAGAGCAGGACGTCCATTTTCGCGGAAACCTGGTGTCATCAACTAATTTTCGGTGATTCGGTCACATACTTCATCACTATTTTGCCTTTACTGCCAAACATAATATGTTTCTTTAGATAATCGAGACTGAATATTCTCAGAATGATTTGAATTGTATGCTTGGAGCCTATTTCTTTAAGCGAGTAAGTGAATATGGTTTTACACTGCTTAGAAGTATTCCAGCAATAACACAGCTCGGAACACCAGACATGGCCACACACAGTGAACCTACATGGACACTTGACACAGAATATGGGTGAATCTGATTGCTCAGCCGATATAAACAATATTTGTGAGTTTCCAGCACATTGTCTTTTCATCATACGCCATTGATTTGTGCTACCTATCAATGTTTTCTTGTGTTTCACCCAGCTCACCTTCTGCCGGTACTACACTACAGCTTTCTACAGTTCTGGAAGATGCTCCCACAGAAAACATACATGAATGAGAACTAGAGGTGTAACGATACGGGACGGTCGCGATACGATACGTATCGCGATACAGGGGTCGCGATACGATACGTATCACGATACAGTGTTTACTAGTACAAGCTAAGCCAAGTTGATGTCTTTCTGCTCTCTAAAAGATGTGACAAGTACAGTTGGAGAATATATAAGGTGTTTATTTACTGTTATAGCATCTTGTCAGCAATACAGTATGTTTTACTGAAACAACAAACTGGCTTTGAAACTGTTCAACGTATTTCATGTTTAAAAGTACCGTATTTTCTTGAGTATAGTGCGCAACCCCCCTCTAGCGGGTTCAATATTTTGGAAAAAAAAGAAATTTGAATATTATGCGCAGAAAAAAAATACACCGTACCCCTTCAGCGAAGTGTGGCAAACGAACGGGTGATGAGAGACTTCGTCAGTACAAATTCGAAATTTGAGATAAAAAATCACCAGACATGTTGATTTACCGTTTAAATTGTATTTTTTGTTCAGCTAGGCATTGTTTTATATCCAGGGATTAAGATTACCTTGTGTATTTTGTCGTAAACTAAGCCGGACACAGCAACCAGCTGTACACACGTTTTCTTGGAATCTACCGGTGATTCGGTCAAGACACACCAAATGATATAACTTAACAGGATTTTAATGCAAGGATCGGCAAAAGTTGTATCTGAAAGTATTTTTTATCAGCAATAATATATTCCAATATCTTGTTAATTTAGATGCAGCTTTTACTAAACATATTTAAAATAATAATAACCCTAAGCGAAGCAGCTGATCGCTATTGCCGGGTATTATTTTTAACATGGAACCAGTCTGACCAGTCACCGTCCAGGCTCCCGTGCACGTGATCGCGAGATTTTCGTGTTGACATAGAATCGTCCAACAAAAACAAATATGGCTTTTAACGAATCAAAGTATGGCATTTATGATATATGTATCCATTCTCTGTCAACAAGAGTTTGTTTCAAGGCGTCAATAGCGGTAACCTGACCGTGGTTGCTGTTAATAACGGTGAGTTGTGCGATCTTTCGATCGCTTCAGACACGATTTCGCCGAAATTAATTAAAACAATATGAAAAGGAATTTGGAATAAAATTAATGAAATAAGTTACAAACATAAGTCCAAATATACAAAGAACACTTTTTCTAGCCAGACAGTGTAATTACCTGAATAATTTGAGAACTTCAGTATGGATTTGTTGACATGGTATTTCCGGTGTTACGTGCTCACGGTAATGTCTTTCCATGGGGGAAAAAACATCAAAACTCATTAATTCGTGTATAATGCGCACCCCCTTCTACACAGCTGTTTTTGTGAATAAAGTGCGCACTATACTCAAGAAAATACGTAAGTAAAACTGTGTTATGAAAATATCGTATGTATCGCGATACATGCTTTCAAAATGGATGCATCGTATCGTGGGCTGTGCATCGGGATACAATACTGTATCGCCGTATCGTTACACCACTAATGAGAACACCCATACGATTGCAAAACTGGAAAGTACAACTGCTGGAGTGGTAGTGGAGTAGCCTTGTGTTTAAAGGGTTACCATGTTCACGTCGGGTTTGACTCCCAACAAGGGTCGAATGTGTGAAGCCCATTCCATGTGTTCCCAGCCATGATTAATTCCTTAACCTCACTACAACTGCTGGAGGTACAAGGGTCCAACGCGTGACTTGTTTTGATCCCTTTGGTATTAATCTTTTCATTTACATTTACATGTTCCGTTTACGTCATGGACCTCTGGTCATTATAAAGTCGCATCCAGCACACCGGTGATTGATAACACGTACTACGATCAACGCCGGTGACACACGATGGTAATACAGGTAACACATTGTAAGCAACTGACTTTTTAAGTGGTTTTGTATCCTAGAAACTATTGCTTAATCCAATTGCCTAATAAACATTAACTACGATATAAACAAACACTTACATGTGATGAATATGACACTTCTGTTCTTGTTGATGATGTGAATTGGACTTGAGTACCCTGCAAAATATAGTTTTCATTGTAATACATGATTTTGGCACATTTGTCTCTGAATACTATTCTCACATAAAAGCATAGTAAAGTGCGAGTGAGTCTTTCACTGTTGTTTTAAAGAGTAAACATCATATGGTTCTTTGAAGCTAAAACCATGATCTGGTCGAATCTAGGATTTGAATCCATGATACTAAGTTCAGAGGATCATGGCACGATTAAGGGGTGCAAATGTAGACAAACAAATGTCGACATGGGCAGCACATGCCCCAACATAAGATGGGAAGCACACAAGTGAAGCTAGTTACCTCATTTTGCCTTTTATTATTCAGTGAACTACATAAAACTTCCTAATAACTATGTATTTTCTGACATGCCAGAAGCAACGATTTTAAAGTGTAACATGTACAATGAATATTATACAAACGAAAGAGGTCATGCATTTCCGAGGCCTCGCCGTATCATTACATGTTATTATTTGAAAATAGCAAGGACGTTTGATGTAACCAGTTGTGGTATGTGGCGTACAGTATCGCTCACTAAACAGGTGTAACTGTTTGCTATACATAACTGCTATGGGTCATGTATCCGTTACCTGGAAATCTAGTAAACTGGTGACATCTTACAACTTGACTGTAACTCTGACATTCGAGATATAGTTTTGACTAAATAACTAAATCCGATATCGTGTTGTACATACCTCTCAATAATAAACCACGTGAAGGCGACTCAGAAAGGAAGGATGCTCCGAGTATGAACTGAAAACATATTATTATTAAGCTTGACACATTATGTAAGTTCGTGGGTTCAATGTGTGAAGCCCATTTCTGGTGTTCGCCGCCGTGATATTGCTGGAATATTGCTTAAAGCGGCGTAAAACCATACTCACTCATTCACTTATGTAAGTTCTATGTATAAATCTAAATACGTTTCTGGGCTAGATCATTTTGAATGATTTCCTTTTCTTCTATACTTCGCAGTTTACATTTTGAGTGGGTGGGGGTTGTTTGTCATTTAACGTACACATGTGACTTCGTAAACTTCCTGTGGTGTCAGCTGTTGAGGTCGGCGTTCCTGTTGTGTCAGCTGTTCATGTCGGAGATCCTGTGGTGTGAGCTGTTCAGGTTGGAGTCCCTGTGATCCATCTCCACTTGTAGCAGAACCTGTTGGTAGATAAATGTATTGGATTGCAATATTCAATACTGTTTTGATATAAACAGAAAGTGAGTCTTAAACTGATACACTGGATACATTGATATTCTATATTAAAGTTTGAAGGTTAATTTAGTTCATTTGGTATTTAATCTGCTTTTCCTGACCTACATCCAGGTGTTATATTGTACCTGTGATGCGACGGATCATCTCCCCAAGCCGATGCCACCGCCCTTCATGTACCTGAAACAACATCGCAGACACCATAGAGATCAGAACATAACCTTTGGCTCACACAATAGCTGGGTATCATATCATACCACATACATTATTTATTTATCGACTGCATGTAACATGTAGCTATGTGGGTGTTATGAACGATGTGCAACTTGATTCCAACCGTGTTAATTACATATGTTTTACTCACAATTTGAGCCATGTATGTACTCAATGTATGAGCCATTGAAACCCTTTATCAGAAAACATGTTGATAAAACAAAATTCTGTTACGAAAGCAATACATTACCGCGCTGGTTTCTTCTTCTTTTAATGCCAGCTGTTTATTCTGTTTATGGAGATCTGAAGAGACAATTACAAACACAGATTGATTACCTTATTGGTAACAGTTTTCGTCTTACCCATCGTACATACGGACAGGCAAACAGACAGACAGAGAGACAGACAAATAATATTTTCTCGTCTCACCTCAGATAAAATACTAGTCAAATATAAAACTGGGCCACTGTACATGGAATAGCAAGTTACTTTTAAATCGATTTGGTATTAAGGCATGCAAGATAAGATAACTTAAAATATACAAAAACACTTAGCTATGATATAGGATATTGTTCCTAAAGTCCACGATCAGTGTTCCGATATTGAAGAAGCATTCTTACCCTGTAAAGTAGGCTGTTTATCTGGAAAATGATCCAAGTCGAGACTGGAGGCAAGACCACCAAATGTGTCGATTAGTTCCATCAGGGCTTTCTGTCCTTGAAAGGAAAGAAGGACTCTCGTGTCGTGTGTGTTATCTTCTGGAAGCTTCCTCTTCAGATTTTCATCAGATTTCTTCTGTAGTACACCGGTGAGAGTAATGAGCTCCCCCTGTCTTGTGGATTCAAGTGTTCTCTGGGTGTAGTCTATCGTTGATTCTATTGAAGTATGGACGTCATGTAAAGTGTCCAGCTTCTCTTTAACCATTTCATTTGGGGCCTGAAGACTCGCATGAATGTCCTTCATGAGTTGTCTCTGCCGGTGAAGGAACCGTACAGCAACACTTTTGAAGACTGTAGTGGCATCTTGTTCCAGCTTTCTCTGTTTATTTCCAAGTTCGTTTTGGTGACTGTTGACAGTTGTCGTTCTGACTGTGACATCTTTCAGTTTAAGTCGTTGCTTCTGCACCTGCTCCCTTAGCTGACCCTTTGCTTCCACATAGGCATGATTCACGTCTTCATTCTTGTGATCCTTGTGGGCCCCTCGATCACACACAAGGCAGATTGCCTGCTTACATGTGTGGTCATACAGCTGCAACTTATTGTCGGGATGGTCTCTGCAGTTAGGTTGTTTCAGCCAATGCTTTATAGGGATATTCGCCGCCAGGTTGATCTCACCCATTCTGTGGGTTCGATTGCGTTTTAGTCTGTTGTGCAGTTTAAGACAGTCGTAACAGAGCCGGTCATCGCATTCGTGGCAGTACATCACAGCCTTTGCATCATGATCTCCTTCGATGTAGTTACATTTCTTCTCTCCATCAACGTTAGCAGTATAGGCAGCTTCATTGCGTCCGACATGGTCCACTGCTGTCTGCTCCATGTTGAACTCACGGCCACAGGAGGGACACTGTATGTAATTCTGCTTGGCTTGGGTGACTTGGTGATCAATGCATGGCTTGCAGGCAGAATGAAGGCATGGAAGAAGGCAAAGCTGACTCCAATCACAGCAGGACTTCGTTGAAAATTGACACATTCGCTCTGTCGAATCTGAGGAAAAACAAGTGACACGATCAGTTTAAAGCTTAAAGGAACTGATTCATCAGACATATATAATAAGGCTCTTACTTACCGTGTTATTGTATTTTTGTTCATAAGTTACATATATAAGATGGAGTGTCACTTTGTTAAATATACCTGCATGTTGGACCTCCTCTCTAACATGTACCCTGTCTGGGGACCTGGGAACCCCCAATAAAGCATCATATGCCTCCAATTCCTCTTGTAGTCTCTGAAACGACAGTTTTCACTGCATCACAGACATGTATCTTGTTATCAAGATATTACGTGTTAATTTATTGCCATTTAGTTTAGAAGCTGTGCAAAATAACCCCTTCAACATTTAAGTTGAACCAATCTCACCTTTTCCACTGTTTCACATTTTGCTAGAATCTGCAGCAACTCATCATTTGCCTTTGACAATTTTGTTTTCACTGAAACGAGAAAAATGCATGGATAGCCTCAGATAACAGTTTTATGTGTAGACAGGTCATTGGAAACCAGGATGGTCCATTACCACCGTGAACACTGGCAAAATATGAACACACAATGCCATTTAGCAAGTGATCAGATGTTTTATTTGGGATAACGCTTTCTTATTTAATTACAGATTCTCGTACTTTTTTAAGTTGAGTCCTATCCGGCAGTGACAGTGTGGGTTCGAATCCCGGATGGGACTCAACCAAAAAGAGTACGAGAATCAGTACTTTTCTAAGAATGTGTTATCCCAAATATATACTATTTGTTACATTTGACCACTTTCTAAATGTCATTGTGTGTTCATTGATTTCAGCCTTGGGAGCCGTGCCAATTTACGCTTGTCAGAGGGGTATGACATTGTGTGTTCAAAGCTTTCGGACCCGTGCAGATTCCGGGGTAGAATAGGTCTTCAGCAACCCATGCTTGCCATAAAATGTGCCTATGGTTGTCGTAAAAGGCGACTAACGGGATCGGGTGGTAAGGCTCGCTGACTTGGTTGATGCATGTCATATATCCCAATTGTGTGGATCTATGCTCATGATATCAATCACTGGATTGTCGGGTCCAGATTCGATTATTTACAGACCGCCGTCATATAGCTGGAATATTACTGAGTGCGGCGTTAAACAACAAACCAAACGAAAAAATCATTGCTTGAACAAGTACGAGAATCTGTACTTCACTAAGAAAGTGTTATACCAAATATAACATTTTTTTACTGGCAACATAAGCAAAATCAAAATTGTGGATAGAAGCGATATTGAACTATATATTATTTATGTCAGATTACCAGCTTCAACTTCCTTATTCTTCTTTTCTATCTGTGTTGTGAGATCCCCTCTTTCTTTTATAAGTTGTTCTTCCAGTTCAGCATAGTCTGTGTCTTTTTGTTTAACTTGTACCTCATATCTTTCCATTGCCTTAAAACAAACGCGAACGACCGTTTAAGAAGTTCATATCGACTGCATATACATGTAGCAGTTTATGTCATTTTTTTCCATGTTACACTCCTTTTTTTATGAAAACTTCAACGTTGGTGTAAATGTACTTTTAATAATCACTACCATTGTTAAAACCATATACATCTAAATATATATCTCTTCTCTAAACAAGGTAGTTCTTAACATAATAAATTGACGAGCTTGTGCTGTCTCTCCACAACGTACAGAGTGCATGTCAGCTATTTGCCCATCTTTTTCAGCAAGTTGTTTTTTGTGGTGAGCTTCTACCTTTTCCTTGTTGACATAGACTAGATCTGAACTACCTGAAAATATAATATTGGCCAGTAGAAAACAGGGTGTGACAAGATTTATAAGACTGTTGTCATATATCTTCGAAAAGGAATAAAATTTTAAGTTGATATTGTTTGGAATAATTCCTTGCTTGTCGACGTTTGCTATTCATGTTATAAGAATACCTATCCTGGCACAATGTATTTCCATTTGATCATATAGAATAGAAGCCACAACAGGCCACTTCTGCACCTGGACACACGTTGCCTTTGGTTACCAAGCAGAGGTATCCGCCCTTAATACTCAACTGTCTACTCGTCAGCATGTGTCGTGGTATTTAGGCCTGGGCCAGAGACTTTTTGTGACAATGTAAGGATTCTAATAGCGTGAATAACCAAATTCATGTAGCATATGCTCTATCCCTTCACAAAATATTGCAACACTTGGGATCCGCTACAGCAGCTTGCCTTATTGCTGACCAGCTCTGGAATACGTATGGATAAGAATATGCTCAGCGAGAGTAATCCTCACTAATCCATATCCCCTGCCATATCCTTAACTCTCACATGTAAATTGATGCTTCAGTGTCTCCGAGCACGTCCCGTAGAATCGGAGACCAACAATCCCTCTGAATAGTTATTGTAACACTATGTGACACAAAGAATATCTGGAAAACAATGGTGTTTGACCACAAAATCCCACATTAGGTCCATATGAGGCATCTGGTCATTGTCAAATTTAAGTTAAGTTACATTCAAGGCATTGACTTCCCAAATACAAGCATGCCACTCTTCTGGACCTAGAAAACGGCAAGGAATGGGTTGATGGTTGTGGATGTTCCACACGTGCAGAGCCAACGGTCTGGGGATTAATGGGTCGGCTTCATGCATGCATTGCGGAATTGCTTTTCCCAGTCTCCTGAACCTATAAGGCACAATGGAAAGACGTTGGCACTAGTTTTAGTCAACTTCAGCAGTGCTCTAAGTAGTAGTGGTGATGTCGACAATATGAAGGTGTGCATTGTGTTCCAGAACATGGCCAGTGGATCGTGATCCCAGAAGAGTGAATCTGAGATTGGAGAGTCGAACATTGGAAGCTGGTGGTCGTATCTTGTGGTATCTGTGTTGGGCGTGTTCGGCTGTTAACCAATCCACTAAAAAAAATTCGGATGAAGTCGTCATTATGTTGGCGTGGACTGGTGTCGCCTTGACATCGCGTCTGCGACGACATGTGTAACGCCCGAGATGTGGTGAAACAAGGCCTCTAGTAGCACGCCGGTCAGCAACGTGTAGAACTGTTCTGCCAAACAGGTCACTGGAGTGTACCCACAGTGGCTGTCACTAATAGTCCTGGCTATTCCCAGTTGATCATGGTTGGAGCGAAAATTATGAGTCAATTGGCCTGAGGTGAGAATGTTATTGTCAAACCCGTTTAAAGTTTCTCCACTTTCGGAATTCGCATCTAACGTCTGTGGAGTGCTCACTGGCACATCTGGAATATGTGAATACATAATCAGGTGTCAGGGACGGAGACACCAAGCACATGGAAGTCGTGATAGGTTTCGTGTGATCACACCCCCAGTGCTAAGACGTTATCACAAGACTGTACTTGGAGAAAGTGTAACTGAAGCCACTGTCACAAACCAGGATGGCCCTGGAAGTTGTAGCAGTCAATATTTACCAAGTGGAGTAGCCGCCGATGGAATTGCCCATCCCTAATGTGGAGGAAAACTGTGATGAGTGGTGAACATAACGTGTAGTTCTGCGTGTTAGTAAGTTGAAAACGGAAACGGTTTTCTGACAGCCATTCGCAGTAGAGCTCATTTCAAGTATAGTGTTGCTTTCCTTAACGTTGGATCATCCACAGAAAGGTGTGGACTGCAAAGTAATTCTCTGAGCGCCGGTTCCCATGCAGACACTTGTACAAGTGTAGAAAGCTACATCACCAGTCCAAGGACGAAGAGAGGCGCATTTGGGGACTGTTCTGGTGACGATCACATACCAGACACTGATGCACCCATTGTTGCCATTAAATGTGAAGGCGCCATCCATATGGCAAGCATCAGCAATGTCAGGGTAATGTATTTGTTAGATGATGGCAAGACGTTGTATCATCGAATAGATACGAAGCTCAGGACAATCGCCAGTGGATCGCCAGTCACAGACAAAGCACTGATCCCCAGTAGAGCGACAGTCGCCAGGAGGATGCATCCCAGATATTCGACGACGAGGACCCTTATAGTGACACAATTAGGCGCGACAGATGGCGATCCAAGACGAGGAGAAACGCTGGTGGGAGACAGTTCTGGTGACATTGACATCCACTTTCGACAGTTTGGACAATCAACCGCGGGAAATATTTTTTGGTCACGATCACATAAACAATAATGCAAAAATGCATGGTCCAAAATGAAAGTTGTCCACATACGTCATTGTGATAGCTTTCTTGAAAGATATCTGTGACGTTTTATTCAGGTAGATTGTATAATAAACCCAAAGTCAAAGGATATAATTGCCAACAGAAAGCTCCCCTGTATCACTTGTCTGATGAGAAGGGAATTAATGAATAAACCATAACAGAATAAGCAATGGCAACGAGGGCTGTGGATGAACACGTTTTAGATTATGCGTTATATGATCGAAGTGAAGAAGGACATTGGAATATGTTGTGGCAGGATAGGAAATATTATTAGCCTCAGGACTATAACATGCACTTTGGTATATTTATCTTTGGTAAAACGCCTAGAAACATTTACTTGTCCGTGTGTCCAAGACCTACCCCAATGTATCGATCAGGAACATATTATATGATTTGTCTTTTCTTTCTTAGTCCACGTGAATGGGTGTGTAACTACACTGGCTTCAGTAAGCCCATACCTGGGCGGAAACATTCATATTTCTCCACAGATCAATCTAGGATAATTCATTGTTAAGAAGTGTACATTATTGATATCTGATGCACATGAAAACTATATGTGTATTAAGTGAAAAAAATCCTTCTAACTTCATCTGATGAGTTGCAATTTCACAGCCTATGGTGCTTAGAACCAACCTGAACTAAAACGCCGACATTTTTGTTGATTTTGATTAGTAATATTATATTCGATATGAATGAAGACGAATGTGATAGGTTGAAATACCTTCTTCAGTTGAGGTTTCATCAAGTTTCACCTTGATAAATTGTTGTGTGGAATCGAGGACAGCACACAGTGTCCTGTAGCCTTCAACCCCTTTTTTCTTCAAAATCTCCAAGAACAGTTCACATTGTCTCTCTGGTGCAGCTTGTCTACACCTGTCATAGTCTCCCTGTGTGAAGACACAGCCCTGGTACAAGGCATCCAGCACAGGGTCGACCTGAAGGTTCGCCTTTAGATATACGTGATTCTTCTGCAGGATAAGACTATGGGGAATATCCATCCTGAGATGTAATGCGTGCGTGATGGTATCTGTAATATGAAAACAAGACCAGGTATGATGGTTGTTTCACGTGGTGAACATTATTGAGTTTAAATCAATATGCAAATAGCTATGCGATAAACTGCAAAGAAATATGAACAGTGAAGCGTGGTTCATTTCACGAAAAGACATTTTTCTATCATGAAGTCGTTGCTGAAGATTCGAATATGCGCTCGCAACTTGATGACGTCATATATTGGACGACGTTCTGTACAATAGCATAGAGTTCATACAACAGCCATACACAGAGAGGATTCTCTGAGATCATTTGTTAACACGGGCTATAACATGACCAGTTAAACTAATGAAATATATTTACGCAAGCGAGCCCTACCTTAAAAAAGCTCTTCGTGTGCTATACTTTTCTTGTCAGCCAGAGCCAAATGTCGTACCCCAGAAGACGACAAAAGGGACTTGTGGCTCAGGTCTTCAACACATCAATGTCATACAGAATAAAGTATCCGCTACCTGTTCTAAGTGGGCGGGGGCCAGGCTCACAGTTCAAAATCTAAACGCATGTCACGTGGTTACAAACAAAGCCACCCTGTGCGAGAAAGATAACTAAGAAATGTAGTAGGTGAAAGTACATTACTGTGTCACAATGATATTGATAGACTAGATTTTCCTTAGCAAGTGATGCTTCTGACATGCATTTTGTATCCAGAAACTACACAGCTGATACAATTGACTTATCCATAGTCTCAAAGAATAGAGTTAGTGGATTGGGTGTATTGCTGTTTTGAACTGTATTTCAGTTATATCACGGTGTGTCAGCTTAATATAGGAAGAAAGCCTGCATTGATGCAAATCTTAGATGCTACAAATTCAAACCCGCGAGTACGGCTATGTGCTGACAAGCCACGAATCATGATCGGAGCGATTCTGGGATTCGAACCTACGACCACGGGAATTGTTCAAATGCAATTCCCCCAAAAGTTGGTAGTGAGAAAAAGTGTTTCATGTTTCGTGTCAGAAGAGACCGCAATCACGAGAGCTTGTGTCCTGCATGACATAATTATCTTTATCATAATATGATATAACTCGCTGATAAAACATACAGTGTGGGGCTTATCGGTACAGAGTGAAACTCGTTAGTGTACACACACTGTCATTCCTGAAAATCCACCTTTCTGTAGATTGCTGCCAATGCGTGTATGTCTGTGAAGTGAAATATATCTGTACCAAAGATTCGTTAATCCAAACATTTAAGATTAAGAGGGGAATGCTACCGTCCAAATAAGTCGTTGCACTGTCCTCCCATAACTCATTGTTAGTGCATAACACTCCAGACATGTTGAGGTAACAGGATTGGGTAAAATGCAATAACCACACGCCACATCACGTGAGTGGTATACAGATCGGAGCGTAGTAACCTGAGAAAACAAAATATAGCAGACATACCAACTTACAACCAATTGACTTGTTTGTGTAGTATTTGTTTAATCCAGTTGCTCGCTTAGCAAGTAAAGTAGTCCGAGTGATGATCACAAGTATGATGTCCTTCAAGCCATTCAAATTACCAGAACAGAGATTGTATATACGTGTATAAAGTCTACATCGACATGATACACTTAATCTACATGTGCATGTTTAATATCTTCGAGGGTTGAAATAAATGTTCGGAGGCTCAAATATAAGAAATTGCGTAAAAGTGAAATATTTTATTTACGACATAAACACGAGTCAGTTGAATAAACTGTTTCCTGGTGTCATGTCTGTAACATAAGAGCCAATGATCTTTGGAACATGCTCAAACTTGAGTAACGTGCACTGATCATGAAAATACTTAATAGTGTCGCCGAATCTGATGTCGACATATAGACGTCCTCAAAATATTGTTATATGGCTGTGTATTTTATTGTTGGAAAGTGTTTGTAGCTGTGTTGCACTGCTTGTGTGAGGATTCGGTAAAAGCATTCATTTGTTGTTGTTTGGTGTGAGGGAGTCCGTTCAGGATCCCATAGGTTTTGAGTCCTCTTGACGTTGTCTTTGGCCATACATACAAGAGCATTGGCTTAATGATAGGTCTGAAATGAGTTTGTTGGAGTATGTCTCATCATTTCGGGCTAGGGCTTTCAGAAGCTTGTGAAGTTTGTAGGAATAACTTGAAGGAATTCCAGGACAAAATGAAAGTACATTATGACAAGAGAGAAATTTGTGTCCTGGTGATAAAGTCTCAGTGTTTTTGCTAATTCAAGGACAACCATTACGTGCTAGGTACAATGGTCCGTATGTTATTGACAGAAAAGTCAGTGATACTTACAATGTTGTAAAAACACCAGACACTGCTTTGTCATGTCAATATGATCCGAACGAAATGTCAAGGTTCCTTCTTAGTGTGTTGCCACTGGTTCTCCTGTGCATTTTGCATCAGATTGTGAAACTGATGAGAATTGTGACTTTGTCAAGTTCGATGGCATTGCTGACTTTGCTAGCCCTACGCTGAAGTATTACCTTGGATGCTAAATAAAGTAATTTGTCATCTGAGCAAAAGGCTCAAGATTTAGTGTGCCATGATGTAGATGTGCGTGACGCTGTGCCTGTTAAACAACATCACTCACGATGGGCCTTACCAATATAAAATGATGCCATTTCAGCTCAGGAAGTCTGCGCCTTCTCCAGGAGACTCTTTGAATCCAAGTTGCCTATTAATTTATTGAAAAGTGAATTTGCACAGGCACATGTACAATTCTTAGGTTATGTCATAGGCCAAGGTCAGGTACAACCCGTACAAGAAAAGGTGGAACCTATTTCAAAATACCAGGTTCCACAAAGCAAAAAGGAACGTTTTGGATATGGCTGGTTACTACCGTAAAGTCAAAATGTCTCACATGTGGTAGCCCCCCTTACTATTTCGCTGGGCAAAAAAATGGAGTTTGTGTTTAGGACAGTAATTGTCAGGCTGCTTTTGAGAATGTTAAAGCTATTCTCGCGAATTCCCATTTTCTCAAAGCACCAAACTTTCCCAAAAATCTTCAAATTAGCTGTAGATGCTAGTGACGTTGGTGCTGGAGCTGTCCTGGTGCAGGAAGATGCATCAGGCTTTTATCATCCTGTTTGTTAGTATTCACAAAATATTTACAAACATCAGAGCAATGATTCCAATATTGAAAATAAACTCTTACTCTATTGTTAGCTTTGCAACAATTTGAAGTGTACTTGTGTACCACTATGTTTTCTATTCAAGGGGTCATTGGTGGTCCAGTCGTCTAAGGCGCCGCGATTCGCTGTGCAGAGTTGCATCCCTTGGGCAAGCCAGAAACCTATGATTGTGGGTTCGTGACATGCCGCTATATAACGGGAATACTGTTAAAAGTGACGTTTAACCCAACTCACTCACTCACTCACTCACTCACTCCTATTCAAGTATACACTGATCACAATCCACTGACTGTTCTTCATAAAACGCCTAATGTGCTGGAGCCTCTCTTTGCAAGAATTTGAATTCTACATTAAGCATATCAAAGGCAAAGTCAATGTTATTGATGATGCATTGTCTCGAGTTCGAACGTTCTTTATCCGAAGGGAGAGTGTAATGCAGTGTATTTTGTTTGTTTCATGTGAGGATCGCTCATCATCCCTGATTCAACGTTTTGCCCATCTGCTTGACCACTGTCGCCGCTTGGTGAATATATAGTATTATCACTGACTTTTTCTGTCACCATTGTGTTTTTGTATTTGATACTGGCCACTGCCATCATATTATACACTGTCATTGAATATTGCACTAGCGCTCGATTGTGTACTGCCTTTGTAGCTACTGTGCAGTAATTGTGTTGATTTGTGAACCTGGTTAATGTTGGAATACGATTGTTAATTGTATACCATTTGTTGGTTTCACAGTCGGTTTTTTTACGTATATATTTCTGGGTTAACATATTGTTTCAAAATTAGTGAGTGATTTGCGGGCGGGTGGAAAGGTGTATTCGTGTATTGGATCTGTGTGGGTTGTTTGTTTAAGTGCGTGAGTGCGTTTGTGCGTGGGTGCGTGGGTGCGTACGTGCGTAAGTATTGGATCTTTTGCGCAGCTTTAGCAATATTCCAGGAATATCACGTCGGGAATGTCTGAAATTAGCTTCACAGATTGCATCATTTGGTGAATCAAATCTTTAACAACAAGGCCCCATCACCACTTCTCATTAATAGAGTAAACAGACATCAACACACTGAGCCATTCCACAAAACGTGTTGGAAGTGATTCAGAACTACGAAATGGCCACTCAGGTGTGACGTTGTGTGTCTTAATGTTTTGCTTATTGTGAAGCAATAAGGACGTGGCATGCTGACCTAGATCGGTATGTGCACAGTGATATGAGAGGGTCCGTTTATAAACACATGACTGACAGGGTGTAGCGCCAGGTGCGTTGACAAAACATAGATGGTATAACACGTATAAGTTACATTCCTCATTGAAACCGGTTTGTCTTTAATTGTCATACGCCCCGTGAAGATCCGGGTTAGAACAGGATTTCAGCATCCCATGCTTGCAGTAAGAAGCGACCATGCTTGTCGTTAGAGACGAGTAACAGGATCGGGCTGTCAGGTTCCTAAAGTAGTTGTGACTGTTTGTACACCCGGTCTGTGCTGCCCCTCTCATTCACTCCACTCTGTGCTGCCCCTCTCCTCCACACCAGCCTGTGATGCCCCTCTCATTCAGTCCAGCCTGTGCTGCCTCTCTCAATCACCCCGGTCTGTGCTGCCCCTTTCATTCACTCCAGCCTGTGCTGCCCCTCTCATCCTCTCCATCCATGTGCTGCCCCTCTCATTCACTCCATTCTGTACTGCCTCTCTCATTCACTCCAGTCTGTGCTGCCCCTCTCATTCACTCCAGCCTGTGCTGCCCCTCTCATCCACTCCAGCCTGTGCTGCCCTTCTCATTCACTCTAGCCTGTATTGCGTCTCTTATACACTCCAACCTGTGCTTCCCCTCTCATTCGCTCCATCCTGTGCTGCCCCTCTCATCCACTCCAGCCTGTGCTGCCCCTCTCATTCAGTCCAGCCTGTGCTGCCTCTCTCAAACACCCCGGTCTGAGCTGCCCCTCTCATTCACTCCAGTCTGAGCTGCCCCTCTCATTCACTCCAGTCTGTGCTGCCTCTCTCATTAACTCCAGTCTGTGCTGTCCCTCTCATTCACTCCAGCCTGTGCTGCCCCTCTCATTCAGTCCAGCCTGTGCTGCCTCTCTCAATCACCCCGGTCTGTGCTGCCGCTCTCTTTCACTCCAGTCTGTGCTGCCCCCCTCATTCACGCCAGCCTGGGCTGTCCCTCTCATTCACGCCAGCCTGTGCTGTCCCTCTCATTTACTCCAGCCTGTGCTGCCCCTCTCATTCAGTCAAGCCTGTGCTGTCCCTCTCATTCTCTCCAACCTGTGCTGCCTCTCCCAATCACCCCGGTCTGTGCTGCCCCTCTCATTCAGTCCAGCCTGTGCTGCCCCTCTCATTCTCTCCATCCTGTGCTGCCTCTCTCAATCATCCCGGTCTGTGCTGTCCCTCTCATTCAGTCCAGTCTGTGCTGCCCCTCTCATCCTCTCCATCCTGTGCTGCCCCTCTCCTCAAGTCAAGTCTGTGCTGCCCCTCTCATTCAGTCCAGCCTGTGCTGCCTCTCTCAATCACCCCAGTCTGTGCTGCCCCTTTCATTCACGCCAGCATGTGCTGTCCCTCTCATTCACCCCAGCCTGTGCTGCCCCTCTCATTCACTCCAGCCTGTGCTGTCCTTCTCATTCACTCCAGCCAGTGATGTCCCTCTCATTCACCCCAGTCTGGTCTGCCCCTCTCATCCTCTCCATCCTGTGCTGCCCCTCTCATCCTCTCCATCCTGTGCTGCCCCTCTTATCCACTACAGCCTGTGCTGCCTCTCTCAATCACACCGGTCTGTGCTGCCCCTCTCATTCACTCCAGTCTGTGCTGCCCCTCTCATTCACGCCAGCCTGTGCTGACCCTCTCATTCACGCCAGCCAGTGCTGTCCCTCTCATTCACTCCAGCCTGTGCTGCCTCTCTCATTCAGTCCAGCCTGTGCTGCCCCTCTCATCATCTCCGTCCTGTGCTGCCCCTCTCATTCACTCCATTCTGTACTTCCTTCTTATTCACTCCAGTCTGTACTGCGTCTCTTATACACTCCAACCTGTGCTGTACCTCTCATTCACTACAGCCTATGCTGCCTCTCCCATTCACTATTAATCACTCCAGTCTGTGCTTCCCCTCTTATTCACTCTAGTCCGTGCTGCTCCTCTGATGCACTCAGTTGTAGGTGTACACGCACAAACGTCAACACAATCGATGAAATCAGTTGCAGGTGCAATAAGTAAAAAGCATACAATTAATGCAAGTGCACTCACGAATGTCAAGAAATTTGTAATGGGCCTTGCCCTCTTCTTGAATCCTACATAAGGTTTGAAGCTGGTGAATTCGGTGCTTTCAGGTAGGTAGTCAGATAGTACTTGGACAGTAGATATTATTCTCGCCCTCGTGTCACTCTCATATAGGAACAACTCACCTTCAAGATCGACACGATCATGTTAATGGGTACACATGACAGATGATAATCAAGGACTCTCGCTGCCAGAGACCTCTGAAAACTGACCACGACATTTGGTCGTGTGCGTCAGTCATTTGCTACCACTGACAATCATTAGAATCAAGCGAAAAAAGGAGTCACCAGATGACACCAAAACTGACCCAGCCCAAAGAGAAACAACATGGCGTAGTCTCCAAATTCACTCACAGTAATCAAACTGTCAAAACTTTCTAAAACAAAAAAAACACAGTTAAAACTGTAGGGTAATTACAAGGTACATTTACTATTTATGTATCGAATACATTTCTTCGCGAGTCCTGGGACAGATCAATAGTGACTGCCAAAACAAACTCGCGCACAAACTGATATAATATAAAGCATATTTATTTAGTGAGTTTTGAGAGGTAGATCTGTCATTTTATGAAAATTAGATATGCCTTTCAGGAGTAGATAATCCATCAGGGAAAGAAGCAGACATAGCAGGCATTACAGAGTGTTACCGGCGCCCCGATTCGAATAGTTATATGATGACCAAACCTCCATCACACAATGAGTAATACAGCTCTTTATCAAAGGGTTAAAAGCTCACATATTTCTTTTTATACGCTTAAAAAAGCAAGTACAGTAAACTACGGTTATAACGAACGTAAAGGGACCATACATTTAATTCGTTTTAAGCGCTGTTTGTTATAAGCATATATATACAACAAATCGGCGGGACCAAAAAGCAGTTCCTCATAAACGTGTTAGTAATAAGCGTAGTGTACTTGAGATCACAATGTGAATAACAAACGTGAAGCTTGTTTCTGGTGACAGTTTGTCCTGGAGTTAAAATTAGTTACTATAATAGGAAGGTAGCTAAGCGGTTTTTTAATATTCCGTGTAATACACTCAAAGGCCAAACTGACTGTGATAAGGTTATAACCTTAATCGAACCAAATATATACCCCTTTCGATTTCTCATAAAAATATAATTTTCATCTCCAGCGTCTGGGTTGTTTTACTGTCATGTAGCTTTCACTCCCCCATCAGAAATGAATAGCAGTTTAAAAGTCAACTAGAGGCGTTACTTTTTTCACCCCAAAACACCCCATTTCACAATAAATCTATATTATGACAAATGATGTTGGTCTTAAATACACTCGTTAGTTATTGAAAATGACTAAGGTTAGATTTCAGGTCGATAATCTGACCATTCAAGCTGACACCTGACAGGATATTCAAATACCTCATGTCTAAGACCATCAAGCAAAAAAAGGTAAATTGAAAAATGTTGTAATTCTCCATCCACGCCCCAGGTAAGTAACCAAGTAACGATGTAAATTCTCTGGTCTCCATATTATGGTTGCACTGATCGGTGCCCCACCTGCACAAAGGATCTTGTAGACAACCCAGCAACAATTTGCACCAAAAACATTGTAATGGCCTGTAATAAACCAACCGTGCCACTCTTCCTTCATTTTTTCTTCATCCAAATCGTCTGCTGGTATTGTGAAGGTATAAGTCGGTTGACGCTCCATCTTGACAACGTCCTCAATAAGATTTTCGCTCGAAGAGGATATCTTCTTTCCTATAACTGATTTTGTTTTCCCACCGCATGGCCACCAGCTGACATATTCGCCGTTACTCAGCAGTAAGGATGAATGGCCGAAAGAGCCCTCTTGTGGAATCCAGATGTAAACTGTATGCACTCTAAAAAGTAATGCAGAAAATGGTATGTAGGTAGAAACGCTTCACAAGCCACACTTCACAAGTCAAACAAGAAAGGAACATCTTTCTACCATGTACGAAGTAACAATGCAATATATATATATTACACAAACACTGAATCAGAGAGGAGGGGTAGTGTTGATGCGTGAATATCGACGAAATAATATTGTGCGATGTCAGGGGAAGCGTGACTGAAAATGAAAACATTAGAAATAAAGCCCGACATCACAGGCAATCAGCCAGTTGACAGCCTGGCCACCAATTACGTCGCCTCGTACGACCAGCACTGAGGTGCGAAGTTCATGTTCAAATGGTACTTGTGCCATGTAATTTCGTGGCAAACCAGATATACAGTGCAATGTTTTGCTGTTGCAATGCAATGCAATGCAATGCAATGTTGCATTCGTAAGCAGAGGATGGTTATGCAACGTAATGATGATATGAGATTAGTGCCAAACATTCAGCACTGAATTCACGAAACTGAATTGATGATTAAAGCTATTTTTGTATGCTGTCATGATTTGGGGGCAACAAGTTGTATTCAAATGATTGGTTTTCTTAGTTTCCCTTAACAGTGAAATCAATCAGGTGTTGTTGAGAAATCAATTTGCGTGTTCTCATTTAAGAAAAAGAGAAAACTACATACTCACCTACCCCCTAGAGCACGGGCCCAAGTCTCCAGTCTGTCACTTTCTATTGGTGAGCTCCTAAAATGAGAAAGCGGAACTGAAATATATGATGATAATGGGTTTTTTTATGCAGATGTTATTATCTTATTTCCACATATCAATGTGTTGACTGTCAACAAATTATCATCGTGAGGGACACAAATCCGGAATAAAGTATGACATAAAGTATTTGTAACTATGTAGAAACATCATATTAATATGATATAAGAAGTAACCGGGGTATTTCTGGCATCAACATATATACTGCACATTGTCATCTCAACCTGATGTCCATCTTTAAAAATAATGCTTGTCGTAAGAGCCGAGTAACTGGATCGGTTGGTCAGGCTCCCTGACTTTGTTTATGCATGTCATCGTGTCCCAACTGCTCATGATGTCACTGGATTGTCTGGTCCAGACTAGAACATTTACAGACCACCGTCACATAGCTGACATATTGCAGCGTTTAACAAAACACAAACAAACAAAAGTGTCACCTGTCCAGAGACAATCATTGGAGTCTACTGCTTTGTACCGCTATGCCATATGGATGATCTGATAAAATAAATGCCAACGTAAATGTTTTGAGTAATGTGTTTCTGACGCCCCCAAAACGTCGACGCTGCCATGGTCACAGGAAAAGAAAAGGTCAAATGAAACAATTTATTGGGAAGATGATTTTTCCTCTCGTTCAGGAATGTTAAATTGTCAGTTATTCAAATATGGACCAACATATTGTGAGCAGGCTCCTACCAACAGGGATAACAAGTGACCACCAAAGTTTTCAAGTAGGATAATGTTTTGCAATGGCAATCTTTGTTTCTAAACGTGGTGACCATATATAGATTTCGTTACATATCTATATTCAGGGGTTCAGGGCAATTTGTCGAAAATGAAAGCAAATAATATTTGAAACTTACATGGAAAATAATATGCGAAATGCTTGACTTCCTCATTAATAACATTTAGGCAAGAAGTTGGCACCAATTGTGCTTCTCTTCTTGCTCCTAGTTAACATGTATTTTGCAATGGAGTAAGAAAGAGCTGTTTCTCCAAATGTATTGTTTCATCGTGAAAATTATTCTTGGTATTTTATAAACACGATTGTTTAAATATTAAAACCAAACCAATAGTTTGAAGCGAATCAATTTCCACTTGATAAACTTTTTTAAAAAACACCCTTGACAGGTCTCCTAAGGAACAGGCTATGTTGACGCAAGCTTCAAACTGTTTGCTTGCCTTGCCTCCCATTACCGTATGTCAGGTTATACTTTGTGCAGCGAGTGCAACAAGATATGCGCTTCAGCTTTTCGTGGCAAAGGTTACGTATGTTTTGCTCGACTAGCTACCCATTCATCAGTAGGTCTTCTAAGTTCGTGCACCCGGTCGATGAAACAAGTGCCAGTGTTTCCGAATAGAGGCCAGGTTAGCCAGGGTGCCGTTCCTCTCGTCTGACTGAGCAAGGTCTTCACTTTTATTTATATTTCTTATTATGTGTAAATGATTTTGCTTTGTTGCAGAAAAAAAGGCCATGTGCTTAAACTGTTTGATCTCTGACATGATGCATAACGTTGCCGCTTAATGATTTATCATACATATTCATTAGCACAATCTAAAGGTTGTAGTGTAGGTCCATACAATCTCCAACTCAGCTCTGTGTCATCCCTTTCATTCCACTCATTGTTTCAACACTGCACTGCGATAACCCTATCATAGCCGCCTCTCAGTCCTGTGCTAAATCCCTTATTCGATGCACTTTGTGCTGCCACTCTCATTTAATCCATTCCCGTATGCACTGCATCTCTCGTGTTCCCAAAACCGTTATGTATGCCTCTCTCATTGTCTCACCTCCGCTGTATGATGCCGCTCTCATTGTCTCACCTCCGCTGCGTGATGCCGCTCTCATTGTCTCACCTCCGCTGTGTGATGCTGCTCTCATTCACTCTACTCCACTCTATGCTACATGCAATTGAGATATACATACACAACAAAGTGGTCGACCGAGGAGTCCATGTCTTCGAATTTTGACCTCTTCAAAGTAATCAACTGTTTTGTTACACCTAAATATACATTAAGGTTTATGAAATCTCTGACAGTCCTCTGTTTCATTACAGTAACATGCGAACAGTGAAATGTTACTAAAACACTCCAACTTGGTTTCTCGCCGACATGAGGCAATCTTCATCACGTCGCAGGTAAATACTGATCATGTGACGAGGAAGTGTCTATCACGTGATTTGCGTGCCTACATAAAATGTATTGTGATACGGATTCCAATGGAAATACAAGCCTAAGAAAAGAGGTATAACAATCACAAAAGTGTTGCCTATCAGACTACATACTCTGCTGCCGTCGCCCATGTCACAGATATGTCACACCACAAAGTGAATCGTAGATATCTATAAATTGTAATCACCAGTAAGGTTGTGTTTCTCTGTTGAAATCGCCACGATAAGACAACGACTCCCGACTGAATAATAACATGCGTTCTTAGCACTCTTCACTTCACTCATTACATTAGATACATCACCGTTCTATCGTCGGCTCGGAGTCAGTATACTGTGTCTGAGTGGGAAATTCATGTTAAACTGCAGCATGGTATCTCAGTGTGCCAGCACCATAAATCAGGATCAGTCCGGACTAGTACAAGCTACCACACACACATACATACACGTGCATGCAAGTCGTTATGTTTGTGCAATAATCTTGGACGCGACGTTAAACCCCATTTCACCTCACCGTTCTATCAACTCCATCCCAGTTCATCCCTAACACCAACTTCACTCTATCCTTAAAATAATACTCACCCTTTGTATTGGAGATTCGTTGTTCGTCTGTTGACCGTAAGATGCGAACCTTAAGTGAACTCGAGGCAATCCTGTGTTCTTTACAATCAGTATACATTCAACTCCTACAAAACAAAACAAAATGAACTTGATGCCCATGTGACGTCCTTTCGTCTTATCTAATTAGCACACGGAAGGAGCTCTCTCTCACTGATATGAGACGCCGTGGACCGTGTTAATGAACAAGCTATATGGTATATACATATAAATGTGTATGTCGGGTGTGTCTCATGGGATCGGGGCCTGGTGTGGGGAAGAAGGTGAAGCGGGTGGGGATGGTGTCGGGGTGTGACGTGTTCAGGCTGTGACTGAATGTGACAGAGCTGTATGCATCATATATACAGGCTGTTGCTGAGTGAACCAGGGCATGGCCATGCTATGTGAATGTGTCTGAGTGTAACAGGGGCGTTAGTTAAATATATACAGGTTGTATGTGAGAGTACATATCCAGGATGTTTTTTCAGTCGACTTTGAACTTTCCGTTCCCTGTTTTATCAGTATGACTTGATTCATTTACAAAAAAAGTAATGTAGGAGGCCATAAAAAAGATGTAGGAAACACAAAAATATTGGTGGTAAAAAAAGGTCTATTCATGTAAAGTTTAATGTGTGTCAAGAGAAAACGACGAGAAATTTGCCGCATCAATGACAAAAATGATTTCGGATGGAATTCCCTATTTTGACTTATACCATATGTTCCCGTGTTTTTTAGGTCTACAACTGACTTGCCATTGCATGTGTTTGTGACGGGTGACACCGGTCGGCAGGTTACGCTCATCTTTTCGTGAACACTTGGTATCATTACTATTTGATAGTGATTCATGAACACATGCTCAAGATATAGTCGGAATCGTACATTGTAACATAAAAGGAGGTTTGTTTCCTGATCTGATTGGTTAAAAAGTGTTGTCGAATGAGCATAACATCACTGAATTTTTGGGGTCTCATCACCGTGTATGTATACATTAATTAATGGAACTATTTATGAAATCATCAACATGGAGGAACAGATGGAAATTGACCCTGACTTCCACATCGGTGATTTCGATGAACTATTGAGTGAATGGGACAACGAGACATTTTCTGAGATATTTCAAGAATTTGAAGGTAAATGAAATTTACCTTTTTCCAGTAATTACACAATCATAATCATAAATGATGTAATTTTCTTGGGCTTGGCCAAAGGGAAAAACAAAACAAAATAATTTTTTAACAGAGTCAAAAACATTTATTGCAACTCTATAATAGTTATGACTTTCATACACCCGCCTAATTTTGTTATTATTATCATTCACAACAGCTGTTGAAGCTGAAAACCGTTCTGAGATGGCCCCTGAACTAGGAAATACAGCCAGCGTTTCCATAGAGCCCAAAGTTCAAGCGTCAAGTGACCGCTTCGCGTCCCTTGATGCAAACGCAGTACAGGACATCGTGGATGGGAACCTCTCCAAATCTACTGGGCGTAATACCTCCTGGGGAGTTAAAATATTTTGACGTAAGCCATTGAAACACAAAAGAATATATAAACACATGCCTAAAATATCTACACAGATTCGATCAACATCAGCGAGCTACCTCCCTTACACCATTGCCATGATAGCAATGTAAAGCGTGACCAATGTGTCATCGCAAAAATTGGCAATAATATAACGAGATTGACCAAAATCTTAACGTAAATAAAATATTTCGTTTTGTAAGATTTGAGATATGTTAAGCTAAATGGATGTACGGAAATTTTATTTCAACACGACGCCGTAATAATAACAAATTACTCCCACTATCTGTCACATTTATACCCTGAACAAGGCAATCTTTTTCACTTCCAGAATGGCTTGGTTTCCGGAGTTTTGAACCCAAGTTCAAAGAGCTTCCTGCTTCTTAACTGAATGAGAGACTGAGGTTCATTTATGCCGAAGTCAGAAATGCTGAGGGAGATCTTTACACAAAATCGTGTTTTTTTTGGTTGCGTGCTGCCATACACAGGCACATCAGGGGACTGCCATTTGAGCGCAGCATAAACATTATCCAAGACCGGGAATTTCACACTGCAAACGATGTTTTTCTGTCCATGATAAAAACTTAAGCGCGAGGGCCTTGACCAGACAATGCATCATGCTGCTATCCCCGAAAATGATTTAAAAAAGATTCGTGAAAGTTTGGATCAAGAAGCTCCTTCCGGCTTGCTTCGTAAAGTGTGGTTCGACCTTACCCTCGGTTTCGCTCATCGTGGTAGAGAAAACCAAAGGAAATTAACTGCATCTTCCTTTCGTGTATCCACTGATGAACAGGGGTTCGAGTTTATTGAAATGACACAATCCGAAGTCACTAAAAATCATGGGGGGGGGGGGGGGGGGGGGTCTCAAGGACTCAAATCGGCCCAACAAACGCATTTATGCAACATCGGACCAATTCTGTCCTGTACTTTCATTAGAAAAAAACATGTCTCTCCTCAATCCCAACAATGGTGCTTTTAACCAGACTCCAAACACTGCACACAAGAAAACGTCATTTTTTTCCGTATATGGTCATTAGACGAAAAAACGACTAAACATTCATTAAAACTGAATAATTGGTTAGCGTCTAGAAAGTGTCCGGAAAAGCGTCGAGTTTTTCAAGCGTAAAATGGACGGAAAAACGATGCTTTTTGCTCCGCCTTGTACAACTGTTAACGGCCAATCAGATGGCGCTGGTCCCCCGACACACGTGATGCCCAAGGCTTCCTTTCGGAAGCATTAGGTTTCGTATTCCTGGCATGGCTTGCTCTCGTATATGTCGAGCGCAGTTCAGCGAGATTTGCTGATTAGTCAGTTTTAGAATATGTAACATGTTAATGGAATTCAGACACGCGCCAAGAATTCAAACCAAACCATGTTACCAAGTTTATTGATTATAACATATCCCTCCGCTATGAACAGTTACCTTTATCGGATCCCTAGTACGAATTCATACAGATTCTAGCGTTGTTTCTATGGTGGCCGAGAGGGGACATCGCTTTCTCGCTTTCTCGCTCTATTGCTTTCTCGCTCATTCGATTTCTCGCTCTATCGCTTTCTCGCTTTCTCGCGGTTAAGCAGTATCCCCTCTCGACCACGACAGGGGCCGCATGTGATATCTGCTGCAATTTGGAGGTAATGTTGAACTTTTCTCACTGTTAACTTAAAACATAATAGAGACATAGGTTATTTTAAAACACACACCCCCCCCACCCCCCCCCACCCCCCCCCACCCCCCCCACCCCCCCCTTCCTCCATCAACCTAAATACTGATATAAAGGAGATCATATATAATATCATATAAATAATTGTCAGTTTAATTAGCCAGTTTGTATTGTTTGCAACGTCCAAAGAATTATTTTTTTCAGTCATTAGATTTGGAATTGAAGCCGAATATGTGCACATCCGATTTCGGGATAACAATTATGTTAATTAAGTTGCTTGTACATTATGCAAACAAAAGTTGTACATGCACCCAGTTAAGTTTCCCTTACAAAATACAGATGATTTAGATATATGTCTCTACCTTATCATATATACGACTATCGAGAGGGTCATTAACCCGTAACCCCATTCCTTGGACAAAAAAAAATTAAATGCGTTGTAAATATTTTTTAAAAACAACTCGTTTCTTATAATGACTTTCGATCAAACTGTCTTCGGGAATTAAATTTAATGCTAAAGTGCTTGTGAAATGTTTGGAGGAGGTATCACAGGAGCCGCCCAATATACACAGTGTCGTCCGGTGAACTACCACCCCACACTGTCCGTAAGATTTATGTAATCGGTACACAAATATATTTGATGCGGTGTCAGTGTGGAAGGATTTTGAATTACGTCCGCCCCTGGCCACAGAGGTAGTCCTCAAAGTGTAGTAACAATCAACAAGGTCAATGCCGTACTAATTACCTAGTGACGCACGTAACCACGACTGTCAATCTGTCTGCTACAGCTACCATACCATCATCATCAATATTAATTGTAGAAACGTCGTAGAGCGACTAACGTATGTCGTATACAGTCCTCATATTTGATATAAAAAAATAGTAAATACGTCAACTGGGAATTCAACTGGATGTTACCTTCCTTATATCAGCTAACAGCCCTGGTTGTGAAAATATGTACTAGACATAAGATTTATAGACTAATAAAATCAATTGTAAGACCGCATAGACCATAAAACCGAATTAAATATGTCTTAGTATCATCGCTTGTGTATTAGATGATAGTAATGAACTGAAATGTTTTAACGTTAGAATAGGAATAGAGAGAGAGAGAGAGAGAGAGAGAGAGAGAGAGAGAGAGAGAGAGAGAGAGAGAGAGAGAGAGAGAGAGAGAGAGAGTATTTTATTAAGATGTCACGTGCAAATAACACATACATTATAAACAATTATCATCATTATTGCACCCAGCCTTCATATGTGCTTATTAAATCACAAGTTACCAAATGGCTGACTATTTTTAGTACAAAATAATAGGAAAAATAACCATCGAAACACCTATTTATGTGTATGTTATATATGTTTGAGTAGTTGTCTGTCCCTCATAAATTGACATTGCTTCCTCCGTATTGCATCTCTTGACTACAGGAGATCTACAACATGTAGCGGATCTAACTGCAATTCTTGTTTTAACCAAGCCGGGGTTTGACATTCCAGTAACTGGATTCAGGTTGATTGCAAGATATGCATACCTCGTCATAGTGATTGTTGTGAATTCCTCAAAGTTTTGTTTGTTTGTTAGTTGTTTAACGCCGCACTTAGCAATATGTCAGCTATATGATGGCGGTCTGTAAATAATCGAGTCTGGACGAGACAATCCAGTGATTGACATCATGTGCATCGATCCACGCAATTGGGATACGGTGGCATGCATCAACCAGGTCAGCGAACCTGACCACCCGATCCCGGTAGTCGCCTCTCTCGACAAGCGCTGTCGCCCTTTTACGCCAAGAATGGTTTGTTGAAGATCTGTTCTACCCCGGATCTTCACGGGTCAATTGATGCATGGATTTGCGTAAAGTCACTCGGACAGCATACAATGCCTACTCAATGTCTCCTCAAAGTAATATAGTACTGTACTTAGAATACATGTGATATTATACTCAGGTTAGGGAGATGTTTAATCTATATAACGTGTTATTATTCTACCTAACAATGTATTTAATGACATGAATGCAAAACAAACTCAACGGTTGAAAGGTTTCATTGAAAAAACTACTTCTGGTCTTGCCTAATAAAACAACTGCAACCCCACACAGATCAAACGCAATTTACAAACACAATCATAATCTGGTTCATCTCTATCACTCAGTATGACAGTATTGGGCGGTTATATCCCATTAGTTAGACGTCCCATTAGTTAGACGTCCCAATTGTTAGACACTTTTACCTAGGCAAAGAGGGATTATACCTAGAGGTGTAATGGATCAGTCCTTATTAGATTAAAGTACTGAGTAGGGATAGGGACTCACAGTTTAGGGAGTATATATGTTACAAATTCGTTTAATTAATCTAAAATACCTTACTCTCAGCACAGGTTCAATAGGCATGAGATTAACTATGTAAACTATGGAGTAGCTTAATTGTCTTACTGTATGATCAGTTGAAGGAGTTGAGTTGAGATTATCTACTCATCAAACAAATAAAAATGATCTTGGGGTACGTATCATTATCAGTATCGATGATGGCTGGTTTAAGGAAAGTAGAGTACATCACCTCTCGGCATGGAAGTAAGCAGTTGATATTAGATGGATATATTTACAACAGAAACCGCGAGAGGCAAACCTGCACACATTGGAGAGGTGTCGTCAAGACATGCAATGGGAAATGTACGACTGTCGGTGACTTTCTTCGCAATCAGTCGGAACATAACCATCCACCTGAAGATGAAACCAGAGTGACCTTTGTCAGCAATCTTCGTAAAAGAGCGCGAGAAGAAACCACACAGATGCAAGCATTGTACGAGGAGCAAGTCACTCAAGTAGATGAAGCCAGCATCCCAGCGATGCCATCATTTCAGAGCGTGAAAAGTGCACTTTACAGGTAAATATCATCCCGTATTTTTGACTTGGTTAGAATTAACCTTTTTTTAGGTCCCACCTAACTTGTTTCGCTGTTAACCATTTCAAGTGAATGAAATCATTATCAATATTTCATGTAACATATGTGTAACTGTCTCTTTGCTCTTTTTCAGGCATCGTCGCAAGACCATTCCAGCGTTACCCAGGTCGCGGTCAGCAGTAGACATTGAAGACAAATGGTCCGAGACAACAGATGGACGTCCCTTTCTACTGTTCAGCGACGGCGACGATGACAAGATCTTGGCGTTCTCCACTGCAGAACAGATACAAGCCCTCCAGGAAGCTGACACCCTTTACATGGATGGTACCTTCACAGCATGTCCAGGTTTACGGGATCAAGTATACATCATTCATGCCAGAGTTGGTCAAAGCACCTTCCCTCTGGTGTTCGCCCTTTTGCCAGATCGTCAAGCAACAACCTATGAACCTGGGTGGATGATGACGCCAGATTCTCAATGCGCATGTGGAACCATTTCGAAACTGATGGACCCAGAACCAACGACAACCTTGAGGGATTCCACAGCCGACTGAACTACCTACTGCCACATGTTCACCCTAACATCTACAGATTCATTGAAGTCATCCAGAAAGTCGAGTTCAGTGAAAGGACTAAGGTAATGCAATTGAACTTTGGTGCGGCACCACGCTGACGAAAGAGAATCTACAGAGAGACAGAGAACCGCCTGGTACGCCTCAAAGATCAGCTGCAGCAGGGTGACAAGTCTGCTATTGAGTATTTAGATGCTTGTGGACACTTGCTTCGTTTGGGATAAAACTGTAAAAGTTATTAAATGTAAAGTTTACATTATCAAAAACTGTCACAAAGTGTTGTTACAAACTGTATAAAATTTATCAAATGTAAAGTGTCATTAAATGTGAAGTATAATATTAAACTATCTATTTAAAGCTGCTTTGCTTTGTTTGTCAGATCTTATCTGGACTATTCCATTTTAAAATCTGAGGTAACAAGCATAAGGATTAGTGTGCACTCAACCGTTTAAAGTGTTGTTATAAGCTGTCTAACTATTGGGACGTCTAACTAATGGGAGGACACCTATTGGGCAGCTCAGTAATTAGGAGGTAAGACTAGGCAGGTACACTGGTCACACTTGACTGGTCTGTCCGATGAGTACTTTGGATTGTTGCTCCTTTTATAGGACCGATTAGTGTTATGACCACGTGCCTCAGCACAAGTGTGGTGCTGGAAGACAAGTTATACATGTACATCCCATATGGTGACTGTTTTTCGCTATTGATACTCTAAATTCATTCATAATACCACAACATTTAAGTACTCCTTGAAACTTTACAATCACTTCAATATGTACAATAGATTAAACGAGAACAAATGATATATTGCAGATTATTAACTCATTGTCTCTTTTATCAGCCGCTACGTTTGTATCGTTTGCATTGTACAAAGAAATATTTTGTCTGTCCTTTTGCAGATTTAGCCCCAGAATGTGCTCATTCGAATTAAGAACGAAAATAATTGCTTATCATGATTATATATGATACAGTTAAAAGTTACTTGTACACTGTAGATGTATTCACTTTAAAGTCGTATTCGCGAGCGAGTTATATGATCCAGGTTAATTGGAACGAAGTCTAGAAAGGATTATAAAGTTTTGTATTTGGTAATGTGTAGCTTTGTTAAATATGATTTCTTTCAATTCCTTTTATTCACAATGTAAAAAACATAATTATGCGCTGAAAAATAGAGCTGACTTGATGGGGGATATGGCGTTAGCCACCTGAGATTGTCTGGTGGACATGGTTTAACCTAACTGTGCCCTCACCCTGGTTGTTGTTGTCGTTGTTATAAGGGATTGGGAGCTACAGGTCATTGCATTTTTTTTACAGTCTGTCTCACTAAAGTGGACATGTGCAGGTGAACTCTGTTCAATTAGTATATGATGTGCCCCAATATATGAACTCAGGACAATAATAACCTAAGAGTAAATCCACGTGCGTCTGCCTTTCCCCTCGTTCACCTGAAATTCAGTGACAATGTTGCTGGGTGTCGTGCCGGGTTAGCGAAAATTCAATTTTCCCTAGTATCAGTAAAGCGAAAACCCCAGTTGGGGTATTTGTCCTACGAAGGCGAAAAATGAGTAATTGCTATAAAAACACCGGATTACCGTAGTTTAGATTAGCGCCCGTGCTGTTCAAACAAAGGAGAGACGAGGAGATGAGATTTGCTAGAGAGTCGTTTCGTAAAAAAATAATACAGTTGGATGTATAAACACAGGAGAAGAGATGATCAGTTTCTTAATTGAACAAACAATTAGTTTCTTAGTTGATATGGGTTATGATACCGATGGGTTTAGAGGAGAGTCGTTTCTTAAGAATACATACAGTATGTATTTGAAGGTATATATAAAGAATGTAACTTATTTATCTATGTGGTGTCACATTTACACGGACAGATCTTCAGATCCGACCTCCAAACACACAGGTTTCGGTTGCCATACCACACAACCAACTAAAACCACACAATCCTTCCGACTCCCAAACAACCAATCAATATTCACGGCACAACTAATGGGCATGGCCTCAGCCCTCCATAATCAAGAATCCCCAAACCACAAAAAATCCTAATACTTACCGACTCCCTAAGTGGACTGCAAGCCCTCCAAAACATACCCAAAAACCGACCTAAATCAATACATCAAATACTTAAAAGCTCCAACGACCTAACTAAGGCGCACGTTGAATCTTCAAAGTAAGTAAGTAAGTAAGTAAGTTATCTATGTCCAAAATGGCTAACGCACAAGATCGAGTGACCATGGTTGATACCGTGCGAGGTGGTCAGCACTTGTTCAGGCTCTGAGAGACAATCTCGTCAACAACGTCATCGGCAACGTTGAGGACACAGATCACGTTGGTGACCTGATCTACTTGGAGTGAATGACTTGAACACAACGTGTATGCCAGTGCAACCGCAAATTTATTATAGAATGTATTTATGTATTTACCATTATATTTTAAGATATAAGTAATTGTTGTTTTTGTAGAAATTATAATGTACATCTATAACATATTAAAGTATTAGAGTTATTAAATTTGTTAAATGTAAAGTACTTTTGTGCAACTATGCTATACTTCAGCATCTAATAAATTACTACTTTAATTACGGTATACGCATTTCTGTGTTTTTCTTGTAATTTGAGAGTCCCGGTACAGTAATATCCAGTGTTTAATGTAGCATGACCAGTCTTACTGCAGCTTCACGAAAGCGAAGAGATTTTAGAGTTCATTATGAAGAAGAAGAAGAAGAAGAAAATTGTTTTATTAGAGTGTCACATGCTGCAGTACAAAATATATGGACATATAACCTTTTCATTAAAAAAACAGCACCCGGCCAGTTGGCCTACGAGATACTTATTACATAATGGTACATTTAAAATATAAAAAAAAGAAAAAAGAAAAATTAGTAACTTTGTATATTACCACACCCACACCCACACCCACACCCACACCCACACCCACACCCACACCCGAACCCATACACCCACATACACATCCGCATTAAAATCCCGCTCAAAGCATACAAACAGGTAAGCATACAGGACGCTCACAGCAATCTCATGCAGAACATTCACAGCAATCTCATACAGAACACTCACAGCAATCCCATACAGAACACTCACAACAATCTCATACAGAACCCTCGCAGCAATCTCATACAAAACACTCACGGCAATCTCATACATGTCATACATCTATACACATATGCGTCCATATACACCCAACTTAATTCATCAATCGTGTATACTAGCCTACATGTATAACCAGCATACATACTAACATACCAACCTACATACATACCTATATCCATCAAACATAAATCAATCCGTTTTATACATACACAAGTCCCTCCATACCTATGTCCGTTCAAACACACCTCAATCCAAATATACTAACACACATGCAACCATACATCCATACATATCTATATCCATTCGAATACACCTCAATCCAAATATACTAACACACATACAACCATGCATCCATACATATATCCATCCATACACATATCGATCCATATATACATACACACATACAACCATACCTATATCCATCCATTCACACCTCAGTCCATATATACATACACCCATACAACCATACAAGAGTCGTACTGAATACAATATGAACATACATTAAATACAACAGATAATATAGATGAGACGCTCTGTATACTAACGTACATAAACACACCCGCCTACACACCTACGTGCATATATTAGACAATGCATAACATTATGGATGGGATAAAAAGTAATTAAAATAAAAGCTAACAGTTTATATAAAGTTTACGGCGCCTGTACATTCTGTAGACAAGGGAAGCTAGGGGTTTACTTATATATGGCGTATTCATTAAATAGCAGGTCTGTTGCAGTAGAGAACAGGTCGGGAAGGAGGGCTCCAAGGAGGTAATATAATTCCATAAATCATATCTTAAATCAGAATAAAAGTTACATTCAGTTAGAAAGTGGATTTCATCTTCGATTGCTTTAGAGTCACACATTTTACATATCCTTTCTTCCAAGGGGACTGTCGGTCGTGAAAATCTACCGGTCTCTATTTCAAGAGGTAAAGTTCCTGTACGTATTTTAATAAGATCGGTCCATTATAAGTTGAGCATATGGTTCAGTGTTAAGCGAGCCCTTAAAGAGTCTATATGTTCTAAGTTTGTTACCGTTTATAAGCCCTCGATCGTTCCACAGCTGACGTAGCCAGTCGTGGTAATCATTTGATATAAGCCAAGTCTTTATGCAGTCCATGTCAGGGGGTGTTAAATTAAATATATCCAAAATAGGTAGTTGCCACGACTTGATAAGTGTGAAAACCTTATTAGTCCATGATTTACGATAATTACGTGACCATAGATGGACTTTTCCTTGGCTGTGAAATTAAGATCTAGGTGTTCATGAAACCAAACACCAAGATATTTATATGCATGAGTATAACACACTTCATTTTCACTGATAGTGAAAGTAACACTTGATATACTGGAACCTCTTGACCGGAAATGGACAACTTGTGTTTTCTTTAAATTAACAGACATACGCCATTTAGTACACCAGGTATTTACACAATTTAACATCTTCTGTAGACAACTTTCGTCGGGTGGAATTAAGGCAATGTCGTCTGCATACAACAGAACAATTAGTTGATAATTACTTATATTAATCCCACAATTCAGACAGTTGATTTCATCCACAAGATCGTTGATATACACAGAAAAGAGTGTAGGGGAAAGCACACACCCTTGGCGCACACCAGAGTAGACTGGAAATAGGTTTGTGTACCTATTATTGACACTGACTCTAGACCACGTTGAAGCGTACATTGAATTCACAGCTCTTAGAAAGTTTCCTTTAATTCCGACTGTGTTGAGTTTGTACCATAAGCAATCACGGTTAACTTTACCGAAGGCCTTTGAAATATCGATGAAACAAACAAATGTTGATTTTTTAGAGATCTTTCTATTTTCGATTGTTGAATGAAGACTGTAGATATGTTCCTGAGTGCTACGTTTACTTCGGAATCCGTTTTGTTCCTGTGCTAAAATATCGTTATGTTCTAACCATCTGCTGAGGCGAGTGTTGAGAATGTCCGAGTAGATTTTACAAGGTATGGAGATTAACGAAATTCCTCTATAACCAAGCGGATCACGGGGGTCACAGTCAGGTTTTCTGATTGGCTTAATGTCACTATCAGGGCAAGTTGAGTTATTAAAGCAGAAGGAGAATACCTTGAAAAGCAATTCTATGCAAGTTTTATTCTTCAGAGCCTCTGCAGGCAGATGATCTGGGCCAGCAGCCTTACCACATTTCGCACGTGCAATAGCGCGCTCGACCTCGGCGAACGTGATGGGTGAATCTAGGTCACTTATGGCTTAGTTTCGCTCTCCCGGCCCAGAACCATGTTGCTGAACAGTTGAATCTGATGGACGTATTGTGCAGAACCTGTTTGACACTATTGGTTCCAGGACCACTAACACTGGGAAGAGTGGCACTCTGAGCTGTAAAAAGATTGGACCTAACCGCCCCAACATTTACAAGTTTGTAAGCTTTTTGACATCTTTAAGCAGAAATTAACAGTCCCATGCTGAGACCTTTCTCAAAAGTCAGGCCGGTGGCAGGCTGACAACAAAGAGAAGAAAATATCGCAACCTTGACACAAGTGGGCTGAGTCAAACGATGAACTTACGACCGGCAGAAAACAACTCCAGTTGAGTATGCTGATGCTGTATCTCAACCGTGTTGGCCTGAAAAATTAAACATGTTAATTAAACCCATAATCGTATAATTCTTTTTTAATAGAAACCGTATCTTAGTTTGTTCTTGCACTGTATCATATCGTGTATTTCATCTGTATATGTGTAATGTGTATATATATATAAATGACTACACTTTTATCGCATATTCTGCAACAGACAATAATTGATCACCTTATTATTGTCTCTCCATTTACCATGGCTGACTGCACTAATACCCATTTAACAGTGCACACCGTTTTCAGTATACATGTAGGCTTTTTGTTTAAAAAGGAATATGCAGCATTATATGTAACAATTAACTGTGTACTAATTACATGTTTGAATGTTATCAGTTTTGCGTTCTGAGATACAGTGATGTAAGCATCTTCTACAATTAACAATACATGTATTTAATAAAATACAGAACTCTCTGCCGGTTTTTTTTCGTGGAAATCATTCGATCAAGTATGAATGACTGTGTGACATGACAAATCAACTATTTATACCCGATAAAAGAAACTGGCTTATTTTAGGAACAGTGTTATATCAGGGCATTTGAAATTTCTAACCAAGCAGATACATTAGAGACAGTGACTAGACTGCATTTACGTAATCCGTATCAATCAAAGGTGTAAAATAACTGAAAATCATATCTGTCGGAGACCTACCAAATTTACCAAGATTTATTATTACTATATTTATTACAATGCAAATACTTTAGTGATACATTTTTTCAGAGGAGAGGGCATACAAACAAGTATTTGGCTTCCGTGTGTGAATGCAGATGATACTAGGCATCTCAGTTCTCAGTTTTATACCGGTTGTTTATCTGAATTTGTATATGGAACCATGCGTACAACATGACAATTACTTGCTAGTCGTCAGTCTACAACGCACAAAACACGGTCAAACAATTTTGGGCACTGCTTTTGCAAGTTATTTATTACAATAATGTTTTATTAAAATCTATTTCAATTTGTTTTCACCATTTTCCCTATTCCATTCCATGCATGTTTATGTTGCTACATCTTATTGCTCATGTTCCCAAGTATTACAAAACACTTTAATGTCTCTTCTTCCTAATCTAACGTTAAAACATTTCAGTTCATTACCATCATCTAATACACAAGCTATGATACAAAGACATATTTAATTCGGTTTAATGGTCTATGCTGTCTTACAATTGATTTTATTAGTCTATAAATCTTATGTCTAGTACATATTTTCACAAACAGGGCTGTTAGCTGATATAAGGAAGGTAACATCCAGTTGAATTCCCAGTTGAAGTATTTACTATTTTTGTATCAAATATGAGGACTGTATACGACATACGTTAGTCTCTCAACGACTTTTCTACAATTAATATTTTGAATAAGCCGTTGATATGCCAGTTGTGACAGGGATGATGGTATGGTAGCTGTAGCAGATAGATTGACAGTCGTTGTTACGTGCGTCACTAGGTAATTAGTACGGCATTGACCTTGTTGATTGTTACTACACTTTGAGGATTACCTCTGTGGCCAGTGGCGGACGTAATTCAAACTCCTTCCACACTGACACCGCATCAAATATATGTGTGTACCGATTACACAACTCTTACGGACAGGGTGGGGTGGTAGTTCACCGGACGACTCTGTGTATATTGGGCGGCTCCTTTGATATCTCCTCCAAACATACTTTTATTGATTGGCCCATCAAACGATGATACACATCTCGTTGAATATATCAAGGCACTAATTCATCTTTCATAAACTTTGTTCTTAATATATCCACATATCAACGAACATATGTAATACATGTATCCACCAAAAATATACATATACAGGCTAGGTACTTGCCCACAGCAACACCTGCAGAACTGTTTATTCGCGCGTGGTGTGGTAGATCGTAATGGACCGAGAGCAGGTATTGTAGAATCACCTATAATTAGATACAATACTACTAATGAGAATATGAGAATTATCATAAGAAGGCTGGGTTTTTTTCTGAACTGTTACCATTTTCATAATATTCACTCAATCGCGTGTAAACATCGCACCGCATATAATGAAATACTTATTTCGAGATTTCGTTAGAATGTGAGATATTCAGCTAGACGTTATGCAATAAAAGACGAATCGGTTTTTTTCCCCATTAAATACGCGCACGTGTACCTGTATATTGCATATCTATTGTCACTTAATTTCCCAGTGTGATGTATTAACGAGACATAAAATGGGAAGTGAAAAAGAAACAAACTAAACTTTAATTCGTTGAAAAATAACGCCAATGAATTGGTGTACACGAGCATGAATTTGTATGATAAACTGTCAAACCGTTTTGAGAGATAAGGCCGGGTTCATTAAAGATCCTTGCAATATGTAAAAAAGGTGAAATTTGTAAAACTTCTGCAAAGGAAACATCCAACCAAAGGCCCTTTTAAAATAGTAATGTAATTCTATAATACAAAGTGTGTTTCACATGATACAATATACTTTGTAAACAATTAATTAATTCTTTAAAGGGACTGACGAAAACATGGGCGAAATATTTAATAATGCCAAAAATTAGTTGAATTAAGTTAAAATGAGTTGAATCATGTGTCATGCTTATAGACAGACAGACAGAGAGAGAGAGAGCGATTGTTTATTTGAGTCTCACCTCCCAGAAATAATTACATAAATACATATAAAAGGACATAAAAGTGAGCCACCCGTTAAGGGTTACGAGAGACTTAAAATGAATCACAGTATGTACAGCATAAATATACTGGTGTAAAAGGGGTATGAAAATATACTACCCGTAACTAGCCATATAGAACATTTTTTCTTTGTTGGAGAATTAAAAAGCAGGTTTTGGCTGTAAATATACATAATATTTAAAAAGTACAATAATTTTATCCGTATTGCATAACTCTAAAAAGTTGGGACAGCTAAAACTCAGCTTTTCGTATAAACTTTCACGCAAATCATCGTACACAGGGCAATCAAGTAATACATGACATTCATCTTCAATACTTTCCTTACACTGAAAACACACTCTTTCATTCACATTCATATTCGTATATCTGCCTGTTTCCAACTTCAGAGGAGCAGTACCTGATCTAAATTTGGAGAAGGCAGAGCGGTAAGAACGAGGCATATACATACTTACATAACTTTCACATCCATACCTATCTTTAAACATTCTATACGTACGTAATTTGTTACCACCCGTTCTTCCGCCAGGCTTGCATAACCTTTCATTCCAATCAGACACATACTTTCCCATGCATATATCTTGCACACGTAGAACTACACTTTTCACGCTAACATTCTCAGAAATATTCAGACCCCATTCGTTCAACTTTGCCCTCACACGAAAATTCCAGTTTTTCACACGTCCACTAGCATAACGTTCAGACCACATAAAAACATACTTATTTAATCTAAGGGACATTTGAGTAAAACGACAATACTGTCTAACAATACACATCCACGGAGGAATCCATCCCATATCTCCATTAACAGCAACATTTGGAGCGTATTTACCCAACCCTAAGAACAATCTCAAAGCACGATGGTGAACGGCATTTACAGAAGAAATGTCACGATGACCCCAGATAGATGCCCCATAACTCAAGACTGGCCAAACCATCGTATCATACAATTTGGAATAGGTAGTGGATTGCATACCTCCAATTGCCTTATATTTACATATAAGAAGACCTAATGCTCTGTTAACCGATTTAGCTGCTGCTTTTGCAAGAGCATTGTGGTCAAGATGTTCCGTGAGCAGTAGGCCTAGATAATTATAACAATCAACAATGTCTAAAACAGAGTTACCAATATTAAAAAAAGCTGTTGTTCTTGGAACACTTACATTTCTAAAGTGTACAATCTTGAAATTGTCATTATTAATAAGGATACTATTATCAACACACCATGTATTCATAACATGTAATAGACGATTCAAATCATCTGCCGATTCTGCAAGTAAAATAAGATTATCAGCATATGCTAAGGCTGCAATAGTAATATCATCAACACACATACCAATACCAGTTTCATTTAGCTTGTCAAGCAAATCATTAATATAAAAGTTATACAGAATTGGCGAAAGTAAACATCCTTGTTTTAAACCACGATTAACATTAAACAAGGGTGTCAGCATACCATTTATACGTACGTGCTTATAATCCCTTAATGTATTTGCGAAACTAAAACTGTTTAGTAAAGGAAAATATGCTCGCCCATGGGCGAACTATTTCAATATCGCTATAAACTCGTTGAATTAAGTTAAAATGAGTTAAATTTTGTGTATGATACTTGAAGGAATACATCTATGTATTTGCGTAACAAAAACATGAGTTTTGTGTAAAGGAAAATATTTTCGCCCATTGGCGAAATATTTCAATATCGCTATAAAATCGTTGAATTAAGTTAAAATGAGTTAAATTTTGTGTATGATACTTGATGGAATACAAGTTAAATATTTGCATAAAGTTTTGAGTAAAGGAAATATTCTCGCCCATCCCCATGGTCAGGCCCATGGGCCAAACTTCGCCCATGGGCAGGCCCATGGGCGAGATGGTGTAAATATTGAGTTTTTGAACTTTTTTTTTTTCATTTTTTCTTCGTTAGTATGTTCCCATGAAAACAGCATGCTTATTTTTGTAAATACCTTTGACCGAGACATGGAAAAGACCGTAGAGTTTCTGGACTTTTGAGTTTCCAGAATCAAAATGGGACGTGTTCGGCCTTTAATTTTGAGCGTAGCGTCTTAGCATACTCTGGGATAAGTCATAGAGTTTGGTTGCATACCCGTTCAAGGATACCCTCTCTACAACCCATCCTAGAGAAAAAATCAACAACAGAAATCCACTATCGTAGTGACAATCTACAGCAATCTATGAATTTACCTTATTATCTATTTGACACATCTTTACAATCACCTATCAATGATCAGCCAATTGATCAGTGATGACAAAAGCTTGAAATCGCCACAGGTTAATTAACAACTTCGTAGATATCTCCCGTCACGTTTATCGTGTCGGTCATTTTGACGTCTTGTGCTTGATGTAAATGTATCACGACGCTCTGTCATTGTGATTGACTTACTGAGGTAGTTCTTAACAGACCTTCTCATCCAATGAGGATATTTTTTGGAATATTTTTCTTGTATACAAACTAAAACAAATGTTCCTCGCTTTTGGGGGAACTTTTTTATTCCGGAATGGCCTATTAAAACTAATAGTAAGTCAAGGCACCATGCGTGTATATGATCTGTTATTATATGTGGTTAACCAATACGGTTTTTGGCGTTAATAAAATACACTGACGCAAGTATATTCTAATTAAATATGCTTGGATGATAAAGGACCCCCTCACTGATTAGGTTCTTGTTTACTTAAGAGCAGAGTTGGCCATGTTAGATGATATAACCAAAATCCAGGAGCTCCGGAGGGGGGCAAACTGGTCTTGTTATTGTGTGGTATGAGCTGTGACGTAGAACCAAGAGAATAAAGTAAAAAATGAGACTAACGCAAGGCTACAATGATTAGGAAAGTCTAGAGTTCCACAGCTCTAGCCTAAAAATTAAGAATGGTTCTGTCCTCCTTTTTTATTTTTTATTTATTTTGTAGACATGGATCGACCAACAAGGAAAGAAATTGATGGAATATTAATATCACATGTCACCAATGATCCAGTTAAATTCATCACACAATCGCATATTAGTATTTGATATTACGAAGGTCATGATGAGGTACATGTACATGTTCACTGTAGTAATGTACATACTATTCAACTTGATTATAATATTATTATAGTGTAGCGTGGCATCAACGATTTCTATATGATATCCTCACTTGTCATCAATGTATTGACATAGAACAATGGACGATAATTCGAAATTCTTATACGAGCTATAAATAGCTTCAACAAGGACAGTACCGGTGTCAGTAGAATTTTCGTAGTTCAAAATATGTATCTACAAAATATAATCTAAAGGAGCCAAGAACAAACTTGTTTTATTCATGCTTATTTCCATTGATAGAATTGAGGCAATCTGGGTTTGCCAAATCGTTCTAGACTTGAGCAGGATTCCTTTTAAATTTGTTCTCTATGGTCTGGTAGACGTACAAGGGTGTCAGTATCGCATGGAGAACTGGCGTTTGGGAGAATCCAGCTGGGGCCAGCTCGGGTCAGTGTAATCGGATATATTGTGGAGTTTCGGGTTTGGGCTGTTTGCTGAATAGAACAATGGCTCACGAACAAAGGCACAATGTAGAGATTAAAGCACCACCACCTCTGTTTATATCAGATATGTTATTGTGATTTGAAATCTCGTTTTGAACAATTGCGAGTTATTGAATACCCTGTATTCTTTCGTCATGGTAGAATTTATATTTTCTATGTTGCTTTTTTAGTTATCCACAAATAATGAGAACTACAATGTAAACATCTATCTGGAGATATACAATAATACAACTGAAGGGCATATCTGAAAAATAATACTAATCGACTATTATTTCAGTCTTAAACACTGTCCGTTACAGGCATTCTAATCATTATATTTTACTTTATATAGTATAAAAGTTGAGAAATATTGCATTTCAAATAATGGCAAACTGTGTATCTTTCTACATTTTGAATTTATTATAATTTCTGCAATAAAACCTTAACATCAGATAGTGATATATACGAATATGATCTATACTGTGAGAAATGAATTATTATTAGTCAGCGAGTCTGACCACCCGATAGGGTTAGTCGCCTTCGTACAAGCATGGGTTGTTGAAGGCCTATTCTAACCCGGATCTTCACTGGTATTTTTTTAAATAAAAAGGTACAATGAAATTCTGTATATGTCCATAATACGTGTGTATAAGTAAATGGGTCATATACCCATACACGCCAATTAAATGGGTTAAACTGCATATGGTTCATTGATGAACTCTTTTACAAGTCTATATTTCAAAACATGTATTTGATATTCATAATAACTCCACAACTGCTACACAATGGCGACAAAACGGTACCAGCATCCCAGATACCTATTATACATTTTTAAACATGAGATACATATAATTACTTTTAAGTTAAATCATGTATCTAAATAGTAAATTAGAAGGATTAGAAATATACACCCGACATTTTTCTTTTTGTTTTCGTTTGGAGAGAGAAGTAGTGACAGTATAGACTGGTATCTGATGGGTGCAAACAGTTGTCGAATCGCTGTCTCAGATGGCTCTAATTTCGTAGCTCTAAAGATCACGACGGCGATACAGACCGTAAAGTTGTTTGTCTCACAGTCCCTGAACCAATTTTTTTTCCCTTCCGCCCAGGCCTTACTGCAATGTTATAGCCCCAAATGAAACAAGCCTAGATGTTCAACAGGTTCAGGCTGAAATTTCCATCTCACTTGGGCTCCTTTTAAATTTAAATATAGTTTCTCGTTTTAACCAAAATAATATATTTTCAGAGACTAAGCGTTAGTCTAACCGTGAAGTACAACTATCCAACAGATCCCATGCATGTCTATATTTCAGACTCTCCATGTTCCTATCGATATGTATCAAAAGACAAATGAATTAAATATTACAGCACTGGTGAATAGGTTAAATGCGCATGTCAGCGTCGATCCTACAATATCCTTTTGCGCAAAATACATATATACTGATGCAGTAACGTTGTTAAACCACGCAAATATATGTCCAGTTGTATACATCAGTTTCATCTCGTGAGCTTTATTCGTGCGTTTAGCTCTTTTTCTACAGGAGATTATTGGGTGTTACATCACACCAGAAAGCCCGGTCCAAATTCAAGTAATAATTTCATGGTCCGTCTTGTATGTTGGAAACCAATATCACAACATGGCTGAATATTGCTAATCGTGGTATTTACCCGATTACTCACATAATTATTCCAGTTTCTTCATGCACTTTCTACAATCATCTACGATCACTATCTATAAGGAGGTATATCTATATTCATCCTAATGTCCATACATGTATGTCCACATACATATGTAATTAAGCAAGTCCAACATTCTTCCTTTAAAGATAAATGCTAAGCATTTCCTCTGTATGTATTTATATATGTAAATATCGTTTTTATGTCAACGCTGATGCAGTGAACGTACCACAGACACGATGCTAGAATACCATCTAATCTCTGAAATGAACATATTTTACAGAAAAAAACCAGTTGTTAAACAATAGTTATAAAATATAATAAAATGGAGCCAAGAGACTTTCTTCATTTTGCCAAACTTTGGGCTGTTTTGGACATATTTCTTTCGGGGTCTGTATGACAGACAAACCTAATGCTTTTAAGTATAAAGATAAGTAAGTATAGCTGTTGCATATATTCAAATATGTTTGTGATTAACCCGACCTTGAAAAATATTGAAGAATGAGTGGAAACTATTTATGTCATTATTTCAAATTAGAATGATAGCACATCAGGAAAGCAGGGCACTTTAATATACGTATCTTGTTAGCTCAATAGTGTTTTAAGTAAGAGCAACATGTACATCGAGAGTAAAGGTTTGTTGCATGACATAAAGCGATGCATGCGGGTAAATACTGATGTCTGATGCAATTCTCTTTTTTGACTTGTGCCATGTGTTTCCGTGCCTTTTCGGGTGATCAATTGGCTTGCCTTTGCGTGTGTTTGTGGCGGGTGCCACTAGTGGATCGGGATGAGCTCGCCTTTTTGCGAGCACCAAGTGTCAGAATAATGAAACATGCTCCTGGTGTTGTCGGAATCGTGCAGTCCAGTCTCCCTCAAGGACATGTCTGAATAAACTCTTTGCTTCGTCAATGCTTCGTCTCGCCCAAACTGGTAACTGGTACCACTAGCAACGATACAATGGCGTACAAAGACTTACAATGAGTCAAGCATTCGTCACTCGATTTCCATTTTCTTGCATTTAGAAAGCATGATTGATTGTTTGATTGATAGGTTGTTTGAGTTAATCGCTTGGTAGATTGATTGAGTAAGCTGATTGAGTTGTTTTATTAAATTGTTTGATTGAGTTGTTATATTAAATTGTTTGATTGAGATGTTTTATTCATTGATTTACTTGTTATATTGATTGTATTGACATACTCCGGTGCCATCTGCAGAACCTTGGTAAGCAATGGCACATTAATTTATGAGGGTTTGTGAGTGAGTCGGATTTTACGCCGCCTTAGCAATATTCCAACAATATAGGGGGGATTCCCTATGATATGCAGAGAATCGAACCTGGACTTCGCACGAGGAGCGAACGCTATGCAATGCCAGTTGCCTTGATCGCATGATCAACTATATGTGTTTCATTTTTCAAATGTTAAAGTTTGCAATCACAGATAATGGTAACCACTGTAAAATGCAAGGATATCAGCATATCATCACCATCACCATCATCATCATCACCATCATCATCGTCGTCACCAGCATTATCATCACCACCAGCATCAGTATCAGCGTCGCCACCGGTATCGTTATCACAGGTATATACGGTACTCCACACAGATATTCACGAAGGGCATCTATTTGATCAGGGCTTATTTAAATATCTATAATAGCTGTGTGTCAGTATATCCAGTTTCTGTCAGTGAAGAAAAATACCAAGTCGGTCAGCTGTGACACACGGTTCTTCAGCATCGGGCATCGGATGATTTTCTTACGTCCTTGACACACAAAGACCTAATGACATAATGTAACTGATATCCGAAGCAAATATATCTCCATCGAATAACCATTTCTTGTTTGTTTCATTTTTAACCACCATCAAACATGGGTGTATACTTACTTTTGCCCGGCAGTTTACACAAGTAACAATTACTTCCCAATCGTTCGATCACTGAGACGATTGGAACATGTTGGTCGCAAATACAAATTGCACAGTGAGGTGAGGTGAAATGGGGTTAAACGTCGCGTCCACGATTATTGCACTTTTACAGCGATGTGCATGCGTGTGTGTGTCCAGTTGGATAAGCATGTTAACTATGATCTTCTTAAGGTAGAGAATGCCGCGCATGAATGTATCAATGAGATTTCCCAGGGACATGGAGGCTTTTCGGCATGAATATCCACACAGAGGAGACTTAAATGGGGAACGGGTGAACATAATGTGGTAGATTGTGTGTCATCAAACCGGACAACTTTGGTCTTTGACTGATTGTGGCGTAAAACACACTTATTCATTTACTTGTATCGGAAATTGAATGTTCATCTTCATTGTTATTGATGAACACGTAATATATTTTTAAAGAAATAAAACAGTGACATAATAACTACAATTTTATGTGAGTACGAGTAGCTCTTTTGGAGATGGAGCTGCATAAGTGTTATAAAGCTACTTCACAACCGTGTAACAATGAATTGACTTTATTGGGTAATCCAAAAAGACATATCGAACTAAGATAGCCAAATATCATACGATTTCACTTGTCCACCATCTTGGATGCAAGGCGAAAACATTTCAGCGCATTTGAAGCTAGACCAGAGGCTATCAGCAGTATTTCCTGTCCAGGTTATTTAGGTCCGTTGTGCGTGCGTGCGTGCGTGCGTGCGTGCGTGCGTGTGTGTGTGTGTGAGGAGGGGGGGTGGGGGGGGGGGGGGGTGGGCATGGGGTTGAGAGTGGGGGGATAGATGATGGATTAGCACTTGAACTATGATTCTCCTTAGGTAGAAAGTAAAGATCCACGATGTTCGACCTAGTAGACGTGTGTAATCAAACCGCACAGCATTGGTCTTTGATTGACTGTGGCGTCAAAGCAAACTCATTCATGTACTTGACCTGAATGTTCATCTTAATTGTTATGGATAAAGTAATAATAGGATTACCAGAAATACTTGGTATAACACCCAAGCCAAAAAGATTCGCTCAGGAACACCAGAATAGGTCAGTGCAAGACTGAAAACTGCCCCATAATTATGTATGACAGGCTAGTCGGGTATTGCTACTTGTATATGTGAAAACAAAGTTATTAAAATGAATAACAAAACTGATGAAAGTCACCAATAAACGTGTATACATGTTATATCGTCACTGCAAAAATAATGAGTGTTTGTCTTTAGTATTAACATTCAAATACGTGATATCTATATTAGCGATATTATCTACGTTCCACCGATGAGTAAGCGTTAGACTTACTATCTGGTAGTATAAATGTTGCAAGAAATTGTGTTTCTGAAGACATCACGATACAGTTTTTTACGATGCATCACGTCTGTACTAGCGCTTGATAACAGCATTGTGTTTGGGTGTTTCAGTAGTTTAAATTGCTGCTCTTGATATTGTTGATTAGACTTTGATACTATGAACAATATATGGTTATATGAGAGTATGATTTTAGAACGGTAACATGCGTTAATGTATATCTGATATATATATAGGATGACATAAATAGAACCATGAGTAGTACGTCCAGATTAGTGTATAGACAACATCTAATAATTAAATTCAACAACTCTCCTTTTAAGTTTTTTTCCCTGACTTACACTGAGTAAATGAAAGAACACAATCGCCCGGACAAAGTATAATTCTGGTGCATTGCCATGTGACTATAGAGCACACCATAAGCTTTCGGGTCCCGTCTGGATCGGTTTGGGTGGCAGCTTAGATATCCATAAAATAGGTTCATCTCGGAATCTCCCATATAACTGGGGCTCCTCTTCAATTTTAATGGAGTTACTTGTTTCTTTCAAAACTATACAGTTTTAGAGACTAAGCATTAGTCTGAATAGACATCACCAGTTTGGAATTTGATACTAATCTGTTTACAGTAACAGGACACTGCTTAAGTGTCATGTAACAAATGAGAAAGTGGAATCCCGTCAATTAGGCGGACGAACCTTCAAACTATTAATAAATAGTAAAATAAGCAACATCGTAAAAATGTATATGCATATAATATCTTTCAAAATACACCAAGATCACCTTCTACAAACATAAGTTTTAAAAGCCGGTTGATATTCATTTGCGTATTTGACGATTATATAACTTTCGAAAGTATACGATTCCGAAATTATCACGAGATAACAATGTCAATCAAGAGAGGGAGGAGCTTGATAATATCGTTCTCTCCCAGTAAATTCCGATGTCAAATAACGACGTTATTTGGACGTAAAAACGATGTTTTGAAAGCGTCCAAATAACGTCGTTTTTCCGTCCAATGACCACATACGAAAAAACCCGACGTTTTCGTGTTTGCAGTGAAAGAGACGAGTCCACGTCGACGACACCGAATGGCACACCACGAGGCCAGTTGGTGTGGGCCTAAATGTCATTGGCAACATGATGAAAGAAATTTCTACCAACGCTGGTCTCAAAGAGTATACAAACAATTGTCTTCGGGCAACTGCCGTCCCTTTGCTGTCAAACGCAGGTGTTGAAAATCAAGAAATTTTCAAAATTACCGGCCATAAAACCGATGAATCGTTGGAGTCGTATTCCATTGACTCGTTCTCGGCTCAAAAACGACATTATTCGAACATTCTTCAGGCACAGCAGCAGCTCGCTAACGAACGTAATTTGGTACCTGCCCAAGATACAAATATCCTGCCACTGTCCACTGCTCCCGTGAATAACTTCCAGGTTAATTCGTCTGCTAATTCCAATGATCTCTTTTACATATGTAATTCCACTGTACCAGTAAACAATTTTTTTCCATCCCAAAGCTGCTAAAGCTGCATGTCTAAAATCTCGCACATGTATGACCTCTCTTGTCACCACCTGTTTCAGGCGAGTTGACACTATCTTTTGTAGGGGCCAAACAATATGTATGTCTTTTCTAATTTTGATTATTTGTATTCTATAGATACGCATAACTACAAATTACAAGTAAGATGAGGAACTGTGATAAAGTATTGAATTTGTGATATTTCCTGTTGTTTGTTTATTTTCTGAGAAATTGGCTTCAACATGTGACCACCCCTTTCGTAAAATGAACCATCATTATTGGAGTACCTCGAAACCATTGATCGGTTTCGCGGCACCCAACGCCATGCATCTTTTCGAAGGTGAGCACGAGGAGACGTATTGCTAACGACAGTTTTGTTGTGTCACGCGCTCAGTAAATTAGTACCTCCTAAATATCGTGTTCAAATGAAATTGCCGTACATCCATTCAGCATAACATCACGCAAATCTTACAAAACGAAATATTTATCTCCTAAATCGACTCTGCCCTATGCAGATATTTCTAATGATTATGGAAAGGGTTTTCTCGCTTCTTTTACGCATTCCGACACGATATTGCTAAAACAACCGTAAGGCACTACTGGCTCACTCTTACACGTTTGACTTTGATCAACAAAAGTGTGTGTTTAATGTTTATGCATTGAAACGTAGCTGCACTATCATTGTTTACCTTTACTCATATTCTTTTATTCGCTTTATTCAGAGTAAATATTTCTGAAAATGTTCTTGATTGAAAACGATTTCATTTTAGAGAATTAAAAATATCTGTTTGAAGGGTGACACAAACCACATGTCTGATGTCATTGTATTAGTTGACGGCATGAGTGGCTACAAACTTCCTATAAGTTTAAGAAATCGGAAGGGGATGATCATATGTCATATGGTCATTGGAAACACTATCCGTTTTTTCCAATGACATGTATCACACTAAAGAGGAAATGTAAGCATGCAAAATAATATGAAGAACTTGTGTCATATATAGTTAGAGGTAATGTCTAAGAGGTTATGCAATTTCATCACTTTTGACATTGGTGTAAACATTGTTGCAGTCTAAAACAACGTGCAGTAGGCACAATGGATTGTCGCGGTACCAGTCATCACTAGCCAATTTAATTGCTTTGTTTACAGTCCTTGATAGGCATTTAGAAAATTAATAATAATGTAAGTAAGTAAGATAGATACCGCTTTGACTTTGAGCATGGCGTCTCGGGAAATGAAACAGGAATTTCCCAAATCATTCTTATTGTTCCTGCTTCGTTTTACCGTGGTTATCTCACATGCGCATGGCCTGTTCTCAATACATGTATGGTGGAGGGGACCTTTTGTCCTACCGACACACAAAGGCTTTAATACTACATGTCAGTTGTGGGGGCGGTCGAGTAGCCTAGTGGTTAAAGCGTTAGCTCGTCACGCGGAAGACCCTGGTTCGATTCCCGACATGGGTACAATGTGTGAAGCCCATTTCTGGTGTTCCCTGCCATGATATTGCTGGAATATTGCTAAAAGCGGCGTAAAAACTCACTCACTCACATGTCAGTTGTGACGCAGGCCGTAAGCGTATCCACGATGTTTTAACAATAATCAATGCAGAGAAAAATACATTATTTATTTGACCCCAAAGTAACGACAACTGACGAACGACAACAACGTGTCGTTTACCTTACTGAGGTAGCGCGGTTCGTGAAATGTGATATGTGAGGTGACGAACCGTATGAGTGCAAAAGTATTTTCCTTTCATAGACAAAACATCGACGCCAGAGCATAAACAATAACGAATAGCTGCTGAAACAGGTTCCCGTAGGGTGGAGAAGGAAAAGTAGCAATAAAATATATACTAAACAACAAAAGTTCTCGTGACATTGAATAAGATTTAATGCAAAGTTATGTTTTTACCAACTCTGAAACAATTTCGGTTTGCAACAGATAAAAGACTCCTGTAAGTGTTCAAATGGTTAAGTTTGCTATACTGACTTAAGAAAATGCGTGATTTCATAAAAAAAAACCATGAACATGCCAAAATGTCAATTTACAAATCAATAGCGTGTGTGTCCACCTCTGGTTGCGATGCAAGCAACACCTCTTCGTCTCATGGAATGGACCAGGCGTCGCACAAATCCTGTCTGTCCATATCTGATGGAGCATGTTTCGAAGTTCCTGGAGTGTCTGTGGAACACGTGGTTGACGTCGAAGGCGCCGATCCATCTCATCCCACATGTGCTTAATTGGTGAGAGATCAGGGGAGCGAGCCGGCCAGGGGATGACATTCACGTTGTTTTGTTGAAGAGATCCTGAACAAGTCGAGCAATAGAGGCCGGGCGTTGTCATGTTGAAAGGTAATGCCTGGGCCATGACGGCTCAAAACGGTAGAACAACAGGACCGATGATCTCCCGGTAGCGCTGTCCATTGAGATTTCCCTCTACCACTATCAAACGGGTCCTGTCTTGCTGTAATCTTGGCGGTGGTTTCCTGTCAAAATAGGACGTCTGGCGGGTCTTCTGCCGAAAATCCCTGCACATCTGAGGCGGCGACGTACGTTTTGTGAAGTTATTCGTTGAAGGCCAGGGATGCTTCTTGCAGTCACTGTTGCTGGCTGGAATCGATTTCGTAGGTGTGATGTTCGAATCCAGTTGTCTTGTCGATTATTGGTTTCGCGTGGCCTTCCACTCCGAGGAAGGTCTCTGACTGCATTCGTCTGTTGCCAACGTTGCCATAAACACCAAATGGTGTTTCTGAGGACGTTAAATTGTCTTGCAACATCACGTTGACTCAATCTTGCTTCAAGCATTCCAATGGCTCGCAGATGCTCATTTTCGGACAGACGTGGCATTCCGAAATGTTGAATAATTGCTTTTCTGAGGGGTTGTTGTAAGCACGATGCTAAACAATGCATTTGGAATCCCGTTAAGGCACATGTTTTATACCCATTCTTGGCTAGAGAAATGCTTGGAGCTTGCATAAAAGTCACACCCCACACTCAGAAATGACCTGCAGAACACCATTGACGCCAACGTTCTACTCAGACAATGCGTAGTCGTCTCCGCGTGAGAGCCTGGCGCCGAAACAGACCAGCATGACATGCATGTGCAACATTAATTATTGGGCTATCTAATCTGTTTATTCAGTACATGAGTGGGCCAGCGGCCCATAGTACAATTCGGTTCACCAGACATGTATAAAAATACAACTGTGTACACCTAAATACACAACAGCAAGGCATTCATAGATAAAGAATATTACTTCTGCAAAAATGAATTCCTTAACTTAAAAGCGTGGTAAATATAACAAGCCAGACTTCTAATTGTTGACTGATGCAGAGACGACATAAGTATGTAAAATTGTTCTATTGATGGATTTACATAATATTTTTGAGGAATATATGTCACTCGGAGAGCATAATATTTTTCACAAACCAATACAAAATGGTATTCAGACTCAACATAGCCTGTTTTACAAACCATACATAACCTTCGCTGTCTTGGGATACCAAAATATCTCCCGGTTTCTATGTGGAGCGAGTGGGAGCTAGCTCTAAAACGTGCCAGTGCAACGCGAAACTTATTGATTGTAATAGCCGATAAATAAAATTCCCTGCTAAACCTAAATTTATAACAAAGATATGATGAATACTTGGGGCTATTGGTCGAAGCAAAATGCCAATCTTGTTCATAAGAGCATTTTAATCTTTGTATGAACTCATCAATAAATGAAATAGAAATAACAAGATGCTGATTTTCCCATACGTAGCCAAAGCCATAGGCGTACAAAAGTAATTTAACTCTAGAGGCCCAATTAGTCTTACCTGCTATGGCCTGCTGCACAAGCATATTGTAACTTTTTCGTGGATAACGCGAATCGGGCATCTTTAAAATCTTACACCAATAATTCAAGCATCTTTTGAAAGCATAGATATACAAAGGGTATCTCCCACACTCTCCACGCACAACATGATTGGAAGTTGCTGACTTAACTCCTAAAATACGTTTACAAGCAAGTGTATGAACAACTTCAATCTCCTCGCAAAACGATAAAGATAAACCCCAAACTTCTGCACCGTAAAGAAGTACTGGCACAACTTTAGCATCAAAAATTTTAAAGAAAATATTCATAGGAGTAGGTTTAATTAGCTGTAGGGACTTCAAAAGCTTAAACAAAACCTTTTTAGCTTGATTAACAACATTAGATATATGTGCACTCCAAGATAGATTTCGAAAAAATAATACACCAAGGTATTTATATGTAGTTACACATTCCAACAATTTTCCATCGTAAACCCATTTTTCATATTTTGAAAGAACACTCCCATTTTTAAAAACTACTACTTTAGTTTTATCAATATTGACTGTTAATGAATAATCTTTACAATAACATTCTAACACATTGATTCTTTTCTGGAGACCATAAACAGTATCTGCTATGAGAATGACATCATCTGCGAAAAGTAATAAAAACAATTGAACTACATCTGGATGAAATTGGATACCATGTGCGCAACTGGATTCAATATCTATGGCAAGATCATTTATGAACAAGGCAAACAAAATGGGACTAAGGACACATCCTTGACGAACTCCCTTACTGCAGCTAAACATATCAGAAAATGAGTTATTGTATTTGACCAATGCCAAAACTTGTTTATAAATTGACTGTATACAACAGAACATTTTCGGAGAAATACCATTTTTGTATAGTACCATACGCAATTTGGATCTATCTATGGAATCAAAGGCTTTGGCAAAATCAACAAACAAGGCATAAATCACACCTCGTTTCTTAGCCAAATATTTCTCTATTACTGAATATAAAACAAAAATATTATCAGTTGTGGAATATCCACTCCTAAAACCAGCCTGAGACTCTACTAGTCTATCATAGGATTCCGACCAAAACTGAAGTCTTCTGTTTAAAATAGAAATATAAAGTTTACTGAATACACTTAAGATAGTGATACCCCTATAATTAGTGGGAGAATTGGCATCGCCTTTCTTATATATAGGAACAATGTGGCCAACAGCCCAAGATGAGGGAAAATATGCAGAATCAAATATAGCATTAAAGAAGAATGTCAAAAAAGGAACCAGAACATCAGGAGAAGACTTAAACATTTCTGCTATCAGTCCATCATCTCCCGCAGCTTTATTATTTTTCAATCCTGTAATCGCATCAAGCACTTCATCCTGTGAAATAGGGGAATCAAGAATACTCTGAGTTGTTTCGTCAAAATTAACATCGTCAAAAACTAAATTCTCCTCAACCTCTGAAGAAGAGTATTCACCAAATAAGTTCTTAAAGTGCTGATACCAATCTCCTAGTTCTATATTAGGAGAGCGTCTCCTTCCCTCACCAGAGAGTAGCTTCAATTGTGACCAAAATATTTTGCTGTTGTGTATGCCTGTCACCATATTACTAAGAATTTTATCTTGGTAGGCTTTTCTTTTGTTATGGAGTATATTTGTATATTTATTTCTTGCATGTAGATAGTTTGAAAGTGCCAAATGATCCCCAAGTAGTCTATAAACTTTAAGCAGTCTTTGCTTTTCAAATCTAAGAAATTCACACTCTTCTATACTTCGCAGTTTACATTTTGAGGGGGTGGGGGTTGTTTGTCATTAAACGTACGCGTGTGACTTCATACACTTCCTGTGGTGTCAGCTGTTCAGGTCGGAGTTCTTGTGGTGTCAGCTGTTCATGTCGGAGATCCTGTGGTGTCAGCTGTTCATGTCGGTGATCCTGTGGTGTCAGCTGTTCAGGTTGGAGTCCCTGTGATCCATCTCCACTTGTAGCAGAACCTGTTGGTAGATAAATGTAGTGGATTTCAATAATTAATCTAACTAAAGGCTTGTTATTTGCTGTTTTTATATAAACAGAAAGTGAGTCTTTAACTGTTACACTGAATACATTGATATTCTATATTAAAGTTTGAAGGTTAATGTAGTTCATTTGGTATTTAATCTGCTTTTCCTGACCTACATCCAGGTGTTATATTGTACCTGTGATGCGACGGATCATCTCCCCAAGACGATGCCACCGCCCTTCGTGTACCTGAAACAACATCGCTGAGACCATAGAGATCAGAACATAACCTTTCGCTCACACTATAGCTGGGTATCATATATTACCACATACATTATTTATTTATCGACTGCATGTAACATTTAGCTATGTGGGTGTTAGGAATGATGTGCAACTTGATTCCAACCGTGATAATTACATTTGTTTTACTCACAATTTGAGCCATGTATGTACTCAATGTAAAGAGCCATTGAAACCCTTTCTCAGAAAACATGTTGATAAAACAAAATTCTGTTACGAAAGCAATACTTTACCGCGCTGGTTTCTTCTTCTTTTAATGCCAGCTGTTTATTCTGTTTATGGAGATCTGAAGAGACAATTACAAACACAGATTGATTACCTTATTGGTAACAGTTTTCCTCTTACCCATCGTACATACGGACAGGCAAACAGCTAGACAGAGAGACAGACAAATAATATTTTCTCGTCTCACCTCAGATATAATACAAGTCAAATATAAAACGGGGCCACTGTACATGGAATAGCAAGATACTTTTAAATCGATTAATAATGGTATTAAGGCATGCAAGATAAGATAACTTAAAATATACAAAAACACTTAGCTATGATATAGGATATTGTTTCACATTTTGCTCGAATCTGTAGCAACTCATCATTTCCCTTTGACAATTTTGTTTTCACTGAAACGAGAAAAATGCATGGATAGCCTCAGATAACAGTTTTATGCGTCAACATTCCGGACATTGCATAGCATGGTCCATTGAAAATATGGAATTAGTATATTTCCAGAAATGATACAATGTAGTTGTTTATCATAGACATGTCATTGGAAACCAGAATGTTCCATTACCACCGTGAACACTGGCAAAATATGAACACACAATGCCATTTAGCAGGTGATCAAATGTTTTATTTGGGATAACTCTTTCTTAGTTAAGTACAGATTCTTGTACTTTTTTAAGTTGAGTCCTATCCGGCAGTGACAGTGTGGGTTTGAATCCCGGATGGGACTCAACCTAAAAAAGTACGAGAATCTGTTCTTTTCTAAGAATGTGTTACCCAAAATATATAACATTTGTTACATTTGACCACTTTCTAAATGTCATTGTGTGTTCATTGATTTCAGCCATGGGAGCCGTGCCAATTTATGCTTGTCAGAGGGGTATACAAAGTACGTGATCTAGACTACCAGTTGTCGGATTTCTATTTTTTGGAAGCCTCGGTGGTTGAGTGGATACGATCGCGTACTTTGTGTGATGGCGATTAGGTGCCTCACTCTGGCAGTATGGGTTCGAATCCCGAATTGGACTCAACCTAAACAAGTACGAGAGTCTGTACTTCACTAAGAAAGTGTTATACCAAATATAACATTTGTTACAAGCACATATAGGCAAAACAAAATTGTGGATAGAAGCGATATTTAACTTTATATTATTAATGTCAAATTACGAGTTTCAACTTCCTCATTCTTCTTTTCTATCTGTGTTGTGAGATCCCCTCTTTCTTTTATAAGTTGTTCTTCCAGTTCAGCATAGTCTGTGTCTTTTTGTTTAACTTGTTCCTCAAGTCTTTCCATTGCCTTAAAACAAACGCAAACGACCGTTTAAGAAGTAAATATCGACTGCATATACATGTAGCAGTCGATATCATTTTTTACATGTGAGATCCCCTCTTTCTTTTATAAGTTGTTCTTCCAGTTCAGCATAGTCTGTGTCTTTTTGTTTAACTTGTTCCTCAAGTCTTTCCATTGCCTTAAAACAAACGCAAACGACCGTTTAAGAAGTAAATATCGACTGCATATACATGTAGCAGTCGATATAATTTTTTACATGTTACACTCCTTTTTGATCTAAACTTCAACATTGGTGTAAATGTACTTTTAATAATCACTACAATTGTTAAAAGCATATGCATCTAAATATGTGTCTCTTCTCAAAACAAGGGAGCTCTTAACGTAATAAATAGACGAGCTTGTGCTGTCTCTCCACAACGTACAGAATGCATGTCAGCTATTTGCCCATCTTTTTCAGCAAGTTGTTTTTTGTGGTAAGCTTCCAGCTTTTCCTTGTTGACATAGACAAGATCTGTACTACCTGAAAAAATAATATTGCGCCAGTAGAAAACAGGGTGTGACAAGATTTATAAGACTGTTATCTTCGAAAAAGAATAAAATTTAAAGTTGATATTGTTTGGAATAATTCCTTGCTTGTCGACGTTTGCTATTCATGTTATAAGAATACTTATCCTGGCACAATGTATTTCCATTTGTTCATAAAAAATAGACGCCAAAGCAGGGCACTTCTGCACCTGGACACACGTTGCCGTTGGTTACCAAACAGAGTTACCCGCCCTTGATACTCAACTGTCTTCTCGTCAGCATGTGTCTTGGTATCTAGGCCTGGGACAGATACTTCTTGTGACAATGTAAGGATACTAATAGCGTGAATAACCAAATTCATGTAAGTATATGTTCTATCCCTGCACAACATATTGCAACACTTGGGACCCGCTTCTGCAGCTTGCCTTATTGCTAACCAGCTCTGGAATACGTATGGATAAGAATCTGCTCAGCGAGAGTAATCCTCACTAATCCATATCCCCTGCCATATCCTTAACTCTAACTTGTAAATTGATGCTTCAGTGTCTAGCAGCGCGGCTTAAAATACGTGAGTCCCGTAGAATCGCAGAGCAACAATCCCTCTGAATAGTTATTGTGACACAATGTGACACAAAGAATATCTGGAAAACAATGGTGTTTGATGACAAAATCCCACATTAGGTCCATATGAGGCATCTGGTCATTGTCAAATTTAAGTTAAGTTACATTCAAGGCATTGACTTCCCAAATACAAGCATGACTCTTCTGGACCTAGGAACTGCAAGGAATGGGTTGATGGTTGTGGATGTTCCACACGTGCAGAGCCAGCGGTTTGGGGATCAATGGGTCTGCTACATGCATGCATTGCGGAATTGCCCTTCCCAGGGTGGTTCCCAGGATTCCTGTGATCTTTCTAGTTCTGGAACCATAGTCTCCTGAGCCAATAAGGCACAATGGAAAGACGTTGGCACTAGTTTTAGTCAACTTCAGCAGTACTCTAAGTAGTAGTGGTGGTGTCGAAAATATGAAGGTGTGTATTGTGTTCCAGAACATGGCCAGTGGATCGTGATCCCAGAAGAGTTAATCTGAGTTTGGAGAGTCGAACATTGGAAGCTGGTGGTCGTATCCTGTAGCGCCCACATCAGTGTTGGTCGTGTTCGGCTGTTAACCAATCCACTGAAATAAATTTGGATGAAGTTTTTGGCGTTGACTGGTGTCGCCTTGACATCGCGTCTGCGACAACATTTGTAACGCCCGAGATGTGGTGAAACAAGGCCTCTAGTTGCACGCCGGTCAGCAACGTGTAGAAATGTTCTGCCAAACAAGTTACTGGAGTGTTACCACAGTGGCTGTCACTTATAGTCCTGGCTATTCCCAGTTGATCATGGCTGGAGCGAAACTTGTGAGTCAATTGGCCTGAGGTGAGAATGTTATTGTCACACCCGTTTAAAGTTTCTCCACTTTCTGAATTTGCAGCTAACGTCTGTGGAGTGCTCACTGGGACATCTGGAATGTGTGAATACATAATTAGGAGACACCAAGCACATAGAAGTCGTGATAGTTTTCGTGTGATCACACCCCCAGGGCTAAGACGTTATCACAAGACTGTACTTGGAGAAAGTGTAACTGAAGGCACTGCTGTCACAAACCAGGATGGCCCTGGAAGTTGTAGCAGTCAATATCTACCAAGTGGAGTAGCCGCTGATGGAATTGCCCATCCCAAATGTGGAGGAAAACTGTGATGAGTGGTTAAAATAACGTATAGTTCTGCGTGTTAGTAAGATGAAAACGGAAACGGGTTTCTGATAGCCATTCGCAGTAGAGCTCATTTCAAGGATGGTGTTGCTTTCCTTAACGTTGGATCACCCACAGAAAGGTCTGGACTTCATAGTATTTCTCTGAGCGCCGGTTCCCAAGTAGACACTTGTACAAGGGTAGAAAGGTACATCACCAATCCCAGGACGAAGAGAGGCGCATTTGGGGACTGTTCTGGTGACGATGGCATACCAGACACTGGTGCACCCATCGTAGCCATTAAATGTGAAGGCGCCATCCATATGGGAAGCATCAGCATTGTCAAGGTAATTTATTTGTAAGATGATGGCAAGACGTTGTATTCTATGATAGATGAAAATCATCGAATAGATACGAAGCTCAGGACAATCGCCAGTGGATCGCCAGTCACAGACAAAGCACTGATCCCCAGTAGAGCTCCAATAACTAGCCAAGCGACAATCGCCAGGAGATTGCATCCCAGGAATGCGACGACAAAGGCCCTTATAGTGAAGCCATTCGGCGCGACAGATGGCGATCCAAGACGAGGAGAAACGCTGGCGGGAGACAGTTCTGGTGACATTGACATCCACTTTCGACATTTTGGACAATCAATCGCGGGAAATATTTTTTTGTCACGATCACGTAAACAATAATGCACAAATGCATGGTCCAAAATGAAAGATGTCACATTCGTCATTGTATTAGCTTTCTTGAAAGATATCTGTGACGTTTCATTCAGGTAGAGTGTATAATAAACCCAAAGTCAAAGGATATAATTCCCAGCAGATAGCACATCTGTATCACTTGTCTGATGAGAAGGGACGTAATGAATAATTCATTACTGAATAAGCAATGGTAACGAGGGCTCTGGATGTACACTGAGGCACGTTTTAGATTAGGCGTTATATGATCGAAGTGAAGGAGGACATTGGAATATGTTGTGCCAGGATAGGAAATATTATTAGCCTCAGGACTATAACAAGTACTTTGGTATATTGATCTTTGGTAAAACGCCTAAAAACATATACTTGTCAGTGTGTCCAAGACCTACACCATGTATCGATCAGGAACATATTATATGATTTGTCTTTTCTTTCTTAGTCCACATAAATGGGAGTGTCGCTACACTGACTTCAGTAAGCCAAAACCTGAGCGGAAACATTCATATTTCTCCACAGATCAATCTAGGATAATTCTTTGTTAATAAGTGTAAATTATTGATATCTGATGCACATTGAAAACTACATGTGTATTAAGTGAAAAAAATCCTTCTAACTTCAGCTGATGAGTTGCAATTTCACAGCCTATGGTGCTTAGAACCAACCTGAACTGAAACACCAACATGTTTTGTAGATTTTGATTAGTAATATGATATTCGATATGAATCAAGAGGCGTGTGATAGGTTGAAATACCTTCTTCAGTTGAGGTGTTATCAAGTTTCTCCTTGATAAATGGTTGTGTGGAATCGAGAACAGCACACAGTGTCCTGTAGCCTTCAACCCCTTTTTTCTTCAAAATCTCCAGGAACAGTTCACATTGTCTCTCTGGTGCAACTAGTCTACACCTGTCATAGTCTCCCTGTGTGAAGACACAGCCCTGGTACAAGGCATCTAGCACAGGGTCGACCTGAAGGTTCTCCTTTAGATATACGTAATTCCTTTGCAGGATAACACTATGTGGAATATCCATCCTGCGATGTAATGCGTGCGTGATGGTATCTGTAAAATGAAAACAATACCAGGTATGATGGTTGTTTCATGTGGTGAACATTATTGAGTTTAAATCAATATGTAAATAGCTACGGGATAAACTGCAAAGAGAAATGAATAACGAAGCGTGGTTCATTTCACGATAAACCATTTTTCTATCATGAAGTCATTGCTGAAGATTCGAACATGCGCTTGCAACTTGATGACGTCATATTTTGGACGATGTTCTGAAAGGGAAATGTCGTGTGAGCTGTTCCCCATAGATGTATATGCGGTACGCAGATAAACGCAGTGGCCGAACGGTCGCATTCAAGAGCGGGGGAGATATTACAATCGGTATGAGGAGAAAATGTAAAGATAGTCGACGTTAGGATTGTGAGAATATGCGGGCAATACCCAACTTGACAAACTTGTTCTCAAAATGGACTTCTTTTGAAGAGTCATCGTTATTAAAAATTAAGGTAACTGTTTTTAATGTACATATTTAATTACATCCTTAAAAAGGCCGTACATAATTTTGATATATCACATACAAAATATACGACTCGTGGTGGTTGTTTTCCGTACAATAAAACACTGCAGGGAGAATAACCACTCTGCGCCCCTCGTGTCTTTATTTCTTTTTTAATGTCTGTTATGTGTCTGTATTAAAACTTCAAAGGACATGTGGCCGGCTGCAATAGGCTTGGTAATGGGTTTCCAGAGGATATGTAAAGCAACAATCATCGTATGTACTAAATACAGTTTCAGGACAGGGTCATAGTTTGAAAGAGGCCAGCACAAACAACCAGTATTAAAGATGTTAGAAGATGATGTGCACAACCTTCCAGAGACTAAACACCAGAAAACAGGTTACAAATTATTGGTGTAATTGAAATAAAACAATTTAAATGTTTAGCAATGATAAATATAATTAAATTGGGCGCAACACATTGAGTTAAGTATTTGATAGATATGAGCTTCTCCGTACTTCAAAGTCTGAAATTAGAGAGTAATTGAGTGAGTTTGATTTTACGCCGTTTTCAGCAATATTCAAGCAATATCAAGGCGGGGGACACCAGAAATGGGCTTCACACATTGTACCCATGTCGGGAATCGAACCCGGGTTTCGGCGTGATCAGCGAACGCTTTAACCACTAGGCTACCCGACCGCCCCTGAAGGAGTAAGTAAATCATTGCGTTGCTATGTAATAATAAAATACTTCGTAACAACAAATTTGTTTCCGCCTAAACCTACGCTTAACCATCTTGAAACATGAAATCATTCCACCTACAGCTTTCTAGAAGCGCCTTATCTACCCGAACACTAACACTGAACTCAATTTACATCTTAAACAGTTGTTTCTTATTGTCTATGAACACATTCAAGGCTTCAAACTCAAATGTCTACAAAATGGGTCGTATGAATATTGTATTTGCTGTGAATCCAAATATATGAGGCGTTAAATACACATGGAATATGACACAAGGGATTGACATCTATCGACAGTTAGAAATGGCCTCCGCCATGTTCAACAGTGAAACAAAATTTGAACGTCAGTGAAGGTAGAGACTCAACACATGAAGCTCTACGGCATTAAACATACAATGTTGAAAATGTTAATAATATCTCACCCGACTTACAACACAATGTTATCAAGTAGGTCAGTATCACGTGACAAAGCTAGAGTTTGTGCTATGTCCCTACATTCATGACATGCAGTGACAGGAATAGCGTCTGATGACATACTTAATACCAGTAGCTTTAAAATGTGTTTGTGGAATGAAATTAAGTCCATGATTTCACACTATACAAGTGTTTATCAAACTACTACAATCACTGTATGTGTCAAATAAATAATAAGTCGTAATAGAAAACAACCTGATCACAAATCAGAAATAATGAAAGAACCAATCAAGAGTGATCTTCGTGTTCACTGTGATGTTACTTGAAAGGGGACAAGGCGCACACATCCAGTTTGATTTACATTCCGGAAATGACCATATTTGTGTGCAATTGTCCTGTTTATCCATTTAGCACTTGATGTGTGACGCACGATGACAATGTCAGATGTTTCACATGGTATTACATTATCCAAACTGGGACAGAAAATGGGTGGAATAGTCACCGATTAGACGTTACCCACATTTATATCTGATACACCCGAAGACGGCAGAAGGTGCACGTGGGCATTTTCAACAACTCTGTATCTGGAACATGTCGATAGTGTTCAGTTGTACAAATTACGCGACGCGCCGACATTAATGTCTGCTGATAGTCGCGTGTGGCCATGCAGTGAACGAAACATGTAATCTGTATGAGAATATGTAAGGTAGCGTCGCCAACGTCATACTTGGCCTCAAGGTATGGATCTATAAGTTAGTGTATATATGAAGCCCAACTATAAAACTATAATGACCTCACTACAATACAATAATGTAGAGTTCATACAACAGCCATACACAGAGAGGACTCTCTGAGATCATTTGCTAACACAGGCTATAACATGACCAGTTAAACAAATGAAATATATTTAGGCAAGCGAGGCCTACCTAATAAAAGCTCTTCGTTTGCTATAGTTTCACTTACTTCTTGTCAGCCTAAGCCAAATGTCTTACCTCAGAAGACGACAAAAGGGACTTGTGGCTGAGGTCCTTAACACATTTCTATCCAGCTAGAATATAACTGTCCGCTACCTGTTCAAGGGAACGAGCGCCACGCCTCACTGTACACAATCTAAATGCATGTCACGTGGTAACAAACAAAGCCACCCTGTGTGAGAAAGGTGCCGTCTCATGTGCTTGTGTACCCGTGACGTGATTTGCAAGTAGGTCAAAGTTGTCGCTATGTTGCGTAGTTCATTACTGTGTCGCACTGACATTGACAGACTAGGTTTTTCTTAGCAAGTGATGTTTCTAACATGCATGTTCTATCCAGAAACTTAAGGTACCACAACTGATACAATTAACTTATCCATAGCCTCAGATAATAGAGTGAGTGGATTGGGTGTATTGTTGTTTTGAACTGTGTTTTCAGTTATATCACGGTGTGTCAGCTTAATATGGGAAGAAAGCCTGCATTGATGCAAATCTTAGATGCTACAAAGTGAAACCCACGAGTACGGCTATGTGATGACAAGCCACGAATCATGATCGGAGCGATTCTGGGATTCGAACCTCCGACAACAGGAAGTGTTCAAAAGCAATTCCCCCCAAAGTTGGTAGTGAGAAAAAGTGTTTCATGTTTCGTGGCAGAAGAGACCTGAATCAAGAATGCTTGTGTTCTGCATGATATAATTATCTTTATGTTAATATTACATAACTCGCTGATAATTCATGCAGTATGGGGTTTATCGGTTCAGAGTGAAACTCGTTAGTGTACACACTGTCATTCCTGCAAATCCAACTTTAAGTAGATTGCTGCCAATGTGTAAATGTCTATGAAGTGAAATATTTCTGTACCAAAGATTCGTTAATCTTGACATTTAAGATTTAGAGGGGAATGCTACCGTCCAAATAAGTCGTTGCACTGTCCTCCCATAACTCATTGTTAGTGCATAACACTCCAGACATGTTGAGGTAACAGGATTCGGTAAAATGGAATAACCACACGCCACATCACGTGAGTAGTATACAGATCGGAGCGTAGTAACCCGAGAAAGCAAAATATAAATGAAGGGAGCTCACCTTCTGGTCAATAGCAGACATACCAACGTACAACCAATTGACTTGTTTGTGTAGGTTTTGTCGAATCCAGTTGCTCGCTTAGCAAGTAAAGTAGTCCGAGTTATGATCACAAGTATGATGTCCTTCAAGCCATTCAAATTACCAGAAAAGAGATTGTATATATGTGTATTAAATACACATCGACATGATACACTTAATCTACATTAATATCTTTGATGGTTGAAATAAATGTTCGGAGGCTCAAATATAAGAAATTGCGTAAAAGTGAAATATTGTATTTACGACATAAACACGAGTCAGTTGAATAACTGTTTCATTGTGTCATGTCTCAAACTTGAGTATCGTGCACTGATCATGAAAATACTTAATAGTGTCGCCGAATCTGATGTCGACATATAGACGTCCTCAAAATATTGTTATATGGCAGTGTATTTTATTGTTGGAAAGTGTTTGTAGCTGTGTTGCACTGCTTGTGTGAGGATTCGGTAAAAGCATTCATTTGTTGTTGTTTGGTGTGAGGGAGTCCGTTCAGGATCCCATAGGTTTTGAGTCCTCTTGACGTTGTCTTTGGCCATACATACAAGAGCATTGGCTTAATGATAGCTCTGAAATGAGTTTGTTCGAGTATGTCTCATCATTTCGGGCTAGGGCTTTCAGAAGCTTGTGAAGTTTGTAGGAATAACTTGAAGGAATCCCAGGACAAAATGAAAGTACATTATGACAAGAGAGAAATTTGTGTCCTGGCGATAAAGTCTCAGTGTTTTTGCTAATTCAAGGACAACCATTACGTGCTAGGTACAATGGTCCGTATGTTATTGACAGAAAAGTCAGTGATACTTACAATGTTGTAAAAACACCAGACACTGCTTTGTCATGTCAATATGATCAGAACGAAATGTCAAGGTTCCGTCTTAGTGTGTTGCCACTGGTTCTCCTGTGCATTTTGCATCAGATTGTGAAACTGATGAGAATTGTGACTTTGTCAAGTTCGATGGCATTGCTGACTTTGCTAGCCCTACGCTGAAGTATTACCTTGGATGCTAAATAAAGTAATTTGTCATCTGAGCAAAAGGCTCAATATTTAGTGTGCCATGATGTAGATGTGCGTGACGCTGTGCCTGTTAAACAACATCACTCACGATGGGCCTTACCAATATAAAATTTCAGCTCAGGAAGTCTGCGCCTTCTCCAGGAGACTCTTTGAATCCAAGTTGCCTATTAATTTATTGAAAAGTGAATTTGCACAGACACATGTACAATTCTTAGGTTATGTCATAGGCCAAGGTCAGGTACAACCCGTACAAGAAAAGGTGGAACCTATTTCAAAATACCAGGTTCCACAAAGCAAAAAGGAACGTTTTGGATATGGCTGGTTACTACCGTAAAGTCAAAATGTCTCACATGTGGTAGCCCCCCTTACTATTTCGCTGGGCAAAAAAATGGAGTTTGTGTTTAGGACAGTAATTGTCAGGCTGCTTTTGAGAATGTTAAAGCCATTCTCGCGAATTCCCATTTTCTCAAAGCACCAAACTTTCCCAAAAATCTTCAAATTAGCTGTAGATGCTAGTGACGTTGGTGCTGGAGCTGTCCTGGTGCAGGAAGATGCATCAGGCTTTTATCATCCTGTTTGTTAGTATTCACAAAATATTTACAAACATCAGAGCAATGATTCCAATATTGAAAATAAACTCTTACTCTATTGTTAGCTTTGCAACAATTTGAAGTGTACTTGTGTACCACTATGTTTTCTATTCAAGGGGTCATTGATGGTCCAGTCGTCTAAGGCGCCGCGATTCGCTGTGCAGAGTTGCATCCCTTGGGCAAGCCAGAAACCTATGATTGTGGGTTCGTGACATGCCGCTATATAACGGGAATACTGTTAAAAGTGGCGTTTAACCCAACTCACTCACTCACTCACTCACTCACTCCTATTCAAGTATACACTGATCACAATCCACTGACTGTTCTTCATAAAATGCTTAATGTGCTGGAGCCTCTCTTTGCAAGAATTTGAATTATACATTAAGCATATCAAAGGCAAAGTCAATGTTATTGCTAATGCATTGTCTCGAGTTCGAACGCTCTTTATCCGAAGGGAGAGTGTAATGCAGTGTATTTTGTTTGTTTCATGTGAGGATCGCTCATCATCCCTGATTTAACGCCTTGCCCATCAGATTGACCACTGTCGCCGCTTGGTGAATATATAGTATTATCACTGACTTTTTCTGTCTCCATTGTGTTTTTGTATTTGATACAATACACTGTCATTGAATATTGCACTAGCGCTCGATTGTGTACTGCCTTTGTAGTTACTGTGCAGTAATTTGAGTTGATTTTTAAATCTGGTTAATGTAAGATTACAATTGTTAATTGCATACCATTTGTTGGTTGTTTGTTGGTTTCACAGTAGGATTTTTACGTATATATTTCTGGGTTAACATATTGTTTCAAAATTAGTGAGTGATTTGCGGGCGGGTGGAAAGGTGTATTCGTGTTTTGGATCTGTGTTGGTTGTTTGTTTAGTGCGTGAGTGCGTTTGTGCGTGGATGCGTAGGTGCGTAAGTGCCTAGATCTTTGGCGCAGCTTTGGCAATATTCCAGGAATATCACGTCGGGAATGTCTGAAATTGGCTTCACACATTGGATCATTTGGTGAATCAAATCTTTAACGACAAGGCTACCCCATCGCCACTTCTCATTAATAGAGAAAACAGACATCAACACACTGAGCCATTCCGCTAAACGTGTTGGAAGTGATCCAGAACTACGAAATGGCCACTCAGGTGTGACGCTGTGTGTCCAAATGTGTTGTTTATTGTGAAGGAATAAGGACGTGGCATGCTGACCTATATCGGTATGTGCACAGTGGTATGAGAGAGAGGGTCCGTTTATAAACACATGACTGACAGGGTGTAGCGCCGGGTGCTTTGACGAAACATGGTATAACGCGTAAGATTTACGTCCCTTATTGAAACCGGTTTGTCTTCTATTGCCATACGCCCCATGAAGATCCGGGTTAAAATAGGTTTTCAGCAACCCATGCTTGCAGTAAGAAGCGACCATGCTTGTCGTAGGAGACGACTTACCGGATCGGGCGGTCAGGTTCCTAAATTAGTTGTGACTGTTTGTATACCCAGTCTGTGCTGCCCCTCTCATTTACTCCAGTCTGTGCTGCCTCTCTCAATCAGCCCGGTCTGTACTGCCACTCTCATTTACTCCAGTCTGTGCTGCCTCTCTCAATCAGCCCGGTCTTTGCTGCCCCTCTCATTCATTCCAGTTTGTGCTGCACTTCTCATTGACTCCAAATTGTACTGCACCTCTCATTCACTCCAGTGTTTGCTGCCCCTCTCATTCACTCCAGTCTTTGCTGCCTCTCTCATTTACTCCAGTTTGTGCTGCACTTCTCACTGACTCCAACTTGTGCTGCACCTCTCATTCACTCCAGTCTGTGCTACACCTCTCATTCACTCCAGTCTGTGCTGCACCTCTCATTCACTCCAGTCTGTGCTGCACCTCTCATTCACTCCACTCTGTGCTGCACCTCTCATTCACTCCAGTCTGTGCTGCACCTCTCATTCACTCCAGTCTGTGCTGTCCTTCTCATTCACTCCAGTTCGTACTGCACCTCTCATTCACTCCACTCTGTGCTGCACCTCTCATTCACTCCAGTCTGTGCTGCACCTCTCATTCACTCCAGTCTGTGCTGCACCTCTCATTGACTCCAGTCTGTGCTGCACCTCTCATTCACTCCAGTCTGTGCTGTCCTTCTCATTCACTCCAGTTCGTACTGCACCTCTCATTTACTCCGCTCTGTGCTGCACCTCTCATTCACTCCAGTCTGTGCTGCACCTCTCATTCACTCCAGTCTGTGCTGTCCTTCTCATTCACTTCAGTATGTGCTGCCCTAACCTCTCATCTATTCCAGTCTGTTCTCCCTCTCATTCACACCAGCCTGTGCTGCCCCTCTCATTCACTCCAGTCTGTGCTGTCCCTCTCATTGACCCCAGTCTGTGCTGCCCCTCTCATTGATTCCAGTCTGTGCTGTCCCTCTCATTGACTCCAGTCTGTGCTGCCCCTCTCATTCAGCCCGGTCTGTGCTGCCCCTCTCATTCACTCAAGTCTGTGCTGCCTCTCTCAATCAGCCCGGTCTGTGCTGCCCCTCTCATTCACTCCAGCCTGTGCTGCCCCTCCCTCTCTTTCACTCCAGTCTGTGCTGCCCCTCCCTCTCATTCACTGCAGTCTGAGCTACCCTTCTCATTCAGTCCAGTTTGTGCTGCCCCTCTTTCTCATCCATTCCAGTCTGTGCTGCCCCTCCCTCTCATTCACTACAGTCTGTGTTGCCCCTCGCATTCACTCCAGCCTGTGCTGCCCCTCCCTCTCTTTCACTACAGTCTGTGCTGCCCCTCCCAATCTTTCACTACAGTCTGTGCTGCCCCTCTCATTCACCATAGCCTGTGCTGTCCCTCTCAGTCACTTCAGCCTGTGCTGCCCCTCCCTCTCATTCACTTCAGTCTGTGCTGCACCTCTCATTCACTCCAGCCTGTGCTGTCCCTCTCATTCACTCCACCCTGTGCTGCCCCTGCCTCTCATTCACTCCAGCCTTTTCTGCCCCTCCCTCTCATTCACCACAGTCTGTGCTGCCCCTCTCATTCACTACAGCCTGTGCTGCCCCTCTCATTCACTCCAGCGTTTTCTGCCCCTCCCTCTCATTCACTACTGTCTGTTCGCCTCTCTCATTCATTCTAGCCTGTGCTGCCCCTCTCATTCACTACAGTCTGTACTGCCCCTCCCATTCACTCCAGCCTGTGCTGCTCATGCCTCTCATTCACTCCAGCCAGTGCTGCCCCTCCCTCTCATTCACTACAGCCTGTGCTGTCCCTCCCATTCACTCCAATCTGTGCTGCCCTTCTCATTCACTCCAGCCTGTGCTGCCCCTGCCTCTCATTCACTCCAGCCTGTGCTGCCCCTTCCTCTCATTCACTCCAGTTTGTGCTGCCCCTCCCCTCCACTCAAGTCTGTGCTGCCCCTCTCATTCACTCTATCCTGTGCTGCCCCTCTCATTCACTCCAGTCTGTTTTGCCCCTCTCATTCACCCCAGTCTGTTCTGCCCCTCTCATTCCCTCGTCTGTGCTGCCCCTCTCGTTCACCCCAGTCGGTGCTGCTTCTTTCATTCACTCCAGTCTGTTCTGCCCCTCTCATTCACTCCAGTCTGTGCTGCCCCTCTCATTCACTCCAGTCGGTGCTGTTCCTCTCATTCACTCCAGCCTGTGATGCTTCTTTCATTCCCTCCAGTCTGTGCTGCCCCTCTCATTTACTCCAGTCTGTGCTGCTTCTTTCATTCACTCCAGTCTGTGCTCCCCCTCTCATTCACTCCAGCCTGTGCTGTCCTTCTCATACCTTACAGCCTGTGATGCCCTTCTCATTCACTCCAGCCTGTGCTGTCCCTCTCATTCACTACAGCCTGTGATGCCCTTCTCATTCACTCCAGCCTGTGCTGTCCCTCTCATTCACTCCAGCCTGTGCTGCCCCTCTCATTCACTCCAGCCTGTGATGCCCTTCTCATTCCCTCGTCTGTGCTGCCCCTCTCGTTCACCCCAGTCGGTGCTGCTTCTTTCATTCACTCCAGTCTGTTCTGCCCCTCTCATTCACTCCAATCTGTGCTGCCCCTCTCATTCACTCCAGTCGGTGCTGTTCCTCTCATTCACTCCAGCCTGTGATGCTTCTTTCATTCCCTCCAGTCTGTGCTGCCCCTCTCATTTACTCCAGTCTGTGCTGCTTCTTTCATTCACTCCAGTCTGTGCTGCCCCTCTCATTCACTCCAGCCTGTGCTGTCCTTCTCATACCTTACAGCCTGTGATGCCCTTCTCATTCACTCCAGCCTGTGCTGTCCCTCTTATTCACTACATCCTGTGATGCCCTTCTCATTCACTCCAGCCTGTGCTGTCCCTCTCATTCACTACAGCCTGTGCTGCCCCTCTCATTCACTCCAGCCTGTGATGCCCTTCTCATTCACTACAGCCTGTGCTGCCCCTCTAAACGAATCCACTTTATTGTGACAATAATCAGGAACTCTTGGGCCATATCAGTGAGCACAGATGGTATAAGTAGATTACACGGGATTTTCACGAAGAAGGCATGACCACATATGCAAGAAATACAAAAGATGAAAAATGTGTTGCAACATTGAAATATTTGAATCTGTATTCCAGATTAACATTTTGTGGCATCCAGTGTACTGCACTGCAGCATCCGGAATAGCACAAAGAGGAATCGGCATATGGCACATGAAATGGGGTTTGGCACCCCCTGTTACATCTATGAGAGGGACCGAAAGAACTGCAAGATTGTTTTCACATTTTGAGACAGAGCTGTTACTCATTGTGAAGACTTGCCTCCCTTAGCTGTGCCAGGATTGGAGGATAGTAGGTTCAGATCTGAGATTTGTCCTGATTATGATCTTGAATTTGTCAGCATCATACTCATGTTCCGACCAGACAGCTGTGATGTAACTGGCATACTGTTGAAAGCAGCATTAAATCCAACTTACTGGCCCTACCTAACCTATTCATAAACAACAAACAGATTCCTTCATTCCGTGGGGGATGAAAAATAGAATAGATCCTCGGTGTGTCATACTTGGGATAGTAGTCAACTGACTGGAACATGTTGCACCTAGACAATGGAATTAGTTATCTGTGTTGTCTCGCTATAAGTTGTCAGTAAATGGTTGGTTGATCGTTATCGTAATTGATATTCAGAGTGTAATGGTCTGCCTGTGCTAGTGGTTTATTGGTAGTGTGTCTGTTTGGAGAGCAGAGGCCCTGGGTTTCGATCCCCGGCCAGTTCATACCAAAAGACGTTTACAAGGATGATACTTGCTGTTAGCCTGCCGGGCGCTCGGCATTAAGGGGCCAAAACGATTTGGAATTGGTTTTCGGTGTCTGAGGGGAGTATTCATATTGAAACTGCGGCATGTCATCTCAGTTGGGAACCACTATAAAATTGGCTCTAACCCGGTATAGAACAGACAGACAGACAGACACAATGCAATGTTAAACCCTTTACCCCTCACTGGAGTGAAATGTTTGTTACTGATTAAAATATCCTGGTACATAGTGATTTGACAAGCCCTACAGGACCACAATTTCACGATGAACGGAAAGAGGGAAGCATGTGCACGACGTGCACGTGAAAAGCTGTGTTTGGATGTATTGTGACAGAATCGTTGCACATCATTATTAGCGAGCACAACAACATTGACGACTGAAGAAATAGGCAGATGCGTAGGCATTCTTGAAACTATGTCTCGTCACCAACGTGTTTGGTGTCTGCAGGGCATTGGCATTGGCATTCGGATCAGCTACCCAGTGACATACATCCTTTATGTGTTCCTTCACACACAAGGGAGACAGGTTCTCCTTATTGCAGCAAGACGTTTTATGCTTCGCCGCGCGGATGGTAGACGTCGTGTTTACAGGAGTCACGGAGAACGTTCTGCCCGAAACTGCAGACAGGAAGAGGACCGATTTGGCGGTGGAAGCGTGATGATCCGAGCAGACATCTACAATGGTAGAACAGACTCAGTGCAAGCTCAAGGGATGAGATTCCTCGGCCTCACGTCCTTTCCATTAGGCAAAACGCGAACGTCATTTTCAAACAAGAAGACGCCCGACCTCACACGGCAAGACTGACAACAGCCTTTTTGAGGAATCACAACATCCGGCTCCAGGCATGGCCCCCCAGCTGCATGTCTCCAGGTTTAAACCCAATCGAACATTTATGTGATGCACTGATGGACTGGATCAACGACTGTGAGCACGTCAGCAACATCCACAGAACCTCCGACAGTTGGCACAAGCACTGCAGGAAGAGCACTGCAATCCCCAGGGCACAATTCGGGATCTGATTGCTTCCATGGGGCCAGTCAGTTTGGGACCCTAATGGTGGTCATACAGGATATTGAGCACAGATGACCTTCACCTTGAACTCTACCCATGTGTGCGATATGGAACATGTGTCAATGACAATGATGTGTGTTAATTTAGAACAATCGATTATCATCTGTTGATTAATTATATAAATGTAATATATATATGTAAATATGATATACATCTACAATCACTTTTGCGGGGTTTTTTCAGAGTACATATTGATTTCAAATGGTAATTTGTTTTTCTTATTAATGTATACAATATATATCACTATATATGGGGTTTAGAAGAACATCAGAGTTGTACCAAAGTAAAACAGAGTATTTTGGAATATTCTACTGCCCCAAATTCTTAACAAGCTTGCAATCCCGATGTGCTTGAAGTTAGGATTTAGGAGCATCATCATGCAGTTGAGCAGATGGGATTCTAAACGGGTACTAACTTAAAGTGGATATTTGATTATCTAGACAATTTTTCAGGAAAAAATTCTGAATAAAAGTGATTCATGGTAAGTGTGTGTTTTTTTACCCGGTATAGCATTTAAACAATACAAATCCTGTTTATGACAATATGTTAGAACTTTAGTGCTGGAGAGTGATTCAGTCATGGTAGACATGCGAAGAGTATTTCCAAGCATGACAATCCCTGACAAAACAAATGTCCAGTGGAATTCCCTTTTTTAACTTACACCCAAACATGTTCCCATGTTTTTCAGGTGAACAGTTGACGTGCACTTGCGAACACATTTCGCGAACACCTGGTATTAGCACTACATTTGAACCCCATTATCTCGAACCCTTACTGACCAGAGAAATAGTTCGACCTATCCAGGGTTCGACACATCAAAACATGCAAATATATTGTGCAATATTTGGAAAGAAATAAGCAATAAAATCAGAAGCATGTGTCACAGATAGAGGATAGTATATGAGTTCATGTCATACTATGTTTATAATTCGAGTGTCGTAAACGTTTTATGACCTGAACATGAATGTAATGTTCTCTTTATTACCGAAGAAGATGTCTACATACAGAGACAGGACTACAGGACAGGAAGTCGCAACATTAGCAGTACCACAATAAGTCGACTGACGTCAATAATCTTCAGATATGACGTCGCTTCTAGTGTGACGTCATTCCAACCTCAAGTCACAATAGGTGGCACGAGTGGCCCAGTCGTCTAATGCCCCCTTTTACTACGACCACGAATATCCAGAATCACCCCCAATAGGAATTTGTTCATGTTCGTAGATAAATCTTAATCATTTTTTGAAGTTATGAATCTTATTTTATTCCCGGGGCGGTCGGGTAGCCTAGTGGTTAAAGCGTTCGCTCGTCACGCCGAAGACCCGGGTTCGATTCCCGACATGGGTACAATGTGTGAAGCCCATTTCTGTTGACCCCCGCCGTGATATTGCTGGAATGTTGCTAAAAGCAGCGTAAAACCATACTCTTGTCTTCAACCCGAAAACATCCCGAAACAGCCACGAATGTCCCGAGTCAACTACAAATTATGTGAGAATTAAGTAAGAACAACATTCGGCATATTTGTAACTTAGTCGTAGGTGATTCTTACAATTCGTGCATGATCCGTACATGAATCTTGTAATTCCTACATGTTTCTTAAACCGTTCCTGGTTATGTTTCTAGGTTTGTCAGCACCATACCCGTGCTCGTGGGTTTCACCGAAGTGGTAAACGTCTGAGACCTGCATCACTTCGGGCTTTCTTCCCACAATAAGCTGACACGCTGCGATATAACTGGAATACTGTTAAAAGCGGTGTTAAACCCATCTCACTCATTCACTCACTAGGGCACCCTAGGGCACATTTGATTTTTTATGAACCTCGATATGTTTGCCCTCGTAGGTAATAAATACATTTACGCATCTATATACATTTTATTTACATCACTGGAATATCATGACATGATAAAATAATAAGATTAAATAAATATGTACATTTATCAACATACAGAACACTCGACCAGTCGACTTGGCACCACCGTGTGCTAAATACATGAGGGATGGTGGCATTGTCGACATAGTGTATCTGCCTGGTTAAACCTGGTCTTTCACTCGAGTATGGACACATTGAAGTTCGAGACAACGGGTTTAGAAAGTAGTTACTGCATATCAAATTATTTCAAAGCGATACAGGCAGGACTGGCAGAGACAGCAGCAAGCATGGCCTAAGTTTAAAATGGCGCCGTATCCTAAGAGTGACATTTTATATTGTGCATTTCTGCAAACTTCATTGTTGGATGTAGACCAAGTGCTGCACTGCAGCAATTCTTTGAACCCTACATTTTTAAGAACTCATATCAATGTGTATCGAGAACCAAGTTGTTAAAACCAATTATGATACCGAAAGTAGAGCTGTGTTCGGATTGTATGGGCACTTTAGGAATGTACGTTTGAAACTATTCGTGCAGATCAAATGAAAATACTATAAAAAACACTCGTATGGGGATTCAAAACTCTCCTCACTCACGGCAGGACACATTGTAATAAAGAAACAGACAATTCAGTGAACTTAGCTGCACAGCTGTACATCAAGAACGCCATGTAAGCTGACATATTGTATGTCCGCTTCAATCATTTTCATCGCTTACATCAAGAGTTGAATATATTTAGAGGTGAGGTGAGGTGAAATTGGGTTTAAAGTTGCGTCAAAGGTTATTACACCTTTATAGCACGTGTATGTGTGTGGTTGCTTGTACTAGTCCGGACTGATGCCGATGTATAGTGCTAGCACACTCAGATACCATGCCGCAGTTTAACATCAATGCCCCACTCAGACACAGTATACTGACTCCGAGCCGACCAGTCCTTGTTTTAGACCCTTAATGCCGAGAGCCAGACAGGGTAACAACAAGCACCATATTTTAACGTCTTTTGGTATGACGCGGCCGGGGATCGAACCCCGGACCTTCATCTTTCTGGGTGGACGCACTACCTCTAGGCCAAATATTTTAAGATACATCTGTCAATTTCAAATCAACACTATTCATGTGGGTATTTAAAATTGATATTTTACAGAATGGAAGCGAAATATGTTCACATATTCATGATTGAAAAACGTTTTACACAGTTGACTTGTTGTGACATTTCCCAGAAATGTGTGAAATGTTCATAAACTGATCAGTGAGTGAGTGAGTGAGATGGGTTTAACGCCACTTTTAACAGTATTCCAGTTATATCGCGGCGTGTCAGCTTAATGTGGCAGGAAAGCCCGAAGTGATGCAGGTCTCAGAAGTTTACCACTTCGGTGAAACCCACGAGCACGGGATTCGAAGCCACAATCATCGGTTTCTGGCGTGCCCAAGGGACGCAGCTCTGCAAAGCGAACCTCGGCGCGGAAGACGACTGGACCTACCGTGCCACCCATAAACTGATCGGTTATTATATATCAATAATCATAACAATACTCATGTATGGATGTAAAATGTTTCTAATACACAACAGAAACCAGTCATGGAGCAAAACAACACATTTAGCTAACCTTGTTACATGGTCGTACACAGCTAACAACACATGAACAGGCTTCTTCTACGTCCTCCTCTTCACTAGTGTTGTATTGTATTTGACAATGTGAGTAGATATGTCACATTTACAAGTTTACACAGTGCCTTGTCCAGTTCATTCCTTAGGCCAGGGCTTCATTAATGAGTGATCTTTTTGTGTCAGTCATGACGATCTCCTCCCCGCTAATCAACTTCATCTTTACTGTGAAGAGATCTGGCCGCCCAACACCAAACACAGGGAGAAGAGCCTCACGAAACTCTGCATTAGCCTTTCCTAGAACAACCTCCCTGTCCAGATCGATAAATGCGACTCTACCCCTCCCAACATCCAGCACAACTCCATAGTGGAGGGTGGCCTGTGTGGCGGGTGTGGCAGACATTGTGTTTCTGTAACACTTCCCCTCCTCCCCCTCCTGCCACATCATGGTACAGATACTCCCCGAGTGTCTGGTGCAGTTCCATACACAGACACACCAGGAGCGGCGCTGTGGATAAACATACCTCACATTGTCCATCTGGCGCTCCTCCACTACACCAATCTCCAGGACAGGCATCCAACGCATCCCATACAATGCACTCACCAAACCCACCCTGGAGTGGGTTTCCCAGTATCGTGGTGTGTTGGGGGCAGGGGTGACACTAGAGGGGGATGGATCAAGTGGGATGGGGGTGGAGGTACACGTGCCAAAATACTTCTGTAGCCTGGCCCTGTCCGTGTGTCGTGTGGCGGGTCGCAAGTTGACCAGCCCACCGTCTGTAGTTACATGGCACTTGTCTGTGTTGGCTCGAGCAGCGTCCAGTTGGAGTTTAGGACCTGGAAATATAGATTTTATTTGTAGTTTAGCAATTGCACTTGCTACAATGAATCATTTTGTTTATGATTTTTGTCACAATGATTAAAAAAACAGCGCTATAATTGATCAGCTGCCATTTTCATCTGCCTACGAGTTTAATGATAACTGTACTCTTAATTTAAATAATAATGCTGTGATATAATTTGGATGGGTGCTCAAATTGTTTGTTATACATATTTTTGCACGCATTGATAAACAAATACACGCTACTTTAGATACGTTTTTACAAAGTTGCATTTGACCTACCCTGCTGTGTCTAATAGACTCCCACTGCCTAATTATGTAAATGTTTCAAAGTTATTTCACGATTAAACTATCATTGTAGGCATTCTAAACTCTGATTATACATAATAGTAAAGACTGAGACAGACAAAAGTGCTGTTTCGCGATATCTTTACATTTGGGTGTTCAACAGACACAGTGGTAACTTTTACGTCCGCTTCAGTCACTGAACACAGTTTCAGCGCACTCGTTGGGCGAGGAGTTTTTCACGTCAAGTGTTTCGACTGGGATAAGTATTTGTGAATGATTTGTATAAACAGTTATATTATTACTAACAACCTTTCACCACCCAAGAAATCAACATCAAAGTTACATGTATATTTGTTTTTGTACATTGAGTGAGTGAGTGAGTGAGTGAGTAAGTATGGTTTTACACCGCTTTTAGCAATATTCCAACAATATCTCGGCGGGGGACACCAGACACGTGTTTCACACATTGTATCCATGTCGGGAATCGAACCCGTGTCTTCAGCGTGACGAGCGAATGTATGTACATAGTTAATGTGATTCACATGAGTGAATATTGTAAATAAGCCACTTTTAGCAATATTCCAGCAATGTCACGGTGAGGGACTCCAGAAATGGAATTCACAAACACATTGCACACATGTGGGGAATCGAACCCTCATCTTTGACGTGACGATCAAACTGGCCTAACTCACCGCTATATGAGGTGCTTCTATAAAAAAGGTGAACTTTTACAAGTGTTACATATGTGGTGGTAGACTAAAAAATAATAAACATAATTAAAGCAAACACCCAAAAGGAGTAAACGCAAATTGGCTAGGACATTGCTTATTGTGTTGTCACACATATGTGATAGCACCTCAAAACAATAAAAATCAATAAAAAATCAAAGAAGTGCAAAGTTCAAGTTGGCTGGTTGGCTAACTGAAAATTGCTACGCAAATGGGAAGTAATGCCTTGTCAATTATATGATTGTTTAGTCTTTGTTTTGACATCCCAAATTTCCCGGATAATGTCGAGGTCATGATAGATCAGCTCCAGCTTATGACGTCTACATTTCCCGGTTGTTTGGGGACTGAAGTGAGGATGTCAGATTATTCACATTTTGTGGCAACACACATTGCGTTTACATCTAATCTTTTTTTATCAAGGACTAACCCTCACAGGTCTGGTCAAGACAATCCAGATATCCTATGACAGACGTTCAGAGGACTTTACCAAGTATGACACGCTAATTGTCAAAATATGGGCGACGCTGTTTCCTACTATGACCTCTATAGGGAGTGTTGACACATCCCCACACACTGACATTCACCTGAATAGATAGGTTGGCTTGGAGCCTATTTCTTTAAGCGAGTAGGTGAATATGGTTTTACACCACTTAGAAGTATTCCAGCATTAACACAGCTGGGAACACAAGCCATGGCCACACACGGTGAACCTGCATGGACACTTGACACAGAATGTGGGTGAACCTGATTGAAGTATTCGCTCAGCCGATATAAACAATATTTGTGAGTTTCGAGCACATTGTCGTTTCATCATACACCATTGATTTGTGCTACCCATCAATGTATTCTTGTGTTTCACACAGCTCACCTTCTGCCGAACTACACTACAGCTTTCTACCGTTCTGGAAGATGCTCCCACAGAAAACATACATGTATGAGAACACCCATACGATTGCGAAACTGGAACGTTCAACTGCTGGAGTGGTAGTGGAGTAGCCTTGTGTTTAAAGGGTTACCTTGTTCACTCCCAACAAGGGCGAATGTGTGAAGCCGATTCCATGTGTTCCCAGCCATGATTAATCCCTTATCCCCCACTACAACTGCTGGATGTACACGGGTCCAACGCGTGACTTGTTTTAATCCCTCTAGTATTATTCTTTTCATTTACATTTACATGTTCCATTTACGTCATGGACGTCTGGTCATTATAAAGTTGCATGCAGCACACCGGTGATTGATAACACGTACTACGATCAACGCTGGTGACACACGATGGTAATACAGGTAATACATTGTAAGCAACTAACTTTTTAAGTGGTTTTGTACGCTAGAAACTATTGCTTAACGACATTGCCTAATCAACATGAACTACGATAAAAAAAAAATACTTACAGATGATGAATATGAAACGTCTGTTCTTGCTGATGATGTGAATTGCACCTGAGTACCCTGCAAAATATAAGCATTGTAAAGTGTGAGTGAGTCTTACACTGAGCAAACACACATATGGTTCTTTGAAGCCAAAACCATGATCTGGTCGAATTTACGATTTGAATCCATGATACTAAGTTCAGAGCATCATGGCACGATTAAAGGGTGCAAATTTTCACAAATGTCGACATGGGCAGCACATGCCCCAACATAAGCCAGGAAGCACACAAGTGAAGCTAGTTAATTCATTTTGCCTGTTATTGTGCAGTGAACTACATTAACTGATCTAGATAAACCTTCCTAATAACTATGTATTTTCTGACATGCCAGAAGCAACGATTTTAAAGTGTAACATGTAAAATGAATATTATCCAAACGAAAGAGGTCATGCATTTCCTAGGCCTCGCCGTATCATTACATGTTATCATTTGAAAACAGCAAGGACGTTTGATGTAAGCAGTTGTCGTATGTGGACTACAGTATCGTTCACTAAACAGGTGGAACTGTTTGCTATACATAACTGCTATGGGTCATGCATCCTTTACCTGGAAATCTAGTAAACTGGTGACATCTTACAACTTGACAGTAACTTTGACATTCGAGATATAGTTTTGACTAAATAACTAAATCCCATATCGTGTTGTACATACCTCTCAAGTATAAACCACGTGAAGGTGACTCAGAAATGATTGATGCTCCGAGTATGAACTGAAAACATATTATTAATAAGCTTGACACATTATGTAAGTTCTATGTATAAATCTAAATACGTTTCTTGGCTAGACAATTTTGAATGATTTCCTTTTCTTCTATACTTCGCAGTTTACATTTTGAGGGGGTGGGGGTTGTTTGTCATTTAACGTACACGTGTGACAACTTCATAAGCTTCCTGTGGTGTCAGCCGTTCATGTCGGAGTCCCTGTGGTGTCAGCTGTTCAGGTTGGAGTCCCTGTGGCGTAAGATGTTCAGGTTGGAGTCTCTGTGATCCATCTCCACTTGTAGCAGAACCTGTTGGTAGATAAATGTAGTGGATTTCAATAATTAATCTAACTAAAGTCTTATTATTTACTGCTTTTATATAAACAGAAAGTGAGTTTTAAACTGATACACTGAATACATTGATATTCTATGTTACAGTTTGAAGGTTAATGTAGTTCATTTGGTATTTAATCTGCTTTTCCTGACCTACATCCAGGTGTTATATTGTACCTGTGATGCGACGGATCATCTCCCCAAGCCGATGCCACCGCCCTTCATGTACCTAAAACAACATCGCTGAGACCATAGAGACCAGAACATAACCTTTGCCTCACACAATAGCTGTGTATCATATCATACCACATACATAATTTATTTATCGACTGCATGTGACATTTAGCTATGTGGGTGTTAGGAACGATGTGCAACTTGATTCCAACCGTGTTGATTAACATATGTTTTACTCACAATTTGAGTCATGTATGTACTCAATGTAAAGAGCCATTGAAACCCTTTCTTAGAAAACATGTTAATAAAAACAAAATTCTGTTACGAAAGCAATACATTACCGCGCTGGTTTCTTCTTCTTTTAATGCCAGCTGTTTATTCTGTTTATGGAGATCTGAAGAGAAAATGACAAACACAGATTGATTACCTTATTGGTAACAGTTTTCCTCTTACCCATCGTACATACGGACAGGCAAACAGATAGACAGAGAGACAGACAAATAAGATTTTCTCGTCTCACCTCAGATATACTACAAGTCAAATATAAAACTGGTCCACTGTACATGGAATAGCAAGATACTTTTTAATCGATTAATAATGGTATTAAGGCATGCAAGATAAGATAACTTAAAATATACAAAAGCACTTAGCTATGATAAAGGATATTGTTCCTAAAGTCCACGATCAGTGCTCCGATTTTGAAGAAGCATTCTTACCCTGTAAAGTAGGCTGTTTATCTGGAATATCATCCAAATCGAGACTGGAGGCAAGACCACCAAATGTGTGGATTAGTTCCATAAGGGCTTTCTGTCCTTGAAAGGAAAGAAGGAGTCTCGTGTTTAGTGTGTCATCTTCTGGAAGCTTCCTCTTCAGATTTTCATCAGATTTCTTCTGTAGTACACCGGTGAGGGTAATGAGCTCCTCCTGTCTTGTGGATTCAAGGGTTCTCTGGCTGTAGTCTATCGTTGATACTATTGAAGTATGGACGTCATGTAAAGTGTCCAGCTTCTCTTTAACCATTTCATTTGGGGCCTGAAGACTCGCATGAATGTCCTTCATGAGTTGTCTCTGCCGGTAAAGGGACCGTACAGCAACACTTTTGAAGACTGTAGTGGCATCTTGTTCCAGCTTTCTCTGTTTATTTCCAAGTTTGTTTTGGTGACTGTTGATAGTTTTCATTCTGACTGTGACATCTTTCAGTTTAAGTCGTTGCTTCTGCACCTGCTCCTCTAGCTGACCCTTTGCTTCCACATAGGCATGATTCAAGTCTTCATTCTCGTGACCCTTGTGGGCTCCATGTACACACACAAGGCACATTGCCTGCTTACATGTGTGGTCATACAGCTGCGGCTTATTGTCAGGATGGTCTCTGCAGTTAGGTTCTTTCAGCCACTGCTTCATGGGGATATTCTCCGCCTGGTTGATCTCACTCGCCATGTGATTTCGATTCCGTTTTATTGTGTCGTGCAGTTTATGACAGTCGGAACAGAGTAGGTCATCACATTCGTGGCAGTACATCACAGCCTTTGCATCATGATCTCCTTCGATGTAGTTACATTTCTTCTCTCCATCAACGTTGGCATTATAGGCAGCTTCATTGCGTCCAACATAGTCCACTGCTGTCTGCTCCATGTTGAACTCACGGCCACAGGAGGGACAATGTATGCAATTCTGCTTGGCTTGGGTGACTTGGTGATCAATGCATGGCTTGCAGGCAGAATGAAGGCATGGAAGAAGGCAAAGCTGACTCCCATCACAGCAGGACTTAGTTGTAAACTGACACATTCGCTCAGTCGAATCTGAGGAAAAACAAATGACACGATCAGTTTAAAGCTTAAAGGAACTGATTCATCAGACAAATATAATCAGACTCTTACTTACCGTGTTATTGTATTTTTGTTCATAAGTTACATATATAAGATGGAGTGTCACTTTGTTTAATGCACCTGCTTGATGGACTTCCTCTCTTACATGTACCCTGTCTGGGGACTGTGACCTGGGAACCCCCAATACAGCATCATATGCCTCCTCTTCCTCTTGTAGTCTCTGAAACGACAGTTATCACTGCATCACAGACATGTATCTTGTTATGAAGATATTACGCGTTAATTTATTTCCATTTAGTTTAGAAGTTGTGCAAAATAACTCCTTCAACATTTAAGTTGATCCAATCTCACCTTCTCCACTGTTTCACATTTTGCTCGAATATGCAGCAACTCATCATTTGCCTTTGACAATTTTGTTTTCACTGAAACGAGAAAAATGCATGGATAGCCTCAGATAACAGTTTTATGTGTCAACATTCCGGACATTGCATAGCATGGTCCATTGAAAATATGGAATTAGTATATTTCCAGAAATGATACAATGTAGTTATTTATCATAGACAGGCCATTGGAAACCAGGATGTTCAATTACCACCGTGAACACTGGCAAAATATGAACACACAACGCCATTTAGCAAGTGATCAAATGTTTTATTTGGGATAACTCTTTCTTAGTGAGGTACCGATTCTCGTACTTTTTTAAGTTGAGTCCTATCCGGCAGTGACAGTGTGGGTTCGAATCCCGGATGGGACTCAACCTAAAAAAGTACGGGAATCTGTACTTTTCTAAGAATGTGTTATCCCAAATTTATACTATTTGTTACATTTGACCACTTTCTAAATGTCATTGTGTGTTCATTGATTTCAGCCTTGGGAGCCGTGCCAATATACGCTTGTCAGAGGGGTATGACATTGTGTGTTCATAGCTTTCGGGACTCGTGAAGATTCCGGGGTAGAATAGGTCTTCAGCAACCCATGCTTGCCATACAATGTGACTATGGTTGTCGTAAAAGGCGACTAACGGGATCGGGTGGTCAGGCTCGCTGACTTGGTTGATGCATGTCATCGATCCCAATTGTGTGGATCGATGCTCATGATATCAATCACTGGATTGTCTGGTCCAGACTCGATTATTTACAGACCGCTGTCATATAGCTGGAATATTACTGAGTGCGGCGTTAAACAACAAACCAAACGAAAAAATCATAGCTTGAACAAGAAAGAGAATCTGTACTTTACTAAGAAAGTGTTATACCAAATATAATATTTTTTACTGGCAACATAAGCAAAATCAAAATTGTGGATAGAAGCGATATTGAACTATATATTATTAATGTCAGATTACCAGCTTCAACTTCCTCATTCTTCTTTTCTATCTGTGTTGTGAGATCCCCTCTTTCTTTTATAAGTTGTTCTTCCAGTTCAGCATAGTCTGTGTCTTTTTGTTTAACTTGTTCCTCAAGTCTTTCCATTGCCTTAAAACAAACGCGAACGATCGTTTAAGAAGTTCATATCGACTGCATATACATGTAGCAGTTTATGTCATTCTTTTTACATGTTACACTCCTTTTTTATGAAAACTTCAACATTGGTGTAAATGTACTTTTAATAATCACTACCATTGTTAAAACCATATACATCTAAATATATATCTCTTCTCAAAACAAGGGAGCTCTTAACATAATAAATAGACGAGCTTGTGCTGTCTCTCCACAACGTACAGAGTGCATGCCAGCTATTTGCCCATCTTTTTCAGCAAGTTGTTTTTTGTGGTGAGCTTCCACCTTTTCCTTGTTGACATAGACTAGATCTGAACTACCTGAAAATATAATATTGCGCCAGTAGAAAACAGGGTGTGACAAGATTTATAAGACTGTTATCATATATCTTTGAAAAGGAATATAATTTAAAGTTGATATTGTTTGGAATAATTCCTTGCTTGTCGACGTTTGCTATTCATGTTAAAAAGAATACTCATCCTGGCACAATGTATTTCCATTTGATCATATAAAATAGAAGCCAAAGCAGGCCACTTCTACATGGGAACACACGTTGCCGTTGGTTACCAAGCAGAGTTACCCGCCCTTGATACTCAACTGCCTTCTCGTCAGCATGTGTCTTGGTATTTAGGCCTGGGCCAGAGACTTTTTGTGACAATGTAAGGATTCTAATAGCGTGAATAACCAAATTCATGTAGCATATGTTCTATCCCTTCACAACATATTGCAACACTTGGGATCCGCTACAGCAGCTTGCCTTATTGCTGACCAGCTCTGGAATATGTATGTATAAGAATATGCTTAGCAAGAGTAATCCTCACTAATCCATATCCCCTGCCATATCCTTAACTCTAACTTTTAAATTGATGCTTCAGTGTCTAGCAGCGCGGCTTAAAATACGTGAGTCCCGTGACACAAAGAATATCTGGAAAACAATGGTGTTTGACCACAAAATCCCACATTAGGTCCATATGAGGCATCTGGTCATTGTCAAATTTAAGTTAAGTTACATTCAAGGCATTGACTTCCCAAATACAAGCATGACTCTTCTGGACCTAGAAAACGGCAAGGAATGGGTTCATGGTTGTGGATGTTCAACGGTCTGGGGATCAATGAGTCTGCTACATGCATGCATTGCGGAGTTGCCTTCCAAGGGTGGTTCCCGGGATTCCTGTGATCTTTCTAATTCTGGAACCATAGTCCCCTGAGCCAATAAGGCACAATGGAAAGAGGTTGGCACTAGTTTTAGTCAACTTCAGCAGTTCTCTAAGTAGTAGTGGTGGTGTCGATAATATGAAGGTGTGCATTGTGTTCCAGAACATGGCCAGTGGATCGTGATCCCAGAAGAATGAATCTAAGATTGGAGAGTCGAACATTGGAAGCTGGTTGTCGTATCTTGTAGCGCCAACATCATTGTTGGGCGTGTTCAGCTGTTAACCAATCACCTAAAAGAAATTCAGATGAACTTGACATTATGTTGGCGTGGACTGGTGTCGCCTTGACATCGCGTCTGCGACAACATGTGTAACGCCCGAGATGTGGTGAAACAAGGCCTCTAGTGGCACGGAGGTCAGCAACGTGTAGAAATGTTCTGCCAAACAAGTCACTTGAGTGTTACCACAGTGGCTGTCACTAATAGTCCTGGCTATTTCCAGTTGATCATGGCTGGAGCGAAACTTATGAGTCAATTGGCCAGAGGCGAGAATGTTATTGTCACACCCGCTTAAAGTTTCTCCACTTTCTGAATTTGCAGCTAAAGTCTGTGGAGTGCTCACTGGCACATCTGGAATATGTGAATTCATAATCAGGTGTCAGGGACGGAGACACCAAGCACATGGAAGTCGTGATAGTTTTCGTGTGATCACACCCCCAGGGCTAAGACGTTATCACAAGACTGTACTTGGAGAAAGTGTAACTGAAGGCACTGTTGTCAGAAACCAGGATGGCCCTGGAAGTTGTAGCAGTCAATATCTACCAAGTGGAGTAGCCGCCGATGGAATTGCCCATCCCTAATGTGGAGGAAAACTGTGATGAGTGGTTAAAATAACGTATAGTTCTGCGTGTTAGTAAGATGAAAACGGAAACGGTTTTCTGATAGCCATTCGCAGTAGAGCTCATTTCAAGGATGGTGTTGCTTTCCTTAACGTTGGATCACCCACAGAAAGGTGTGGACTGCATAGTAATTCTCTGAGCGCCGGTTCCCAAGTAGACACTTGTAAAAGGGAACAAAAAGTACATCACCAATCCCAGGACGAAGAGAGGCGCTTTTGGGGACTGTCCTGGTGACGATGACATACCAGACACTGATGCACTCATCGTAGCCATTAAATGTGAAGGCACCATCCATATGGGAAGCATCAGCAATGTCAGGGTAATGTATTTGCTAGATGATGGCAAGACGTTGTATTCAATGATGGGTGAAAACCATCGAATAGATACGAAGCTCAGGACAATCGCCAGTGGATCGCAAGTCACAGACAAAGCACTGATCCCCAGTAGAGCTCCAGTCACTAGCGACAGTCGCCAGGAGGATGCATCCCAGGTATGCGACGACGAGTACCCTTAATGTGACACCATTAGGCGCGACAGATGGCGATCCAAGACGAGGAGAAACGCTGGTGGGAGACAGTTCTGGTGACATTGACATTTACTTTCGACAGTTTGGACAATCAATCGCGGGAATTATTTTTTTTGTCACGATCACAAAAACAATAATGCACAAATGCATGGTCCAAAATGAAAGTTTTCCACATACGTCATTGTAATAGCTTTCTTGAAAGATATCTGTGACGTTTCATTCAGGTAGAGTGTATAATAAACCCGAAGTCAAAGGATATAATTGCCAACAGATAGCACATCTGTATCACTTGTCTGATGAGAAGGGACGTAATGAATAACTCATTACAGAATAAGCAATGGTAACGAGGGCTCTGGATGTACACGGAGGCACGTTTTAGATTAGGCGTTATATGATCGAAGTGAAGGAGGACATTGGAATATGTTGTGCCAGGATAGGAAATATTATTAGCCTCAGGACTATAACATGTACTTTGGTATATTTATCTTTGGTAAAACGCCTAAAAACATTTACTTGTCAGTGTGTCCAAGGCCTACACCATGTATCGATCAGGAACATATGATATGATTTGTCTTTTTTTCTTAGTCCACGTGAATGGGAGTGTAACTACACTGGGTTCAGTAAGCCAAAACCTGGGCGGAAACATTCATATTTCACCACAGATCAATCTAGGATAATTCATTGTTAATACGTGTACATTATTGATATATAATGCACATTGAAAACTACATGTGTATTAAGTGATGAGCTGCAATTTCACAGCCTATGGTGCTTAGAACCAACCTGAACTAAAACACCAACATTTTTTGTAGATTTTGATTAGTAATATTATATTCGATATGAATCAAGAGGCATGTGATAGGTTGAAATACCTTCTTCAGTTGAGGTTTCATCAAGTTTCTCCTTGATAAATTGTTGTGTTGAATCGAGGACAGCACACAGTGTCCTGTAGCCTTCAACCCCTTTTTTCTTCAAAATCTCCAGGAACAGTTCACATTGTCTCTCTGGTGCAGCTTGTCTACACCTGTCATAGTCTCCCTGTGTGAAGACACGGTTCTGGTACAAGGCATCCAGCACAGGGTCGACCTGAAGGTTCTCCTTTAGATATACGTGATTCCTTTGCAGGATAAGACTATGGGGAATATCCATCCTGAGATGTAATGCGTGCGTGATGGTATCTGTAAAATGAAAACAATACCAGGTATGATGGTTGTTTCACATGGTGAACATTATTGAGTTTAAATCAATATGTAAATAGCTATGCGATAAACTGCAAAGAGATATGAACAGTGAAGCGTGGTTCATTTCACGATAAGACATTTTTCTATTATGATGTCGTTGCTGAAGATTCGAACAAGCGACTTGATGACGTCATATATTGGACAACGTTCTGTACAATAGCATAGAGTTCATACAACAGCCATTCACAGAGAGGACTCTCTGAGATCATTTGTTAACACGGGCTATAACATGACCAGTTAAACTAATGAAATATATTTATGCAAGCGAGGTCTACCTTAAAAAAGCTCTTCGTGTGCTAAACTTTTCTAGTCAGCCGAAGCCAAATGTCTTACCCCAGAAGACGACAAAAGGGACTTGTGGCACAGGTCTTCAACACATCAATGTCATACAGAATAAAGTATCCGCTACCTGTTCTAAGTGGGCGGGGGCCAGGCTCACAGTTCAAAATCTAAAGGCATGTCACGTGGTTACAAACAAAGCCACCCTGTGCGAGAAAGATAACTAAGAAATGTAGTAGGTCAAAGTTGTCGCTCTGTTGCGTAGTACATTACTGTGTCACAATGATATTGATAGACTAGATTTTCCTTAGCAAGTGATGCTTCTGACATGCATTTTCTATCCAGAAACTTAATACACAGCTGATACAATTGACTTATCCATAGTCTCAAAGAATAGAGTGAGTGGATTGGGTGTATTGCTGTTTTGAACTGTATTTCAGTTATATCACGGTGTGTCAGCTTAATATGGGAAGAAAGCCTGCATTGATGCAAATCTTAGATGCTACAAATTCAAACCCGCGAGTACGGCTATGTGCTGACAAGCCACGAATCATGATCGGAGCGATTGTGGGATTCGAACCTACGACCACGGGAATTGTTCAAATGCAGTGCCCCAAAAGTTGGTATTGAGAAAAAGTGTTTCATGTTACGTGGCAGAAGAGACCGCAATCACGAGAGCTTGTGTTCTGCATGATATAATTATCTTTATCTTAATATTATATAACTCGCTGATAAAACATACAGGATGGGGCTTATGGATACAGAGTGAAACTCGTTCGTGTACAGACACTGTCATTCCTGAAAATCCACCTTTCAGTAGATTGCTGCCAATGCGTATATGTCTGTGAAGTGAAATATATCTGTACCAAAGATTCGTTAATCCTGACATTTAAGATTTAGAGGGGAATGCTACCGTCCAAATAAGTCGTTGCACTGTCCTCCCATAACTCATTGTTAGTGCATAACACTCCAGACATGTTGAGGTAACAGGATTGCGTAAAATGCAATAAACACACGCCACATCACGTGAGTGGTACAGAGATCGGAGCGTAGTAACCTGAGAAAACAAAATATCAATGAAGGGAGCTCACCTTCTGGTCAATAGCAAACATACCAACTCAGAACCAATTGACTTGTTTGTGTAGGTTTTGTCGAATCCAGTTGCTCGCCTAGCAAGTGAAGTAGTCCGACTTATGATCACAAGTATGAAGTCCTTCAAGCCATTCAAATTACAAGAACAGAGATTGTATATACGTGTATTAAGTCAACATCGACATGATACACTTAATCTATATGTGCATGTTTAATATCTTCGAGGGTTGAAATAAAAGTTCGGAGGCTCAAATATAAGAAATTACGTAAAAGTGAAATACTTATTTACGACATAAACACGAGTCAGCTAAATAAACTGTTTCGCTGTTTCATGTCTGTAACATAAGAGCCAATGATCTTTGGAACATGCTTAAACTTGAGTAACATGCACTGATCATGAAAATATTTTATAGTTAATTTCCCACCGTGTCGCCGAATTTGATCAAATCAAACAATGCGTGTTTAAACCCCTCTGGCGACACGTTTTCTGACTTCAGACAATCATTCACACATTCAAAATATTGTTATATGACAGTGTATTTTATTGTTGAAAAGTGTAGCTGTGTTGCACTGCATATATGAGGATTCAAAATGTCTCACATGTATAGGCCCTCTTACTAATTGGCTTGGCAAAAAGATGAAGTTTGTGTTTAGGACAGTAATTGTCAAGCTGCTTTTGTTAAAGCCATTCTCGCGAATTCCCATTTTCTCAAAGCACCAAACTTTCAAAAAACATCTTTCAAAACAGCTGTAGAAGCAAGTGACGTTGGTGCTTGAGCTGTCCTGTTGCAGGAAGATGCATCAGGCTTTAATCATCCTGTTTGTTATTATTCACGAAACTTGTACAAACATCAAAGAAATGATTCCAATATTGAAAAATATACTCTTGCTCTATTGTTGGCTTTGCAACAATCTAAGTGTACTTGGGTACTACTATGTTTTCTATTCAAGGGGGCATTGGTGGCCCTGTCGTCTAAGGCGCCGCGATTCGCTATGCAGAGTTGCATCCCTTGGGCACGCCAGAAACCTTTGATTGTGGGTTCGAATCCCGGTTCGCCCCGATTATGTTTCTAGGTTTGTCAGCACAATACCCGTGCTCATGGATTTCACCGATGTGGTAAACGTCTGAGACCTGCATCACTTCGGGCTTTCCTCCCACATTAAGCTGACACGCCGCGATATAACTGGAATACTGTTAAAAGTGGCGTTAAACGCAACTCACTCACTCACTCCTATTCAAGTGTACACTGATCACAATCCACTGACTGTTCTTCATAAAACGCCTCTCTTTGCAAGAATTTTAATGTGGCAGTCCCCCTTACTAATTTGCTTGGCAAAAAGATGAAGTTTGTGTTTAGGACAGTAACTGTCAGGCTGCTTTTGAGAATGTTAAAGCCATTCTCGCTGGAGCTGTCCTGTTGCAGGAAGATGCATCAGGCTTTGATCATCCTGTTTGTTAGTATTCACGAAATATTTACAAACATCAGAGCAATGATTCCAATATTGAAAAATAAACTCTTACTCTATTGTTAGCTTTGCAACAATTTGAAGTGTACTTGGGCACCACTATGTTTTCTATTCAAGGGGGCATTGGTGGTCCAGTCGTCTCAGCCGCCGCGGTTCGCTGTGCAGAGTTGCATCCCTTGGCAAGCCAGAAACCTATGATTGTGGGTTCGTGACACGCCGCGATATAACGGGAATACTGTTAAAAGTGGCGTTAAACCCAACTCACTCACTCACTCACTCACTCACTCCTATTCAAGTGTACACTGATCACAATCCACTGACTGTTCTTCATAAAATGCTTAATGTGCTGGAGCCTCTCTTTGCAAGAATTTGAATTATACATTAAGCATATCAAAGGCAAAGTCAATGTTATTGATGATGCATTGTCTCGAGTTCGAACGCTCTTTATCCGAAGGGAGAGTGTAATGCAGTGTATTTTGTTTGTTTCATGTGAGGATCGCTCATCATCCCTGATTCAACGCCTTGCCCATCAGATTGACCACTGTCGCCGCTTGGTGAATATATAGTATTATCACTGACTTTTTCTGTCTCCATTGTGTTTTTGTATTTGATACAATACACTGTCATTGAATATTGCACTAGCGCTCGATTGTGTACTGCCTTTGTAGTTACTGTGCAGTAATTTGAGTTGATTTTTAAATCTGGTTAATGTAAGATTACAATTGTTAATTGCATACCATTTGTTGGTTGTTTGTTGGTTTCACAGTAGGATTTTTACGTATATATTTCTGGGTTAACATATTGTTTCAAAATTAGTGAGTGATTTGCGGGCGGGTGGAAAGGTGTATTCGTGTTTTGGATCTGTGTTGGTTGTTTGTTTAGTGCGTGAGTGCGTTTGTGCGTGGATGCGTAGGTGCGTAAGTGCCTAGATCTTTGGCGCAGCTTTGGCAATATTCCAGGAATATCACGTCGGGAATGTCTGAAATTGGCTTCACACATTGGATCATTTGGTGAATCAAATCTTTAACGACAAGGCTACCCCATCGCCACTTCTCATTAATAGAGAAAACAGACATCAACACACTGAGCCATTCCGCTAAACGTGTTGGAAGTGATCCAGAACTACGAAATGGCCACTCAGGTGTGACGCTGTGTGTCCAAATGTGTTGTTTATTGTGAAGGAATAAGGACGTGGCATGCTGACCTAGATCGGTATGTGCACAGTGGTATGAGAGAGAGGGTCCGTTTATAAACACATGACTGACAGGGTGTAGCGCCGGGTGCTTTGACGAAACATAGATGGTATAACGCGTAAGATTTACGTCCCTTATTGAAACCGGTTTGTCTTCTATTGCCATACGCCCCATGAAGATCCGGGTTAAAATAGGTTTTCAGCAACCCATGCTTGCAGTAAGAAGCGACCATGCTTGTCGTAAGAGACGACTTACCGGATCGGGCGGTCAGGTTCCTACATTAGTTGTGACTGTTTGTATACCCAGTCTGTGCTGCCCCTCTCATTTACTCCAGTATGTGCTGTCTCTCTCATTCACTCCGGTCTGTGCTGCCTCTCTCAATCAGCCCGGTCTGTACTGCCACTCTCATTTACTCCAGTCTGTGCTGCCTCTCTCAATCAGCCCGGTCTTTGCTGCCCCTCTCATTCATTCCAGTTTGTGCTGCACTTCTCATTGACTCCAATTTGTGCTGCACCTCTCATTCACTCCAGTCGGTGCTGGCCCTCTCACTCACTCCGCTCTGTGCTGCACCTCTCATTCACTCCAGTGTTTGCTGCCCCTCTCATTCACTCCAGTCTTTGCTGCCTCTCTCATTGACTCCAGTTTGTGCTGCACTTCTCACTGACTCCAATTTGTGCTGCACCTCTCATTCACTCAACTCTGTGCTACACCTCTCATTCACTCCAGTCTGTGCTGCACCTCTCATTCACTCCAGTCTGTGCTACACCTCTCATTCACTCCAGCCTGTGCTGCACCTCTCATTCACTCCAGTCTGTGCTACACCTCTCATTCACTCCAGTCTGTGCTGCACCTCTCATTCACTCCAGTCTGTGCTACACCTCTCATTCACTCCAGTCTGTGCTGCACCTCTCATTCACTCCAGTCTGTGCTGCACCTCTCATTCACTCCAGTCTGTGCTACACCTCTCATTCACTCCAGTCTATGCTGCACCTCTCATTCACTCCAGTCTGTGCTACACCTCTCATTCACTCCAGTTCGTACTGCACCTCTCATTCACTCCAGTCTGTGCTACCCTAACCTCTCATCTATTCCAGTCTGTTCTCCCTCTCATTCACACCAGCCTGTGCTGCCCCTCTCATTCACACCAGCCTGTGCTGCCCCTCTCATTCACACCAGCCTGTGCTGCCCCTCTCATTCACTCCAGTCTGTGCTGTCCCTCTCATTGACCCTAGTCTGTGCTGCCCCTCTCATTGATTCCAGTCTGTGCTGTCCCTCTCATTGACTCCAGTCTGTGCTGCCCCTCTCAATCAGCCCGGTCTGTGCTGCCCCTCTCATGCACTCCAGTCTGTGCTGCCCCTCCCTCTCATTCACTCCGCTCTGTGCTGCACCTCTCATTCACTCCAGTCTGTGCTGCACCTCTCATTCACTCCAGTCTGTGCTGCACCTCTCATTCACTCCAGTCTGTGCTGTCCTCATTCACTTCAGTCTGTGCTGCCCTAACCTCTCATCTATTCCAGTCTGTTATCCCTCTCATTCACACCAGCCTGTGCTGCCCCTCTCATTCACTCCAGTCTGTGCTGTCCCTCTCATTGACCCCAGTCTGTGCTGCCCCTCTCATTGATTCCAGTCTGTGCTGTCCCTCTCAATCAGCCCGATCTGTGCTGCCCCTCTCATTCACTCAAGTCTGTGCTGCCTCTCTCAATCAGCCCGGTCTGTGCTGCCCCTCTCATTCACTCCAGCCTGTGCTGCCCCTCCCTCTCATTCACTCCAGTCTGCGCTGCCCCTCCCTCTCATTCACTACAGTCTGAGCTACCCTTCTCATTCAGTCCAGTTTGTGCTGCCCCTCTCTCTCATCCATTCCAGTCTGTGCTGCCCCTCCCTCTCATTCACTACAGTCTGTGCTGCCCCTCGCATTCACTCCAGCCTGTGCTGCCCCTCCCTCTCTTTCACTACAGTCTGTGCTGCCCCTCCCAATCTTTCACTACAGTCTGTGCTGCCCCTCTCATTCACTATAGCCTGTGCTGTCCCTCTCAGTCACTTCAGCCTGTGCTGCCCCTCCCTCTCATTCACTAAAGTCTGTGCTGTCCCTCTCATTCACTCCACCCTGTGCTGCCCCTGCCTCTCATTCACTCCAGCCTTTTCTGCCCCTCCCTCTCATTCACCACAGTCTGTGCTGCCCCTCTCATTCACTACAGCCTGTGCTGCCCCTCTCATTCACTCCAGCGTTTTCTGCCCCTCCCTCTCATTCACTACAGTCTGTTCGCCTCTCTCATTCATTCTAGCCTGTGCTGCCCCTCTCATTCACTACAGTCTGTACTGCCCCTCCCATTCACTCCAGCCTGTGCTGCTCGTGCCTCTCATTCACTCCAGCCTGTGCTGCCCCTCCCTCTCATTCACTACAGCGTGTGCTGTCCCTCCCATTCACTCCAATCTGTGCTGCCCTTCTCATTCACTCCAGCCTGTGCTGTCCCTGCCTCTCATTCACTCCAGCCTGTGCTGCCCCTCCCTCTCATTCACCACAGTCTGTGCTGCCCTTCTCATTCACTCCAGTCTGTGCTGCCCCTCTCCTCCACTCAAGTCTGTGCTGCCCCTCTCATTCACTCTATCCTGTGCTGCCCCTCTCATTCACTCCAGTCTGTTTTGCCCCTCTCATTCACCCCAGTCTGTTCTGCCCCTCTCATTCCCTCGTCTGTGCTGCCCCTATCGTTCACCCCAGTCGGTGCTGCTTCTTTCATTCACTCCAGTCTGTTCTGCCCCTCTCATTCACTCCAGTCTGTGCTGCCCCTCTCATTCACTCCAGTCGGTGCTGTTCCTCTCATTCACTCCAGCCTGTGATGCTTCTTTCATTCCCTCCAGTCTGTGCTGCCCCTCTCATTTACTCCAGTCTGTGCTGCTTCTTTCATTCACTCCAGTCTGTGCTGCCCCTCTCATTCACTCCAGCCTGTGCTGTCCTTTTCATACCTTACAGCCTGTGATGCCCTTCTCATTCACTCCAGCCTGTGCTGTCCCTCTCATTCACTACAGCCTGTGATTCCCTTCTCATTCACTCCAGCCTGTGCTGTCCCTCTCATTCACTACAGCCTGTGCTGCCCCTCTCAATCACTCCAGCCTGTGATGCCCCTCTCATTCCCTCGTCTGTGCTGCCCCTCCCGTTCACCCCAGTCGGTGCTGCTTCTTTCATTCACTCCAGTCTTGTCTGCCCCTCTCATTCACTCCAGTCTGTGCTGCCCCTCTCATTCACTCCAGTCGGTGCTGTTCCTCTCATTCACTCCAGCCTGTGATGCTTCTTTCATTCCCTCCAGTCTGTGCTGCCCCTCTCATTTACTCCAGTCTGTGCTGCCCCTCTCATTTACTCCAGTCTGTGCTGCTTCTTTCATTCACTCCAGTCTGTGCTGCCCCTCCCTCTCATTCACTACAGTCTGTGCTGCCCCTCGCATTCACTCCAGCCTGTGCTGCCCCTCCCTCTCTTTCACTACAGTCTGTGCTGCCCCTCCCAATCTTTCACTACAGTCTGTGCTGCCCCTCTCATTCACTATAGCCTGTGCTGTCCCTCTCAGTCACTTCAGCCTGTGCTGCCCCTCCCTCTCATTCACTAAAGTCTGTGCTGTCCCTCTCATTCACTCCACCCTGTGCTGCCCCTGCCTCTCATTCACTCCAGCCTTTTCTGCCCCTCCCTCTCATTCACCACAGTCTGTGCTGCCCCTCTCATTCACTACAGCCTGTGCTGCCCCTCTCATTCACTCCAGCGTTTTCTGCCCCTCCCTCTCATTCACTACAGTCTGTTCGCCTCTCTCATTCATTCTAGCCTGTGCTGCCCCTCTCATTCACTACAGTCTGTACTGCCCCTCCCATTCACTCCAGCCTGTGCTGCTCGTGCCTCTCATTCACTCCAGCCTGTGCTGCCCCTCCCTCTCATTCACTACAGCGTGTGCTGTCCCTCCCATTCACTCCAATCTGTGCTGCCCTTCTCATTCACTCCAGCCTGTGCTGTCCCTGCCTCTCATTCACTCCAGCCTGTGCTGCCCCTCCCTCTCATTCACCACAGTCTGTGCTGCCCTTCTCATTCACTCCAGTCTGTGCTGCCCCTCTCCTCCACTCAAGTCTGTGCTGCCCCTCTCATTCACTCTATCCTGTGCTGCCCCTCTCATTCACTCCAGTCTGTTTTGCCCCTCTCATTCACCCCAGTCTGTTCTGCCCCTCTCATTCCCTCGTCTGTGCTGCCCCTATCGTTCACCCCAGTCGGTGCTGCTTCTTTCATTCACTCCAGTCTGTTCTGCCCCTCTCATTCACTCCAGTCTGTGCTGCCCCTCTCATTCACTCCAGTCGGTGCTGTTCCTCTCATTCACTCCAGCCTGTGATGCTTCTTTCATTCCCTCCAGTCTGTGCTGCCCCTCTCATTTACTCCAGTCTGTGCTGCTTCTTTCATTCACTCCAGTCTGTGCTGCCCCTCTCATTCACTTCAGCCTGTGCTGTCCTTTTCATACCTTACAGCCTGTGATGCCCTTCTCATTCACTCCAGCCTGTGCTGTCCCTCTCATTCACTACAGCCTGTGATGCCCTTCTCATTCACTCCAGCCTGTGCTGTCCCTCTCATTCACTACAGCCTGTGCTGCCCCTCTCAATCACTCCAGCCTGTGATGCCCCTCTCATTCCCTCGTCTGTGCTGCCCCTCCCGTTCACCCCAGTCGGTGCTGCTTCTTTCATTCACTCCAGTCTTGTCTGCCCCTCTCATTCACTCCAGTCTGTGCTGCCCCTCTCATTCACTCCAGTCGGTGCTGTTCCTCTCATTCACTCCAGCCTGTGATGCTTCTTTCATTCCCTCCAGTCTGTGCTGCCCCTCTCATTTACTCCAGTCTGTGCTGCCCCTCTCATTTACTCCAGTCTGTGCTGCTTCTTTCATTCACTCCAGTCTGTGCTGCCCCTCTCATTCACTCCAGCCTGTGCTGTCCCTCTCATTTACTCCAGTCTGTGCTGCTTCTTTCATTCACTCCAGTCTGTGCTGCCCCTCTCATTCACTCCAGCCTGTGCTGTCCCAGTTATTCACTACAGCCTGTGATGCCCTTCTCATTCACTCCAGCCTGTGCTGCCCCTCTCATTCACTCCAGCCTGTGATGCCCTTCTCATTCACTACAGCCTGTGCTGCCCCTCTAAACGAATCCACTTTATTGTGACAATAATCAGTTTCTAGGAACTCTTGGGCCATATCAGTGTGCACAGATGGTATAAGTAGATTACACGGGATTTTCACGAAGAAGGCATGACCACATATGCAAGAAATACAAAAGATGAAAAATGTGTTGCAACATTGAAATATTTGAATCTGTATTCCAGATTAACATTTTGTGGCATCCAGTGTACTGCACTGCAGCATCCGGAATGGCACAAAGAGGAATCGGCATATGGCACATGAAATGGGGTTTGGCACCCCCTGTTACATCTATGAGAGGGACCGAAAGAACTGCAAGATTGTTTTCACATTTTGAGACAGAGCTGTTACTCATTGTGAAGACTTGCCTCCCTTAGCTGTGCCAGGATTGGAGGATAGTAGGTTCAGATCTGAGATTTGTCCTGATTATGATCTTGAATTTGTCAGCATCATACTCATGTTCCGACCAGACAGCTGTGATGTAACTGGCATACTGTTGAAAGCAGCATTAAATCCAACTTACTGGCCCTACCTAACCTATTCATAAACAACAAACAGATTCCTTCATTCCGTGGGGGATGAAAAATAGAATAGATCCTCGGTGTGTCATACTTGGGATAGAAGTCAACTGACTGGAACATGTTGCACCTAGACAATGGAATTAATTATCTGTGTTGTCTCGCTATAAGTTGTCAGTAAATGGTGGGTTGATCGTTATCGTAATTGATATTCAGAGTGTAATGGTCTGCCTGTGCTAGTGGGTTATTGGTAGTGTGTCTGTTCGGAGAGCAGAGGCCCTGGGTTTCGATCCCCGGCCAGTTCATACCAAAAGACGTTTACAAGGATGACACTTGCTGTTAGCCTGCCGGGCGCTCGGCATTAAGGGGCCAAAACAAAGAGTCGATTTGGAATTGGTTTTCGGTGTCTGAGTGGGAGTATTCATATTGAAACTGCGGCATGTCATCTCAGTTGGGAACCACTATAAAATTGGCTCTAACCCGGTATAGAACAGACAGACAGACAGACACAATGCAATGTTAAACCCCTTACCCCTCACTGGAGTGAAATGTTTGTTACTGATTAAAATATCCTGGTACACAGTGATTTGACAAGCCCTACAGGACCACAATTTCACGATGAACGGAAAGAGGGAAGCATGTGCACGACGTGCACGTGAAAAGCTGTGTTTGGATGTATTGTGACAGAATCGTTGCACATCATTATTAGCGAGCACAACAACATTGACGACTGAAGAAATAGGCAGATGCGTAGGCATTCTTGAAACTATGTCTCGTCACCAACGTGTTTGGTGTCTGCAGGGCATTGGCATTGGCATTCGGATCAGCTACCCAGTGACATACATCCTTTATGTGTTCCTTCGCACACAAGGGAGACAGGTTCTCCTTATTGCAGCAAGACGTTTTATGCTTCGCCGCGCGGATGGTAGACGTCGTGTTTACAGGAGTCACGGAGAACGTTCTGCCCGAAACTGCAGACAGGAAGAGGACCGATTTGGCGGTGGAAGCGTGATGATCCGAGCAGACATCTACAATGGTAGAACAGACTCAGTGCAAGCTCAAGGGATGAGATTCCTCGGCCTCACGTCCTTTCCATTAGGCAAAAAGCGAACGTCATTTTCAAACAAGAAGACGCCCGACCTCACACGGCAAGACTGACAACAGCCTTTTTGAGGAATCACAACATCCGGCTCCAGGCATGGCCCCCCAGCTGCAGGTCTCCAGGTTTAAACCCAATCGAACATTTATGTGATGCACTGATGGACTGGATCAACGACTGCGAGCACGTCAGCAACATCCACAGAACCTCCGACAGTTGGCACAAGCACTGCAGGAAGAGCACTGCAATCCCCAGGGCACAATTCGGGATCTGATTGCTTCCATGGGGCCAGTCAGTTTGGGACCCTAATGGTGGTCATACAGGATATTGAGCACAGATGACCTTCACGTTGAACTCTACCCCTGTGTGCGATATGGAACATGTGTCAATGACAATGATGTGTGTTAATTTAGAACAATCGATTACCATCTGTTGATTAATTATATAAATGTAATATATATATGTAAATATGATATACATCTACAATCACTTTTGCGGGGTTTTTTCAGAGTACATATTGATTTCAAATGGTAATTTGTTTTTCTTATTAATGTATACAATATATATCAATATATGTGGGGTTTAGAAGAACATCAGAGTTGTACCAAAGTAAAACAGAGTATTTTGGAATATTCTACTGCCCCAAATTCTTAACAAGCTTGCAATCCCAATGTGCTTGAAGTTAGGATTTAGGAGCATCATCATGCAGTTGAGCAGATGGGATTCTAAACGGGTACTAACTTAAAGTGGATATTTGATTATCCAGACAATTTCTCAGGAAAAAAGTCTGAATAAAAGTGATTCATGGTAAGTGTGTGTTTTTTTACCCGGTATAGCATTTAAACAATACAAATCCTGTTTATGACAATATGTTAGAACTTTAGTGCTGGAGAGTGATTCAGTCATGGTAGACATGCGAAGAGTATTTCCAAGCATGACAATCCCTGACAAAACAAATGTCCAGTGGAATTCCCTTTTTTAACTTACACCTATATGATCCCATGTTTTTCAGGTGAACAGTTGACGTGCACTTGCGAACACATTTCGCGAACACCTGGTATTAGCACTACATTTGAACCCCATTATCTCGAACCCTTACTGACCAGAGAAATAGTTCGACCTATCAAGGGTTCGACACATCAAAACATGCAAATATATTGTGCAATATTTGGAAAGAAATAAGCAATAAAATCAGAAGCATGTGTCACAGATAGAGGATAGTATATGAGTTCATGTCATACTATGTTTATAACTCGAGTGTCGTAAACGTTTTATGACCTGAACATGAATGTAATGTTCTCTTTATTACCGAAGAAGATGTCTACATACAGAGACAGGACTACAGGACAGGAAGTCGCAACATTAGCAGTACCACAATAAGTCGACTGACGTCAATAATCTTCAGATATGACGTCGCTTCTAGTGTGACGTCATTCCAACCTCAAGTCACAATAGGTGGCACGAGTGGCCCAGTCGTCTAATGCCCCCTTTTACTACGACCACGAATATCCAGAATCACCCCCAATAGGAATTTTTTCATGTTCGTAGATAAATCTTAATCATTTTTTGAAGTTATGAATCTTATTTTATTCCCAAACATTCGTACAGTTCGCGGGAGTTCGTCGAATCGCCGAGAAAGTTTTTGCTTGTCAAACACTTTCGTGGAAGAGTCCCCGAAATGCAATTTCGTAGCTGTATCGTAATCCATTCTTAATCAATTCTTATGTTCTGTAACAACTTCGTAATCGAATCTTTTGCATTCTTGGCTATTTCTAGCGATTCGTGGCTCCCAAAGTTTCTTGTCTTCCAGGGGCGGTCGGGTAGCCCAGTGGTTAAAGCGTTGGCTCGTCACGCCGAAGACCCGGGTTCGATTCCCGACATGGGTACAATGTGTGAAGCCCATTTCTGGTGACCCCAGCCGTGATATTGCTGGAATATTGCTAAAAGCGGTGTAAAACCATACTCTTGTCTTCAACCCGAAAACATCCCCAAACAGCCACGAATGTCCCGAGTCAACTACGAATCATGTGAGAAATAAGTAAGAACAACATTCGGCATATTTGTAACTTAGTCGTAGGTGATTCTTACAATTCGTGCATGATCCGTACATGAATCTTGTAATTCCTACATGTTTCTTAAACCGTTCCTGGTTATGTTTCTAGGTTTGTCAGCACCATACCCGTGCTCGTGGGTTTCACCGAAGTGGTAAACGTCTGAGACCTGCATCACTTCGGGCTTTCTTCCCACATTAAGCTGACACGCTGCGATATAACTGGAATACTGTTAAAAGCGGTGTTAAACCCATCTCACTCATTCACTCACTAGGGCACCCTAGGGCACATTTGATTTTTTATGAACCTCGATATGTTTGCCCTCGTAGTTAATAAATACATTTACGCATCTATATACATTTTATTTACATCACTTGAATATCATGACATGATAAAATAATAAGATTAAATAAATATGTACATTTATCAACATACAGAACACTCGACCAGTCGACTTGGCACCACCGTGTGCTAAATACATGAGGGATGGTGGCATTGTCAACATAGTGTATCTGCCTGGTTAAACCTGGTATTTCACTGGAGTATGGACACAATGAAGTTCGAGACAACGAGTTTAGAATGTAGTTACTGCATATCAAATTATTTCAAAGCGATACAGGCAGGACTGGCAGAGACAGCAGCAAGCATGGCCTAAGTTTAAAATGGCGCCGTATCCTAAGAGTGACATTTTATATTGTGCATTTCTGCAAACTTCATTGTTGGATGTAGACCAAGTGCTGCACTGCAGCAATTCTTTGAACCCTACATTTTTAAGAACTCATATCAATGTGTATCGAGAACCAAGTTGTTAAAACCAATTATGTTACCGAAAGTAGAGCTGTGTTCGGATTGTATGGGCACTTTAGGAATATACGTTTGAAACTATTCGTGCAGATCAAATGAAAATACTATAAAAAACACTCGTATGGGGATTCAAAACTCTCCTCACTCACAGCAGGACACATTGTCATAAAGAAACAGACAATTCAGTGAACTTAACTACACAGCTGTACATAAGGGCCGCCATGTAAACTGATATATTATATGCCCGCTTCAATCATTTTCATCACTTACATCAAAAGTGGAATATATTTAGAGGTGAGGTGAGGTGAAATTGGGTTTAACGTCGCGTCCAAGATTATTACACTTATATAGCACGTGTATGTGTCTGGCCGCTTGTACTAGTCCAGACTGATGCCGATGTATAGTGCCAGCACACTGAGATACCATGCCGCAGTTTAACATGAATACCCCACTCAGACACAGTATACTGACTCCGAGCCGACCAGTCCTTGTTTTAGCCCCTTAATGCCGAGCGCCAGACAGGGTAACAACAAGAACCATCTTTTAACGTCTTTTGGTATGACGCGACCGGGGATCGAACCCCGGACCTTCAGCTCTCTGGGCGGACGCTCTACCTTTAGGCCAAATATATTTAGATACATCTGTCAATTTCAAATCAACACTATTCATGTGGGTATTTAAAATGGTTATTTTACAGAATGGAAGCGAAATATGTCCACATATTCATGATTGAAAAACGTTTTACACAGTTGACTTGTGACATTTTCCAGAAATGTGTGAAATGTTCATAAACTGATCAGTGAGTGAGTGAGATGGGTTTAACACCGCTTTTAACAGTATTCCACTTATATCGCGGCGTGTCAGCTTAATGTGGGAGGAAAGCCCGAAGTGATGCAGGTCTCAGACGTTTACCACTTCGGTGAAACCCACGAGCACAGGTATGGTGCTGACAAACCTAGAAACATAATCGGGGCGAACAGGGATTCGAAGCCACAATCATCGGTTTCTGGCGTGCCCAAGGGATGCAACTCTGCAAAGCGAATCTCGGCGCCGAAGACGACTGGGCCACCCGTGCCCCCCATAAACTGATCGGTTATTATATATTAATAATCATAACAATACTCATGTATGGATATAAAATGTTTCTAATACACAACAGAAACCAGTTATGGAGCAAACCAACACATTTAGCTAACCTTGTTATATGTTCGTACACAACAAACAACACATGAACAGGTTACTTCTAGGACCTCCCTTTCACTATTGTATTGTATTTGACAGTTTGAGTAGATATGTCACATTCACAAGTTTACACAGTGCCATGTTCAGTTCATTCCTTAGGCCAGGGCTTCATTAATCAGTGATCTTTTTGTGTCAGTCATGACGATCTCCTCCCCGCTAATCAACTTCATGGTGACTGTGACGAGATCTGGCCGCCCAACACCAAACACAGGGAGAAGAGCCTCAGGAAACTCTACATCAGCCTTTGCTAGAACAACCTCCCTGTCCAGATCGATAAAGGCGACTCTACCCCTCCCAACATCCAGCACAACTCCATAGTGGAGGGTGGCCTGTGTGCCGTGTGTGTCAGACATTGTGTTACTGTAACACTTCCCCAACTCCCCTTCCTGCCACACCCTGGTACAGATACTCCCCGAGTGTGTGGTGCAGCTCCTTACAGTGAAACACCAGGAGCGGCGCTGTGGATAAACATACATATCACTGTCCACCTGGCTCTCCTCCACTACACCCATCTCCAGGGTAGGGAACCCACGCAACGCATACAATGCACTCCCCAAACCCACCCTGGAGTGGGTTTCCCAGTATCTGGCTGTGTTGGGGGCAGGGGTGACACTAGAGGGGGATGGATAAAGTGGGATGGGGGTGGAGGTACACGTGCCCCTATATTTCTGCAGCCTGCGCCTGTCACGTGACCGTGTGGCGCGCGGTGAGTTGACCAGCTCACCGTCTGTAGTTACATGGCACACGTCTGTGTTGGCTCGAGCAGCGTCCAGTTGGAGTTTAGGACCTGGAAATATAGATTTTATTTGTAGTTTAGCACTTGCACTTACTACAATGAATCATTTTGTTTATGATTTTTGTTACAATGATTCCAAAAACAGCGCTATAATTGATCGGCTGCCATTTTCATCTGCCTACGAGTTTAATGATAACTGTACTCTTAATTTAAATAATAACGCTGTGATATAATTTGGATGGGTGCTCAAATTGTTTGTTATACATTTTTGCACGCATTGATAAACAAATACACGCTATTTTAGATACGTTTTTACAAAGTTGCATCTGACCTACTTTGCTGTGTTTAATAGACTCCCACTGCCTAATTATGTAAATGTTTCAAAGTTATTTCACGATTAAACTATCATTGTAGGGATTCTAAACTCCCATTATACATAATAGTAAAGACTGAGTTTGACAAAAGTGCTGTTTCGTGATATTTTTACATTCGAGTGTTCAACAGACACAGTGTGAACAGGTAACTTCTACGTCCGCTTCAATCACTGAACACAGTTTAAGCGCACTCGCTGGGCGGGGAGTTTGTCAAGTGTATTGACTGGGATAAGTATTTGTGAATGATTTGTATAAACAGTTATATTATTATTATGACATTGCATAACAAAATCCATTGTTTACGGACAATCCCGGACTAATTCACACTTATTCCATCTGGTATGTGATAATGGTGACTTACATTCATCTGAAACCTACCTCACCCTGCTGATGATGGAAAAGTCATCAAACCGGCCCAGAGATTCACAAATATGGAACAGCTTAAAATTTAAATACGGGCTACTCCCTATTCCCTATCCACTGCCTTCCAATTGTCTTAATCAACTCTCTGTGTCCATCAATTATATACTGTATAAACTTTGATGTTAATAAGTATATATACCTATGTTGTTTAGCACTATTCATCACTTGCTTGATAGGATGTGTTAGGATCTACACCGAAACGTCGCACTAATTGTAATAAAGAAGTTGTTCATCCATAGAACTCGTCTTACTTCAAAATGACAATTCTTGTCAAAATTCCTCAGTTAACATGGACATGATTCTGTACCTTTTATTTATGAAATGTCATTTTTATTTCGGCCAAAAACACAGGTGTTATTAAGAAATAAACAAATACTATGTTATTAGAGAAAAAGACACTCACACTTGTTTCACATTAACAACCTTTCACCACCCAAGAAATCAACATCAAAGTTACATGTATATTTGTTTTTGTACATTGAATGAGTGAGTGAGTGAGTAAGTATGGTTTTACACCGCTTTTAGCAATATTCCAACAATATCACGGCGGGGGACACCAGACACGGGTTTCACACATTGTACCCATGTCGGGAATCGAACCCGTGTCTTCAGCGTGACGAGCGAATATATGTACATAGTTAATGTGATTCACATGAGTGAATATTGTAAATAAGCCACTTTTAGCAATATTCCAGCAATATCACGGTGAGGGACTCCAGAAATGGAATTCACATGCTCATTGTACACATGTGGGGAATCGAACCCTCATCTTTGACGTGACGATCAAACTGGCCTACCTCACCGCTATATGAGGTGCTTCTATAAAAAAGCTGAACTTTTACAAGTGTTACATATGTAGTGGTAGACTAAAAACTAATAAACAAAATTAAAACAAACACACACAAGGAGTAAACGCAAATTGGCTAGGACACTGCTTATTGTGTTGTCACACATATGTGATAGCACCTCAAAACAATAAAAATCAATAAAAAAATCAAAGAAGTGCAAAGTTCAAGTTGGCTGGTTGGCTAACTTCGTCATTACTCGAAATTGCTGCACAAATGGGAAGTAATGCCTTGTCAATAATATGATTTTTTTAGCCTTTGTTTTGACATCCTTAATTTCCACGATGATGTCGAGGTCATGATAGATCAGCCCAGCTTATGACGTCTACATATCCCGGTTGTTTGGGGACTGAAGTGAGGATGTCAGATTATTCACATTTTGTGCGTTTACATCTTATCTTTTTAATCAAGGAGTAACCCTCACAGGCCTGGTCAAGACAATTACATCTAATCTAATCCAGATATCCTATGACAGACGTTCAGAGGAATTTACCAAATATGACACGCTAATTGTCAAAGGATGCGCGATGCTGTTTCCTACTATGACCTCTATAGGGAGTGTTCACACATCCCCACACATGCTTGGTGACTTGGTTGACGGCGTAGCGTCGTACCCCGCCAGCGTGGGTCATTGTTCATGATACTGATCACTGGATTGTCAAGTCAGGACTCGATTGTTTACAGGCCGCATTCGTATGGGAGTAGTATTGTTAGTTTTCGGCGTTAGGACAAACACAAAAACATGTAATTCTTCTAAAAATTGCCGGGTGCCACTGGTAGAGCAGGACGTCCATTTTCGCGGAAACCTGGTGTCATCAACTAATTTTCGGTGATTCGGTCACATACTTTTTCATCACTATTTTGCCTTTACTGCCAAACATAATATGTTTCTTTAGATAATCGAGACTGAATATTCTCAGAACGATTTGAATTGTATGCTTGGAGCCTATTTCTTTAAGCGAGTAAGTGAATATGGTTTTACACTGCTTAGAAGTATTCCAGCAATAAGACAGCTCGGAACACCAGACATGGCCACACACAGTGAACCTACATGGACACTTGACACAGAATATGGGTGAATCTGATTGCTCAGCCGATATAAACAATATTTGTGAGTTTCCAGCACATTGTCTTTTCATCATACGCCATTGATTTGTGCTACCTATCAATGTTTTCTTGTGTTTCACCCAGCTCACCTTCTGCCGGTACTACACTACAGCTTTCTACAGTTCTGGAAGATGCTCCCACAGAAAACATACATGAATGAGAACTAGAGGTGTAACGATACGGGACGGTCGCGATACGATACGTATCGCGATACAGGGGTCGCGATACGATACGTATCACGATACAGTGTTTACTAGTACAAGCTAAGCCAAGTTGATGTCTTTCTGCTCTCTAAAAGATGTGACAAGTACAGTTGGAGAATATATAAGGTGTTTATTTACTGTTATAGCATCTTGTCAGCAATACAGTATGTTTTACTGAAACAACAAACTGGCTTTGAAACTGTTCAACGTATTTCATGTTTAAAAGTACCGTATTTTCTTGAGTATAGTGCGCACCCCCCTCTAGCGGGTTCAATATTTTGGAAAAAAAAGAAATTTGAATATTATGCGCAGAAAAAAAATACACCGTACCCCTTCAGCGAAGTGTGGCAAACGAACGGGTGATGAGAGACTTCGTCAGTACAAATTCGAAATTTGAGATAAAAAATCACCAGACATGTTGATTTACCGTTTAAATTGTATTTTTTGTTCAGCTAGGCATTGTTTTATATCCAGGGATTAAGATTACCTTGTGTATTTTGTCGTAAACTAAGCCGGACACAGCAACCAGCTGTACACACGTTTTCTTGGAATCTACCGGTGATTCGGTCAAGACACACCAAATGATATAACTTAACAGGATTTTAATGCAAGGATCGGCAAAAGTTGTATCTGAAAGTATTTTTTTTATCAGCAATAATATATTCCAATATCTTGTTAATTTAGATGCAGCTTTTACTAAACATATTTAAAATAATAATAACCCTAAGCGAAGCAGCTGATCGCTATTGCCGGGTATTATTTTTAACATGGAACCAGTCTGACCAGTCACCGTCCAGGCTCCCGTGCACGTGATCGCGAGATTTTCGTGTTGACATAGAATCGTCCAACAAAAACAAATATGGCTTTTAACGAATCAAAGTATGGCATTTATGATATATGTATCCATTCTCTGTCAACAAGAGTTTGTTTCAAGGCGTCAATAGCGGTAACCTGACCGTGGTTGCTGTTAATAACGGTGAGTTGTGCGATCTTTCGATCGCTTCAGACACGATTTCGCCGAAATTAATTAAAACAATATGAAAAGGAATTTGGAATAAAATTAATGAAATAAGTTACAAACATAAGTCCAAATATACAAAGAACACTTTTTCTAGCCAGACAGTGTAATTACCTGAATAATTTGAGAACTTCAGTATGGATTTGTTGACATGGTATTTCCGGTGTTACGTGCTCACGGTAATGTCTTTCCATGGGGGAAAAAACATCAAAACTCATTAATTCGTGTATAATGCGCACCCCCTTCTACACAGCTGTTTTTGTGAATAAAGTGCGCACTATACTCAAGAAAATACGTAAGTAAAACTGTGTTATGAAAATATCGTATGTATCGCGATACATGCTTTCAAAATCGATGCATCGTATCGTGGGCTGTGCATCGGGATACAATACTGTATCGCCGTATCGTTACACCACTAATGAGAACACCCATACGATTGCAAAACTGGAAAGTACAACTGCTGGAGTGGTAGTGGAGTAGCCTTGTGTTTAAAGGGTTACCATGTTCACGTCGGGTTTGACTCCCAACAAGGGTCGAATGTGTGAAGCCCATTCCATGTGTTCCCAGCCATGATTAATCCCTTAACCTCACTACAACTGCTGGAGGTACAAGGGTCCAACGCGTGACTTGTTTTAATCCCTTTGGTATTAAACTTTTCATTTACATTTACATGTTTCGTTTACGTCATGGACGTCTGGTCATTATAAAGTCGCATCCAGCACACCGGTGATTGATAACACGTACTACGATCAACGCCGGTGACACACGATGGTAATACAGGTAACACATTGTAAGCAACTGACTTTTTAAGTGGTTTTGTATCCTAGAAACTATTGCTTAATCCAATTGCCTAATAAACATTAACTACGATATAAACAAACACTTACATGTGATGAATATGACACTTCTGTTCTTGTTGATGATGTGAATTGGACTTGAGTACCCTGCAAAATATAGTTTTCATTGTAATACATGATTTTGGCACATTTGTCTCTGAATACTATTCTCACATAAAAGCATAGTAAAGTGCGAGTGAGTCTTTCACTGTTGTTTTAAAGAGTAAACATCATATGGTTCTTTGAAGCTAAAACCATGATCTGGTCGAATCTAGGATTTGAATCCATGATACTAAGTTCAGAGGATCATGGCACGATTAAGGGGTGCAAATGTAGACAAACAAATGTCGACATGGGCAGCACATGCCCCAACATAAGATGGGAAGCACACAAGTGAAGCTAGTTACCTCATTTTGCCTTTTATTATTCAGTGAACTACATAAAACTTCCTAATAACTATGTATTTTCTGACATGCCAGAAGCAACGATTTTAAAGTGTAACATGTACAATGAATATTATACAAACGAAAGAGGTCATGCATTTCCGAGGCCTCGCCGTATCATTACATGTTATTATTTGAAAATAGCAAGGACGTTTGATGTAACCAGTTGTGGTTTGTGGCGTACAGTATCGCTCACTAAACAGGTGTAACTGTTTGCTATACATAACTGCTATGGGTCATGTATCCGTTACCTGGAAATCTAGTAAACTGGTGACATCTTACAACTTGACTGTAACTCTGACATTCGAGATATAGTTTTGACTAAATAACTAAATCCGATATCGTGTTGTACATACCTCTCAATAATAAACCACGTGAAGGCGACTCAGAAAGGAAGGATGCTCCGAGTATGAACTGAAAACATATTATTATTAAGCTTGACACATTATGTAAGTTCGTGGGTTCAATGTGTGAAGCCCATTTCTGGTGTTCGCCGCCGTGATATTGCTGGAATATTGCTTAAAGCGGCGTAAAACCATACTCACTCATTCACTTATGTAAGTTCTATGTATAAATCTAAATACGTTTCTGGGCTAGATCATTTTGAATGATTTCCTTTTCTTCTATACTTCGCAGTTTACATTTTGAGTGGGTGGGGGTTGTTTGTCATTTAACGTACACATGTGACTTCGTAAACTTCCTGTGGTGTCAGCTGTTGAGGTCGGCGTTCCTGTTGTGTCAGCTGTTCATGTCGGAGATCCTGTGGTGTGAGCTGTTCAGGTTGGAGTCCCTGTGATCCATCTCCACTTGTAGCAGAACCTGTTGGTAGATAAATGTATTGGATTGCAATATTCAATACTGTTTTGATATAAACAGAAAGTGAGTCTTAAACTGATACACTGGATACATTGATATTCTATATTAAAGTTTGAAGGTTAATTTAGTTCATTTGGTATTTAATCTGCTTTTCCTGACCTACATCCAGGTGTTATATTGTACCTGTGATGCGACGGATCATCTCCCCAAGCCGATGCCACCGCCCTTCATGTACCTGAAACAACATCGCAGACACCATAGAGATCAGAACATAACCTTTGGCTCACACAATAGCTGGGTATCATATCATACCACATACATTATTTATTTATCGACTGCATGTAACATTTAGCTATGTGGGTGTTATGAACGATGTGCAACTTGATTCCAACCGTGTTAATTACATATGTTTTACTCACAATTTGAGCCATGTATGTACTCAATGTATGAGCCATTGAAACCCTTTATCAGAAAACATGTTGATAAAACAAAATTCTGTTACGAAAGCAATACATTACCGCGCTGGTTTCTTCTTCTTTTAATGCCAGCTGTTTATTCTGTTTATGGAGATCTGAAGAGACAATTACAAACACAGATTGATTACCTTATTGGTAACAGTTTTCGTCTTACCCATCGTACATACGGACAGGCAAACAGACAGACAGAGAGACAGACAAATAATATTTTCTCGTCTCACCTCAGATAAAATACAAGTCAAATATAAAACTGGGCCACTGTACATGGAATAGCAAGTTACTTTTAAATCGATTTGGTATTAAGGCATGCAAGATAAGATAACTTAAAATATACAAAAACACTTAGCTATGATATAGGATATTGTTCCTAAAGTCCACGATCAGTGTTCCGATATTGAAGAAGCATTCTTACCCTGTAAAGTAGGCTGTTTATCTGGAAAATGATCCAAGTCGAGACTGGAGGCAAGACCACCAAATGTGTCGATTAGTTCCATCAGGGCTTTCTGTCCTTGAAAGGAAAGAAGGACTCTCGTGTCGTGTGTGTTATCTTCTGGAAGCTTCCTCTTCAGATTTTCATCAGATTTCTTCTGTAGTACACCGGTGAGAGTAATGAGCTCCCCCTGTCTTGTGGATTCAAGTGTTCTCTGGGTGTAGTCTATCGTTGATTCTATTGAAGTATGGACGTCATGTAAAGTGTCCAGCTTCTCTTTAACCATTTCATTTGGGGCCTGAAGACTCGCATGTATGTCCTTCATGAGTTGTCTCTGCCGGTGAAGGAACCGTACAGCAACACTTTGGAAGACTGTAGTGGCATCTTGTTCCAGCTTTCTCTGTTTATTTCCAAGTTCGTTTTGGTGACTGTTGACAGTTGTCATTCTGACTGTGACATCTTTCAGTTTAAGTCGTTGCTTCTGCACCTGCTCCCTTAGCTGACCCTTTGCTTCCACATAGGCATGATTCACGTCTTCATTCTTGTGATCCTTGTGGGCCCCTCGATCACACACAAGGCAGATTGCCTGCTTACATGTGTGGTCATACAGCTGCAACTTATTGTCGGGATGGTCTCTGCAGTTAGGTTGTTTCAGCCAATGCTTTATAGGGATATTCGCCGCCAGGTTGATCTCACCCATTCTGTGGGTTCGATTGCGTTTTAGTCTGTTGTGCAGTTTAAGACAGTCGTAACAGAGCCGGTCATCGCATTCGTGGCAGTACATCACAGCCTTTGCATCATGATCTCCTTCGATGTAGTTACATTTCTTCTCTCCATCAACGTTAGCAGTATAGGCAGCTTCATTGCGTCCGACATGGTCCACTGCTGTCTGCTCCATGTTGAACTCACGGCCACAGGAGGGACACTGTATGTAATTCTGCTTGGCTTGGGTGACTTGGTGATCAATGCATGGCTTGCAGGCAGAATGAAGGCATGGAAGAAGGCAAAGCTGACTCCAATCACAGCAGGACTTCGTTGAAAATTGACACATTCGCTCTGTCGAATCTGAGGAAAAACAAGTGACACGATCAGTTTAAAGCTTAAAGGAACTGATTCATCAGACATATATAATAAGGCTCTTACTTACCGTGTTATTGTATTTTTGTTCATAAGTTACATATATAAGATGGAGTGTCACTTTGTTAAATATACCTGCATGTTGGACCTCCTCTCTAACGTGTACCCTGTCTGGGGACCTGGGAACCCCCAATAAAGCATCATATGCCTCCAATTCCTCTTGTAGTCTCTGAAACGACAGTTTTCACTGCATCACAGACATGTATCTTGTTATCAAGATATTACGTGTTAATTTATTGCCATTTAGTTTAGAAGCTGTGCAAAATAACCCCTTCAATATTTAAGTTGAACCAATCTCACCTTTTCCACTGTTTCACATTTTGCTAGAATCTGCAGCAACTCATCATTTGCCTTTGACAATTTTGTTTTCACTGAAACGAGAAAAATGCATGGATAGCCTCAGATAACAGTTTTATGTGTAGACAGGTCATTGGAAACCAGGATGGTCCATTACCACCGTGAACACTGGCAAAATATGAACACACAATGCCATTTAGCAAGTGATCAGATGTTTTATTTGGGATAACGCTTTCTTATTTAATTACAGATTCTCGTACTTTTTTAAGTTGAGTCCTATCCGGCAGTGACAGTGTGGGTTCGAATCCCGGATGGGACTCAACCAAAAAGAGTACGAGAATCAGTACTTTTCTAAGAATGTGTTATCCCAAATATATACTATTTGTTACATTTGACCACTTTCTAAATGTCATTGTGTGTTCATTGATTTCAGCCTTGGGAGCCGTGCCAATTTACGCTTGTCAGAGGGGTATGACATTGTGTGTTCAAAGCTTTCGGACCCGTGCAGATTCCGGGGTAGAATAGGTCTTCAGCAACCCATGCTTGCCATAAAATGTGCCTATGGTTGTCGTAAAAGGCGACTAACGGGATCGGGTGGTAAGGCTCGCTGACTTGGTTGATGCATGTCATATATCCCAATTGTGTGGATCTATGCTCATGATATCAATCACTGGATTGTCGGGTCCAGATTCGATTATTTACAGACCGCCGTCATATAGCTGGAATATTACTGAGTGCGGCGTTAAACAACAAACCAAACGAAAAAATCATTGCTTGAACAAGTACGAGAATCTGTACTTCACTAAGAAAGTGTTATACCAAATATAACATTTTTTTACTGGCAACATAAGCAAAATCAAAATTGTGGATAGAAGCGATATTGAACTATATATTATTTATGTCAGATTACCAGCTTCAACTTCCTTATTCTTCTTTTCTATCTGTGTTGTGAGATCCCCTCTTTCTTTTATAAGTTGTTCTTCCAGTTCAGCATAGTCTGTGTCTTTTTGTTTAACTTGTACCTCATATCTTTCCATTGCCTTAAAACAAACGCGAACGACCGTTTAAGAAGTTCATATCGACTGCATATACATGTAGCAGTTTATGTCATTTTTTTCCATGTTACACTCCTTTTTTTATGAAAACTTCAACGTTGGTGTAAATGTACTTTTAATAATCACTACCATTGTTAAAACCATATACATCTAAATATATATCTCTTCTCAAAACAAGGTAGTTCTTAACATAATAAATTGACGAGCTTGTGCTGTCTCTCCACAACGTACAGAGTGCATGTCAGCTATTTGCCCATCTTTTTCAGCAAGTTGTTTTTTGTGGTGAGCTTCTACCTTTTCCTTGTTGACATAGACTAGATCTGAACTACCTGAAAATATAATATTGGCCAGTAGAAAACAGGGTGTGACAAGATTTATAAGACTGTTGTCATATATCTTCGAAAAGGAATAAAATTTTAAGTTGATATTGTTTGGAATAATTCCTTGCTTGTCGACGTTTGCTATTCATGTTATAAGAATACCTATCCTGGCACAATGTATTTCCATTTGATCATATAGAATAGAAGCCACAACAGGCCACTTCTGCACCTGGACACACGTTGCCTTTGGTTACCAAGCAGAGGTATCCGCCCTTAATACTCAACTGTCTACTCGTCAGCATGTGTCGTGGTATTTAGGCCTGGGACAGAGACTTTTTGTGACAATGTAAGGATTCTAATAGCGTGAATAACCAAATTCATGTAGCATATGCTCTATCCCTTCACAAAATATTGCAACACTTGGGATCCGCTACAGCAGCTTGCCTTATTGCTGACCAGCTCTGGAATACGTATGGATAAGAATATGCTCAGCGAGAGTAATCCTCACTAATCCATATCCCCTGCCATATCCTTAACTCTCACATGTAAATTGATGCTTCAGTGTCTCCGAGCACGTCCCGTAGAATCGGAGACCAACAATCCCTCTGAATAGTTATTGTAACACTATGTGACACAAAGAATATCTGGAAAACAATGGTGTTTGACCACAAAATCCCACATTAGGTCCATATGAGGCATCTGGTCATTGTCAAATTTAAGTTAAGTTACATTCAAGGCATTGACTTCCCAAATACAAGCATGCCACTCTTCTGGACCTAGAAAACGGCAAGGAATGGGTTGATGGTTGTGGATGTTCCACACGTGCAGAGCCAACGGTCTGGGGATTAATGGGTCGGCTTCATGCATGCATTGCGGAATTGCTTTTCCCAGTCTCCTGAACCTATAAGGCACAATGGAAAGACGTTGGCACTAGTTTTAGTCAACTTCAGCAGTGCTCTAAGTAGTAGTGGTGATGTCGACAATATGAAGGTGTGCATTGTGTTCCAGAACATGGCCAGTGGATCGTGATCCCAGAAGAGTGAATCTGAGATTGGAGAGTCGAACATTGGAAGCTGGTGGTCGTATCTTGTGGTATCTGTGTTGGGCGTGTTCGGCTGTTAACCAATCCACTAAAAAAAATTCGGATGAAGTCGTCATTATGTTGGCGTGGACTGGTGTCGCCTTGACATCGCGTCTGCGACGACATGTGTAACGCCCGAGATGTGGTGAAACAAGGCCTCTAGTAGCACGCCGGTCAGCAACGTGTAGAACTGTTCTGCCAAACAGGTCACTGGAGTGTACCCACAGTGGCTGTCACTAATAGTCCTAGCTATTCCCAGTTGATCATGGTTGGAGCGAAAATTATGAGTCAATTGGCCTGAGGTGAGAATGTTATTGTCAAACCCGTTTAAAGTTTCTCCACTTTCGGAATTCGCATCTAACGTCTGTGGAGTGCTCACTGGCACATCTGGAATATGTGAATACATAATCAGGTGTCAGGGACGGAGACACCAAGCACATGGAAGTCGTGATAGGTTTCGTGTGATCACACCCCCAGTGCTAAGACGTTATCACAAGACTGTACTTGGAGAAAGTGTAACTGAAGCCACTGTCACAAACCAGGATGGCCCTGGAAGTTGTAGCAGTCAATATTTACCAAGTGGAGTAGCCGCCGATGGAATTGCCCATCCCTAATGTGGAGGAAAACTGTGATGAGTGGTGAACATAACGTGTAGTTCTGCGTGTTAGTAAGTTGAAAACGGAAACGGTTTTCTGACAGCCATTCGCAGTAGAGCTCATTTCAAGTATAGTGTTGCTTTCCTTAACGTTGGATCATCCACAGAAAGGTGTGGACTGCAAAGTAATTCTCTGAGCGCCGGTTCCCATGCAGACACTTGTACAAGTGTAGAAAGCTACATCACCAGTCCAAGGACGAAGAGAGGCGCATTTGGGGACTGTTCTGGTGACGATCACATACCAGACACTGATGCACCCATTGTTGCCATTAAATGTGAAGGCGCCATCCATATGGCAAGCATCAGCAATGTCAGGGTAATGTATTTGTTAGATGATGGCAAGACGTTGTATCATCGAATAGATACGAAGCTCAGGACAATCGCCAGTGGATCGCCAGTCACAGACAAAGCACTGATCCCCAGTAGAGCGACAGTCGCCAGGAGGATGCATCCCAGATATTCGACGACGAGGACCCTTATAGTGACACAATTAGGCGCGACAGATGGCGATCCAAGACGAGGAGAAACGCTGGTGGGAGACAGTTCTGGTGACATTGACATCCACTTTCGACAGTTTGGACAATCAACCGCGGGAAATATTTTTTGGTCACGATCACATAAACAATAATGCAAAAATGCATGGTCCAAAATGAAAGTTGTCCACATACGTCATTGTGATAGCTTTCTTGAAAGATATCTGTGACGTTTTATTCAGGTAGATTGTATAATAAACCCAAAGTCAAAGGATATAATTGCCAACAGAAAGCTCCCCTGTATCACTTGTCTGATGAGAAGGGAATTAATGAATAAACCATAACAGAATAAGCAATGGCAACGAGGGCTGTGGATGAACACGTTTTAGATTATGCGTTATATGATCGAAGTGAAGAAGGACATTGGAATATGTTGTGGCAGGATAGGAAATATTATTAGCCTCAGGACTATAACATGCACTTTGGTATATTTATCTTTGGTAAAACGCCTAGAAACATTTACTTGTCCGTGTGTCCAAGACCTACCCCAATGTATCGATCAGGAACATATTATATGATTTGTCTTTTCTTTCTTAGTCCACGTGAATGGGTGTGTAACTACACTGGCTTCAGTAAGCCCATACCTGGGCGGAAACATTCATATTTCTCCACAGATCAATCTAGGATAATTCATTGTTAAGAAGTGTACATTATTGATATCTGATGCACATGAAAACTATATGTGTATTAAGTGAAAAAAATCCTTCTAACTTCATCTGATGAGTTGCAATTTCACAGCCTATGGTGCTTAGAACCAACCTGAACTAAAACGCCGACATTTTTGTTGATTTTGATTAGTAATATTATATTCGATATGAATGAAGACGAATGTGATAGGTTGAAATACCTTCTTCAGTTGAGGTTTCATCAAGTTTCACCTTGATAAATTGTTGTGTGGAATCGAGGACAGCACACAGTGTCCTGTAGCCTTCAACCCCTTTTTTCTTCAAAATCTCCAAGAACAGTTCACATTGTCTCTCTGGTGCAGCTTGTCTACACCTGTCATAGTCTCCCTGTGTGAAGACACAGCCCTGGTACAAGGCATCCAGCACAGGGTCGACCTGAAGGTTCGCCTTTAGATATACGTGATTCTTCTGCAGGATAAGACTATGGGGAATATCCATCCTGAGATGTAATGCGTGCGTGATGGTATCTGTAATATGAAAACAAGACCAGGTATGATGGTTGTTTCACGTGGTGAACATTATTGAGTTTAAATCAATATGCAAATAGCTATGCGATAAACTGCAAAGAAATATGAACAGTGAAGCGTGGTTCATTTCACGAAAAGACATTTTTCTATCATGAAGTCGTTGCTGAAGATTCGAATATGCGCTCGCAACTTGATGACGTCATATATTGGACGACGTTCTGTACAATAGCATAGAGTTCATACAACAGCCATACACAGAGAGGATTCTCTGAGATCATTTGTTAACACGGGCTATAACATGACCAGTTAAACTAATGAAATATATTTACGCAAGCGAGCCCTACCTTAAAAAAGCTCTTCGTGTGCTATACTTTTCTTGTCAGCCAGAGCCAAATGTCGTACCCCAGAAGACGACAAAAGGGACTTGTGGCTCAGGTCTTCAACACATCAATGTCATACAGAATAAAGTATCCGCTACCTGTTCTAAGTGGGCGGGGGCCAGGCTCACAGTTCAAAATCTAAACGCATGTCACGTGGTTACAAACAAAGCCACCCTGTGCGAGAAAGATAACTAAGAAATGTAGTAGGTGAAAGTACATTACTGTGTCACAATGATATTGATAGACTAGATTTTCCTTAGCAAGTGATGCTTCTGACATGCATTTTGTATCCAGAAACTACACAGCTGATACAATTGACTTATCCATAGTCTCAAAGAATAGAGTTAGTGGATTGGGTGTATTGCTGTTTTGAACTGTATTTCAGTTATATCACGGTGTGTCAGCTTAATATAGGAAGAAAGCCTGCATTGATGCAAATCTTAGATGCTACAAATTCAAACCCGCGAGTACGGCTATGTGCTGACAAGCCACGAATCATGATCGGAGCGATTCTGGGATTCGAACCTACGACCACGGGAATTGTTCAAATGCAATTCCCCCAAAAGTTGGTAGTGAGAAAAAGTGTTTCATGTTTCGTGTCAGAAGAGACCGCAATCACGAGAGCTTGTGTCCTGCATGACATAATTATCTTTATCATAATATGATATAACTCGCTGATAAAACATACAGTGTGGGGCTTATCGGTACAGAGTGAAACTCGTTAGTGTACACACACTGTCATTCCTGAAAATCCACCTTTCTGTAGATTGCTGCCAATGCGTGTATGTCTGTGAAGTGAAATATATCTGTACCAAAGATTCGTTAATCCAAACATTTAAGATTAAGAGGGGAATGCTACCGTCCAAATAAGTCGTTGCACTGTCCTCCCATAACTCATTGTTAGTGCATAACACTCCAGACATGTTGAGGTAACAGGATTGGGTAAAATGCAATAACCACACGCCACATCACGTGAGTGGTATACAGATCGGAGCGTAGTAACCTGAGAAAACAAAATATAGCAGACATACCAACTTACAACCAATTGACTTGTTTGTGTAGTATTTGTTTAATCCAGTTGCTCGCTTAGCAAGTAAAGTAGTCCGAGTGATGATCACAAGTATGATGTCCTTCAAGCCATTCAAATTACCAGAACAGAGATTGTATATACGTGTATAAAGTCTACATCGACATGATACACTTAATCTACATGTGCATGTTTAATATCTTCGAGGGTTGAAATAAATGTTCGGAGGCTCAAATATAAGAAATTGCGTAAAAGTGAAATATTTTATTTACGACATAAACACGAGTCAGTTGAATAAACTGTTTCCTGGTGTCATGTCTGTAACATAAGAGCCAATGATCTTTGGAACATGCTCAAACTTGAGTAACGTGCACTGATCATGAAAATACTTAATAGTGTCGCCGAATCTGATGTCGACATATAGACGTCCTCAAAATATTGTTATATGGCTGTGTATTTTATTGTTGGAAAGTGTTTGTAGCTGTGTTGCACTGCTTGTGTGAGGATTCGGTAAAAGCATTCATTTGTTGTTGTTTGGTGTGAGGGAGTCCGTTCAGGATCCCATAGGTTTTGAGTCCTCTTGACGTTGTCTTTGGCCATACATACAAGAGCATTGGCTTAATGATAGGTCTGAAATGAGTTTGTTGGAGTATGTCTCATCATTTCGGGCTAGGGCTTTCAGAAGCTTGTGAAGTTTGTAGGAATAACTTGAAGGAATTCCAGGACAAAATGAAAGTACATTATGACAAGAGAGAAATTTGTGTCCTGGTGATAAAGTCTCAGTGTTTTTGCTAATTCAAGGACAACCATTACGTGCTAGGTACAATGGTCCGTATGTTATTGACAGAAAAGTCAGTGATACTTACAATGTTGTAAAAACACCAGACACTGCTTTGTCATGTCAATATGATCCGAACGAAATGTCAAGGTTCCTTCTTAGTGTGTTGCCACTGGTTCTCCTGTGCATTTTGCATCAGATTGTGAAACTGATGAGAATTGTGACTTTGTCAAGTTCGATGGCATTGCTGACTTTGCTAGCCCTACGCTGAAGTATTACCTTGGATGCTAAATAAAGTAATTTGTCATCTGAGCAAAAGGCTCAAGATTTAGTGTGCCATGATGTAGATGTGCGTGACGCTGTGCCTGTTAAACAACATCACTCACGATGGGCCTTACCAATATAAAATGATGCCATTTCAGCTCAGGAAGTCTGCGCCTTCTCCAGGAGACTCTTTGAATCCAAGTTGCCTATTAATTTATTGAAAAGTGAATTTGCACAGGCACATGTACAATTCTTAGGTTATGTCATAGGCCAAGGTCAGGTACAACCCGTACAAGAAAAGGTGGAACCTATTTCAAAATACCAGGTTCCACAAAGCAAAAAGGAACGTTTTGGATATGGCTGGTTACTACCGTAAAGTCAAAATGTCTCACATGTGGTAGCCCCCCTTACTATTTCGCTGGGCAAAAAAATGGAGTTTGTGTTTAGGACAGTAATTGTCAGGCTGCTTTTGAGAATGTTAAAGCTATTCTCGCGAATTCCCATTTTCTCAAAGCACCAAACTTTCCCAAAAATCTTCAAATTAGCTGTAGATGCTAGTGACGTTGGTGCTGGAGCTGTCCTGGTGCAGGAAGATGCATCAGGCTTTTATCATCCTGTTTGTTAGTATTCACAAAATATTTACAAACATCAGAGCAATGATTCCAATATTGAAAATAAACTCTTACTCTATTGTTAGCTTTGCAACAATTTGAAGTGTACTTGTGTACCACTATGTGTTCTATTCAAGGGGTCATTGGTGGTCCAGTCGTCTAAGGCGCCGCGATTCGCTGTGCAGAGTTGCATCCCTTGGGCAAGCCAGAAACCTATGATTGTGGGTTCGTGACATGCCGCTATATAACGGGAATACTGTTAAAAGTGACGTTTAACCCAACTCACTCACTCACTCACTCACTCACTCCTATTCAAGTATACACTGATCACAATCCACTGACTGTTCTTCATAAAACGCCTAATGTGCTGGAGCCTCTCTTTGCAAGAATTTGAATTCTACATTAAGCATATCAAAGGCAAAGTCAATGTTATTGATGATGCATTGTCTCGAGTTCGAACGCTCTTTATCCGAAGGGAGAGTGTAATGCAGTGTATTTTGTTTGTTTCATGTGAGGATCGCTCATCATCCCTGATTCAACGTTTTGCCCATCTGCTTGACCACTGTCGCCGCTTGGTGAATATATAGTATTATCACTGACTTTTTCTGTCACCATTGTGTTTTTGTATTTGATACTGGCCACTGCCATCATATTATACACTGTCATTGAATATTGCACTAGCGCTCGATTGTGTACTGCCTTTGTAGCTACTGTGCAGTAATTGTGTTGATTTGTGAACCTGGTTAATGTTGGAATACGATTGTTAATTGTATACCATTTGTTGGTTTCACAGTCGGTTTTTTTACGTATATATTTCTGGGTTAACATATTGTTTCAAAATTAGTGAGTGATTTGCGGGCGGGTGGAAAGGTGTATTCGTGTATTGGATCTGTGTGGGTTGTTTGTTTAAGTGCGTGAGTGCGTTTGTGCGTGGGTGCGTGGGTGCGTACGTGCGTAAGTATTGGATCTTTTGCGCAGCTTTAGCAATATTCCAGGAATATCACGTCGGGAATGTCTGAAATTAGCTTCACAGATTGCATCATTTGGTGAATCAAATCTTTAACAACAAGGCCCCATCACCACTTCTCATTAATAGAGTAAACAGACATCAACACACTGAGCCATTCCACAAAACGTGTTGGAAGTGATTCAGAACTACGAAATGGCCACTCAGGTGTGACGTTGTGTGTCTTAATGTTTTGCTTATTGTGAAGCAATAAGGACGTGGCATGCTGACCTAGATCGGCATGTGCACAGTGATATGAGAGGGTCCGTTTATAAACACATGACTGACAGGGTGTAGCGCCAGGTGCGTTGACAAAACATAGATGGTATAACACGTATAAGTTACATTCCTCATTGAAACCGGTTTGTCTTTAATTGTCATACGCCCCGTGAAGATCCGGGTTAGAACAGGATTTCAGCATCCCATGCTTGCAGTAAGAAGCGACCATGCTTGTCGTTAGAGACGAGTAACAGGATCGGGCTGTCAGGTTCCTAAAGTAGTTGTGACTGTTTGTACACCCGGTCTGTGCTGCCCCTCTCATTCACTCCACTCTGTGCTGCCCCTCTCCTCCACACCAGCCTGTGATGCCCCTCTCATTCAGTCCAGCCTGTGCTGCCTCTCTCAATCACCCCGGTCTGTGCTGCCCCTTTCATTCACTCCAGTCTGTGCTGCCCCTCTCATTCACGCCAGCCTGTGCTGTCCCTCTCATTCACTCCATTTTGTACTGCCTCTATCATCCACTCCAGCCTGTGCTGCCCCTCTCATCCTCTCCATCCATGTGCTGCCCCTCTCATTCACTCCATTCTGTACTGCCTCTCTCATTCACTCCAGTCTGTGCTGCCCCTCTCATTCACTCCAGCCTGTGCTGCCCCTCTCATCCACTCCAGCCTGTGCTGCCCTTCTCATTCACTCTAGCCTGTATTGCGTCTCTTATACACTCCAACCTGTGCTTCCCCTCTCATTCGCTCCATCCTGTGCTGCCCCTCTCATCCACTCCAGCCTGTGCTGCCCTTCTCATTCACTCCATTCTGTACTGCGTCTCTTATACACTCCAGCCTGTGCTGCCCCCCTCATCCTCTCCATCCTGTGCTGCCCCTCTCATCCACTCCAGCCTGTGCTGCCCCTCTCATTCAGTCCAGCCTGTGCTGCCTCTCTCAAACACCCCGGTCTGAGCTGCCCCTCTCATTCACTCCAGTCTGAGCTGCCCCTCTCATTCACTCCAGTCTGTGCTGCCTCTCTCATTAACTCCAGTCTGTGCTGTCCCTCTCATTCACTCCAGCCTGTGCTGCCCCTCTCATTCAGTCCAGCCTGTGCTGCCTCTCTCAATCACCCCGGTCTGTGCTGCCGCTCTCTTTCACTCCAGTCTGTGCTGCCCCCCTCATTCACGCCAGCCTGGGCTGTCCCTCTCATTCACGCCAGCCTGTGCTGTCCCTCTCATTTACTCCAGCCTGTGCTGCCCCTCTCATTCAGTCAAGCCTGTGCTGTCCCTCTCATTCTCTCCAACCTGTGCTGCCTCTCCCAATCACCCCGGTCTGTGCTGCCCCTCTCATTCAGTCCAGCCTGTGCTGCCCCTCTCATTCTCTCCATCCTGTGCTGCCTCTCTCAATCATCCCGGTCTGTGCTGTCCCTCTCATTCAGTCCAGTCTGTGCTGCCCCTCTCATCCTCTCCATCCTGTGCTGCCTCTCTCCTCAAGTCAAGTCTGTGCTGCCCCTCTCATTCAGTCCAGCCTGTGCTGCCTCTCTCAATCACCCCAGTCTGTGCTGCCCCTTTCATTCACGCCAGCATGTGCTGTCCCTCTCATTCACCCCAGCCTGTGCTGCCCCTCTCATTCACTCCAGCCTGTGCTGTCCTTCTCATTCACTCCAGCCAGTGATGTCCCTCTCATTCACCCCAGTCTGGTCTGCCCCTCTCATCCTCTCCATCCTGTGCTGCCCCTCTCATCCTCTCCATCCTGTGCTGCCCCTCTTATCCACTACAGCCTGTGCTGCCTCTCTCAATCACACCGGTCTGTGCTGCCCCTCTCATTCACTCCAGTCTGTGCTGCCCCTCTCATTCACGCCAGCCTGTGCTGACCCTCTCATTCACGCCAGCCAGTGCTGTCCCTCTCATTCACTCCAGCCTGTGCTGCCTCTCTCATTCAGTCCAGCCTGTGCTGCCCCTCTCATCATCTCCGTCCTGTGCTGCCCCTCTCATTCACTCCATTCTGTACTTCCTTCTTATTCACTCCAGTCTGTACTGCGTCTCTTATACACTCCAACCTGTGCTGTACCTCTCATTCACTACAGCCTATGCTGCCTCTCCCATTCACTATTAATCACTCCAGTCTGTGCTTCCCCTCTTATTCACTCTAGTCCGTGCTGCTCCTCTGATGCACTCAGTTGTAGGTGTACACGCACAAACGTCAACACAATCGATGAAATCAGTTGCAGGTGCAATAAGTAAAAAGCATACAATTAATGCAAGTGCACTCACGAATGTCAAGAAATTTGTAATGGGCCTTGCCCTCTTCTTGAATCCTACATAAGGTTTGAAGCTGGTGAATTCGGTGCTTTCAGGTAGGTAGTCAGATAGTACTTGGACAGTAGATATTATTCTCGCCCTCGTGTCACTCTCATATAGGAACAACTCACCTTCAAGATCGACACGATCATGTTAATGGGTACACATGACAGATGATAATCAAGGACTCTCGCTGCCAGAGACCTCTGAAAACTGACCACGACATTTGGTCGTGTGCGTCAGTCATTTGCTACCACTGACAATCATTAGAATCAAGCGAAAAAAGGAGTCACCAGATGACACCAAAACTGACCCAGCCCAAAGAGAAACAACATGGCGTAGTCTCCAAATTCACTCACAGTAATCAAACTGTCAAAACTTTCTAAAACAAAAAAAACACAGTTAAAACTGTAGGGTAATTACAAGGTACATTTACTATTTATGTATCGAATACATTTCTTCGCGAGTCCTGGGACAGATCAACAGTGACTGCCAAAACAAACTCGCGCACAAACTGATATAATATAAAGCATATTTATTTAGTGAGTTTTGAGAGGTAGATCTGTCATTTTATGAAAATTAGATATGCCTTTCAGGAGTAGATAATCCATCAGGGAAAGAAGCAGACATAGCAGGCATTACAGAGTGTTACCGGCGCCCCGATTCGAATAGTTATATGATGACCAAACCTCCATCACACAATGAGTAATACAGCTCTTTATCAAAGGGTTAAAAGCTCACATATTTCTTTTTATACGCTTAAAAAAGCAAGTACAGTAAACTACGGTTATAACGAACGTAAAGGGACCATACATTTAATTCGTTTTAAGCGCTGTTTGTTATAAGCATATATATACAACAAATCGGCGGGACCAAAAAGCAGTTCCTCATAAACGTGTTAGTAATAAGCGTAGTGTACTTGAGATCACAATGTGAATAACAAACGTGAAGCTTGTTTCTGGTGACAGTTTGTCCTGGAGTTAAAATTAGTTACTATAATAGGAAGGTAGCTAAGCGGTTTTTTAATATTCCGTGTAATACACTCAAAGGCCAAACTGACTGTGATAAGGTTATAACCTTAATCGAACCAAATATATACCCCTTTCGATTTCTCATAAAAATATAATTTTCATCTCCAGCGTCTGGGTTGTTTTACTGTCATGTAGCTTTCACTCCCCCATCAGAAATGAATAGCAGTTTAAAAGTCAACTAGAGGCGTTACTTTTTTCACCCCAAAACACCCCATTTCACAATAAATCTATATTATGACAAATGATGTTGGTCTTGAGTACACTCGTTAGTTATTGAAAATGACTAAGGTTAGATTTCAGGTCGATAATCTGACCATTGAAGCTGACACCTGACAGGATATTCAAATACCTCATGTCTAAGACCATCAAGCAAAAAAAGGTAAATTGAAAAATGTTGTAATTCTCCATCCACGCCCCAGGTAAGTAACCAAGTAACGATGTAAATTCTCTGGTCTCCATATTATGGTTGCACTGATCGGTGCCCCACCTGCACAAAGGATCTTGTAGACAACCCAGCAACAATTTGCACCAAAAACATTGTAATGGCCTGTAATAAACCAACCGTGCCACTCTTCCTTCATTTTTTCTTCATCCAAATCGTCTGCTGGTATTGTGAAGGTATAAGTCGGTTGACGCTCCATCTTGACAACGTCCTCAATAAGATTTTCGCTCGAAGAGGATATCTTCTTTCCTATAACTGATTTTGTTTTCCCACCGCATGGCCACCAGCTGACATATTCGCCGTTACTCAGCAGTAAGGATGAATGGCCGAAAGAGCCCTCTTGTGGAATCCAGATGTAAACTGTATGCACTCTAAAAAGTAATGCAGAAAATGGTATGTAGGTAGAAACGCTTCACAAGCCACACTTCACAAGTCAAACAAGAAAGGAACATCTTTCTACCATGTACGAAGTAACAATGCAATATATATATATTACACAAACACTGAATCAGAGAGGAGGGGTAGTGTTGATGCGTGAATATCGACGAAATAATATTGTGCGATGTCAGGGGAAGCGTGACTGAAAATGAAAACATTAGAAATAAAGCCCGACATCACAGGCAATCAGCCAGTTGACAGCCTGGCCACCAATTACGTCGCCTCGTACGACCAGCACTGAGGTGCGAAGTTCATGTTCAAATGGTACTTGTGCCATGTAATTTCGTGGCAAACCAGATATACAGTGCAATGTTTTGCTGTTGCAATGCAATGCAATGCAATGCAATGTTGCATTCGTAAGCAGAGGATGGTTATGCAACGTAATGATGATATGAGATTAGTGCCAAACATTCAGCACTGAATTCACGAAACTGAATTGATGATTAAAGCTATTTTTGTATGCTGTCATGATTTGGGGGCAACAAGTTGTATTCAAATGATTGGTTTTCTTAGTTTCCCTTAACAGTGAAATCAATCAGGTGTTGTTGAGAAATCAATTTGCGTGTTCTCATTTAAGAAAAAGAGAAAACTACATACTCACCTACCCCCTAGAGCACGGGCCCAAGTCTCCAGTCTGTCACTTTCTATTGGTGAGCTCCTAAAATGAGAACGCGGAACTGAAATATATGATGATAATGGGTTTTTTTATGCAGATGTTATTATCTTATTTCCACATATCAATGTGTTGACTGTCAACAAATTATCATCGTGAGGGACACAAATCCGGAATAAAGTATGACATAAAGTATTTGTAACTATGTAGAAACATCATATTAATATGATATAAGAAGTAACCGGGGTATTTCTGGCATCAACATATATACTGCACATTGTCATCTCAACCTGATGTCCATCTTTAAAAATAATGCTTGTCGTAAGAGCCGAGTAACTGGATCGGTTGGTCAGGCTCCCTGACTTTGTTTATGCATGTCATCGTGTCCCAACTGCTCATGATGTCACTGGATTGTCTGGTCCAGACTAGAACATTTACAGACCACCGTCACATAGCTGACATATTGCAGCGTTTAACAAAACACAAACAAACAAAAGTGTCACCTGTCCAGAGACAATCATTGGAGTCTACTGCTTTGTACCGCTATGCCATATGGATGATCTGATAAAATAAATGCCAACGTAAATGTTTTGAGTAATGTGTTTCTGACGCCCCCAAAACGTCGACGCTGCCATGGTCACAGGAAAAGAAAAGGTCAAATGAAACAATTTATTGGGAAGATGATTTTTCCTCTCGTTCAGGAATGTTAAATTGTCAGTTATTCAAATATGGACCAACATATTGTGAGCAGGCTCCTACCAACAGGGATAACAAGTGACCACCAAAGTTTTCAAGTAGGATAATGTTTTGCAATGGCAATCTTTGTTTCTAAACGTGGTGACCATATATAGATTTCGTTACATATCTATATTCAGGGGTTCAGGGCAATTTGTCGAAAATGAAAGCAAATAATATTTGAAACTTACATGGAAAATAATATGCGAAATGCTTGACTTCCTCATTAATAACATTTAGGCAAGAAGTTGGCACCAATTGTGCTTCTCTTCTTGCTCCTAGTTAACATGTATTTTGCAATGGAGTAAGAAAGAGCTGTTTCTCCAAATGTATTGTTTCATCGTGAAAATTATTCTTGGTATTTTATAAACACGATTGTTTAAATATTAAAACCAAACCAATAGTTTGAAGCGAATCAATTTCCACTTGATAAACTTTTTTAAAAGAACACCCTTGACAGGTCTCCTAAGGAACAGGCTATGTTGACGCAAGCTTCAAACTGTTTGCTTGCCTTGCCTCCCATTACCGTATGTCAGGTTATACTTTGTGCAGCGAGTGCAACAAGATATGCGCTTCAGCTTTTCGTGGCAAAGGTTACGTATGTTTTGCTCGACTAGCTACCCATTCATCAGTAGGTCTTCTAAGTTCGTGCACCCGGTCGATGAAACAAGTGCCAGTGTTTCCGAATAGAGGCCAGGTTAGCCAGGGTGCCGTTCCTCTCGTCTGACTGAGCAAGGTCTTCACTTTTATTTATATTTCTTATTATGTGTAAATGATTTTGCTTTGTTGCAGAAAAAAAGGCCATGTGCTTAAACTGTTTGATCTCTGACATGATGCATAACGTTGCCGCTTAATGATTTATCATACATATTCATTAGCACAATCTAAAGGTTGTAGTGTAGGTCCATACAATCTCCAACTCAGCTCTGTGTCATCCCTTTCATTCCACTCATTGTTTCAACACTGCACTGCGATAACCCTATCATAGCCGCCTCTCAGTCCTGTGCTAAATCCCTTATTCGATGCACTTTGTGCTGCCACTCTCATTTAATCCATTCCCGTATGCACTGCATCTCTCGTGTTCCCAAAACCGTTATGTATGCCTCTCTCATTGTCTCACCTCCGCTGTATGATGCCGCTCTCATTGTCTCACCTCCGCTGCGTGATGCCGCTCTCATTGTCTCACCTCCGCTGTGTGATGCTGCTCTCATTCACTCTACTCCACTCTATGCTACATGCAATTGAGATATACATACACAACAAAGTGGTCGACCGAGGAGTCCATGTCTTCGAATTTTGACCTCTTCAAAGTAATCAACTGTTTTGTTACACCTAAATATACATTAAGGTTTATGAAATCTCTGACAGTCCTCTGTTTCATTACAGTAACATGCGAACAGTGAAATGTTACTAAAACACTCCAACTTGGTTTCTCGCCGACATGAGGCAATCTTCATCACGTCGCAGGTAAATACTGATCATGTGACGAGGAAGTGTCTATCACGTGATTTGCGTGCCTACATAAAATGTATTGTGATACGGATTCCAATGGAAATACAAGCCTAAGAAAAGAGGTATAACAATCACAAAAGTGTTGCCTATCAGACTACATACTCTGCTGCCGTCGCCCATGTCACAGATATGTCACACCACAAAGTGAATCGTAGATATCTATAAATTGTAATCACCAGTAAGGTTGTGTTTCTCTGTTGAAATCGCCACGATAAGACAACGACTCCCGACTGAATAATAACATGCGTTCTTAGCACTCTTCACTTCACTCATTACATTAGATACATCACCGTTCTATCGTCGGCTCGGAGTCAGTATACTGTGTCTGAGTGGGAAATTCATGTTAAACTGCAGCATGGTATCTCAGTGTGCCAGCACCATAAATCAGGATCAGTCCGGACTAGTACAAGCTACCACACACACATACATACACGTGCATGCAAGTCGTTATGTTTGTGCAATAATCTTGGACGCGACGTTAAACCCCATTTCACCTCACCGTTCTATCAACTCCATCCCAGTTCATCCCTAACACCAACTTCACTCTATCCTTAAAATAATACTCACCCTTTGTATTGGAGATTCGTTGTTCGTCTGTTGACCGTAAGATGCGAACCTTAAGTGAACTCGAGGCAATCCTGTGTTCTTTACAATCAGTATACATTCAACTCCTACAAAACAAAACAAAATGAACTTGATGCCCATGTGACGTCCTTTCGTCTTATCTAATTAGCACACGGAAGGAGCTCTCTCTCACTGATATGAGACGCCGTGGACCGTGTTAATGAACAAGCTATATGGTATATACATATAAATGTGTATGTCGGGTGTGTCTCATGGGATCGGGGCCTGGTGTGGGGAAGAAGGTGAAGCGGGTGGGGATGGTGTCGGGGTGTGACGTGTTCAGGCTGTGACTGAATGTGACAGAGCTGTATGCATCATATATACAGGCTGTTGCTGAGTGAACCAGGGCATGGCCATGCTATGTGAATGTGTCTGAGTGTAACAGGGGCGTTAGTTAAATATATACAGGTTGTATGTGAGAGTACATATCCAGGATGTTTTTTCAGTCGACTTTGAACTTTCCGTTCCCTGTTTTATCAGTATGACTTGATTCATTTACAAAAAAAGTAATGTAGGAGGCCATAAAAAAGATGTAGGAAACACAAAAATATTGGTGGTAAAAAAAGGTCTATTTATCTAAAGTTTAATGTGTGTCAAGAGAAAACGACGAGAAATTTGCCGCATCAATGACAAAAATGATTTCGGATGGAATTCCCTATTTTGACTTATACCATATGTTCCCGTGTTTTTTAGGTCTACAACTGACTTGCCATTGCATGTGTTTGTGACGGGTGACACCGGTCGGCAGGTTACGCTCATCTTTTCGTGAACACTTGGTATCATTACTATTTGATAGTGATTCATGAACACATGCTCAAGATATAGTCGGAATCGTACATTGTAACATAAAAGGAGGTTTGTTTCCTGATCTGATTGGTTAAAAAGTGTTGTCGAATGAGCATAACATCACTGAATTTTTGGGGTCTCATCACCGTGTATGTATACATTAATTAATGGAACTATTTATGAAATCATCAACATGGAGGAACAGATGGAAATTGACCCTGACTTCCACATCGGTGATTTCGATGAACTATTGAGTGAATGGGACAACGAGACATTTTCTGAGATATTTCAAGAATTTGAAGGTAAATGAAATTTACCTTTTTCCAGTAATTACACAATCATAATCATAAATGATGTAATTTTCTTGGGCTTGGCCAAAGGGAAAAACAAAACAAAATAATTTTTTAACAGAGTCAAAAACATTTATTGCAACTCTATAATAGTTATGACTTTCATACACCCGCCTAATTTTGTTATTATTATCATTCACAACAGCTGTTGAAGCTGAAAACCGTTCTGAGATGGCCCCTGAACTAGGAAATACAGCCAGCGTTTCCATAGAGCCCAAAGTTCAAGCGTCAAGTGACCGCTTCGCGTCCCTTGATGCAAACGCAGTACAGGACATCGTGGATGGGAACCTCTCCAAATCTACTGGGCGTAATACCTCCTGGGGAGTTAAAATATTTTGACGTAAGCCATTGAAACACAAAAGAATATATAAACACATGCCTAAAATATCTACACAGATTCGATCAACATCAGCGAGCTACCTCCCTTACACCATTGCCATGATAGCAATGTAAAGCGTGACCAATGTGTCATCGCAAAAATTGGCAATAATATAACGAGATTGACCAAAATCTTAACGTAAATAAAATATTTCGTTTTGTAAGATTTGAGATATGTTAAGCTAAATGGATGTACGGAAATTTTATTTCAACACGACGCCGTAATAATAACAAATTACTCCCACTATCTGTCACATTTGTACCCTGAACAAGGCAATCTTTTTCACTTCCAGAATGGCTTGGTTTCCGGAGTTTTGAACCCAAGTTCAAAGAGCTTCCTGCTTCTTAACTGAATGAGAGACTGAGGTTCATTTATGCCGAAGTCAGAAATGCTGAGGGAGATCTTTACACAAAATCGTGTTTTTTTTGGTTGCGTGCTGCCATACACAGGCACATCAGGGGACTGCCATTTGAGCGCAGCATAAACATTATCCAAGACCGGGAATTTCACACTGCAAACGATGTTTTTCTGTCCATGATAAAAACTTAAGCGCGAGGGCCTTGACCAGACAATGCATCATGCTGCTATCCCCGAAAATGATTTAAAAAAGATTCGTGAAAGTTTGGATCAAGAAGCTCCTTCCGGCTTGCTTCGTAAAGTGTGGTTCGACCTTACCCTCGGTTTCGCTCATCGTGGTAGAGAAAACCAAAGGAAATTAACTGCATCTTCCTTTCGTGTATCCACTGATGAACAGGGGTTCGAGTTTATTGAAATGACACAATCCGAAGTCACTAAAAATCATGGGGGGGGGGTCTCAAGGACTCAAATCGGCCCAACAAACGCATTTATGCAACATCGGACCAATTCTGTCCTGTACTTTCATTAGAAAAAAACATGTCTCTCCTCAATCCCAACAATGGTGCTTTTAACCAGACTCCAAACACTGCACACAAGAAAACGTCATTTTTTTCCGTATTTGGTCATTAGACGAAAAAACGACTAAACATTCATTAAAACTGAATAATTGGTTAGCGTCTAGAAAGTGTCCGGAAAAGCGTCGAGTTTTTCAAGCGTAAAATGGACGGAAAAACGATGCTTTTTGCTCCGCCTTGTACAACTGTTAACGGCCAATCAGATGGCGCTGGTCCCCCGACACACGTGATGCCCAAGGCTTCCTTTCGGAAGCATTAGGTTTCGTATTCCTGGCATGGCTTGCTCTAGTATATGTCGAGCGCAGTTCAGCGAGATTTGCTGATTAGTCAGTTTTAGAATATGTAACATGTTAATGGAATTCAGACACGCGCCAAGAATTCAAACCAAACCATGTTACCAAGTTTATTGATTATAACATATCCCTCCGCTATGAACAGTTACCTTTATCGGATCCCTAGTACGAATTCATACAGATTCTAGCGTTGTTTCTATGGTGGCCGAGAGGGGACATCGCTTTCTCGCTTTCTCGCTCTATTGCTTTCTCGCTCATTCGATTTCTCGCTCTATCGCTTTCTCGCTTTCTCGCGGTTAAGCAGTATCCCCTCTCGACCACGACAGGGGCCGCATGTGATATCTGCTGCAATTTGGAGGTAATGTTGAACTTTTCTCACTGTTAACTTAAAACATAATAGAGACATAGGTTATTTTAAAACACACACCCCCCCCACCCCCCCCACCCCCCCACCCCCCCCTTCCTCCATCAACCTAAATACTGATATAAAGGAGATCATATATAATATCATATAAATAATTGTCAGTTTAATTAGCCAGTTTGTATTGTTTGCAACGTCCAAAGAATTATTTTTTTCAGTCATTAGATTTGGAATTGAAGCCGAATATGTGCACATCCGATTTCGGGATAACAATTATGTTAATTAAGTTGCTTGTACATTATGCAAACAAAAGTTGTACATGTACACAGTTAAGTTTCCCTTACAAAATACAGATGATTTAGATATATGTCTCTACCTTATCATATATACGACTATCGAGAGGGTCATTAACCCGTAACCCCATTCCTTGGACAAAAAAAAATTAAATGCGTTGTAAATATTTTTTAAAAACAACTCGTTTCTTATAATGACTTTCGATCAAACTGTCTTCGGGAATTAAATTTAATGCTAAAGTGCTTGTGAAATGTTTGGAGGAGGTATCACAGGAGCCGCCCAATATACACAGTGTCGTCCGGTGAACTACCACCCCACACTGTCCGTAAGATTTATGTAATCGGTACACAAATATATTTGATGCGGTGTCAGTGTGGAAGGATTTTGAATTACGTCCGCCCCTGGCCACAGAGGTAATCCTCAAAGTGTAGTAACAATCAACAAGGTCAATGCCGTACTAATTACCTAGTGACGCACGTAACCACGACTGTCAATCTGTCTGCTACAGCTACCATACCATCATCATCAATATTAATTGTAGAAACGTCGTAGAGAGACTAACGTATGTCGTATACAGTCCTCATATTTGATATAAAAAAATAGTAAATACGTCAACTGGGAATTCAACTGGATGTTACCTTCCTTATATCAGCTAACAGCCCTGGTTGTGAATATATGTACTAGACATAAGATTTATAGACTAATAAAATCAATTGTAAGACCGCATAGACCATAAAACCGAATTAAATATGTCTTGGTATCATCGCTTGTGTATTAGATGATAGTAATGAACTGAAATGTTTTAACGTTAGATTAGGAATAGAGAGAGAGAGAGAGAGAGAGAGAGAGAGAGAGAGAGAGAGAGAGAGAGAGAGAGAGTATTTTATTAAGATGTCACGTGCAAATAACATATACATTATAAACAATTATCATCATTATTGCACCCAGCCTTCATATGTGCTTATTAAATCACAAGTTACCAAATGGCTGACTATTTTTAGTACAAAATAATAGGAAAAATAACCATCGAAACACCTATTTATGTGTATGCTATATATGTTTGAGTAGTTGTCTGTCCCTCATAAATTGACATTGCTTCCTCGGTATTGCATCTCTTGACTACAGGAGATCTACAACATGTAGCGGATCTAACTGCAATTCTTGTTTTAACCAAGCCGGGGTTTGACATTCCAGTAACTGGATTCAGGTTGATTGCAAGATATGCATACCTCGTCATAGTGATTGTTGTGAATTCCTCAAAGTTTTGTTTGTTTGTTAGTTGTTTAACGCCGCACTTAGCAATATGTCAGCTATATGATGGCGGTCTGTAAATAATCGAGTCTGGACGAGACAATCCAGTGAATGACATCATGTGCATCGATCCACGCAATTGGGATACGATGACATGCATCAACCAGGTCAGCGAGCCTGACCACCCGATCCCGGTAGTCGCCTCTCTCGACAAGCGCTGTCGCCCTTTTACGCCAAGAATGGGTTGGTGAAGATCTGTTCTACCCCGGATCTTCACGGGTCAATTGATGCATGGATTTGCGTAACGTCACTCGGACAGCATACAATGCCTACTCAATGTCTCCTCAAAGTAATATAGTACGGTACTTAGAATACATGTGATATTATACTCAGGTTAGGGAGATGTTTAATCTATATAACGTGTTATTATTCTACCTAACAATGTATTTAATGACATGAATGCAAAACAAACTCAACGGTTGAAAGGTTTCATTGAAAAAACTACTTCTGGTCTTGCCTAATAAAACAACTGCAACCCGACACAGATCAAACGCAACTTACAAACACAATCATAATCTGGTTCATCTCTATCACTCAGTATGACAGTATTGGGCAGCTCAGTAATTAGGAGGTAAGACCAGGCAGGTACACTGGTCACACTTGACTGGTCTGTCCGATGATTAGGTCGTCTGACAATTGGGAGTGAACCATAGCAAGTACTTTGGATTGTTGCTCCTTTTAAAGGACCGATTAGTGTTACGACCACGTGCCTCGGCACAAGCGTGGTGCTGGAAGACAAGTTATACATGTACATCCCATATGGTGACTGTTTTTCGCTATTGATACTCTAAATTCATTCATAATACCACAACATTTAAGTACTCCTTGAAACTTTACAATCACTTCAATATGTACAATAGATTAAACAAGAACAAATGATATATTGCAGATTATTAACTCATTGTCTCTTTTATCAGCCGCTACGTTTGTATCGTTTGCATTGTACAAAGAAATATTTTGTCTGTCCTTTTGCAGATTTAGCCCCAGAATGTGCTCATTCGAATTAAGAACGAAAATAATTGCTTATCGTGATTATATATGATACAGTTAAAAGTTACTTGTACACTGTAGATGTATTCACTTTAAAGTCGTATTCGCGAGCGAGTTATATGATCCAGGTTAATTGGAACGAAGTCTAGAAAGGATTATAAAGTTTTGTATTTGGTAATGTGTAGCTTTGTTAAATATGATTTCTTTCAATTCCTTTTATTCACAATGTAAAAAACATAATTATGCGCTGAAAATAGAGCTGACTTGATGGGGGAGCCACCTGAGATTGTCTGGTGGACACGGTTTAACCTAACTGTGCCCTCACCCTGGTTGTTGTTGTCGTTGTTTTAAGGGATTGGGAGCTACAGCTCATTGCATTTTTGTTACAGTCTGTCTCACTAAAGTGGACATGTGCAGGTGAACTCTGTTCAATTAGTATATGATGTGCCCCAATAAATGAACTCAAGACAATAATAACCTGAGAGTAAATCCACGTGCGTCTGCCTTTCCCCTCGTTCACCTGAAATTCAGTGACAATGTTGCTGGGTGTCGTGCCGGGTTAGCGAAAATCCAATTTTCCCTAGTATCAGTAAAGCGAAAACCGCAGTTTGGGTATTTGTCCTACGAAGGCGAAAAATGAGTAATTGCTATAAAAACACCGGATTACCGTAGTTTAGATTAGCGCCCGTGCTGTTCAAACAAAGGAGAGACGAGGAGATGAGATTTACTAGAGAGTCGTTTCGTAAAAAAATAATACAGTTGAATGTATAAACACAGGAGAAGAGATGATCAGTTTCTTAATTGAACAAACAATTAGTTTCTTAGTTGATATGGGTTATGATACCGATGGGTTTAGAGGAGAGTCGTTTCTTAAGAATACATACAGTATGTATTTGAAGGTATATATAAAGAATGTAACTTATTTATCTATGTGGTGTCACATTTACACGGACGGATCTTCAGATCCGACCTCCAAACACACAGGTTTCGGTTGCCATACCACACAACCAACTAAAACCACACAATCCTTCCGACTCCCAAACAACCAATCAATATTCACGGCACAACTAATGGGCATGGCCTCAGCCCTCCATAATCATGAATCCCCAAACCACAAAAAATCCTAATACTTACCGACTCCCTAAGTGGACTGCAAGCCCTCCAAAACATACCCCAAAACCGACCTAAATTAATACATCAAATACTTAAAAGCTCCAACGACCTAACTAAGGCGCACGTTGAATCTCCAAAGTAAGTAAGTTATCTATGTCCAAAATGGCTAACGCACAAGATCGAGTGACCATGGTTGATACCGTGCGAGGTGGTCAGCACTTGTTCAGGCTCTGAAAGACAATCTCGTCAACAACGTCATCGGCAACGTTGAGTACACAGATCACGTTGGTGACCTGATCCACTTGGAGTGAATGACTTGAACACAACGTGTATGCCAGTGCAACCGCAAATTTATTATAGAATGTATTTATGTATTTACCATTATATTTTAAGATATAAGTAATTGTTGTTTTTGTAGAAATTATAATGTACATCTATAAAATATTAAAGTATTAGAGTTATTAAATTTGTTAAATGTAAAGTACTTTTGTGCAACTATGCTATACTTCAGCATCTAATAAATTACTACTGTAATTACGGTATATGCATTTCTGTGTTTTTCTTGTAATTTGAGAGTCCCGGTACAGTAATATCCAGTGTTTACTGTAGCGTGACCAGTCTTACTGTAGAGTTCATTATGAAGAAGAAGAAGAAGAAGAAAATTGTTTTATTAGAGTGTCACATGCTGCAGTACAAAATATATGGACATGTAACCATTTTATGAAAAAAACAGCACCCGGCCAGTTGGCCTACGAGACACTTATTACATAATGGTACATTTAAAATATAAAAAAAAAGAAAAAAGAAAAATTAGTTGTAACTTTGTATATTACTACACCCACACCCACACCCACACCCAAACCCACACCCACACCCACACCCACACCCACACCCACACCCGCACCCATACACCCACATACACATCCGCATTAAAATCCCGCTCAAAGCATACAAACAGGTAAACATACAGACAGGTAAGCATACAGGACGCTCACAGCAATCTCATGCAGAACATTCACAGCAGTCTCATACAAAACACTCACAGCAATCTCATACAGAACACTCACAGCAATCTCATACAGAACACTCACAACAATTTCATACAGAACCCTCGCAGCAATCTCATACAAAACACTCACGGCAATCTCATACATGTCATACATCCATACACATATGAATCCATATACACACAACTTAATTCATCAATCGTGTATACTAGCCTACATGTATAACCAGCATACATACTAACATACCAACCTACATACATACCTATATCCATCAAACATAAATCAATCCGTATTATACATACACAAATCCATCCATATCTATATCCATTCGAACACACCTCAATCCAAATATACTAACACACATACAACCATACATCCATACATATATCCATCCATACACATATCGATCCATATATACATACACACATACAACCATACCTATATCCATCCATTCACACCTCAGTCCATATATACATACACCCATACAACCATACAAGAGTCGTACTGAATACAATATGAACATACATTAAATACAACAGATAATATAGATGAGACGCTCTGTATACTAACATACATAAACACACCCGCCTACACACCTACGTGCATATATTAGACAATGCATAACATTATGGATGGGATAAAAAGTAATTAAAATAAAAGCTAACAGTTTATATAAAGTTTACGGCGCCTGTACATTCTGTAGACAAGGGAGGCTAGGGGTTTACTTATATATGGCGTATTCATTAAATAGCAGGTCTGTTGCAGTAGAGAACAGGTCGGGAAGGAGGGCTCCAAGGAGGTAATATAATTCCATAAATCATATCTTAAATCAGAATAAAAGTTACATTCAGTTAGAAAGTGGATGTCATCTTCGATTGCTTTAGAGTCACACATTTTACATATCCTTTCTTCCAAGGGGACTGTCGGTCGTGAAAATCTACCGGTCTCTATTTCAAGAGGTAAAGTTCCTGTACGTATTTTGGCGAGTGTACTTCGATAAGATCGGTCCATTATAAGTTGAGCATATGGTTCAGTGTTAAGCGAGCCCTTAAAGAGTCTATATGTTCTAAGTTTGTTACCGTTTATAAGCCCTCGATCGTTCCACAGCTGACGTAGCCAGTCGTGGTAATCATTTGATATAAGCCAAGTCTTTATGTAGTCCATGTCAGGGGGTGTTAAATTAAATATATCCAAAATAGGTAGTTGCCACGACTTGATAAGTGTAAAAACCTTATTAGTCCATGGTTTACGATAATTACGTGACCATAGATGGACACTTCCTTGGCTGTGAAATTAAGATCTAGGTGTTCATGAAACCAAACACCAAGATATTTATATGCATGAGTATAACACACTTCATTTTCACCGATAGTGAAAGTAACACTTGATATACTGGAACCTCTTGACCGGAAATGGACAACTTGTGTTTTCTTCAAATTAACAGACATACGCCATTTAGTCCACCAGGTATTTACACAATTTAACATCTTCTGTAGACAACTTTCGTCGGGTGCAATTAAGGCAATGTCGTCTGCATACAACAGAACAATTAGTTGATAATTACTTATATTAATCCCACAATTCAGACAGTTGATTTCATCCACAAGATCGTTGATATACACAGAAAAGAGTGTAGGGGAAAGCACACACCCTTGGCGCACACCAGAGTAGACTGGAAATAGGTTTGTGTACCTATTATTGACACTGACTTTAGGCCACGTTGAAGCGTACATTGAATTCACAGCTCTTAGAAAGTTTCCTTTAATTCCGAGTGTGTTGAGCTTGTACCATAAGCAATCATGGTTAACTTTATCGAAGGCCTTTGAAATATCGATGAAACAAACAAATGTTGATTTTTTAGAGATTTTTCTATTTTCGATTGTTGAATGAAGACTGTAGATATGTTCCTGGGTGCTACGTTTACTTCGGAATCCGTTTTGTTCCTGTGCTAAAATATCGTTATGCTCTAACCATCTGCTGAGGCGAGTGTTGAGAATGTCCGAGTAGATTTTACAAGGTATGGAGATTAACGAAATTCCTCTATAACCAAGCGGATCACGGGGGTCACAGTCAGGTTTTCTGATTGGCTTAATGTCACTAGTTGACCAGATATCAGGGCAAGTTGAGTTATTAAAGCAGAAGGAGAATACCTTGAAAAGCAATTCTATGCAAGTTTTATTCTTCAGAGCCTCTGCAGGCAGATGATCTGGGCCAGCAGCCTTACCACATTTCGCACGTGCAATGGCGCGCTCGACCTCGGCGAACGTGATTGGTGAATCTAGGTCACTTATGGCTAAGTTTCGCTCTCCCGGCCCAGAACCATGTTGCTGAACAGTTGAATCTGATGGACGTATTGTTCAGAACCTGTTTGACACTATTGGTTCCAGGACCACTAACACAGGGAAGAGTGGCACTCTGAGCTGAAAAAAGATTGGACCTAACCGCCCCAACATTTACAAATTTGTAAGCTTTTTGACATGTTTAAGCAGAAATTAACAGTCCCATGCTGAGACCTTTCTCAAAATTCAGGCCGGTGGCAGGCTGACAACAAAGAGAAGACAATATCGCAACCTCGACACAAGTGTGCTGAGTCAAACGATGAACTTACGACCGGCAGAAAACAACTCCAGTTGAGTATGCCGATGCTGTATCTCAACCGTGTTGGCCTGAAAAATTAAACATGTTAATTAAACCCATAATCGTATAATTCTTTTTAATAGAAACCGTATCTTATTTTGTTCTTGCACTGTATCATATCGTGTATTTCATCTGTATATGTGTAATGTGTATATATATATAAATGACTACACTTTTACCGCATATTCTGCAACAGACAATAATTGATCACCTTATTATTGTCTCTCCATTTACCATGGCTGACTGCACTAATACCCTTTTAACAGTGCACACCGATTTCAGTATACATGTAGGCTTTTTGTTTAAAAAGGAAATTGCAGGAAATTATATGTAACAATTAACTGTGTACTTATTACATGTTTGAATGTTATCTGTTTTGCGTTCTGAGATACAATGATGTAAGCATCTTCTACAATTAACAATACATGTATTTAATAAAATACAGAACTCTCTGCCGGTTTTTTTTCGTGGAAATCATTCGATCAAGTATAAATGACTGCGTGACAAGACAAATCAACTATTTATACCCGATAAAAGAAACTGGCTTATTTTAGGAACAGTGTTATATCAGGACATTTGAAATTTCTAACCAAGCAGATACATTAGAGACAGTGACTAGACTGCATTTACGTAATCCGTATCAATCAAAGGTGTAAAATAACTGAAAATCATATCTGTCGGAGACCTACCAAATTTACCAAGATTTATTATTACTATAAATATTACAATACAAATACTTTAGTGATACATTTTTTCAGAGGAGAGGGCATACATACAAGTATTTTGCTTCCGTGTGTGAATGCAGGTGATACTTGGCATCTCAGTTCTCAGTTTTATACCGGTTGTATATCTGAATTTGTATATGGAACCATGCGTACAGCATGACAATTACTTGCTAGTCGTCAGTCTACAACGCACAAAACACAGTCAAACAATTTTGGGCACCGCTTTTGCAAGTTATTTATTACAATAATGTTTTATTAAAATCTATTTCAATTTGTTTTCACAATTTTCCCTATTCCATTCCATGCATGTTTATGTTGCTACATCTTATTGCTCATGTTCCCAAGTATTATAAAACACTTTAATGTCTCTTCTTCCTAATCTAACTTTAAAACATTTCAGTTCATTACCATCATCTAATACACAAGCGATGATACCAAGACATATTAATTCGGTTTTATGGTCTATGCTGTCCTACAATTGATTTTATTAGTCTATAAATCTTATGTCTAGTACATATTTTCACAAACAGGGTTGTTAGCTGATATAAGGAAGGTAACATCCAGTTGAATTCCCAGTTGACGTATTTACTATTTTTGTATCAAATATGAGGACTGTATACGACATACGTTAGTCTCTCAACGACGTTTCTACAATTAATATTTTGAATAAGCCGTTGATATGCCAGTTGTGACAGGGATGATGGTATGGTAGCTGTAGCAGATAGATTGACAGTCGTTGTTACGTGCGTCACTAGGTAATTAGTACGGTATTGACCTCGTTGATTGTTACTACACTTTGAGGATTACCTCTGTGGCCAGTGGCGGACGTAATTCAAACTCCTTCCACACTGACACCGCATCAAATATATTTGTGTACCGATCACATAACTCTTACGGACAGGGTGGGGTGGTAGTTCACCGGACGACACTGTGTATATTGGGCGGCTCCTTTGATATCTCCTCCAAACATACTTTTATTGATTGGCCCATCAAACGATGATACACATCTCGTTGAATATATCAAGGCACTAATTCATCTTTCATAAACTTTGTGCTTAATCTATCCACATATCAACGAAAATATGTAATACATGTATCCACAAAAAATATACATATACAGGCTAGGTACTTGCCCACAGCAACACCTGCAGAACTGTTGATTCGCGCGTGGTGTGGTATATCGTAATGGACCGAGAGCAGGTATTGTAGAATCACCTGTAATTAGATACAACGTACTAATGAGAATATGAGAATTATCATAAGAAGGCTGTTTTTTTCTGAACTGTTACCATTTTCATAGTATTCACTCAATCGCCTGTAAACATCGCACCGCATATAATGAAATACTTATTTCGAGATTTCGTTAGAATGTGAAATATTCAGCTAGACGTTATGCAATAAAAGACGAATCGTTTTTCCCCCCATTAAATACACGCACTTGTACCTGTATATTGCATATCTATTGTCACTTAATTTCCCAGTGTGATGTATTAACGAGACATAAAATGGGAAGTGAAAAAGAAACAAACTAAACTTTAATTCGTTGAAAAATAACGCCAATGAATTGGTGTACACGCGCATGAATTTGTATGATAAACAGTCAAAACGTTTTGAGAGATAAGGCCGGGTTCATTAAAGATCGTTGCAATATGTAAAAAAGGTGAAATTTGTAAAACTTCTGCAAAGGAAACATCCAACCAAAGGCCCTTTTAAAATAGTAATGTAATTCTATAATAAAAAGTGTGTTTCACATGATACAATATACTTTGAAAACAATTATTTAATTCTTTAAAGGGACTGACGAAAACATGGGCGAAATATTTAATAATGCCAAAAATTAGTTGAATTAAGTTAAAATGAGTTGAATCATGTGTCATGCTTATAGACAGACAGACAGAGAGAGCGATTGTTTATTTGAGTCTCACCTCACAGAAATAATTACATAAATACAAATAAAAGGACATAAAAGTGAGCCACCCGTTAAGGGTTACGAGAGACTTCAAATGTATCACAGTATGTACAGCATAAATATACTGGTGTAAAAGGGGTATGAAAATATACTACCCGTAACTAGCCATATAGAATATTTTTTCTTTGTTGGAGAATTAAAAAGCAGGTTTTGGCTGTAAATATACATAATATTTAAAAATTACAATAATTTTATCCGTATTGCATAACTCTAGAAAGTTGGGACAGCTAAAACTCAGCTTTTCGTATAAACTTTCACGCAAATCATCGTACACAGGGCAATCTAGTAATACATGACATTCATCTTCAACACTTTCCTTACACTGAAAACATACTCTTTCATTCACATGTATATTCGTATATCTGCCTGTTTCCAACTTCAGAAGAGCAGTACCTGATCTAAATTTGGAGAAGGCAGAGCGGTAAGAACGAGGCATATACATACTTACATAACTTTCACATCCTTACCCATCTTTAAACATTCTATACGTACGTAATTTGTTACCACCCGTTCTTCCGCCAGGCTTGCATAACCGTTCATTCCAATCAGACACATACTTTCCCATGAATATATCTTGCACACGTAGAACTACACTTTTCACGCCAACATTCTCAGAAATATTCAGACCCCATTCGTTCAACTTTGCCCTCACACGAAAATTCCAGTTTTTCACACGTCCACTAGCACAACGTTCAGACCACATAAAAACATACTTATTTAATCTAAGGGACATTTGAGTAAAACGACAATACTGTCTAACAATACACATCCACTGTCTTACTATCGGAGGAATCCATCCCATATCTCCATTAACAGCAACATTTGGAGCGTATTTACCAAACCCTAAGAAAAATCTCAAAGCACGATGGTGAACGGCATTTACAGAAGAAATGTCACGATGACCCCAGATAGATGCCCCATAACTCAAGACTGGCCAAACCATCGTATCATACAATTTGGAATAGGTAGTGGATTGCATACCTCCAATTGCCTTATATTTACATATAAGAAGACCTAATGCTCTGTTAGCCGAGTTAGCTGCTGCTTTTGCAAGAGCATTGTGGTCAAGATGTTCCGTGAGCAGTAGGCCTAGATAATTATAACAATCAACAATGTCTAAAACAGAGTTACCAATATTAAAAAAAGCTGTTGTTCTTGGAACACTTACATTTCAAAAGTGTACAATCTTGAAATTGTCATAATTAATAAGGATACTATTATCAACACACCATGTATTCATAACATGTAAAAGACGATTCAAATCATCTGCCGATTCTGCAAGTAAAATAAGATCATCAACACACATACCAATACCAGTTTCATTTAGTTTGTCAAGCAAATCATTAATAAAAAAGTTAAACAGAATTGGCGAAAGTAAACATCCTTGTTTTAAACCACGATTAACATTAAACCAGGGTGTTAGCATACCATTTATACGTACGTGCTTATAATCCCTTAATGTATTTGCGAAACTAAAACTGTTTAGCAAAGGAAAATATGCTCGCCCATGGTAGAAACCTTTTTCTCGCCCATAAGCGAACTATTTCAATATCGCTATAAAATCGTTGAATTAAGTTAAAATGAGTTAATTTTTGTGTATGATACTTGAAGGAATACATCTAAGTATTTGCGTAACAAAAACATGAGTTTTGTGTAAAGGAAAATATTCTCGCCCATGGGCGAAATATGTCAATATCGCTATAAAATCGTTGAATTAAGTTAAAATGATTTAATTTTTTTGTATGATACTTGATGGAATACAAGTTAAATATTTGCGAAACAAAAACATGAGTTTTGAGTAAAGGAAATATTCTCGCCCATCCCCATGGTCAGGCCCATGGGCAGGCCCGTGGGCGAGATGGTGTAAGTATTGAGTTTTTGAACTTCTTTTTTTTCATTTTTTCTTCCCATGAAAACAGCATGCTTATTTTTGTAAATACCTTTGACCGAGACATGGAAAAGACCATAGAGTTTCTGGATTTTTGGGTTTCCAGAACTAAAATGGGACGTGTTCGGCCTTTAATTTTGAGCGTAGCGTCTTAGCATACTCTGGGATAAGTCATAGAGTTTGGTTGCATACCCGTTCAAGGATACCCTCTCTACAACCCATCCTAGAGAAAAAATCAACAACAAAAATCCACTATCGTAGTGACAATCTACAGCAATCTATGAATTTACCCTAGTATCTATTTGACACATCTTTACAATCACCTATCAATGATCAGCCAATTGATCAGTGATGACAAAAGCTTGAAATCGCCACAGGTTAATTAACAACTTCGTAAATATCTCCCGTCACGTTTATCGTGTCGGTCATTTTGACGTCTTGTACTTGATGTAAATGTATCACGACGCTCTGTCATTGTGATTGACTTACTGAGGTAGTTCTTAACAGACCTTCTCATCCAATGAGGATATTTTTTGGAATATTTTTCTTGTATACAAAATAAAACAAATGTTCCTCGCTTTTTGGGGAACTATTTTATTCCGGAATGGCCTATTAAAACTAATAGTAAGTCAAGGCACCATGCATATATATGATCTGTTATTATATGTGTTTAACAAATACGGTTTTTGGCGTTAATAAAATACACTGACGCAAGTATATTCTAATTAAATATGCTTGGATGATAAAGGACCCCCTCACTGATTAGGTTCTTGTTTACTTAAGAGCAGAGTTGGCCATGTTAGATGATATAACCAAAATCCAGGAGCTCCGGAGGGGGGCAAACTGGTCTTGTTATTGTGTGGTATGAGCTGTGAGGTAGAACCAAGAGAATAAAGTAAAAGATGAGACTAACGCAAGGCTACAATGATTAGGAAAGTCTAGAGTTCCACAGCTCTAGCCTGAAATTAAGAATGGTTCTGTCCTCCTTTTTGATTTTTTATTTATTTTGTAGACATGGATAGACCAACAATGAAAGAAATTGATGGAATATTAATATCACATGTCACCAATGATCCAGTTAAATTCATCACACAATCGCATATTAGTATTTGATATTACGAAGGTCATGATGAGGTACATGTACATGTTCACTGTAGTAATGTACATACTATTCAACTTGATTATAATATTATTATAGTGTAGCGTGGCATCAACGATTTCTATATGATATCCTCACTTGTATTGACATAGAACAATGGACGATAATTCGAAATTCTTATACGAGCTATAAATAGCTTCAACAAGGACAGTACCGGTGTCAGTAGAATTTTCGTAGTTCAAAATATGTATCTACAAAATATAATCTAAAGGAGCCAAGAACAAACTTGTTTTATTCATGCTTATTTCCATTGATAGAATTGAGGCAATCTGGGTTTGCCAAATCGTTCTAGACTTGAGCAGGATTCCTTTTAAATTTGTTCTCTATGGTCTGGTAGACGTACACGGGTGTCAGTATCGCATGGAGAACTGGCGTTTGGGAGAATCCAGCTGGGGCCAGCTCGGGTCAGTGTAATCGGATATATTGTGGAGTTTCGGGTTTGGGCTGTTTGCTGAATAGAACAATGGCTCACGAACAAAGGCACAATGTAGAGATTAAAGCACCACCACCTCTGTTTATATCAGATATGTTATTGTGATTTGAAATCTCGTTTTGAACAATTGCGAGTTATTGAATACCCTGTATTCTTTCGTCATGGTAGAATTTATATTTTCTATGTTGCTTTTTTAATTATCCACAAATAATGAGAACTACAATGTAAACATCTATCTGGAGATATACAATAATACAACTGAAGGGCATATCTGAAAAATAATACTAATCGACTATTATTTCAGTCTTAAACACTGTCCGTTACAGGCATTCTAATCATTATATTTTACTTTATATAGTATAAAAGTTGAGAAATATTGCATTTCAAATAATGGCAAACTGTGTATCTTTCTACATTTTGAATTTATTATAATTTCTGCAATAAAACCTTAACATCAGATAGTGATATATACGAATATGATCTATACTGGGAGAAATGAATTATTATTAGTCAGCGAGTCTGACCACCCGATAGGATTAGTCGCCTTCGTACAAGCATGGGTTGTTGAAGGCCTATTCTAACCCGGATCTTCACTGGTATTTTTTTTAATAATAAGGTACAATGAAATTCTGTATATGTCCATAATACGTGTGTATAAGTAAATGGGTCATATACCCATACACGCCAATTAAATGGGTTAAACTGCATATGGTTCATTGATGAACTCTTTTACAAGTCTATATTTCAAAACATGTATTTGATATTCATAATAACTCCACAACTGCTACACAATGGCGACAAAACGGTACCAGCATCCCAGATACCTATTATACATTTTCAAACATGAGATACATATAATTACTTTTAAGTTAAATCATGTATCTAAATAGTAAATTAGAAGGATTAGAAATATACACCCGACATTTTTCTTTTTGTTTTCGTTTGGAGAGAGAAGTAGTGACAGTATAGACTGGTATCTGATGGGTGCAAACAGTTGTCGAATCGCTGTCTCAGATGGCTCTAATTTCGTAGCTCTAAAGATCACGGCGGCGATACCGTAAAGTTGTTTGTCTCACAGACCCTGAACCATATTATTTTTGCCTTCCGCCCAGGCCTTACTGCAATGTTATAGCCCCAAATGAAACAAGCCTACATGTTCAACAGGTTCAGGCTGAAATTTCCATCTCACTTGGGCTCCTTTTAAATTTAAATATAGTTTCTCGTTTTAACCAAAATAATATATTTTCAGAGACTTAGCGTTAGTCTAACCGTGAAGTACAACTATCCAACAGATCCCATGCATGTCTATATTTCAGACTCTCCATGTTCCTATCGATATGTATCAAAAGACAAATGAATTAAATATTACAGCACTGGTGAATAGGTTAAATGCGAATGTCAGCGTCGATCCTACAATATCCTTTTGCGCAAAATACATATATACTGATGCAGTAACGTTGTTAAACCACGCAAATATATGTCCAGTTGTATACATCAGTTTCATCTCGTGAGCTTTATTCGTGCGTTTAGCTCTTTTTCTACAGGAGATTATTGGGTGTTATATCACACCAGAAAGCCAGGTCCAAATTCAAGTAATAATTTCATGGTCCGTCTTGTATGTTGGAAACCAATATCACAACATGGCTGAATATTGCTAATCGTGGTATTTACCCGATTACTCACATAATTATTCCAGTTTCTTCATGCACTTTCTACAATCATCTACGATCACTTTCTATAAGGAGGTATATCTATATTCATCCTAATGTCCATACATGTATGTCCACATACATATGTAATTAAGCAAGTCCAACATTCTTCCTTTAAAGATAAATGCTAAGCATTTCCTCTGTATGTATTATATATGTAAATATCGTTTTTATGTCAACGCTGATGCAGTGAACGTACCACAGACACGATGCTAAAATACCATCTAATCTCTGAAATGAACATATTTTACAGAAAATAACCAGTTGTTAAACAATAGTTATAAAATATAATAAAATGGAGCCAAGAGACTTTCTTCATTTTGCCAAACTTTGGGCTGTTTTGGACATATTTGTTTCGGGGTCTGTATGACAGACAAACCTAATGCTTTTAAGTATAAAGATAAGTAAGTATAGCTGTTGCATATATTCAAATATGTTTGTGATTAACCCGACCTTGAAAAATATTGAAGAATGAGTGGAAACTATTTATGTCATTATTTCAAATTAGAATGATAGCACATCAGGAAAGCAGGGTACTTTAATATATGTATCTTGTTAGCTCAATAGTGTTTTAAGTAAGAGCAACATGTACATCGAGAGTAAAGGTTTGTTGCATGACATAAAGCGATGCATGCGGGTAAATACTGATGTCTGATGCAATTCTCTTTTTTGACTTGTGCCATGTGTTTCCGTGCCTTTTCGGGTGATCAATTGGCTTGCCTTTGCGTGTGTTTGTGGCGGGTGCCACTAGTGGATCGGGATGAGCTCGCCTTTTTGCGAGCACCCAGTGTCAGAATAATGAAACATGCTCCTGGTGTTGTCGGAATCGTGCAGTTGGTGCTACGTTTGGCAAGGGTTTCTTGTGATGGTGGAACGGCTTATGTCATTTTTGTCAACTTATAAACATGTGATATAATGTCAATGTATATAGTCATGTAATTAAGAAACAAACCGCGAGTGGGAGATGTTTATTGTACGATACACAACGGCCACGACTCGTTTATTTCTTTTATGAAATATCAACATTACGTAGAGCATCTTTAAGAGTGTTAACTTAGGAAAAGGTACACGCTTTACAAAAATATTTACCCGTACTTAAATTATGATGACCCCCTGAATAGAATCCGACCGCGTAATTGCCAGATCCATTTTATGAACAGGAGGGTTTGAATTAATTTTGGACTTTCCCGCATATTCGCACACTTTTCTCGTCGATTATATGTACCTTTTCTCCCAATACCGATTGTCATATCGCTCTCACTTTCGGATGCGATTGTTTTGGCATTCATTTATCTACCTTCCCCAGCTACATCTATTGGGAACAACTCACTAGATACTTCCCTTTCACAAATAACGTCAAATTTACGACGTCCTCAGGTTGCGAGTGCATGTGCGAATCTCAATAAATGACGTCATGATAGAACAATGTTTTACCGTGAAATATATATCGCTTCCTTCTTCTTTGTTCTTTGCGATTTATCGCGTACCTGTCTTATTTTTTGGACAGGCTTAGTCGCCTATAACGGCAAGCATGGATTGCCGAAGACCTATTCCTACCCGGATCTTCAAAGGTCAAGTGGGATTCAACTGATATATTAAGATGCAAGTTTGACAAATCGTTACAAAATGTTTGGCCACAGCAAGGCTACGTTTTCACAACTTATTGTGGTAGGCACAGTATAACTCATGCTTCTGGACTGAGGGAGGGTCTTATTCCTCCTTGTGGGTCACCTGTTTGGCAATATGAGACGGGAAAACTGCAGGGGGTGTGGGCAGTTGATGGTACAGACAGATAACAGAGATCATTTTACAAATGTGAAACCTCATTCCACAAAGGAAAAGGCGAAAGCTGAAACTTGGTGAGATTTACAGAACAAAGGCAGTTTTTTCTAGTTTTTTACTGACTCTCGAGGATACATTTAATGAATTTCGTTTGTGTGTGTGTGTGTGTGTGTGTGTGTGTGTGTGTGTGTGTGTGTGTGTTGGCGAATGATGAAAACCAACATGGCCATCAGTCACTAGATTTGCGTCACAATCATTCTGTCTTCTTTCATTTGTCATCTGAAATAAGATCCCTTCGTGTACTTGTGCTTCCTACTCAAGTTACCAAACACACGCTGAGGAGAATTTACGATTATACGTTGATACGTCTAACCGCTGGCCTGGTTTTGTTTGTTTGTTTGTTTGTTGTTTAACGCCGCACTCGGCAACATTCCGCCGGTCTGTAAATGATCGAGTCTGGACCAGACAATCCATGAGCATCGATCCACGCAATTGGGATCGATGACATTCATCAACCAAGTCAGCGAGTCTGACCACCCGATCCCGATAGTCGCCTTTTACGAGAGGCATAGTCGCCATCTACGGCAAGCATGGGTTCCTGAAGACCTATTATGCAATGCCATATTTCTTATCACCAGGAATCACAAGTGTGATACCAGTCTCCCTCAAGGACATGTCTGATTAAACTCTTTGCTTCGTCAATGCTTCGTCTCGCCCAAACTGGTAACTGGTACCACTAGCAACGATACAATGGCGTACAAAGACTTACAATGAGTCAAGCATCCGTCACTCCATTTCAATTTTCTTGCATTTAGAAAGCATGATTGATTGTTTGATTGATAGGTTGTTTGAGTTAATCGCTTGGTAGATTGATTGAGTAAGCTGATTGAGTTGTTTTATTAAATTGTTTGATTGAGTTGTTATATTAAATTGTTTGATTGAGATGTTTTATTCATTGATTTACTTGTTATATTGATTGTATTGACATACTCCGGTGCCATCTGCAGAACCTTGGTAAGCAATGGCACATTAATTTATGAGGGTTTGTGAGTGAGTCGGATTTTACGCCGCCTAGCAATATTCCAACAATATAGGGGGGATTCCCTATGATATGCAGAGAATCGAACCTGGACTTTCGGCACGAGGAGCGAACGCTATGCAATGCCAGTTGCCTTGATCGCATGATCAACTATATGTGTTTCATTTTTCAAATGTTAAAGTTTGCAATCACAGATAATGATAACCACTGTAAAATGCAAGGATATCAGCATATCATCACCATCACCATCATCATCATCACCATCATCATCGTCGTCACCAGCATTATCATCACCACCAGCATCAGTATCAGCGTCGCCACCGGTATCGTTATCACAGGTATATACGGTACTCCACACAGATATTCACGAAGGGCATCTATTTGATCAGGGCATATTTAAATATCTATAATAGCTGTGTGTCAGTATATCCAGTTTCTGTCAGTGAAGAAAAATACCAAGTCGGTCAGCTGTGACACACGGTTCTTCAGCATCGGGCATCGGATGATTTTCTTACGTCCTTGACACACAAAGACCTCTTGACATAATGTAACTGATACCCGAAGCAAATATATCTCCATCGAATAACCATTTCTTGTTTGTTTCATTTTTAACCACCATCAAACATGGGTGTATACTTACTTTTGCCCGGCAGTTTACACAAGTAACAATTACTTCCCAATCGTTCGATCACTGAGACGATTGGAACATGTTGGTCGCAATTACAAATTGCACAGTGAGGTGAGGTGAAATGGGGTTAAACGTCGCGTCCACGATTATTGCACTTTTATAGCGATGTGCATGCGTGTGTGTGTCCAGTTGGATAAGCATGTTAACTATGATCTTCTTAAGGTAGAGAATGCCGCGCATGAATGTATCAATGAGATTTCCCAGGGACATGGATGCTTTTCGGCAGGAATATCCACACGGAGGAGACTTAAATGGGGATCGGGTGAACATAATGTGGTAGATTGTGTGTCATCAAACCGGACAACTTTGGTCTTTGACTGATTGTGGCGTAAAACACACTCATTCATTTACTTGTATCGGAAATTGAATGTTCATCTTCATTGTTATTGATGAACACGTAATATATTTTTAAAGAAATAAAACAGTGACATAATAACTACAATTTTATGTGAGTACGAGTAGCTCTTTTGGAGATGGAGCTGCATAAGTGTTATAAAGCTTCTTCACAACCGTGTAACAATGAATTGACTTTATTGGGTAATCCAAAAAGACATATCGAACTAAGATAGCCAAATATCATACGATTTCACTTGTCCATCATCTTGGATGCAAGGCGAAAACATTTCAGCGCATTTGAAGCTAGACCAGAGGCTATCAGCAGTATTTCCTGTCCAGCTATTTAGGTCCGTTGTGCGTGCGTGCGTGCGTGCGTGTGTGTGTGTGAGGGGGGGGGGGGGGGGGGGGGTGGAGGGGCATCGGGTTGAGAGTGGGGGGATAGATGATGGATTAGCACTTGAACTATGATTCTCCTTAGGTAGAAAGTAAAGATCCACGATGTTCGACCTAGTAGACGTGTGTAATCAAACCGCACAGCATTGGTCTTTGATTGACTGTGGCGTTAAAGCAAACTCATTCATGTACTTGACCTGAATGTTCATCTTAATTGTTATGGATAGTCACGGAGCCGTAATCAAGAGAGCAGTGGGTCATTCGATAAAAATAAAGTAATAATAGGATTACCAGAAATACTTGGTATAACACCCAAGCCATTAAGATTCGCTCAGGAACACCAGAATAAGTCAGTGCAAGATTGAAAACTGCCCCATAATTATGTATGACAGGCTAGTCGGGTATTGCTACTTGTATATGTGAAAACAAAGTTATTAAAATGAATAACAAAACTGATGAAAGTCACCAATAAACGTGTATAAATGTTATATCGTCACTGCAAAAATAATGAGTGTTTGTCTTTAGTATTAACATTCAAATACGTGATATCTATATTAGCGATATTATCTACGTTCCACCGATGAGTAAGCGTTAGACTTACTATCTGGTAGTATAAATGTTGCAAGAAATTGTGTTTCTGAAGACATCACGATACAGTTTTTTACGATGCATCACGTCTGTACTAGCGCTTGATAACAGCCTTGTGTTTGGGTGTTTCAGTAGTTTAAATTGCTGCTCTTGATATTGTTGATTAGACTTTGATACTATGAACAATATATGGTTATATGAGAGTATGATTTTAGAACGGTAACATGCGTTAATGTATATCTGATATATATATAGGATGACATAAATAGAACCATGAGTAGTACGTCCAGATTAGTGTATAGACAACATCTAATAATTAAATTCAACAACTCTCCTTATAAGTTTTTTTCCCTGACTTACACTGAGTAAATGAAAGAACACAATCGCCCGGACAAAGTATAATTCTGGTGCATTGCCATGTGACTATAGAGCACACCATAAGCTTTCGGGTCCCGTTTGGATCGGTTTGGGTGGCAGCTTAGATATCCATAAAATAGGTTCATCTCGGAATCTCCCATATAACTGGGGCTCCTCTTCAATTTTAATGGAGTTACTTGTTTCTTTCAAAACTATACAGTTTTAGAGACTAAGCATTAGTCTGAATAGACATCACCAGTTTGGAATTTGATACTAATCTGTTTACAGTAACAGGACACTGCTTAAGTGTCATGTAACAAATGAGAAAGTGGAATCCCGTCAATTAGGCGGACGAACCTTCAAACTATTAATAAACAGTAAAATAAGCAACATCGTAAAAATGTATATGCATATAATATCTTTCAAAATACACCAAGATCACCTTCTACAAACATAAGCTTTAAAAGCCGGTTGATATTCATTTGCGTATTTGACGATTATATAACTTTCGAAAGTATACGATTCCGAAATTATCACGAGATAACAATGTCAATCAAGAGGGAGGAGCTTGATGATATCGTTCTCTCCCAGTAAATTCCGATGTCAAATAACGACGTTATTTGGACGTAAAAACGATGGTTTGAAAGCGTCCAAATAACGTCGTTTTTCCGTCCAATGACCACATACGAAAAAAAACGACGTTTTCGTGTTTGCAGTGAAAGAGACGAGTCCACGTCGACGACACCGAATGGCACACCACGAGGCCAGTTGGTGTGTGCCTAAATGTCATTGGCAACATGATGAAAGAAATTTCTACCAACGCTGGTCTCAAAGAGTATACAAACCATTGTCTTCGGGCAACTGCCGTCCCTTTGCTGTCAAACGCAGGTGTTGAAAATCAAGAAATTTTCAAAATTACCGGCCACAAAACCGATGAATCGTTGAAGTCGTATTCCATTGACTCGTTCTCGGCTCAAAAACGACATTATTCGAACATTCTTCAGGCACAGCAGCAGCTCGCTAACGAACGTAATTTGCACAGCAAAAAAAATGCAGTTTCCGGTATCCGGATACCTGCCGGATACCACCGGACACTTACCCAAAACGCGTCCGGGTATCCGGTGGCAGATACCTTGCCGGATACCAGATCTGTGGTATCCGGCATGGACACCTCACCGGAAAGTATGTCACCTGGAATCCGGGTATCCGGCACCGGATACCTCACCGGATACCTCAATCTGGGTGTCCAGGGATCCGGCACCGGATACCCCATTCTGAGTTTCCAAAAACATGTCACAATTTGGGGGGTGCATTTTGTTCAATTAAGTGTGAAACACCTAAAAATATATTGGAAACTAACCATGAAAATTGAACATTGCTGAAGGTATCCGGCAGGTATCCGGCAGGTATCCGGATGCAATTTTTCGAGATGTCTTTCTCCTAGTAAATAATGTTAGCCTGGGCATAGCAGATAGCTGTAGTAATATTCTGTGCTATTTTAGTTGTAAATATCCCCTTGAAGTTGAGATCTATGGGCATGTACTTTTGGTGAAAACATTTTTCAAGTTCATATATATTTCAATTTAGATGTTCAGCGTATTAAATGAAAAGCATTCAGTCCTGGTATGATGGTATCCTTACATATCATCTTCATATTCCCAGTTTGTTTTAGCCTAGTGGTTGAAGCATTCGATTCACCACATCGGTACATTGCTTGGTGTCACCCATCATGATATTGTTGGAATTTTGCTCATAAAGTGGCATAACACCATACTCACTCTGACAAAAAAATGAAAGTCATTGGCTATGTGCTCACTTGGGCCTTTGTTCCTGGTGAGATTAAAAGTTTATTTTGGAACTGTATCAATACTTGTTACATCTTGACAGACGAGTTTCATTGAAGTTCGAAACAGAATATCATTAACCCAAATGGGTGCATAAGACTAATGGCATCCACAGAAAACACCTAATAAAGTACTGGTACATAAAAATATCAATGTAACTTTTCTACTGACATGGAACTAAAAACTTCGTTCAGTGAGCTGTATTAATTGTAGGAAAACATTCAGGGCATTAGTATATTTGATATATGTTAGCACCTATGTTATGAATGATCAAAATCATATTTCTTTAAAGAAGCAAAACAAAAAAATTGTTAAGATAAAAAATCATATTTATTGATTTTATGACATTTCATTGGTTCAGTAACCAGAGGTGTTTGCAAGAACATTCAAAAACAGAAACAGATGCTTCAATGCCATTTTCTAAATAAACAAATTAGTCAAATCTCAGAAGAATTTCAAGGTAGAAGAATATCTAAAGTCAATTATGTTTGTGCAGTAAACCACAAAAGTCATTCAGATTTGTATAGTCAGCGTCAGTGTACACCACATAAACAGTCTCACTGCTGTGGTATTGATTCCTTTAGACTTGATTTATGTCGTAATAAAACAACCTACAGAATCACACTGATGTGGCATTATTCATTCAGAATCATCACTTTCTGAGGTGAACCTGTTAGTTGTTCTGGGGAGGATTATTCATCATCCGGAGAGTCCTTTGTATGACTTGTCTGATCTGGTGTCATTGTGAAATCCAGGTGCCTGAAACAATTTATAACATCTTTAAAAGCTTGTTATTAAAAATATAAGAAACACACATATATTGACAAAGGGTAAAAATTTGGTTTCTCAATGAGTAAGGTAATGACAATTTATCAAGCAACTGTTAACCAAACCATGTTAACCAATGTAAAAAAGCCATAGCAAACAGTAAATTGTACAGAAAATACAAAATTGTAATTGATCTTCTGAAAACAATTCCTGTAGTGCCATAAGGCAGGCTCACCTGAATTTTTCTCAAACGTTTGCATTACATCAAAACATAAGGAAAGGTAAACAAGGCAATGCAAATTGCATAAAATAGGTTCTTATACATAAAAACAGAACTAAAGTATTTGACGTAATAAGCGCCTCGCTCTAATAAGCGCCCATGGGAATATTTGCTAATATATTGGCTAGTGAACAATCCCAATTAGGACCCTTTCCAATTAATCAATGTATACAAGACTTATTTATTTGCATATAATAGACACTTGTGGGTGATATGCATTATCATATTTTTATCATGTATCCTATCTTTAATTCAGATTAACAATAACGGCAAAAACTGCCAAATATATTGGTCAAGTGTAATCATAATTTAAGTAGTTCTATTTGGTTTTGGAACTTTTCAAGGGTATTGTAAATCATTTGATTGTTATAAAGTTACACAGTATTGCATCTATCGTCTGTTTCTAAATACAGTGGAACCTATCTTTGACTTGTGTGACATAATGGAATCATACCCCAAGTTCATTATGCATTGTTATGCATCTGCACAGAGTGGTCAAAGTCCTTGTCACACACATAGTTTGCTACAAGGCAGAATCCAATAAGTACAGTTGAGACATCAGGCTGTATCCAGACAAACTGTCTGATAACCTCAAGTATGGTCTTGGTCGCATCAAGGGATGTAGCTAATCCTAAATAAACATTAAACAAGTGGCATAATCTCTTCTACAGAACACTTGATCAAAGCCTGCCCCACCTTTGATGTTTATCATCTCGTTACGCTCACAACAGCTCATTAGCAAGATGAGCTCAATGTCAACTCATGGTGGATTAGGGATTAACAGGGCAATTAGTGTCAGGTGGGTATTATCACTTGCAATTGTCTGTTAATTACTTAATTGAGTAGTGACGGCTTAATTAGTTTCCAACCACACTGACTGTTATGCTACTTATCAAGTCAGTTTACTGGTACATGTGTCTGTGGACCAAGGAAATGTATCATACCAGATACTTAAAAAGTTCTACTCATAAGTAATAAAATAATGACAGTTTTGATATGCAATTCTCCCTACAAAGACATTTAACATTTGATATACATAAACTGTCTGTTGAAACTATGATGATGCTAATATACAAGTCGCACTAAACAACCTATTCATATACTGGTACCTAGCCAAACAAACATTTTTTTTCCATGTGTATGCACATGCTTGTACACATATACCTCTACTGGCATATCACACATACAAACAATCATTAGATGGATGTAATCGTTCAAAAATATTTTACATACAAAAACAAGTGAACAGATTCTGTAATAGCATGGTTCATATTGGGAGATGTTTTAGCATTTCCATTTTCACAGAATCGAAGGCATATCCTTTCATGACTCAGATCAGCTTGTAGTGATTTAAATTCACATAAAACTGATTCATGTCAAATGACCTATCCCGCATGTGCGGGACCTGTTATAAAAATACCATTCATTACTTATTTGTGTGTCCAAATTATGCTATTATTAGAAATAATAGGTATTATTATACAGTATGGATATGATATAAGAAAGCTTTATATGGAATTGTTGAAAATTATGTACAGGAAAACATTGAAATAAATCAATCAATACGTGCATTTATCTCAGAATCTGGTAGATTTAATCAATATGGACTTCTCCTTCATTATCTACTTATAATCAGATGATTACATTATTGCTCAACTGATAGTTTGCAATAGTATAGAATTAGTATTTTATTAATACTTATTTTGTATTTCAGCATCATTTAGATAAGCCATCGGCTTGTTTGCAAATCCAGTTCACTATAAAAAAAATATATGTTTAAAACACATGTAGTAGAACATATTGCAATAGTTAAGACCCGAAAAGAAGTTATGTGTAGGATCTTCAAAATGGTATCCACAAGAGCAGGTTGTAGAATCATGTTGGTGTTTGTTGTTTAACTCTGCACTCAGCCATATTCCAGCAATATGACGGTGGTCTGTAAATAATCAAGTCTGGACCAGTCTATCCAGTGATTGACATCATGAGCATCGATCCACACAATTGGGATACAATGACATGGATCAACCAAGTCAGGGAGCCTGATCACCCGATCCATTAAGTTATCTCTCACAACTAGCATAGGTTGATCATGTTGATGGGGACTAACTTCAACCTGGAATCCCCACGTGAGTAAGTATGCGGCTGTTAGCTTTGTTTGATGTTTAACGCCACACTCAGCAATATCGCAGCTATGTGGCAGGAATCAAACCTGGGTCTTCAGCACGAAGAGTGAACGCTTCAACCGCTAGGCTACCCCACCACCAAAAATTCCCCCATGATAAAGTTGTCATCATGGTTATTGTTCAACTAGTTCAAGTGAAAATGTTCATACCCTTAAAATGTCTTTTCTTCCACTTCACGATGATCTCTGATGCAAAACTTCCCTGTTATTAAAGCTGTTCTTGATTCTTCACATCTGGAAAAATATGTTGAGGCTATTAATCATTCTCACAGAGTACAGGGAGTATATGAAATAAGACAGTGAGTCACATTAGCATACAAATTATCCAGTTAAAGTAAACATATTTCTACATTATATACATAAGCAAATACTAACATATGATAGACAGGCTACTTGTCATATAAAAATATAATTATACATTTACTTACATGTTGGCTATAAAAGTTAATGTGTAACATGTGACAGGCTTACATGTGGTAAATTACTTTAATACGTGATCATTGTAATATTCACATATTCCTTACCTTAATGTGTCACTTCAGCTGCCAGCATGACCTCAGCTGCAATCTCAATATTTGGCCAGTTTTGACGAAATGACCGATCGTGTTTAGTGTATAAGCTGGGCCTCGTCTCTAATATAACTTGGCGCAAGTTGACGACGCGCATAGAGAGCCGGGAACCAGCTTATGTCGTGTTAACCTGGTTCCCGGCTCCCTATGCGCGTCGTAAACTTGCGCCAAACAATAATGTGATATTAGAGACGGGGCCCAGCTTAGTGTTAACCCGGAACAAGCCATTTTACCCATATTCCCCTACGGTCCAGGGCGCCATTTTAGAACATGGATGTAAACAAACCTCGTGTATCGATATACACTGTGATTCTTGATTACGATAAGCTTACCTCGTGTATCGATACATTGTTCTCATTCACCTCCACCACGGAAATGCCGGCCGAAGTTCCTCTCAGCCATCCACAACGCGGAAGTCAACAGTATTTGGAAAGGCGATTGGCATTGCCAGGTACGTAGCAGGGCTTCGAGGCCTTATGATTTCTGTGCAGAGATCTTATGGAACGGATTGATGTAGATATTTTCCTGCTCTACATACTTTACCGTAAACGCCAAGGGTCCTTTTTTTAGTATTATGGTCAACTGTTTGTTAGCATAAGAGGCGTAATGGATTTGTGGTCAAAACAAGATGATCCAAATTAGATCCGCTTTTTTATAGATAATGAAGAAAAGTACCAAGATCTAGGAACGATTATTAACTCTTAACTTTCGTGGGATGCTAATACAGATTATAATTTACAATAATGGCCACCAAAGACTTTATTTTTTTTACGCTTAGGATATTGTTATAATTACACTGTTATGTCCTTGTTTTGTATAAGCTTCATAACTTAATCATTCAATATTTCATGGAATGACTCTGACCTTGGCGAGGATCTTTTTTGCAACAAGTGATTCCTTATGTAAAGTGTATGTTGAATGACCCTGGCTTTGTTGTCAAATAATTGTTTGACAGTTGTTAAATATGGGGTTATGTTTTATCTCTGAATGTTTGGGATGAAATATTTTAATAAGGACAGTTCTAAGTTGGAAACTCAACTGGGGCCTTTTCAATTAAATTTAATGTACAGCATGTACAGTTTGGACATTTCTCTAATGTGAATGCTACTTATGTTTGCAGAATGTCTGGATGAATGAATGAGTCAGTCATCTGCACAGCATCAATGGAAAAAGGGAAGCAATGAGGAACAAGAGAAGAGTAGCAGTGAGTGGTAAATATTTGAAATTATTCTGTTTGGTTCATCATGTTCATGTAGCTATTCTGCAAATATTTCTTCAGTTTGCTTGTTCTTTATCACCTGTTGGCATGGATGGCCTAATTATCAAAGGCACTACAACTTGCTGTGCATAGTTGCATCTCTTGGGCTTGACAGAAACCGATGGTCGTGGGTTTGAATCAAGGGTAGCATCATACACTTGCTTGTGGGTTTCATCAAAGTGGTAAACATGTAAGACCTGCATCACTTCGGGCTTTCTTCCCACATCAAGCTTACATGCCGTGATATAACTGGAATACTGTTCAAAGAGGCGTTAAACCCAATTCACTCATTTAACACCACATCCAGCAATAGTTCGGCTAAATGACAAGGATTATAAATTAATCAAATCTCAAATCTCAACTAGACAAACCAGAGATTAATGTTATGAGCTCGATCCAGACGCACCGATGATGACTGTTATGGACAACATCCCATGTTATTGGGTACGATTACGAGCTTTCAATGAGCCCACTTGCTACCTCATCTATTACTTTGGCTTGTATGGCAAGCATAGGTTGCTAGGAACATTTTTAAGAGATGTCAGTTAATGATTGTTTCAACTCATCAGCATGGAACAATATATATCTCAAATGTTTGGTATATAACAAAACTCAAAGATGATAAATTAAGTGAATTTGCTGCCTTTTATCTGTAAGTACATGTTGCAACAATTCTTTTCTTTTGCTACAATCTTTATACATAATTTTGCAGAAACTGAAGTCCAGCTTGAGATACCCGGATGACAGGTTGACAGTCTGGAAGGACCCTTCCAGATATCCGAAGTGATTGGCAGACAGCGATGAGGAGAGTCCTGTTATTTCAATGGGAGCCTACCGAGAAGTTATATGCCAATTGACACTGGGACACACTCACAAAGGGTGGTCAGGCAAATGTGAGAAGACCAACCAATGCCAAGTCGGAGTGGGATCCTTCAAGGACGTTGAAGAAATTATTGTCTTTGGCCATGTGGTAATCACTTGAAAGGAATGATGTTTGCGACTACTTGTTTATAAATGTGGACCCAAACACCAAATAGAATGTTCACAATTCTACTAACACAATGCAACAGGGATAGAGCCCATCTGGCCTCCCCTCATCCTGGTTCCTGTTTTTCCATGGCAATATAGAAGGAAAAGGATGTTTGAGGGCAAGTAACTCTGAACTGGTGAGCATGGTCTGCTGATGCTTTCAAGCGAACAGTTATCCCGCTCTGTTATGAGTATTGAAGAATAGGAGGAAAGTGCATACTGCATCAGGAACCATTATATGAACACTGTTCAATGTGTGATATATGCATATAAATAAAAGAAATTGATAATTTGTTTGTTTTTTGTTTCTTTAGCCAGCTGTGTAAATGGGGATTTTCCAATATTTTGCCTCAGTTTGATAGCCACAGTTATCGTATAAAACCATGCATTGCTTGGACATCTTTGGAATAACACATTGATCTGCTATGTCAAAGGTCAATGTCACAGCCAGACAAAAAAATTGTTAATGGCCAAACTCTTCCTTAGGGCAGGGATAGAAGTTGGCAACAGGTCATACACTTACTTTTTATCCCCCGGCATATAATACGGGGGATATAGTGATCAGCCTGTCTGTCCGTCTGTCCGTCCGTAATCATTTCCTTTTCCGGGGCAGGATTCCCAAACCATTCAGTGTATTTGATCGAAACTTGGCAACTCTTATCAGGCACATACTGAAGTGGTGCCTTTTGATATTTTGGGATTTTTCTAATTTTTATTTTTTAATTTTTTTTATGGAATGAAGTTGGACATAGACTCAATTGGGGATGGGGTTCGTTTCCGGGGCAGAATTCGAAAACCATTCAGTGTATTTGATCGAAACTTGGCAACTCTTATCAGGCACATACTGAAGTGGTGCCTTTTGATATTTTGGGATTTTTCTAATTTTTATTTTTTAAAATTTTTATGGAATGAAGTTGGACATAGACTCAATTGGGGATGGGGTTCGTTTCCGGGGCAGAATTCGAAAACCATTCAGTGTATTTGATCGAAACTTGGCAAAGCTATCATGCACATACTGAAGTGGTGCCTTTCAAATTTTGGGATTTTTCTAATTTTTTTTTTATATTTTTTTTTAATGGAATCAAGTTGGACATAGACTCAATTGGGGATGAGGTTCATTTCTGGGGCAGAATTAGAAAAACATTCAATGTATTTGATCGAAACTTGGCATTCATATGGATGTGACCATGGTGGATCTTTTGTGGGTAAACAATGTATGCTTCTTAAAGAACATTCAACTGTTGACTCATTACATACAGAAATGCACTAGTGGTTACTTTACAGACAGCTGCCGGGGGGATATGTCATCTTTCTGATGACTCTTGTTCTCTAATGTGCCTTTTCCCGCAGAAGTCTAAATAACTCTTATACACATAGTTGTATATCATTGTCATATGTTTGTCAATATTACACTGAATGAAGCACTTTACAATTGTTTTTGAAATAGTCGCAACTGATATTGAAGGTCAATTTAGCTTTCAATGTCTTTCAGTAAAAATGTTCACAGTAACTGAGGAACAGCTCTCTGTAGTGTGATGAAATCTGGTACATGTCACCCTCAGAGTGAGGCATATTGTGTTTCAAACTTAAATGAAGCTGGTATGCTCATAACAAGTATTTGTACCTTTACAAATATTCATATTATCATCTCACTAGGACCAAAGGCCCAAGTGAGCACACAGTCGAAGAGTTTATACTTTCACTCTGAATAATCTGGAAGTCTGAACATGAAATTTAAGGATATCATCATACATGTATTAGAACTGATGTTTGTTCATTAAACAGCTTAACATCTAAAAAGAATTATAGATGAAATTGGAAAAAATTGTCTTCTCCAAAAGTACATGCCCATAGATCTCAACTTTAAGGGGATATTTACAACTAAAATGACACAGAATATTACTACAGCTATCTGATATGCCCAGGCTAACATTATTTACCAGAAATAAGACATCTCGAAAAATTGCATCCGGATACCTGCCGGATACCTGCCGGATACCTTCAGCAATGTTCAATTTTCATGGTTAGTTTCCAATATATATTTAGGTGTTTCACACTTAATTGAACAAAATGCACCCCCAAATTGTGACATGTTTTTGGAAACTCAGAATGAGGTATCCGGTGCCGGATTCTTGGTATCCGGTGCGGATCCTTGGACACCCAGATTGAGGTATCCGGTGAGGTATCCGGTGCCGGATACCCGGATTCCAGGTGGCATACTTTCAGGTGAGGTGTCCATGCCGGATACCACGGATCTGGTATCCGGCAAGGTATCTGCCACCGGATACCCGGACGCGTTTTGGGTAAGTGTCCGGTGGTATCCGGCAGGTATCCGGATACCGGAAACTGCATTTTTTTTGCTGTGTTGGTACCTGCCCAAGATACAAATATCCTGCCACTGTCCACTGCTCCCGTGAATAACTTCCAGGTTAATTCGTCTGCTAATTCCAATGGTCTCTTTTACATATGTAATTCCACTGTACCAGCAAACAATTTTTTTCCATCCCAAAGCTGCTAAAGCTGCATGTCTAAAATCTCGCACATGTATGACCTCTCTTGTCACCACCTGTTTTAGGCGAGTTGACACTATCTTTTGTAGGGGCCAAACAATATGTATGTCTTTTCTAATTTTGATTATTTGTATTCTATAGATACGCATAACTACAAATTACAAGTAAGATGAGGAACTGTGATACAGTATTGAATTTGTGATATTTCCTGTTGTTTGTTTATTTTCTGAGAAATTGGCTTCAACATGTGACCACCCCTTTCGTAAAATGAACCATCATTATTGGAGTACCTCGAAACCATTGATCGGTTTCGCGGCACCCAACGCCATGCATCTTTTCGAAGGTGAGCACGAGGAGACGTATTGCTAACGACAGTTTTGTTGTGTCACGCGCTCAGTAAATTAGTACCTCCTAAATATCGTGTTCAAATGAAATTGCCGTACATCCAATCAGCATAACATCACGCAAATCTTACAAAACGAAATATTTATCTCCTAAATCGACTCTGCTCTATGCAGATATTTCTAATGATTATGGAAAGGGTTTTCTCGCTTCTTTTACGCATTCCGACATGATATTGCTAAAACAACCGTAAGGCACTACTGGCTCACTCTTACACGTTTGACTTTGATCAACAAAAGTGTGTGTTTAATGTTTATGCATTGAAACGTAGCTGCACTATCATTGTTTACCTTTACTCATATTCTTTTATTCGCTTTATTCAGAGTAAATATTTCTGAAAATGTTCTTGATTGAAAACGATTTCATTTTAGAGAATTAAAAATATCTGTTTGAAGGGTGACACAAACCACATGTCTGATGTCATTGTATTAGTTGACGGCATGAGTGGCTACAAACTTCCTATAAGTTTAAGAAATCGGAAGGGGATGATCATATGTCATATGGTCATTGGAAACACTATCCGTTTTTTCCAATGACATGTATCACACTAAAGATGAAATGTAAGCATGCAAAATAATATGAAGAACTTGTGTCATATATAGTTAGAGGTAATGTCTAAGAGGTTATGCAATTTCATCACTTTTGACATTGGTGTAAACATTGTTGCAGTCTAAAACAACGTGCAGTAGGCACAATGGATTGTCGCGGTACCAGTCATCATTAGCCAATTTAATTGCTTTGTTTACAGTCCTTGATAGGCATTTAGAAAATTAATAATAATGTAAGTAAGTAAGATAGATACCGCTTTGACTTTGAGCATGGCGTCTCGGGAAATGAAACAGGAATTTCCCAAATCATTCTTATTGTTCCTGCTTCGTTTTACCGTGGTTATCTCACATGCGCATGGCCTGTTCTCAATACATGTATGGTGGAGGGGACCTTTTGTCCTACCGACACACAAAGGCTTTTATACTACATGTCAGTTGTGGGGGCGGTAGGGTAGCCTAGTGGTTAAAGCGTTAGCTCGTCACGCAGAAGACCCTGGTTCGATTCCCGACATGGGTACAATGTGTGAAGCCCATTTCTGGTGTTCCCTGCCATGATATTGCTGGAATATTGCTAAAAGCGGCGTAAAACCATACTCACTCACTCACTCACATGTCAGTTGTGACGCAGGCCGTAAGCGTATCCACGATGTTTTAACAATAATCAATGCAGAGAAAAATACATTATTTATTTGACCCCAAAGTAACGACAACTGACGAACGACAACAACGTGTCGTTTACCTAACCGAGGTAGCGCGGTTCGTGAAATGTGATATGTGAGGTGACGAACTGTATGAGTGCAAAAGTATTTTCCTTTCATAGACAAAACATCGACGCCAGAGCATAAACAATGACGAATATCTGCTGAAACAGGTTCCCATAGGGTGGAGAAGGAAAAGTAGCAATAAAATATATACTAAACAACAAAAGTTCCTGTGACATGGAATAAGATTTAATGCAAAGTTATGTTTTTACCAACTCTGAAACAATTTCGGTTTGCAACAGATAAAAGACTCCTGTAAGTGTTCAAATGGTTTAGTTTGCTAAACTGACTTAAGAAAATGCGTGATTTCATTAAAAAAAAACCATGAACATGCCAAAATGTCAATTTACAAATCAATAGCGTGTGTGTCCACCTCTGGTTGCGATGCAAGCAACACCTCTTCGTCTCATGGAATGGACCAGGCGTCGCACAAAGTCCTGTCTGTCCATATCTGATGGAGCATGTTTCGAAGTTCCTGGAGTGTCTGTGGAACACGTGGTTGACGTCGAAGGCGCCGATCCATCTCATCCCACATGTGCTTAATTGGTGAGAGATCAGGGGAGCGAGCCGGCCAGGGGATGACATTCACGTTGTTTTGTTGAAGAGAATCCTGAACAAGTCGAGCAATAGAGGCCGGGCGTTGTCATGTTGAAAGATAATGCCTGGGCCATGACGGCTCAAAACGGTAGAACAACAGGACCGATGATCTCCCGGTAGCGCTGTCCATTGAGATTTCCCTCTACCACTATCAAACGGTTCCTGTCTTGCTGTAATCTTGGCGGTGGTTTCCTGTCAAAATAGGACGTCTGGCGGGTCTTCTGGCGAAAATCCCTGCACATCTGAGGCGGCGACGTACGGTTTGTGAAGTTATTCGTCGAAGGCCAGGGATGCTTCTTGCAGTCACTGTTGCTGGCTGGAATCGATTTCGTAGGTGTGATGTTCGAACCCAGTTGTCTTGTCGATTATTGGTTTCGCGTGGCCTTCCACTCCGAGGAAGGTCTCTGACTGCATTCGTCTGTTGCCAACGTTGCCATAAACACCAAATGGTGTTTCTGAGGACGTTAAATTGTCTTGCAACATCACGTTGACTCAATCTTGCTTCAAGCATTCCAATGGCTCGCAGATGCTCATTTTCGGACAGACGTGGCATTCCGAAATGTTGAATAATTGCTTTTCTGAGTGGTTGTTGTCAGCACGATGCTAAACAATGCATTTGGAATCCCGTTAAGGCACATGTTTTATACCCATTCTTGGCTAGAGAAATGCATGGAGCTTGCATAAAAGTCACACCCCACACTCAGAAATGACCCGTAGAACACCATTGACGCCAACGTTCTACTCAGACAATGCGTAGTCGTCTCCGCGTGAGAGCCTGGCGCCGAAACAGACCAGCATGACATGCATGTGCAACATCAATTATTTGGCTATCAAAACGTTGGGTTTTCATTAGCATGCCATCACAATCTTTCAGCAAGTGAGCAAGAAAACATGCTTCGACTAACGGAAGCCGACTGCAGCGCCGTCGGCCGACTGCATACAGGTGAATCATCTTCGGCCGAAGCGAGGCTTTTCCACGTAGCACCAAGCACCATTACGACACAGTGGAACCGTTATCGGATACACGGGACAACACGTGACCTTCCCAGATCCGGTCGACCACGTATCACTACTAGAGCACAAAACAAATGTATACGGCTACGTCACTTACGTTAAAGAACCACCACAGCCACCCCTACAACTACGTCGATACCTGGATTGCGTTCGATATCAGCCCAGACTGCGAGGAACCGTTTTCACGCTGAAGGTATTCACTCTAGACGAATAGTTCGAGGGGTCATTTTGACGGACTTGAATCGTCGGTTGTGATGTCAATGATGTCACAAAGTATGACCACAACTGCGATGGAGTCACGTTTGGTTTGGTTTTATGCTTCGCCGCGCGGTTGGCAGACGTCATGATTTTTGGCATTGCGGGGAACGTTATGCCCGAAACTGCATACAGGAAGTTGACAGATTTGGTGGTAGTAGTGTGATGATGCGAGCAGGCATCTCCTACACTGGTAGAACAGACTAAGTGCAAGCTCAAGGGATGAGATTCTTCGGCTACACGTTCCGTCCATTATGCAACAAGCGAACGTCATTTTCAAACAAGAAGACGCCCGACCTCACACGGCAAGACTGACAACAGCCTTTTGAAGATTCACAACATCCAGGTCCTGCCATGGCCTTCCAGCTGCAGGTCACCAGATCGAAGAGCCAATCGAACATTTATTCGATGCACTGTGTAAACGAATGCGAGCACGTCAGCAACATCCACAGAACCTCCGACAGTTGGCACAAGCACTGCAGGAAGAGCACTGCAATCCCCAGGCCACAACTCGGGATCTGATTGCTTCCATGGGGCCTGTCAGTTTGGGACCCTAATGGTGGTCATACAGGATATTGAGCTGAGATGACCTTCACCTTGAAATCTACTGTTCCATGTGTGCCATTTGGAACATGTGTCAATGACAATGATGTGTGCCAATTAAGAACAATCGATTACCATATATTGATTACTAATATGATATATAAAAAATATATCTATACCTCTAAAATCACTTTTACGTTTTTTTCAGAGTATATATTGATTATACTCTCCATAAAGATTTCAGATGTGTTTTTCTTATTAATTGATACAATACATTATAGTTTGCATACCAATATGGATGGGATTTAGAAGAACGTCAGATTTGTACTCAAGTAAAACAGAATATTTTATTCTACTGCCCAAAACTCTTTAACATGCTTGCAATCCCAATGTGCTTGAAGTTAGGATTCAGGAACATCATCATGCAGATAAGCAGATGGAATTCGTATCGGGTACTAACTTAATCTGGATATTTGATTATTTGAGAGTCTGATTAAAAGTGGTCAATGGTACACGTGTTTTTCTTTTCTCCCGGTATGGTATTTAAACAATACAAATCCTTTTTATGACATTATGTTAGTACTTTAGTGCTGGAGAGTGATTCAATTCAAGGTAGACATGTGAAGGATATTTCCAAGTATGACAATCAACATAATAATATCTCCAATGGAATTCCCTTTTTATCCCCCGCCGGGCCAGAAATGGCCGAAGGGGATTATGTCGTGGCGCAGTCCGTCCGTCCGTCCGTCTGTCCGTCCCACAGAGGGTTCTAAGGTTGTGAAATCAACACCTCCTACAGTTTGCAGAGATATCCCTGACACTCTACACACAAGATGTCGACATGTTGATGATACGCATATCGCAGTCCCGTTTCGTTTCGACTAATTTTGACAGAGTTACTGCCCCTGTTTTACGGAGCTTCATTTGCCTTATTATGAGAGAGGGTACTAAGCTTGTGAAATCAACTCCTCCTACAGTTTTCAGAGAGTATCCCTGACACTCTACACACACAATGTCGACATGTTGATGATACGCATATCGCAGTCCCGTTTCGTTTTGACTAATTTTGACAGAGTTACTGCCCCTGTTTTACGGAGCTTCATTTGCCTTATTGTGAGCCTGTTTTACGGAGCTTCATTTGACTCGTTAAAAAAATTCACGCGGGGGATTTTGTGCTCTCAGAGCACTCTTGTTTAACTCATACCAATATGTTCCCATGTTTTTCAGGTGAACAGTTGACTTGCACTTGCATGTATTTGTGACGGGTGCCATCGGTGTTGCGGGATACGCTCATCCGTTCGTGAACACCTGGTATAATCACAACATTTGAACCCCATTGTCTCGAACCCTTACTGACCAGAGAAATAGTTCGACCTATCCAGTGTTCGACACATCAACACATGCAAATATGCTGTGCTGTATTGTGCAATATTTGGAAAGACATAACCAATAGCATCAGAAGCATGTGTCATAGATAGAGGATAGTATATGAGTTCATGTCATACCATGTCCACATACAGAGACGGGACTACATCGCAGGATGTCGCAACAGCAGCAGAACCACAACTTGTCGACTGATGTCAACAATCTTCAGCGATAACGTCGTCGAAGGCGCCGAGTGTCGTAAACGTAGTATGACCTGAACATTAATGAAATGTTCTATTTATTACCGAAGAGGATGTCCACATACAGAGACGGGACTACATCGCAGGATGTCGCAACAGCAGCAGAACCACAACTTGTCGACTGATGTCAACAATCTTCAGCTATAACGTCGTCGAAGGCGCCGCGATTCGTTGTGCAGAGTAGCATCCCTTGGTCACGCCAGAAACCGATGATTGTGGGTTCGAATCCCGGTTCGCTCCGATTATGTTGATAGGTTTGTCAGCACCATACCCGTGTTCGTGGGTTTCACCGAAGTGGTAAACGTCTGAGACCTGCATCACTTCGGGCTTTCCTCCCATTTTAAGCTGACACGCGGCGATATAACTGGAATACTGTTAAAAGCGGCGTTAAACCCATCTCACTCACTCACGTCACAATAAGATTTGAATGACGTCAAAAATGCCGCCCGAATGACGTCAACAATGCCGTCCGAATGACGAAAACAATACACTCTTGTCTCGTTACGTGATAAAACCCTAGGGCACATTTGAACCTCGATATGTTTGCCCTCGTAGGTAATAAATACATTTACGCATCTATATACATTTTATTTACATCACTGGAATATCATGACATGATGAAATAATAACGGTAAATAAATACGTACATTTATCAACATACAGAACACTCTACCAGTCGACTTGAGGGATGGTGGCATTGTCGACATAGTTTATCCGCCTCGTTAAACCTGGTCAATTACTAGAGGATCGCCACATTTAAGTTCGTGACAACAGGTTTAGAATGTAGTTACTGCATATCAAATTATTTCATAGCGATACAGGATGAAATGGCAGAGACAGGGTCAAGTAAGATTAAAATGGCGCTGTATTCTAAGAGTGACATTTTGTATTGTGCATTTCTGCAAACCTCATTGTTGGATGTAGACCAAGTGCTGCACTTGGGCAATTCTTAGAAACCCTACATTTTTAAGAACTCATATCAATGTGTATCGAGAGCCAAGTTGTTAAAACCAATTCTGTTACCGCGGTGGAAATAGTTTTCTGTATTTTCATTTTCGTTTTTGTTTTTGACATTTTTATTTTAGTTTTTGACCTTTTCGGTTTTGTTCTTGACTTTTCCATTTTAGTTTTTGACATTTTCGCTTCACATTTCAGCAATTCTATAGCTACTTGAAAGTACATTTTCCATGTTTTCTGTTGTTTTTATACATAATTTATCATATTTGTATGACAAATTGTGTTAATTTGCAAATGGTTACCATAAAAGTAAGTGAAATATGAAAATATTGAAAAACAGACTCTTTGAAAAACAGCCCTTATGGGCCACCGTACAGATCAAATGAACATACTATAAAACACTTCTATGGGGATACTCACAGCAGGACACATTGTCAAAAAGAAACAGACAATTCAGTGAACTTAGCTACCCAAGAACGCCATGTAAGCTGACATATTGTATGTCCGCTTCAATCATTTTCATCACTTACATCAAAAGTGGAATATATTTAGATCTGTCAATTTCAAATCAACACTATTCATGTGGGTATTTTAAATTGTTATTTTACAGAATGGAAGCGAAATATGACCACATATTCATGATTGAAAATCGCTTTACTCAGTTGCTTGTTGTGACATTTCCTAGAAATGTGTGAAATGTTCATAAACTGATCAGGTATTATATATTAATAATCATAACAATACTCATGTGTGGATGTAAAATGTTTCTAATACAAAACAGAAACCAGTCATGTAGGAAAACAACACACTTAGCTAACCTTGTTACATGGTTGTACACAACAAACAACACATGAACAGGCTACTTCTACGTCCTCCTCTTCACTAGTGTTGTGTTGTATTTGACAGTTTGAGTAGATATGTCACATTTACAAGTTTACACAGTGCCATGTTCAGTTCATGCCTAAGGCCAGGGCTTCATTAATGAGTGATCTTTTTGTGTCAGTCATGACGATCTGCTCCCCGCAGATCAACTTCATGTTTACTGTGAAGGCAAATGGCAAACCAACACCAAACACAGGGAGAAGAGCCTCACGAAACTCTACATTAGCCTTTGCTAAAACAACCTGCCTGACCAGGTCGATAAAGGCGAGTCTACCCCTCCCAACATCCAGCACAACTCCATAGTGGAGGGTGGCCTGTGTGCCGGGTGTGGCAGACATTGTGTTTCTGTAACACTTCCCCTCCTCCCCTTCCTGCCACACCCCGGTACAGATACTCCCCGAGTGTCTGGTGCAGTTCCTTACACTGACACACCAGGAGCGGCGCTGTGGATAAACATACATATCACTGTCCACCTGGCTCTCCTCCACTACACCCATCTCCAGGACAGGCATCCCACGCAACCCATACATTGCACTCATCACACCCACCCTGGAGCGGGTTTCCCAGTATGGTGGTGTGATGGAGGCAGGGGTGACACTAGAGGGGGGTGGATCAAGTAGGATGGGGGTGGAGGTACACGTGCCCCTATATTCCTGTAGCCTGCCACTGTCCTTGTGTCGTATGGCGGGTCGCGAGTTGACCAGCTCACCGTCTGTAGTTACATGGCAGCAGTCTGTGTTGGCTCGAGCAGCGTCCAGTTGGAGTTTAGGACCTGGAAATATATTTTTTTATTTGTAGTTTAGCAATTGCACTTACTACAATGAATCATTTTGTTGATGAGTTTTGTTTCAATGTTCCAAAAGCAGTGCTATAATTGATCGGTTGCCATTTTCATCTGCCTACGAATTTAATGATAACTGTACTCTTAATTTAAATAATAATGCTGTGATATAATTTGGATGGGTGCTCAAATTGTTTGTTGTACAATTTTTCACGCATTGATAAACAAATACATGTTATTTTAGATACTTAGATACTCCCACTGCCTCATTAAGTAAATGTTTCAAGGTTATTTCACGATTAGATTAAACTATCATTGTAGGGATTCTAGACTCTCATTTTACATAATAGTAAAGACTGAGACAGACAAAAGTGTTGTTTCGTGATATCTTTATAGTTGAGTGTTCAACAGACACAATGGTAACTTCTACGTCCGCTTCAGTCACTGAACACAGTGATAAGCGCACTCGCTGTGCTGGGAGGTTTTTTACGTCAAGTGTATTGACTGGAATAAGTATTTGTGAATAATTTGTATAAACAGTTATATTATTATTATTATGACATTGCATAACGTATCCATTGTTGATGGACAATCCCGGACTAATTCACACTACTTCCATCTGGTATGTGATAATGGTGACTTACATTCATCTGAAACCTACCTCATCCTGCTGATGATGGAAAAGTCATCAAACCCGGCCCAGAGATTCACAAATATGGAACAGCTTAAAATTTAAATACGGGCTACTCCCTATTCCCTATCCACTGGCTTCCAATTATCTTAATCAACTCTCTGTGTCCATCAATTATATACTGTATTAACTTTGATGTTAATAAGTATATATACCTATGTTGTTTAGCACTCTTCATTCACCTTGATAAAGGTGTTAGGATCTACACCCAAACGTCGCACTAATTGCAATAAAGAAGTTGTTCATCAATAGAACTCGTCTTACTTCAAAATGACAATTCTTGTCAAAATTCCTCAGTAAACATGGACATTATTCTGTACCTTTATTTAATGAAATGTCATTCTCATTTCCGCCAAAAAACACAGGTGTTATTAAGAAATAGATGATTACTATGTTATTAGAGAAAAAGGCACTTACACATGTTTCACATTAACAACCACCAAAGAAATCAACATCAAAACTACATGTATATTTATTTTTGTACATTGAGTGAGTGAGTGAGTTAGTAAGTATGGTTTTACACTGCTTTTAGCAATATTCCAACAACATCACGACGGGGGACACCAGACACGGGTTTCACACATTGTACCCATGTCGGGAATCGAACCCGGGTCTTCGGCGTGACGAGCGAATTTATATACATAGTTAGTGTGATTCACATGAGTGAATATTGTAAATACGCCACTTCTAGCAATATTCCAGCAATATCACGGCGAAGGACTCCATAAATGGAATTCACATGCTCATTGTACACATGTGGGGAATCGAACCCTCATCTTTGACGTGACGATCAAACTGGCCTACCTCACCGCTATATGAGGTGCTTCTATAAAAAAGCTGAACTTTTACAAGTGTTACATATGTAGTGGTAGACTAAAAACTAATAAACAAAATTAAAACAAACACCCACAAGGAGTAAACGCAAATTGGCTAGGACACTGCTTATTGTGTTGTCACACATATGTGATAGCACCTCAAAACAATAAAAATCAATAAAAAAATCAAAGAAGTGCAAAGTTCAAGTTGGCTGGTTGGCTAACTTCGTCATTACTCGAAATTGCTGCACAAATGGGAAGTAATGCCTTGTCAATAATATGATTTTTTTAGCCTTTGTTTTGACATCCTTAATTTCCACGATGATGTCGAGGTCATGATAGATCAGCCCAGCTTATGACGTCTACATATCCCGGTTGTTTGGGGACTGAAGTGAGGATGTCAGATTATTCACATTTTGTGCGTTTACATCTTATCTTTTTAATCAAGGAGTAACCCTCACAGGCCTGGTCAAGACAATTACATCTAATCTAATCCAGATATCCTATGACAGACGTTCAGAGGAATTTACCAAATATGACACGCTAATTGTCAAAGGATGCGCGATGCTGTTTCCTACTATGACCTCTATAGGGAGTGTTCACACATCCCCACACATGCTTGGTGACTTGGTTGACGGCGTAGCGTCGTACCCCGCCAGCGTGGGTCATTGTTCATGATACTGATCACTGGATTGTCAAGTCAGGACTCGATTGTTTACAGGCCGCATTCGTATGGGAGTAGTATTGTTAGTTTTCGGCGTTAGGACAAACACAAAAACATGTAATTCTTGTAAAAATTGCCGGGTGTCACTGGTAGAGAAGGACGTCCATTTTCGCGGAAACCTGGTGTTATCAACTAATTTTCAGTGATTCGGTCACATACTTTTTAATCACTATCTTGCCTTTACTGCCGTATATGATATGTTTCTGTAGATAATCGAGACTGAATATTCTCATAACGATTTGAATTGTATGCTTGGAGCCTATTTCTTTAAGTGAGTAAGTGAATATGGTTTTACACCGCTTAGAAGTATTCCAGCAATAACACAGCTGGGAACACCAGCCATGGCCACACACATGGAACCTGCATGGACACTAGACACAAAATGTGGGTGAACCTGATTGCAGTTTTCGCTCAGCTGATATAAACAATATTTGTGAGTTTCGAGCACATTGTCTTTTCATCATACACCATTGATTTGTGCTACCTATCAATGTTTTCTTGTGTTTCACACAGCTCACCTCCTGCCGTACTACACTACAGCTTTCTACCGTTCTGGAAGATGCTCCCACAGAAAACATACATGTATGAGAACACCCATACGATTGCAAAACTGGAAAGTACAACTGCTGGAGTGGTAGTGGAGTAGCCTTGGGTTTAAATGGCTACCATGTTCACGTCGGGTTTGACTCCCAACAAGGGTCGAATGTGTGAAGCCCATTCCATGTGTTCTCAGTCATGATTAATCCCTTATCCCTCACTACAACTGCTGGATGTACAAGCTTCCAACACGTGACTTGTTTTGATCCCTTTAGTATTAATCTTTTCATTTACATTTCCATGTTCCATTTACGTCATGGACGTTTGGTCATTATAAAGTCGCATCCAGCACACCGGTGATTGATAACACGTACTACGATCAACGCCGGTGACACACGATGGTAATACAGGTAATACATTGTAAGCAACTGACTTTTTAAGTGGTTTTGTATGCTAGAAACTATTGCTTAACCCAATTGCCTAATAAACATTAACTACGATAAACAAACACTTACATGTTATGAATATGACACTTCTGTTCTTGTTGATGATGTGAATTGGACTTGAGTACCCTGCAAAATATAGTTTTCATTGTAATACATGATTTTGGCACATTTGTTTCTGAATACTATTCTCACATGAAAGCATAGTAAAGTGCGAGTGAGTCTTTCACTGTTGTTGAAAAGAGTAAACACGCATAAGGTTCTTTGAAGCTAAAACCATGATCTGGTCGAATCTAGGATTTGAATCCATGAATCCATGATACTAAGTTCAGAGGATCATGGCACGATTAAGGGGTACAAATGTACACAAACAAATGTCGACATGGGCAGCACATGCCTAAACATCAGATGGGAAGCACACAAGTGAAGCTAGTTACCTCATTTTGCCTTTTATTGTGCAGTGAACTACATTAACTGATCTAGATAAAACTTCCTAATAACTATGTATTTTCTGACATGAAGCAACGATTTTAAAGTGTAACATGTATAATGAATATTATCCAAACGAAAGAGGTCATGCATTTCCGAGGCCTCGCCTATCATTACATGTTATCTTTTAAAGTAGCAAGGACGTTTGATGATGTGGTATGTGGCGTACAGTATCGCTCACTAAACAGGTGGAACTGTTTGCTATACATAACTGCTATGGGTCATGTATCCTTTACCTGGAAATCTATTGAACATCTTACAACTCAAGTGACAGTAACTCTGACATTCGAGATATATTTTTTTACTAAATAACTAAATCCCATATCGTGTTGTACATACCTCTCAAGTATAAACCATGTGTAGGCGACTCAGAAAGGATGGATGCTCCGAGTATAAACTGAAAACATATTATTAATAAGCTTGACACATTATGTAAATTCTATGTATAAATGGCTAGACAATTTAGAATGATTTCCTTTTCTTCTATACTTCGCAGTTTACATTTTGAGGGGGTGGGGGTTGTTTGTCATTTAACGTACACGTGTGACAACTTCATAAGCTTCCTGTGGTGTCAGCTGTTCAGGTCGGAGATCCTGTGGTGTCAGCTGTTCATGTTGAAGTCCCTGTGATCCATCTCCACCTGTAGCAGAGCCTGTTGGTAGATAAATGTATTGGATTTCAATAATAAATCTAACTACAGTCTTATCATTTACTCTTTTATATAAACAGACAGTGAGTCTTAAACTGATACACTGAATACATTGATATTCTATTTTAAAGTTTGAAGGTTAGTGTAGTTCATTTGGTATTAAATCTGCTTTTCCTGACCTACATCCAGGTGTTCCATTGTACCTGTGATGCGACGGATCATCTCCCCAAGCCGATGCCACCGCCCTTCATGTACCTGAAACAACATCGCTGACACCATAGAGATCAGAACATAACCTTTGGCTCACAGAACAGCTATGTATCATATCATACCACATACATTATTTATTTATCGACTGAATGTAACATTTTGCTATGTGGGTGTTAGGAACGATGTGCAACTTGATTCCAACTGTGTTGATTAACATATGTTTTACTCACAATTTGAGCCAAGTATGTACTCAATGTAAAGAGCCATTGAAACCCTTTCTTAGAAAACATGTTTATAAAAACAACATTCTGTTGCGAAAGCAATACATTACCGCGCTGGTTTCTTCTTTTAATGCCAGCTGTATATTCAGTTTATGGAGATCTGAAGAGACAATTACAAACAAAGATTGAATACCTTGTTATTAGTAACAGTTTTCCTCTTACCCATCGTACATACGGACGGGCAAACAGACAGACAGAGAGGCAGACAACTAAGATTTTCTCGTCTCACCTCAGATATAATACAAGTCAAATATAAAACTGGGCCACTGTACATGGAAAAGCAAGATACTTTTAAATCAATTAATAATCGTATTAAGGCATGCGAGGTAAGATAACTTAAAATATACACAAAACACTTAGCTATGATATAGGATATTGTTCCTAAAGTCCACTATCAGTGTTCCGGTTTTGGCACTAAGTTAATACAATGTAGGGCATGACAAAATAAAACACAACATCTCTGCTCTGTAATGAAAACAATTCCATGGTTTGAAATTTTTGTAAACAGATACAGTAAACTACGGTTATAACGAAATCGAGGGGACCACTAATTTTAGTGTAATAAGCGTGCTTGTTATAAACGTAGTATACTGTCATCCCTAAAGTCGTTATATAAAGGACAGCTTATTAACATGTGTAACTCATTTCCTACTACATTTCAACAGTGAAAACATGTTCCCTTTGCTGGTGGGTTACAATATCGACCAGTTGCAACACGGATAGGGGCGACTCCATATCGGAACAAAGAAAATGCTCTTCTACAGGATCGAGGAATGTCGTTCATGATACAGGATTCTGTTTGCAACTCACTTTTCAGTGTGTTGAAACACAGCTTGTGTCAGAGACTACAAGATACCAAGAACAGGATACGTATAAGAAAAATCATTTCTTTGAAACCTCTTAGAATTGTAGAGTACATCGTGATAAAAGGATATTGTAAGCACAAAGCAAAGCATTCATATAAGGAATCTGGTAAATATTTTCAGTATTTTTGACATGTACAGTGAAATCTGCTTTTAACAGCTAAATCACTTTAATTTTGAAGAAGCATTCTTACCCTGTAAAGTAGGCTGTTTATCTGGAATATGATCCAAGTCGAGACTGGAGGCAAGACCACCAAATGTGTCGATTAGTTCAACAAGGGCTTTCTGTCCTTGAAAGGAAAGAAGGACTCTCGTGTCTTGTGTGTTATCTTCTGGAAGCTTCCTCTTCAGATTTTCATCAGATTTCTTCTGCAGTACACCGGTGAGGGTAATGAGCTCCTCCTGTCTTGTGGATTCAAGTGTTCTCTGGGTGTAGTCTATCGTTGATACTATTGCAGTATGGACGTCATGTAAAGTGTCCAGCTTCTCTTTAACCATTTCATTTGGGGCCTGAAGACTCGCATGTATGTCCTTCATGAGTTGTCTCTGCCGTTGAAGGAACCGTACAGCAACACTTTTGAAGACTGTAGTGGCATCTTGTACCAGCTTTCTTTGTTTATTTCCTAGTTCGTTTTGGTGACTGTTGACAGTTTTCATTCTGACTGTGACATCTTTCAGTTTAAGTCGTTGCTTCTGCACCTGCTCCTCTAGCTGACCCTTTGCTTCCACATAGGCATGATTCATGTCTTCATTCTTGTGATCCTTGTGGGCCCCTCGATCACACACAAGGCAGATTGCCTGCTTACATGTGTGGTCATAGAGCTGCAGCTTATTGTCAGGGTGGTCTCTGCAGTTAGGTTCTTTCAGCCACTGCTTCATAGGGATATTCTCCGCCTGGTTGATCTCACTCACTCTGTGGGTTCGATTGCGTTTTAGTGTTTTATGCAGTTTATGACAGTCGGAACAGAGCAGGTCATCACATTCGTGACAGTACATCACAGCTTTTGCATCATGATCTCCTTCGATGTAGTTACATTTCTTCTCTCCATCAACGTAAGCATTATAGGCAGCTTCATTGCGTCCGACATGATCCACTGCTGTCTGTTCCATGTTGAACTCACGGCCACAGGAGGGACACTGTATGCAATTCTGCTTGGCTTGGGTGACTTGGTGGTCAATGGATGGCTTGCAGGCAGAATGAAGGCATGGAAGAAGGCAAAGCTGACTCCCATCACAACAGCACTTAGTTGAAAACTGACACATCCGCTCAGTCGAATCTGAGGAAAAACAAGTGACACGATCAGTTTAAAGCTTAAAGGAACTGATTCATCAGACATACATAATCAGGCTCTTACTTACCGTGTTATTGTATTTTTGTTCATTAGTTACATATATAAGATGGAGTGTCACTTTGTTTAATGCACCTGCTTGATGGACTTCCTCTCTTACATGTACCCCGTCTGGGGACTGTGACCTGGGAACCCCCAATACAGCATCATATGCCTCCTCTTCCTCTTGTAGTCTCTGAAACGACAGTTATCACTGCATCACAGACATGTATCTTGTTATGAAGATATTACGTGTTAATTTATTTCCATTTATTTTAGAAGCTGTGCAAAATAACACCTTCAACATTTAAGTTGAACCAATCTCACCTTCTCGACTGTTTCATATTTTGCTCGAATCTGCAACAACTCATCATTTGCCTTTGACAATTTTGTTTTCACTGAAACGAGAAAAATACATGGATAGCCTTAGATAACAGTTTTATGCGTCAACATTCCGGACATAGCATAGCACGGTCCATTGAAAATAGGGAATAAGTATATTTCCAGAAATGATACAATGTAGTTGTTTATCACAGACAGGCCATTGGAAACCAGGATGTTCAATTACCACCGTGAACACTTGCAAAATATGAACACACGATGCCATTTAGCAAGTGATCAAATGTTTTATTTGGGATAACTCTTTCTTAGTTAAGTACCGATTCTCGTACTTTTTTAAGTTGAGTCCTATCCGGCAGTGGCAGTGTGGGTTCGAATCCCGGATGGGACTCAACCTAAAAAAGTACGGGAATCTGTACTTTTCTAAGAATGTGTTATCCCAAATATAACATTTGTTACATATGACAACTTTCTAAATGACATTGTGTGTTCATAGCTTTCGGGACCCGTGAAGATTCTGGTGTAGAATAGGTCTTCAGCAACCCATGCTTGCCATAAAAGGTGACTATGGTTGTCGTAAAAGGTGACTAACGGGATCGGGTGGTCAGGCTCGCTGACTTGGTTGATGCATGTCATCGATCCCAATTGTGCGGATCGATGCTCATGATATCAATCACTGGATTGTCTGGTCCAGACTCGATTATTTACAGACCGCTGTCATATAGCTGGAATATTACTGAGTGCGGCGTTAGCCAACAAACCAAACGAAAAAATCATAGCTTGAACAAGTGCGAGAATCTGTACTTCACTAAGAAAGTGTTATACCAAATATAACATTTGTTACTGGCAACATAAGCAAAATCAAAATTGTGGATAGAAGCGATATTGAACTATATATTATTAATGTCAGATTACCAGCTTCAACTTCCTCATTCTTCTTTTCTATCTGTGTTGTGAGATCCCCTCTTTCTTTTACAAGTTGTTCTTCCAGTTCAGCATAGTCTGTGTCTTTTTGTTTAACTTGATCCTCAAGTCTTTCCATTGCCTTAAAACAAACGCGAACGACCGTTTAAGAAGTAAATATCGACTGCATATACATGTAGCAGTTTATGTCATTTTTTACATGTTACACTCCTTTTTGATCTAAACTTCAACGTTGGTGTAAATGTACTTTTAATAATCACTACCATTGTTAAAAGCATATGCATCTAAATATGTGTCTCTTCTCAAAACAAGGGAGCTCTTAACATAATAAATAGACGAGCTTGTGCTGTCTCTCCACAACGTACAGAGTGCATGTCAGCTATTTTCCCATCTTTTTCAGCAAGTTGTTTTTTGTGGTGAGCTTCCACCTTTTTCTTGTTGACATAGACGAGATCTGAACTACCTGAAAATATAATATTGCGCCAGTAGACAGGGTGTGGCAAGATTTATAAGACTGTTGTCATATATCTTTGAAAAGGAATAAAATTTAAAGTTGATATTGTTTGGAATAATTCCTTGCTTGTCGACGTTTGCTATTCATGTTATAAGAATACTTATCCTGGCACAATGTATTTCCATTTGATCATATAAAATAGAAGCCCAAGCAGGCCACTTCTACATGGGAACTGAGTGGGGTATTCATGTTAAACTGCGGCATAGTATCTCAGTGAGCTAGCACTATAAATCGGCATCAGTCCGGACTAGTACAAGCATACACATGCATGCACGTCGCTGTATAAGTGCAATAATCTTGGACGCGACGTTAAACCCAATTTCACCTCACTTCACCTCTATATGGGAACACACGTTGCCGTTGGTTACCAAGCAGAGTTACCCGTCCTTGATACTCAACTGCCTTCTCGTCAGCATGTGTCGTGGTATTTAGGCCTGGGACAGAGACGTTTTGTGACAATGTAAGGATTCTAATAGCATGAATAACCAAATTCATGTAGCATATGTTCTATCCCTTCACAACATATTGCAACACTTGGGATCCGCTACAGCAGCTTGCCTTATTGCTGACCAGCTCTGGAATATGTATGTATAAGAATATGCTCAGCAAGAGTAATCCTCACTAATCCATATTCCCTGCCACATCCTTAACTCGAACATGTAAATTGATGCTTCAGTGTCTCGCAGCGCGGCTTATAATACGTGAGTCCCGTAGCATCAGAGACCAACAATCCCTCTGAATAGTTATTGTGACACTATGTGACACAAAGAATATCTGGAAAACAATGTTGTTTGACCACAAAATCCCACATTAGGTCCATATGAGGCATCTGGTCATTGTCAAATTTAAGTTAAGTTACATTCAAGGCATTGACTTCCCAAATACAAGCATGACTCTTCTGGACCTAGAAAACGGCAAGGAATGGGTTGATGGTTGTGGATGTTCAACGGTATGGGGATCAATGAGTCTGCTACATGCATGCATTGCGGAGTTGCCTTCCCAGGGTGGTTCCCGGGATTCCTGTGATCTTTCTAGTTCTTGAATCGTAGTCCCCTGAGCCAATAAGGCACAATGGAAAGTGGTTGGCACTAGTTTTATTCAACTTCAGCAGTACTCTAAGTAGTAGTGGTGGTGTCGATCATATGAAGGTGTGCATTGTGTTCCAGAACATGGCCAGTGGATCGTGATCCCAGAAGAATGAATCTGAGATTGGAGAGTCGAACATTGGAAGCTGGTTGTCGTATCTTGTAGCGCCCACATCAGTGTTGGGCGTGTTCAGCTGTTAACCAATCACCTAAAAGAAATTCAGATGAACTTGTCATTATGTTGGCGTGGACTGGTGTCGCCTTGACATCGCGTCTGCGACGACATGTGTAACGCCCGAGATGTGGTGAAACAAGGCCTCTAGTGGCACGCCGGTCAGCAACGTGTAGAAATGTTCTGCCAAATAAGTCAAGGAGTGTTACCACAGTTGCTGTCACCAATAGTGCTGGCTATTCCCAGTTGATCATGGCTGGGGCGAAACTTGTGAGTCAATTGGCCTGAGGCGAGAATGTTATTGTCACACCCGCTTAAAGTTTCTCCACTATCTAAATTTTCAGCTAACGTCTGTGGAGTGCTCACTGGCACATCTGGAATATGTGAATACATGGTTAGGTGTCAGGGACGGAGACACCAAGCACATAGAAGTCGTGATAGTTTTCGTGTGATCACGTCCCCATGGCTAAGGCATTATCACAAGACTGTACTTGGAGAAAGTGTAACTGAAGGCACTGCTGTCACAAACCAGGATGGCCCTGGAAGTTGTAGCAGTCAATATCTACCAAGTGGAGTAGCCGCCGATGGAATTGCCCATCCCTAATGTGGAGGAAAACTGTGATGAGTGGTTAAAATAACGTATAGTTCTGCGTGTTAGTAAGATGAAAACGGAAACGGTTTTCTGATAGCCATTCGCAGTAGAGCTCATTTCAAGGATGGGGTTGCTTTTCTTAACGTTGGATCACCCACAGAAAGGTGTGGACTTCATAGTATTTCTCTGGGCGCCGGTTCCCAAGTAGACACTTGTACAAGGGTAGAAAGGTCCACACCAATCCCAGGACGAAGAGAGGCGCATTTGGGGACTGTTCTGGTGACGATGAAATACCAGACACTGATGCACTCATTGTTGCCATTAAATGTGAAGGCGCCATCCATATGGGAAGGAGCAGAATTGTCAGGGTAATTTATTTGCAAGATGTCTGATGGCAAGACGTTGTACTCAATGATAGATGAAAATCATTGAATAGATACAAAGCTCAGGACAATCGCCAGTTGATCGCCAGTCACAGACAAAGCACTGATCCCCAGTAGAGCTCCAATCACTAGCGACAATCGCCAGGTGGATGCATCCCAGGTATGCGACGACGAGGACCCTTATAGTGAAGCCATTCGGCGCGACAGATGGCGATCCAAGACGAGGAGTAACGCTGGTGTGAGACAGTTGTGGTAACATTGACATCCACTTTCGACAGTTTGGACAATCAATCGTGGGTAATATTTTTGTCACTGTCACATAAACAATAATGCACAAATGAAAGTTCCAAAATGATAGTTGTCCACATACGTCATTGTAACAGCTTTCTTGAAAGATATCTGTGACGTTTTATTCAGGTAGAGTGTATAATAAACCCAAAGTCAAAGGATATAGTTCCCAACAGAAAGCACCCCTGTATCACTTGTCTGATGAGAAGGGACGTAATGAATAACCCGTTACAGAATAAGCAATGGCAACGAGGGCTCTGGATGAACACGTTTTAGATTATGCGTTGTATGATCGAAGTGAAGAAGGACATTGGAATATGTTGTGCCAGGATAGGAAATATAATTAGCCTCAGGACTATAACATGCACTTTGGTATATTTATCTTTGGTAAAACGCCTAGAAACATTTACTTGTCCGTGTGTCCAAGACCTACCCCAATGTATCGATCAGGAACATATTATATGATTTGTCTTTTCTTTCTTAGTCCGCATGAATGGGAGTGTAGCTACACTGACTTCAGTAAGCCAAAATCTGGGCGGAAACATTAATATTTCTCCACAGATCAATATGGGATAATTCATTGTTAATAAGTGTACATTATTGATATCTGATGCACATTGAAAACTACATGTGTATTAAGTAAAAAAAATCCTTCTAACTTCATCTGATGAGTTGCAATTTCACAGCCTATGGTGCTTAGAACCAACCTGAACTAAAACACCAACATTTTTTGTAGATTTTGATTAGTAATATTATATTCGATATGAATCAAGAGGCATGTGATAGGTTGAAATACCTTCTTCAGTTGAGGTTTCATCAAGTTTCTCCTTGATAAATTGTTGTGTGGAATCGAGGACAGCACACAGTGTCCTGTAGCCTTCAACCCCTTTTTTCTTCAAAATCTCCAGGAACAGTTCACATTGTCTCTCTGGTGCAGCTTGTCTACACCTGTCATAGTCTCCCTGTGTGAAGACACAGCCCTGGTACAAGGCATCCAGCACAGGGTCGACCTGAAGGTTCTCCTTTAGATATACATGATTCCTTTGCAGGATAAGACTATGGGGAATATCCATCCTGAGATGTAATGCGTGCGTGATGGTATCTGTAAAATGAAAACAAGACCAGGTATGATGGTTGTTTCACGTGGTGAACATTATTGAGTTAAATCAATATGTAAATAGCTATGCGATAAACTGCAAAGAGATACGAACAGTGAAGCGTAGTTCATTTCACGATAAGACATTTTTCTATCATGAAGTCGTTGCTGAAGATTCGAACATGCGCTCGCAACTTGATGACGTCATATATTTGACGACGTTCTGTACAATAGCATAGAGCAACAGCCATACACAGAGAGGACTCTCTGAGATTATTTGTTAACACGGGCTATAACATGACCAGTTAAACTAATGAAATATATTTACGCAAGCGAGGCCTACCTTAAAAAAGCTCTTCGTGTGCTATACTTTTCTTGTTAGCGGAAGCCAAATGTCTTACCCCAGAAGACAACAAAAGGGACTTCAGGTCTTCAACACATCAATGTCATACAGAATAAAGTATCCGCTACCTGTTCTAAGTGGGCGGGGGCCAGGCTCACAGTTCAAAATCTAAACGCATGTCACGCGGTTACAAACAAAGCCACCCTGTGCGAGAAAGATAACTAAGAAATGTAGTAGGTCAAAGTTGTCGCTCTGTTGCGTAGTACATTACTGTGTCTCAATGATATTGTTAGATTAGATTTTCCTTAGCAAGTGATTCTTCTGACATGCATTTTCTATCCAGAAACTTAATACACAGCTGATACAATTGACTTATCCATAGTCTCAAAGAATAGAGTGAGTGGATTCGGTGTATTGCTGTTTTGAACTGTATTTCAGTTATATCACGGTGTGTCAGCTTAATATGGGAAGAAAGCCTGCATTGATGCAAATCTTAGATGCTACAAATTGAAACCAACGAGTACGGTTATGTACTGACAAGCCACGAATCATGATCGGAGCGATTCTGGGATTCGAACCTACGACCACGGGAATTGTTCCAATGCAATTACCCCAAAAGTTGGTAGTGAGAAAAAGTGTTTCATGTTTCGTTGCAGAAGAGACCGCAATCATGAAAGCTTATGTTCTGCATGATATAATTATCTTTATCTTAATATTATATAACTCGCTGATAAAACATGCAGTATGTGGCTTATCGGCACAGAGTGAAACTCGTTGGTGTACACACACTGTCATTCCTGAAAATCCACCTTTCAGTAGATTCCTGCCAATGCGTAAATGTCTATGAAGTGAAAGATTCGTTAATCCGGACATTTAAGAGCTAGAGGGGAATGCTACCGTCCAAATAAGTCGTTGCGCTGTCCTCCCATAACTCACTGTTATTGGATAACACTCCAGACATGTTGAGGTAACAGGATTGGGTAAAATGCAATAAACACACGCCACATCACGTGAGTGGTATAGAGATCGGAGCGTAGTAACCTGAGAAAACAAAATATAATGAAGGGAGCTCACCTTCTGGTCAATAGCAGACATGCCAACTTAGAACCAATTGACTTGTTTGTGTAGGTTTTGTCGAATCAAGTTGCACTCTTAGCAAGTGAAGTAGTCCGAGTTATGATCACAAGAATGATGTCCTTCAAGCCATTCAAATTACTAGAATAGAGTGAGTGAGTATGGTTTTACGCCGCTTTTAGCAATATTCCAGCAATATCACGGCGGGGGACACCAGAAATGGGCTTCACACATTGTACCCATGTCGGGAATCGAACCCGGGTCCTCGGCGTGACGAGCGAACGCTTTAACCACTAGGCTACCCGACCGCCCATACTAGAACAGAGATTGTATATACTAGTACGTGTATTAAGTCAACATCGACACGATACACTTAATCTATATGTGCATGTTTAATATCTTCGAGGGTTTATAAGAATGTTCGGAGGCTCAAATATAAGAAATTGCGTAAAAGTGAAATATTGTATTTACGACATAAACACCAGTCAGTTGAATAAACTGTTTCCTGGTGTCATGTCTGTAGCATAAGAGCCATTTTTTTTTTGGAACATGCTCAAACTTGAGTAACGTGCATAGATCATGAAAATTCTTAATAGTGTCGCCGAATCTGATGTCGACAAATAGACGTCCTCAGAATATTGTTATATGGCTGTGTATTTTATAGTTGGAAAGAGTTTGTAGCTGTGTTGCACTGCATGTATGAGGATTCGGTAAGAAGCATTCATTTGTTGTTGTTTGGTGTGAGGGAGTCCGTTCAGGATCCCATAGGTTTTGAGTCCTCTTGACGTTGTCTTTGGCCATACAGTTTGTGCTACTTTAAATCACCTAAAAGAGCATTGGCTTAATGATAGGTCTGAAATGAGTTTGTTGGAGTATGTCTCATCATTTCGGGCAAGGGGTTTCAGAAGCTTGTGAAGTTTGTAGGAATAACTTGAAGGAATCCCAGGACAAAACGAAAGTACATTATGACTAGAGAGAAATTTTAGTCCTGGCAATAAAGTCTCAGTGTTTTTGCTAATTCAAGGACAACCATTACGTGTTAGGTACAATGGTCCGTATGTTTTTGACAGAAAAGTCAGTGATACTGACAATGTTGTACAAACACCAGACCGTCGTGAAAATACACAGCTTTGTCATGTCAGTGTGATTATAACGAAATGTCAAGGATCCTTCTTAGTGTGTTGCCACTGGTTCTCCTGTGCAAATTGCTCCAAATTGTGATACTAATTTGTCATCTGAGCAAAAGGCTCAAGATTTAGTGTGCCATGATGTTAATGTACGTGACGCTGTGCCGATAAACAATATCACTCACGATCGACCTTACCAATATAAAATGATGCCATTTGAGCTCAAGAACGCTCCAGCCACCTTCCAACATCTCAGCAATGACATGACAGCCGAAGGTGTCGAAGCCTACGTTGACGATGTTATCAATCATGGACTGGGACTTACACATGAAGAGGGTGAATTTTCACAGGCACATGTACAATTCTTAGGTCATGTCATAGGCCAAGGTCAGGTACAACCCGTGCAAGCAAAGGTGGAACCTATTTCAAAATTCCAGGTTCCACAAAACAAAAAAGAACTTTCTGGAATTGGCTGGTTACTACCGTAAAGTCAAAATGTCTCACATGAGGCAGTCCCCCTTACTTATTTGCTTGGAAAAAGATGAAGTTTGTGTTTAGGACAGTAATTGTTTAGGCTGCTTTGAGAATGTTAAAGCCATTCTCACAAATTCCCTTTTTCTCAAAGCACCAAACTTTCCCAAAAATCTTTCAAATTAGCTGTAGAAGCTAGTGACGTTGGTGCTGGAGCTCTCTTTGCAAGAATTTGAATTATACATTAAGCATATCAAAGGCAAAGTCAGTGTTAATGCTGATGCATATTCTCGAGTTCGAACGTTCTTTATCCGAAGGGAGAGTGTAATGCAGTGTATTTTTTTGTTTCATGTGAGGATCGCTCATCATCCCTGATTCACCGCCTTGCTCATCAGCTTGACCACTGTCGCCGCTTGGTGAATATATAGTATTATATATAGTAAAGTCACTGACTTTTTCTGTCACAATTGTGTTTTTGTATTTGATACTGGCCACTGCCATCATATTATACACTGTCATTGAATATTGCACTAGCGCTCGATCGTGTACTGCCTTTGTAATTACTGTGCTGTAATTTGTGTTGATTTGTAAATCTGGTTGATGTTGGAATACAAGTGTTAATTGTATACTATATGTTGGTTGTTTGTTGGTTTCACAGTAGATTATTTTACGTATATAATTCTGGGTTAACATATTGTTTCAATATTAGTGAGTGATTTGCGGGCGGGTGGACAGGTGTATTCGTGTATTGGTTCCGTGTGGGTTGTGCGTGAGTGCGTTTGTGCGTCGATGCGCAGGTGCGTGGGTGCGTAAGTACGACGTGCGTAAGTGCCTAGATCTTTTGCGCAGCTTTGGCAATATTTCAGGAATATCACGTCGGGAATGTCTGAAATTGGCTTCAGACATTGGATCATTTGGTGAATCAAATCTTTAACAACAAGGCTACCCCATCGCTACTTCTCATTAATAGAGAAAACAGACATCAACACACTGAGCCATTCCGCTAAACATGTTGGAAGTGATCCAGAACTACGAAATGGCCACTCAGGTGTGACGTTTTGTGTCTAAATGTGTTGCTTATTGTGAAGCAATAAGGACGTGACATGCTGACCTAGATCGGTATGTGAACAGTGGTATGAGAGGGTCCGAAAATAAACACATGACTGACAGGGTGTAGCGCCGGGTGCTTTGACGAAACATAGATGGTATAACGCGTAAGAATTACATCCCTTATTGAAACCGGTTTGTCTTCTATTGTCATACGCCCCATGAAGATCCGGGTTAAAATAGGTTTTCAGCAACCGATGCGTGCAGTAAGCAGCGACCATGCTTGAAGTAAGAGACGACTAACCGGATCGGGCGGTCAGGTTCCTAAATTAGTTGTGACTGTTTGTATACCCAGTCTGTGCTGCCCCTCTCATTTACTACAGCCTCTGCCGCCCCTCTCAATCACCCCAGTCTGTGTTGTCCTTCTCATTCAGTCAAGTCGGTGCTGTCCCTCTCCTTCACTTTAGCCTGTGCTGTCTCTCTCATTCACTGCAGCCTGTGCTGTCTCTCTCATTCTCTCCAGTCTGTGCTACCCCTCTCATTCACTCCAGCCTGTGCTGCGCCTATCATTAACTCCAGTCTGTTCTGCCCCTCTCTTCCACTCCAGCCTGTGCTGTCCCTCTTATTCACTCCAGCCTGTGCTGCGCCTATCATTAACTCCAGTCTGTTCTGCCCCTCTATTCCACTCCAGCCTGTGCTGTCCCTCTCATTCACTCCAGTCTGTGCTACCCCTCTCATTCACTCCAGCCTGTGCTGCCCCTCCGTCTCATTCACCCCAGCCTGTGCTGTCCCTGTCATACAATCCAGTCTGTTCTGCCCCTCTCCTTCACTCCAGCCTGTGCTGTCCCTCTCATTTACTCCAGCCTGTGCTGCGCCTATCATTAACTCCAGTCTGTTCTGCCCCTCTCTTCCACTCCAGCCTATGCTGTCCCTCTCATTCACTCCAGTCTGTGCTACCCCTCTCATTCACTCCAGCCTGTGCTGCCCCTCCCTCTCATTCACCCCAGCCTGTGTTGTCCCTGTCATTCACTCCAGTCTGTGCTACCCCTCTCATTCAATCCAGTCTGTTCTGCCCCTCTCATTCACTCCAGCCTGTGCTGTCCCTCTCATTCACTCCAGCCTGTGCTGCGCCTATCATTTACTCCAGTCTGTTCGGCCCCTCTCTTCCACTCCAGCCTGTACTGTCCCTCTCATTCACTCCAGCCTGTGGTGTCCCTCTTATTCACTCCAGTCTGTGCTGCATCTCTCATTCACTCCAGCCTGTGCCGCCCCTATCATTCACTCCAGTCTGTGCTGCATCTCTCATTCACTATAGCCTGTGCCGCCCCTCTCATTCACTACAGCCTGTGGTGTATCTCTCATTCATTCCAGCCTGTGCTGCCCCTCCCTCTCATTCACTACACTCTTTGCTGCCCCTCTCATTCACCCCAGGTTGTGCTGTCCCTCTTATTCACTCGAGCCTGTGCTGCCCCTCTCATTCACTCCAGCCTGTGGTGTCCCTCTCATTCACTCCAGTCTGTGCTACCACTCTCATTCACTCCAGCCTGTGCTGCCCCTCCCTCTCATTCACTCCAGCCTGTGCGGCCCCTCTCATTCACTACAACCAGTGCTGTCCCTCTCATTCACTCCAGCCTCAGCTGCCCCTATCATTCACTCCATTCTGTGCTGCATCTCTCATTCACTCCAGCCTGTGCCGCCCCTCTCATTCACTACAGCCTGTGGTGTGTCTCTCATTCATTCCAGCCTGTGCTGCCCCTCCCTCTCATTCACTACACTCTTTGCTGCCCCTTTCATTCACCCCAGGTTGTGCTGTCCCTCTTATTCACTCGAGCCTGTGCTGCCCCTCCCTCTCATTCCCTCCAGCCTGTGCTGCCCCTCCCTCTCATTCTCTACAGTATGTGCTACCCTTCTCATTCACTCCAGTTTGTGCTGCCCCTCTCTCTCATCCATTCCAGCCTGTGCTGCCCCTCCCTCTCATTCACTCCAGCCTGTGCTGCCCCTCCCTCTCATTCACTACAGCCTTTGCAGCCCCTCGCATTCACTACAGCCTGTGCTGCCCCTCCCTCTCTTTCACTGCAGCCTGTGCTGCACGTCTCATTCACTCCAGCCTTTTCTGCCCCTCTCTCTCATTCACTACAGTCTGTTCTCCCCTCTAATTCTTTCTAGCCTGTGCTGCCCCTCCCTCTCATTCACTACAGCCTGTGCTGTCCCTCTCTTTGATTCCAGCCTGTACTGTCCCTCTCATTCACTCAAGCCTGTGCTGCCCCTCCCTCTCATTCACTACAGTCTGTGCTGCCCCTCTCATTCACTCCAGCCTGTGCTGCCCCTCCCTCTCATTCACTACACTCTGTGCAGCCCCTCTCATTTACTCCAGCCTGTGCTGCCCCTCTCATTTACTCCAGCCTGTGCTGCCCCTCTCATTTACTCTAGTCTGTGCTGCCTCACCCATTCCCTCCAATCTGTGCTTCCCCTGTCATTCACTGCAGTCTGTGCTACCCCTCTCATTCACTCCAGCCTGTGCTGCGCCTATCATTTACTCCAGTCTGTTCGGCCCCTCTCTTCCACTCCAGTCTGTGGTGTCCCTCTCATGTATTCACTCCAGCCTGTACTGTCCCTCTCATTCACTCCAGCCTGTGGTGTCCCTCTTATTCACTCCAGTCTGTGCTGCATCTCTCATTCACTCCAGTCTGTGCTACCCCTCTCATTCAATCCAATCTGTTCTGCCCCTCTCATTCACTCCAGCCTGTGCTGTCCCTCTCATTCACTCCAGCCTGTGCTGCGCCTATCATTTACTCCAGTCTGTTCGGCCCCTCTCTTCCACTCCAGTCTGTGCTGTCCGTCTCATGCATTCACTCCAGCCTGTACTGTCCCTCTCATTCACTCCAGCCTGTGGTGTCCCTCTCATTCACTCCAGTCTGTGCTACCACTCTCATTCACTCCAGCCTGTGCTGCCCCTCCCATTCACTACAACCTGTGCTGTCCCTCTCATTCACTCCAGCCTCAGCTGCCCCTATCATTAACTCCAGTCTGTGTTGCCCCTATCATTCACTCCAGTCTGTGCTGCATCTCTCATTCACTATAGCCTGTGCCGCCCCTCTCATTCACTACAGCCTGTAGTGTATCTCTCATTCATTCCAGCCTGTGCTGCCCCTCCCTCTCATTCACTACACTCTTTGCTGCCCCTCTCATTCACCCCAGGTTGTGCTGTCCCTCTTATTCACTCGAGCCTGTGCTGCCCCTCCCTCTCATTCACTCCAGCCTGTGCTGCCCCTCCCTCTCATTCTCTACAGTATGTGCTACCCTTCTCATTCACTCCAGTTTGTGCTGCCCCTCTCTCTCATCCATTCCAGCCTGTGCTGCCCCTCCCTCTCATTCACTCCAGCCTGTGCTGCACCTCCCTCTCATTCACTACAGCCTTTGCAGCCCCTCGAATTCACTACAGCCTGTGCTGCCCCTCCCTCTCTTTCACTGAAGCCTGTGCTGCACGTCTCATTCACTCCAGCCTTTTCTGCCCCTCCCTCTCATTCACTACAGTCTGTGCTGCCCCTCTCATTCAATCCAGCCTGTGTTGTCGCTGCCTCTCATTCACTCCAGCCTGTGCTGCCCCTCCCTCTCATTCACTACACTCTGTGCAGCCCCTCTCATTTACTCCAGCCTGTGCTGCCCCTCTCATTTACTCCAGCCTGTGCTGCCCCTCTCATTTACTCTAGTATGTGCTGCCTCACCCATTCCCTCCAATCTGTGCTTCCCCTCTCATTCACTTCAGTCTGTGCTACCCTTCTCATTCACTCCAGTTTGTGCTGCCCCTCTCTCTCATCCATTCCAGCCTGTGCTGCCCCTCCCTCTCATTCACTCCAGCCTGTGCTGCACCTCCCTCTCATTCACTACAGCCTTTGCAGCCCCTCGAATTCACTACAGCCTGTGCTGCCCCTCCCTCTCTTTCACTGAAGCCTGTGCTGCACGTCTCATTCACTCCAGCCTTTTCTGCCCCTCCCTCTCATTCACTACAGTCTGTGCTGCCCCTCTCATTCAATCCAGCCTGTGTTGTCGCTGCCTCTCATTCACTCCAGCCTGTGCTGCCCCTCCCTCTCATTCACTACACTCTGTGCAGCCCCTCTCATTTACTCCAGCCTGTGCTGCCCCTCTCATTTACTCCAGCCTGTGCTGCCCCTCTCATTTACTCTAGTATGTGCTGCCTCACCCATTCCCTCCAATCTGTGCTTCCCCTCTCATTCACTTCAGTCTGTGCTACCCCTCTCATTTACTCCAGCCTGTGCTGCGCCTATCATTTACTCCAGTCTGTTCGGCCCCTCTCTTCCACTCCAGCCTGTACTGTCCCTCTCATTCACTCCAGCCTGTGGTGTCCCTCTTATTCACTCCAGTCTGTGCTGCATCTCTCATTCACTCCAGCCTGTGCCGCCCCTATCATTCACTCCAGTCTGTGCTGCATCTCTCATTCACTATAGCCTGTGCCGCCCCTCTCATTCACTACAGCCTGTGGTGTATCTCTCATTCATTCCAGCCTGTGCTGCCCCTCCCTCTCATTCACTACACTCTTTGCTGCCCCTCTCATTCACCCCAGGTTGTGCTGTCCCTCTCATTCACTCGAGCCTGTGCTGCCCCTCCCTCTCATTCACTCCAGCCTTTGCTGCCCCTCCCTCTCATTCTCTACAGTATGTGCTACCCTTCTCATTCACTCCAGTTTGTGCTGCCCCTCTCTCTCATCCATTCCAGGATGTGCTACCCCTCCCTCTCATTCACTCCAGCCTGTGCTGCCCCTCCCTCTCATTCACTACAGCCTTTGCAGCCCCTCGCATTCACTACAGCCTGTGCTGCCCCTCCCTTTCTTTCACTGCAGCCTGTGCTGCACGTCTCATTCACTCCAGCCTTTTCTGCCCCTCTCTCTCATTCACTACAGTCTGTTCTCCCCTCTAATTCTTTCTAGCCTGTACTGCCCCTCCCTCTCATTCACTACAGCCTGTGCTCTCCCTCTCATTGACTCCAGCCTGTGCTGCCCCTCTCATTCACTCAAGCCTGTGCTGCCCCTCCCGCTCATTCACTACAGTCTGTGCTGCCCCTCTCATTCAATCCAGCCTGTGTTGCCGCTGCCTCTCATTCACTCCAGCCTGTGCTGCCCCTCCATCTCATTCACTACACTCTGTGCAGCCCCTCTCATTTACTCCAGCCTTTGCTGCCCCTCTCATTTACTCCAGCCTGTGCTGCCCCTCTCATTCACTCTAGTCTGTGCTGCATCACCCATTCCCTCCAATCTGTGCTTCCCCTGTCATTCACTGCAGTCTGTGCTACCCCTCTCATTCACTCCAGCCTGTGCTGCGCCTATCAGTTACTCCAGTCTGTTCGGCCCCTCTCTTCCACTCCAGTCTGTGGTGTCCCTCTCATGTATTCACTCCAGCCTGTACTGTCCCTCTCATTCACTCCAGCCTGTGGTGTCCCTCTTATTCAATCCAGTCTGTGCTGCCTATCTTATTCAAACTAGCCTGTGCTGCCCCTATCATTAACTCCAGTCTGTTCTGCCCCTCTCATTCACTCCAGCCTGTGATGTCCCTCTCATTAACTCCAGCCTGTGCTGTACCTCTCATTCACTCCAGCCTGTGCTGTCCCTCCCTCTCATTCACTCCAGCCTGCGCTGTCGCTCTGATTCACTCCAGTCTGTGCTACCCCTCTCATTCACTCCAGCCTGTGCTGCCCCTATCATTAACTCCAGCCTGTGCTGCCCCTATCATTAACTCCAGTCCGTTCTGCGGCTCTTATTCACTCCAGTCTGTTCTGCCCCTCTCATTCACTCCAGCCTGTGATGTCCCTCTCATTCACTCCAGCCTGTGCTGTACCTCTCATTCACTCCAGCCTGTGCTGTCCCTCCCTCTCATTCACTACAGTCTGTGCTGCCCCTCTCATTCAATCCAGCCTGTGTTGCCGCTGCCTCTCATTCACTCCAGCCTGTGCTGCCCCTCCATCTCATTCACTACACTCTGTGCAGCCCCTCTCATTTACTCCAGCCTTTGCTGTACCTCTCATTCACTCCAGCCTGTGCTGTCCCTCCCTCTCATTCACTACAGTCTGTGCTGCCCCTCTCATTCAATCCAGCCTGTGTTGCCGCTGCCTCTCATTCACTCCAGCCTGTGCTGCCCCTCCATCTCATTCACTACACTCTGTGCAGCCCCTCTCATTTACTCCAGCCTTTGCTGCCCCTCTCATTTACTCCAGCCTGTGCTGCCCCTCTCATTCACTCTAGTCTGTGCTGCATCACCCATTCCCTCCAATCTGTGCTTCCCCTGTCATTCACTGCAGTCTGTGCTACCCCTCTCATTCACTCCAGCCTGTGCTGCGCCTATCAGTTACTCCAGTCTGTTCGGCCCCTCTCTTCCACTCCAGTCTGTGGTGTCCCTCTCATGTATTCACTCCAGCCTGTACTGTCCCTCTCATTCACTCCAGCCTGTGGTGTCCCTCTTATTCAATCCAGTCTGTGCTGCCTATCTTATTCAAACTAGCCTGTGCTGCCCCTATCATTAACTCCAGTCTGTTCTGCCCCTCTCATTCACTCCAGCCTGTGATGTCCCTCTCATTAACTCCAGCCTGTGCTGTACCTCTCATTCACTCCAGCCTGTGCTGTCCCTCCCTCTCATTCACTCCAGCCTGCGCTGTCGCTCTGATTCACTCCAGTCTGTGCTACCCCTCTCATTCACTCCAGCCTGTGCTGCCCCTATCATTAACTCCAGCCTGTGCTGCCCCTATCATTAACTCCAGTCCGTTCTGCGGCTCTTATTCACTCCAGTCTGTTCTGCCCCTCTCATTCACTCCAGCCTGTGATGTCCCTCTCATTCACTCCAGCCTGTGCTGTACCTCTCATTCACTCCAGCCTGTGCTGTCCCTCCCTCTCATTCACTCCAGCCTGTGCTGTCCCTCTCATTCACTCCAGTCTGTTAGGCCCCTCTCTTCCACTCCAGCCTGTGCTGCCCCTATCATTTACTCCAGTCTGTTCGGCCAATCTCTTCCACTCCTGTCTGTGCTCTCCCTCTCATGCATTCACTCCAGCCTGTACTGTCCCTCTCATTCACTCCAGTCTGTTCGGCCCCTCTTTTCCACTCCAGCCTGTGCTGCCCCTATCATTTACTCCAGTCTGTTCGGCCCCTCTCTTCAACTCCTGTCTGTGCTCTCCCTCTCATGCATTCACTCCAGCCTGTACTGTCCCTCTCATTCACTCCAACCTGTTGTGTCCCTCTCATTCACTCCAGTCTGTGCTACCACTCTTATTCACTCCAGCCTGTGCTGCCCCTCCCTCTCATTCACTCCAGTCTGTGCTGCCCCTCTCATTCACTACATCCTGTGCTGCTTCTTTCATTCACTCCAGTGAGTGGTGCCCTTCTCAATCACTCCAATCTGTGCTGTCTCTCTCATTGACTCCAGCCTGTGCTGTCCTTCTCATACATTACAGCCTGTGATGCCCTTCTCATTCACTCCAGCCTGTGCTGCCCCTCTCATTCACTCCAGTTTGTGCTGCCCCTCTCATTCACCCCGTCTATGCTGTCCCTCTGATTCACTCCAGCCTGTGCTGCACCTCTCATTCACTCCAGCCTGTGCTGTCCCTCTCAACCAATCCGATTTATTGTGACAATAATCAGTTTCAGTGTTCTGTTTAGTGAAAGCAAATCACCCCTCTAGGAAATCTTGCGCCATATCGATGTTCACAGATGGTACAAGTATATTACACGGGGTTTTCACAAAGAAGGCATGACCACATATGCAAGAAATAGAAAAGATGAAAAAAGTGTTGCAACATTGAAATATTTGAATCTGTATTCCAGATTAACATTTTGTGGCATCCAGTGTACTTCACTGCAGCATCCGGAATAGCACAAAAAGGAATCGGCATCTGGCACATGAAATGGGGTTTGGCACCCTATGTTTACATCTATGAGAGGGACCGAAAGAACTGCAAGATTGTTTTCACCTTTTGAGACAGAGCTGTTACTAATTGTGAAGAGTTGCCTCCCTTAGCTGTGCCAGGATTGGAGGATAGTAGGTTCAGATCTGAGATTTGTCCTGATTATGACCTTGAATTTGTCAGCACCATAATCATGTTCCGACCAGACAGCTGTGATGTAACTGACATTCTGTTGAAAGCAGCATTAAAGCCAACTCACTGGCCCAACCTTAGCTATTCATAAACACCAAACACATTCCTTCATTCCGTGGGGGATGAAAAATAGAATAGATCCTCGGTGTGTCATACTTGGGATAGTAGTCAACTGACTGGAACATGTTGCACCTAGACAATGGAATTAATTATCTGTGTTGTCTCGCTATAAGTTGTCAGTAAATGGTGGGTTGATCGTTATCGTATTTGATATTCAGAGTGTAATGGTCTGCCTGTGCTAGTGGTTTAGTGGTAGAGCGTCTGCCCGGAGAGCAGAGGCCCTGTGGTTCGATCCCGGGCCAGGTCATACCAAAAGACGTTTACAAGGATGATACTTGCTGTTAGCCTGCCGGACGCTCGGCATTAAGGGGCCAAAACAATGAGTCGGCTTTGAATTGGTTTTCGGTGTCTGCGTGGGGTATTCATGTTGAAACTGCGGCATGTCATCTCAGTTGGCTACCACTACAAAATTGGCTCTAACCCGGTTTAGAACAGACAGACAGACAGACACAATGCAATGTTAAACCCTATTTCCCCTCACTGGAGTGAATGTTTGTAACTGATTGAAATATCCTGGTACACAGTGATTTGATAAGCCCTACAGGACCGCAATTTCATGATGAACGGAAAGAGGGAAGCATGTGCACGACGTGCACGTGAAAAGCTGTGTTTGGATGTATTGTGACAGAATCGTTGCACATCATTATTAGCGAGCACAACAACATTGACGACTGAAGAAATAGGCAGATGCGTAGGCATTCTTGAAACTATGTCACGTCACCAACGTGTTTGGTGTCTGCAGGGCATTGGCATTGGCATTCGGATCAGCTACCCAGTGACATACATCCTTTATGTGTTCCTTCACACACCAGGGAGACAGGTTCTCCTTATTGCAGCAAGACGTTTTATGCTTCGCCGCGCGGTTGGTAGACGTCGTGTTTACAGGAGTCACGGAGAACGTTCTGCCCGAAACTGCAGACAGGAAGAGGACCGATTTGGCGGTGGAAGCGTGATGATCCGAGCAGACATCTACAATGTGTAGAACAGACTCAGTGCAAGCTCAAGGGATGAGATTCTTCGGCCTCACGTCCTTTCCATTAGGCAAAAAGCGAACGTCATTTTCAAACAAGAAGACGCCCGACATCACACGGCAAGACTGACAACAGCCTTTTTGAGGAATCACAACATCCGGCTCCAGGCATGGCCCCCCAGCTGCAGGTCTCCAGGTTTAAACCCAATCGAACATTTATGTGATGCACTGATGGACTGGATCAACGACTGCGAGCACGTCAGCAACATCCACAGAACCTCCGACAGTTGGCACAAGCACTGCAGGAAGAGCAGTGCAATCCCCAGGGCACAATTCGGGATCTGATTGCTTCCATGGGGCCAGTCAGTTTGGGACCCTAATGGTGGTCATACAGGATATTGAGCACAGATGACCTTCACGTTGAACTCTACCCCTGTGTGCGATATGGAACATGTGTCAATGACAATGATGTGTGTTAATTTAGAACAATCGATTACCATCTGTTGATTAATTATATAAATGTAATATATATATGTAAATATGATACATCTACAATCACTTTTGCGGGTTTTTTTCAGAGTACATATTGATTTCAAATGGTAATTTGTTTTTCTTATTAATGTATACAATATATATCAATATATATGGGGTTTAGAAGAACATCAGAGTTGTACCAAAGTAAAACAGAGTATTTTGGAATATTCTACTGCCCCAAATTCTTAACAAGCTTGCAATCCCAATGTGCTTGAAGTTAGGATTTAGGAGCATCATCATGCAGTTGAGCAGATGGGATTCTAAACGGGTACTAACTTAAAGTGGATATTTGATTATCCAGACAATTTCTCAGGAAAAAAGTCTGAATAAAAGTGATTCATGGTAAGTGTGTGTTTTTTTACCCGGTATAGCATTTAAACAATACAAATCCTGTTTATGACAATAGGTTAGAACTTTAGTGCTGGAGAGTGATTCAGTCATGGTAGACATGCGAAGAGTATTTCCAAGCATGACAATCCCTGACAAAACAAATGTCCAGTGGAATTCCCTTTTTTAACTTACACCTATATGATACCATGTTTTTCAGGTGAACAGTTGACGTGCACTTGCGAACACATTTCGCGAACACCTGGTATTAGCACTACATTTGAACCCCATTATCTCGAACCCTTACTGACCAGAGAAATAGTTCGACCTATCAAGGGTTCGACACATCAAAACATGCAAATATATTGTGCAATATTTGGAAAGAAATAAGCAATAAAATCAGAAGCATGTGTCACAGATAGAGGATAGTATATGAGTTCATGTCATACTATGTTTATAACTCGAGTGTCGTAAACGTTTTATGACCTGAACATGAATGTAATGTTCTCTTTATTACCGAAGAAGATGTCTGCATACAGAGACAGGACTACAGGACAGGAAGTCGCAAAATTAGCAGTACCACAATAAGTCGACTGACGTCAATAATCTTCAGATATGACGTCGCTTCTAGTGTGACGTCATTCCAACCTCAAGTCACAATAGGTGGCACGAGTGGCCCAGTCGTCTAATGCCCCCTTTTACTACGACCACGAATATCCAGAATCACCCCCAATAGGAATTTTTTCATGTTCGTAGATAAATCTTAATCATTTTTTGAAGTTATGAATCTTATTTTATTCCCAAACATTCGTACAGTTCGCGGGAGTTCGTCGAATCGCCGAGAAAGTTTTTGCTTGTCAAACACTTTCGTGGAAGAGTCCCCGAAATGCAATTTCGTAGCTGTATCGTAATCCATTCTTAATCAATTCTTATGTTCCGTAACAACTTCGTAATCGAATCTTTTGCATTCTTGGCTATTTCTAGCGATTCGTGGCTCCCAAAGTTTCTTGTCTTCCAGGGACGGTCGGGTAGCCCAGTGGTTAAAGCGTTGGCTCGTCACGCTGAAGACCCGGGTTCGATTCCCAACATGGGTACAATGTGTGAAGCCCATTTCTGGTGTCCCCCGCCGTGATATTGCTGGAATATTGCTAAAAGCGGCGTAAAACCATACTCTTGTCTTCAACCCGAAAACATCCCCAAACAGCCACGAATGTCCCGAGTCAACTACGAATCATGAGAGAATTAAGTAAGAACAACATTCGGCATGTTTGTAACTTAGTCGTAGGTGATTCTTACAATTCGTGCATGATCCGTACATGAATCTTGTAATTCCTACATGTTTCTTAAACCGTTCCTGGTTATGTTTCTAGGTTTGTCAGCACCATACCCGTGCTCGTGGGTTTCACCGAAGTGGTAAACGTCTGAGACATGCATCACTTCGGGCTTTCTTCCCACATTAAGCTGACACGCTGCGATATAACTGGTATACTGTTAAAAGCGGTGTTAAACCCATCTCACTCATTCACTCACTACATGCCCTAGGGCACATTTGATTTTTTATGAACCTCGATATGTTTGCCCTCGTAGGTAATAAATACATTTACGCATCTATATACATTTTATTTACATCACTGGAATATCATGACATGATAAAATAATAAGATTAAATAAATATGTACATTTATCAACATACATAACACTCGACCAGTCGACTTGGCACCACCGTGTGCTAAATACATGAGGGATGGTGGCATTGTCGACATAGTGTATCTGCCTGAGTATGGACACATTGAAGTTCGAGACAACGGGTTTAGAATGTAGTTACTGCATATCAAATTATTTCAAAGTGACACAGGCAGAAAAGGCAGAGGCAGCAGCAAGCATGGCCTAAGTTTAAAATGGCGCCGTATCCTAAGAGTGACATTTATATTGTGTATTTCTGCAAACTTTATTGTTGGATGTAGACCAAGTGCTGCACTACAGCAATTCTTAGAACCCTACATTTTTAAGAACTCATATCAATGTGTATCGAGAGCCAAGTTGTTAAAACCAATTCTGTTACCGAAAGTAGAGCCGTGTTGGGATGGTATGGGCACTGTAGGAATGTACGTTTGAAACTATTCGTGCAGATCAAATGAAAATACTATAAAAAACACTTGTATGGGGATTCAAAACTCTCCTCACTCACGGCAGGACACATTGTCATAAAGAAACAGACAATTCAGTGAACTTAACTACACAGCTGTACATAAGGGCCGCCATGTAAACTGATATATTATATGCCCGCTTCAATCATTTTCATCACTTACATCAAAAGTGGAATATATTAAGAGTGAGTGAGTGAGTATGGTTTTACGCCGCTTTTAGCAATTTCCAGCAATATCACGGCGGGGGACACAAGAAATGGGCTTCACACAATGTACCCATGTCGGGAATCGAACCCGGGTCTTCGGCGTGACGAGCGAATGAATATATTTAGAGGTGAGGTGAGGTGAAATTGGGTTAAACGTCGCGTCCAAGATTATTACGCTTATATAGCACGTGTATGTGTGTGGCTGCTTGTACTAGTCCGGACTGATGCCGATGTATAGTGCTAGCACACTGAGATACCATGCCGCAGTTTAACATGAATACCCCACTCAGACACAGTATACTGACTTCGAGCCGACCAGTCCTTGTTTTAGCCCCTTAATGCCGAGCGCCAGACAGGGTTACAACAAGAACCATCTTTTAACGTCTTTTGGTATGACGCGGCCGGGGATCGAACCCGGGCCTTCCGCTCTCTGGGCGGACGCTCTACCTTGAGGCCAAATATATTTAGATACATCTGTCAATTTCAAATCAACACTATTCATGTGGCATTTCCCAGAAATGTGTGAAATGTTCATAAACTGATCAGTGAGTGAGTGAGTGAGATGGGTTTAACGCCGCTTTTAACAGTATTCCACTTATATCGCGGCGTGTCAGCTTAATGTGGGAGGAAAGCCCGAAGTGATGCATGTCTCAGACGTTTACCACTTCGGTGAAACCCACGAGCACGGGTATGGTGCTGACAAACCTAGAAACATAATCGGGGCGAACCGAGATTCGAAGCCACAATCATCGGTTTCTGGCGTACCCAAAGGACGCAACTCTGCAAAGCGAATCTCGGCGCCGAAGACGACTGGGCCACCCGTGCCCCCCATAAACTGATCGGTTATTATATATTAATAATCATAACAATACTCATGTATGGATGTAAAATGTTTCTAATACACAACAGAAACCAGTTATGGAGCAAACCAAGACATTTAGCTAACCTTGTTACATGTTCGTACACAACAAACAACACATGAACAGGTTACTTCTAGGACCTCCCTTTCACTATTGTATTGTATTTGACAGTTTGAGTAGATATGTCACATTCACAAGTTTACACAGTGCCATGTTCAGTTCATTCCTTAGGCCAGGGCTTCATTAATCAGTGATCTTTTTGTGTCAGTCATGACGATCTCCTCCCCGCTAATCAACTTCATGGTGACTGTGACGAGATCTGGCCGCCCAACACCAAACACAGGGAGAAGAGCCTCACGAAACTCTACATCAGCCTTTGCTAGAACAACCTCCCTGTCCAGATCGATAAAGGCGACTCTACCCCTCCCAACATCCAGCACAACTCCATAGTGGAGGGTGGCCTGTGTGCCGTGTGTGTCAGACATTGTGTTACTGTAACACTTCCCCTCCTCCCCTTCCTGCCACACCCTGGTACAGATACTCCCCCAGTGTGTTCTGCAGCTCCTTACAATGACACACCAGGAGCGGCGCTGGTGATAAACATACCTCCCACTGTCCACCTGGCTCTCCTCCACTACACCCATCTCCAGGGTAGGGAATCCACGCAACGCATACAATGCACTCCCCAAACCCACCCTGGAGTTGGTTTCCCAGTATCTGGCTGTGTTGGGGGAAGGGGTGACACTAGAGGGGGATGGATCAAGTGGGATGGGGGTGGAGGTACACGTGCCCCTATATTCCTGTAGCCTGCCCCTGTCCGTGTGTCGCGTGGCGCGCGGCGAGTTGACCAGCTCACCGTCTGTAGTTACATGGCACCGGTCTGTGTTGGCTCGAGCAGCGTCCAGTTGGAGTTCAGGACCTGGAAATATAGATTTTATTTTTTAGTTTAGCAATTGCACTTACTACAATGAATCATTTTGTTTATGCTTTTTGTCACAATGATTCCAAAAACAGCGCTATAATCGATCGGCTGCCATTTTCATCTGCCTACGAGTTTAAAGATAACTGTACTCTAATTTAAATAAAAATGCTGTGATATAATTTGGATGGGTGCTCAAATTGTTTGTTATACATATTTTTGCACGCATTGATAAACAAATACACGCTATTTTAGATACGTTTTTACAAAGTTGCATTTGACCTACCCTGCTGTGTCTAATAGACTCCCACTGCCTAATTATGTAAATGTTTCAAAGTTATTTCACGATTAAACTATCATTGTAGGGATTCTAAACTCTCATTATACATAATAGTAAAGACTGCGACAGGCAAAAGTGCTGTTTCGTGATATCTTTACATTTGGGTGTTCAACAGACATAGTGGTAACTTCTACGTCCGCTTCAGTCACTGAACACAGTTTCAGCGCACTCGCTGGGCGAGGAGTTTTTCACGTCAAGTGTATTGCAAGGGATAAATATTTATGAATGATTTGTATAAACAGTTATATTATTACTATGACATTGCATAACGTACCCATTGTTGACGGACAATCCCGGACTAATTCACACTACTTCCATCTGGTATGTGATAATGGTGACTTACATTCATCTGAAACCTACCTTATCCTGCTGATGAAGTCATCAAACCCGGCCCAGAGATTCACAAATATGGAACAGCTTAAAATTTAAATACGGGCTACTCCCTATTCCCTATCCACTGGCTTCCAATTATCTTAATCAACTCTCTGTGTCCATCAATTATATACTGTATAAACTTTGATGTTAATAAGTATATATACCTATGTTGTTTAGCACTATTCATCACTTGCTTGATAGGATGTGTTAGGATCTACACCGAAACGTCGCACTAATTGTAATAAAGAAGTTGTTCACCCATAGAACTCGTCTTACTTCAAAATGACTATTCTTGTCAAAATTCCTCAGTAAACATGGACATGATTCTGTACCTTTTATTTATGAAATGTCATTTTTATTTCGGCCAAAAACACAGGTGTTATTAAGAAATAAACAAATACTATGTTATTAGAGAAAAAGGCACTTACACATGTTTCACATTAACAACCTTTAACCACCCAAGAAATCAACATCAAAGTTACATGTATATTTGTTTTTGTACATTGAGTGAGTGAGTGAGTTAGTAAGTATGGTTTTACACTGCTTTTAGCAATATTCCAACAATATCACGGCGGGGGACACCAGACACGGATTTCACACATTGTACCCATGTCGGGAATCGAACCCGGGTCTTCAGCGTGACGAGCGAATATATGTACATAGTTAATGTGATTCACATGAGTGAATATTGTAAATAAGCCACTTTTAGCAATATTCCAGCAATATCACGGTGAGGGACTCCAGAAATGGAATTCACATACTCATTGTATACATGTGGGGAATCGAACCCTCATCTTTGACGTGACGATCAAACTGGCCTACCTCACCGCTATATGAGGTGCTTCTATAAAAAAGCTGAACTTTTACAAGTGTTACATATGTGGTGGTAGACTGAAAAATAATAAACATAATTAAAGCAAACACACAAAAGGAGTAAACGCAAATTGGCTAGGACATTGCTTATTGTGTTGACACACATATGTGATAGCACCTCAAAACAATAAAAATCAATAAAAAATCAAAGAAGTGCAAAGTTCAAGTTGGCTGGTTGGCTAACTGAAAATTGCTACGCAAATGGGAAGTAATGCCTTGTCAATTATATGATTGTTTAGTCTTTGTTTTGACATCCCAAATTTCCCCGATAATGTCGAGGTCATGATAGATCAGCTCCACGTTATGACGTCTACATTTCCCGGTTGTTTGGGGACTGAAGTGAGGATGTCAGATTATTCACATTTTGTGGCAAGACACATTGCGTTTACATCTAATCTTTTTTATCAAGGACTAACCCTCACAGGTCTGGTCAAGACAATCCAGATATCCTATGACAGACGTTCAGAGGAATTTACCAAGTATGACACGCTAAATGTCAAAATATAGGCGGCGCTGTTTCCTACTATGTCCTATATAGGGAGTGTTCACACATCCCCACACACTGACATTCACCTGAATAGACAGGTTGGTCATGCTTGGTGCCTTGGTTGACAGCGTAGCGTCGTACCCCGCCAGCGTGGGTCATTGTTCATGTTACTGATCACTGGATTGTCAAGTCAGGACTCGATTGTTTACAGGCCGCATTCGTATGGGAGGAGTATTGTTGGGTGCGATGTTAGGAAAAACACGAAAACATGTAATTCTTGTAAAAATTGCCGGGTGCCACTGGTAGAGCAGGACGTCCATTTTCGCGGAAACCTGGTGTCATCAACTAATTTTCAGTGGTTCGGTCACATACTTTTTCATCACTATTTTGCCTTTACTGCCAAACATAATATGTTTCTGTAGATAATCGAGACTGAATATTCTCATAACGATTTGAATTTGTATGCTTGGAGCCTATTTCTTTAAGCGAGTAAGTGAATATGGCTTTATACCACTTATAATTATTTCAGCAATAACACAGCTGGGGATACCAGCCATGGCCACACACAGTGAACCTGCGTGGACACTTGACACAGAATGTGGGGAAACCTGATTGCAGTTTTCGCTCAGCCGATATAAACAATATTTGTGAGTTTCGAGCACATTGTCTTTTCATCATACACCATTGATTTGTGCTACCTGTGGATGTTTTCTTGTGTTTCACCCAGCTCACCTTCTGCTGTTTTACACTACAGCTTTCTACCGTTCTGGAAGACGCTTTCACAGAAAACATAAATGTGTGAGAACACCCATACGACTGCGAAACTGGAACGTTCAACTGCTGGAGTGGTAGTTGAGGAGCCTAGTGTTTAAAGGGTTACCTTGTTCACGTCGGGTTCGACTCCAAACAAGGGTCGAATGTGTGAAGCCCATTCCATGTGTTCTCAGCCATGATTAATCCCTTATCCCTCACTACAACTGCTGGATGTACGAGGGTCAAACGCGTGACTTGTCTTAATCCCTTTGGTATTAATCTTTTCATTTACATTTACATGTTCCATTATAAAGTTGCATCAAGCACACCGGTGATTGCTAACATGTACTACGATCAACGCCAGTGACACACGATGGTAATACAGGTAATACATCGTAAGCAACTGACTTTTTAAGTGGTTTTGTATGCTAGAAACTATTGCTTAACCCAATTGCCTAATAAACATTAAGTACGATAAACAAATACATACATGTGATGAATATGACACTTCTGTTCTTGTTGATGATGTGAATTGCACCTGAGTACCCTGCAAAATATAAGCATTGTAAAACCAAAGATCAAAAGCCAAAACCATGATCTGGTCGAATTCAGAGGATCATGGCACGATAAAGGGGTGCAAATGTACACAAGCAAATGTCGACATGGGCAGCATATGCCCCAACATAAGTTAGGAAGCACACAAGTGAAGCTAGTTACCTCATTTTGCCTTTTATTGTGCAGTGAACTACATTAACTGATCTATATAAACCTTCCTAATAACTATGTATTTTCTGACATGCCAGAAGCAACGATTTTAAAGTGCAACATGTAAAATGAATATTATCCAAACGAAAGAGGTCATGCATTTCCGAGGCCTCGCCGCATCATTACAAGTTATCATTTGAAAATAGCAAGGACGTTTGATGTAACCAGTTGTCGTATGTGGCGTACAGTATCGCTCACTAAACAGGTGGAACTGTTTGCTATACATAACTGCTATGGGTCATGCATCCTTTACCTGGAAATCTAGTAAACTGGTGACTTCTTACAACTTGACAGTAACTCTGGCATTCGAGATATAGTTTCGACTAAATAACTAAATCCGATATCGTGTTGTACATACCTCTCAATAATAAACCACGTGAAGGCGACTCAGAAAGGAAGGATGCTCCGAGTATGAACTGAAAACATATTATCATTAAGCTTGACACATTATTTAAGTTCTTGGGTACAATGTGTGAAGCCCATTTCTGGTGTTCCCCGCCGTGATATTACTGGAATATTGCTTAAAGCGGTGTAAAACCATAATCACTCATTCACTTATGTAAGTTCTATGTTTAAATCTAAATACGTTTCTTGGCTAGACAAATTTGAATGATTTCCTTTTCTTCTATACTTCGCAGTTTACATTTTGAGGGGGTGGGGGTTGTTTGTCATTAAACGTACACATGTGATTTCGTAAACTTCCTGTGGTGTCAGCTGTTGAGGTCGGCGTTCCTGTGGTCTCAGCTGTTCATGTCGGAGATCCTGTGGTGTCAGCTGTTCAGGTTGGAGTCCCTGTGATACATCTCCACTTGTAGCAGAACCTGTTGGTAGATAAATGTATTGGATTTCAATAATTAATCTAACTAAAGTCTTATTATTTACTGTTTTATATAAAAACAGAAAGTGAGTCTTAAACTGATACACTGAATACATTGACATTCTATATTAAAGTTTGAAGGTTAATGTAGTTCATTTGGTATTTAATCTGCTTTTCCTGACCTACGTCAAGGTGTTATATTGTACCTGTGATGCGACGGATCATCTCCCCAAGCCGATGCCACCGCCCTCCATGTACCTGAAACAACATCGCAGAGACCATAGAGATCAGATCATAACCTTTCGCTCACACAATAGCTGGGTATCATATCATACCAAATACATTATGTATTTATCGACTGCATGTAACATTTAGCTATGTGGGTGTTAGGAACGATGTGCAACTTGATTCCAACCGTGTTAATTACATATGTTTTACTCACAATTTGAGCCATGTGTGTACTCAATGTATGAGCCATTGAAACCCTTTCTCAGAAAACATGTTGATAAAACAAAATTCTGTTATGAATGCAATACTTTACCGCTCTGGTTTCTTCTTCTTTTAATGCCAGCTGTTTATTCTGTTTATGGAGATCTGAAGAGACAATTACAAACACAGATTGATTACCTTATTGGTAACAGTTTTCCTCTTACCCATCGTACATACAGACAGGCAAACAGCTAGACAGAGAGACAGACAAATAATATTTTCTCGTCTCACCTCAGATATAATACAAGTCAAATATAAAACTGGGCCACTGTACATGGAATAGCAAGATACGTTTAAATCGATTAATAATGGTATTAAGGCATGCAAGATAAGATAACTTAAAATATACAAAAACACTTAGCTATGATATAGGATATTGTTCCTAAAGTCCACGATCAGTGCTCCGATTTTGAAGAAGCATTCTTACCCTGTAAAGTAGGCTGTTTATCTGGAATATTATCCAAGTCGAGACTTGAGGCAAGACCACCAAATGTGTCGATTAGTTCCATAAGGGCTTTCTGTCCTTGAAAGGTAAGAAGGACTCTCGTGTCTTGTGTGTCATCTTCTGGAAGCTTCCTCTTCAGATTTTCATCAGATTTCTTCTGTAGTGCTTCTGCAGTGAGAGCAATGAGCTCCTCCTGTCTTGTGGATTCAAGTGTTCTCTGGGTGTAGTCTATCGTTGATACTATTGAAGTATGGACGTCATGTAAAGTGTCCAGCTTCTCTTTAACCATTTCATTTGGGGCCTGAAGGCTCGCATGAATGTCCTTCATGAGTTGTCTCTGCCGGTGAAGGAACCGTACAGCAACACTTTTGAAGACTGTAGTGGCATCTTGTTCCAGCTTTCCCTGTTGAATTCCAAGTTCGGTTTGGTGAGTGGTGACAGTTCCCATTCTGTCTTTGACATCTTTCAGTTTAAGTCGTTGCTGCTGCACCTGCTCCTCAAGCTGACCCTTTGCTTTCACATAGGCAGGATTAATGTCTTCATTCTCGTGACCCTTGTGGGCCCCTCGATCACAAACAAGGCAGATATCCTGCTTACATGTGTGGTCATACAGCTGCAGCTTATTGTCAGGATGGCCTCTGCAGTTAGGTTCTTTCAGCCACTGCTTCATAGGGATATTCTCCTCCTGGTTGATCTCACTCCCTCTGTGGGTTCGATTCCGTTTTAGTGTGTCATGCAGTTTATGACAGTCGGAACAGAGTAGGTCATCACATTCGTGGCAGAACATCACAGCCTTTGCATCATGATCTCCTTCGATGTAGTTACATTTCTTCTCTCCATCAACGTTGGCAGTATAGGCAGCTTCATTGCGTCCGACATGGTCCACTGCTGTCTGCTCCATGTTGAACTCACGGCCACAGGAGGGACACTGTATGCAATTCTGCTTGGCTTGGGTGTCTTGGTGATCAATGCATGGCTTGCAGGCAGAATGAAGGCATGGAAGGAGGCAAAGCTGACTCCCATCACAACAGGACTTCGTTAAAAACTGACACATTCGCTCAGTCGAATCTGAGGAAAAACAAATGACACGATCAGTTTAAAGCTTAAAGGAACTGATTCATCAGACAAACATAATCAGACTCTTACTTACCGTGTTATTGTATTTTTGTTCATAAGTTACATATATAAGATGGAGTGTCACTTTGTTTAATGCACCTGCTTGATGGACTTCCTCTCTTACATGTACCCCGTCTGGGGACTGTGACCTGGGAACCCCCAATACAGCATCATATGCCTCCTCTTCCTCTTGTAGTCTCTGAAACGACAGTTTTCACTGCATCACAGACATGTATCTTGTTATGAAGATATTACGTGTTAATTTATTTCCATTTAGTTTAGAAGCTGTGCAAAATAACACCTTCAACATTTAAGTTGAACCAATCTCACCTTCTCCACTGTTTCACATTTTGCCCGAATCTGCAGCAACTCATCATTTGCATTTGACAAATTTGTTTTCACTGAAACGAGAAAAATGCATGGATACCCTCAGATAACAGTTTTATGTGTCAACATTCCGGACATTGCATAGCATGGTCCATTGAAAATATGGAATTAGTATATTTCCAGAAATGATACAATGTAGTTGTTTATCATAGACAGGCCATTGGAAACCAGGATCTTCCATTACCACCGTGAACACTGGCAAAATATGAACACAAAATGCCATTTAGCAAGTGATCAAATGTTTTATTTGGGATAACTCTTTCTTAGTTAAGTACCAATTCTCGTACTTTTTTAAGTTGAGTCCTATCCGGCAGTGACAGTGTGGGTTCGAATCCCGGATGGGACTCAACCTAAAAAAGTATGAGAATCTGTACTTTTCTAAGAATGTGTTATCCCAAATATATACTATTTGTTACATTTGACCACTTTCTAAATGTCATTGTGTGTTCATTGATTTCAGCCTTGGGAGCCGTGCCAATTTACGCTTGTCAGAGGGGTATGACATTGTGTGTTCATAGCTTTCGGGACCCGTGAAGATTCCGGGGTAGAATAGGTCTTCAGCAACCAATGCTTGCCATAAAATGTGACTATGGTTGTCGTAAAAGGCGACTAACGGGATCGGGTGGTCAGGCTCGCTGACTTGGTTGATGCATGTCATCGATCCCAATTGTGTGGATCGATGCTCATGATATCAATCACTGGATTGTCTGGTCCAGACTCGATTATTTACAGACCGCCGTCATATAGCTGGAATATTGCTGAGTGCGGCGTTAAACAACAAACCAAACGCAAAAATCATAGCTTGAACAAGTACGAGAATCTGTACTTCACTAAGAAAGTGTTATACCAAATATAATATTTTTTACTGGCAACATAAGCAAAATCAAAATTGTGGATAGAAGCGATATTTAACTATATATTATTAATGTCAGATTACCAGCTTCAACTTCCTCATTCTTCTTTTCTATCTGTGTTGTGAGATCCCCTCTTTCTTTTATAAGTTGTTCTTCCAGTTCAGCATAGTCTGTGTCTTTTTGTTTAACTTGATCCTCAAGTCTTTCCATTGCCTTAAAACAAACGCGAACGATCGTTTAAGAAGTTCATATCGACTGCATATACATGTAGCAGTTTATGTCATTTTTTTTACATGTTACACTCCTTTTTTATGAAAACTTCAACGTTGGTGTAAATGTACTTTTAATAATCACTACCATTGTTAAAATCATATACATCTAATATATATCTCTTATCAAAACAAGGGAGCTCTCAACATAATAAATAGACGAGCTTGTGCTGTCTCTCCACAACGTACAGAGTGCATGTCAGCTATTTGCCCATCTTTTTCAGCAAGTTGTTTTTTGTGGTGAGCTTCCACCTTTTCCTTGTTGACATAGACAAGATCTGAATTACCTGAAAATATAATATTGCGCCAGTAGAAAACAGGATGTGACAAGATTTATAAGACAGTTATCACATATCTTCGAAAAGAAATAAAATTTAAAGTTAATATTGTTTGGAATAATTCCTAGCTTGTTGACGTTTGCTATTCATGTTATAAGAATACTTATCCTGGCACAATGTATTTCCATTTGATCATATAAAATAGAAGTCAAAGCAGGCCACTTCTGCACCTGGACACACGTTGCCTTTGGTTACCAAGCAGAGTTACCCGCCCTTGATACTCAACTGCCTTCTCGTCAGCATGTGTCGTGGTATCTAGGCCTGGGACAGAGACTTTTTGTGACAATGTAAGGATTCTAATAGTGTGAATAACCAAATTCATGTAGCATATGTTCTATCCCTTCACAACATTTTGCAACACTTGGGATCCGCTACAGCAGCTTGCCTTATTGCTGACCAGCTCTGGAATACGTATGGATAAGAATATGCTCAGCGAGAGTAATCCTCACTAATCCATATCCCTTGCCACATCCTTAACTCTAACATGTAAATTGATGCTTCAGTGTCTCGCAGCACGGCTTATAATACGTGAGTCCCGTAGAATCGGAGACCAACAATCACTCTGAATAGTTATTGTGACACTATGTGACACAAAGATATCTGGAAAACAATGGTGTTTGACCACAAAATCCCACATTAGGTCCATATGAGGCATCTGGTCATTGTCAAATTTTAGTATAGACAAGGCATTGACTTCCCAAATACAAGCATGTCACTCTTCTGGACCTAGGAACTGCAAGGAATTGGTTGATGGTTGTGGATGCTCCACACGTGCAGAGCCAACGGTCTGGGGATCAATGGGTCTGCTACATGCATGCATTGCGGAGTTGCCTTCCCAGGGTGGTTCCCAGGATTCCTGTGATCTTCCTAATTCTGGAACCATAGTCTCCTGAGCCAATAAGGCACAATGGAAAGACGTTGGCACTAGTTTTAGTCAACTTCAGCAGTACTCTAAGTAGTAGTGGTGGTGTCGATCATATGAAGGTGTACATTGTGTTCCAGAACATGGCCAGTGGATCGTGATCCCAGAAGAGTGAATCTGAGATTGGAGAGTCGAACAGTGGAAGCTGGTGGTCGTATCTTGTGGCGCCCACATCAGTGTTGGGCGTGTTCAGCTGTTAACGAATCCACTAAAAGAAATTCGGATGAAGTTGTCATTATGTTGGCGTGGACTGGTGTCGCCTTGACATCGCGTCTGCGACGACATGTGTAACGCCCGAGATGTGGTGAAACAAGGCCTCTAGTGGCACGCCGGTCAGCAACGTGTAGAAATGTTCTGCCAAACAGGTCACTGGAGTGTTACCACAGTGGCTGTCACTAATAGTCCTCGCTATTCCCAGCTGGTCATGGTTGGAGCGAAACTTATGAGTCAATTGGCCTGAAGCGAGAATGTTATTGTCACACCCGTTTAAAGTTTCTCCACTTTCTGAATTTGCATCTAACGTTTGTGGAGTGCTCACTGGCACATCTGGAATATGTGAATACATAATCAGGTGTCAAGGACGGAGACACCAAGCACATAGAAGTCGTGATAGTTTTCGTGTGATCACATCCCCAGGGCTAAGACGTTATCACAAGACTGTACTTGGAGAAAGTGTAACTGAAGGCACTGCTGTCACAAACCAGGATGGCCCTGGAAGTTGTAGCAGTCAATATCTACCAAGTGGAGTAGCCGCCGATGGAATTGCCCATCCCCAATGTGGAGGAAAACTGTGATGAGTGGTTAAAATAACGTATAGTTCTGCGTGTTAGTAAGATGAAAACGGAAACGGTTGTAGAGCTCATTTCAAGGATGGTTTGCATACCTTAACGTTGGATCACCCACAGAAAGGTGTGGACTGCATAGTAATTCTCTGAGGGCCGGTTCCCATGTAGACACTTGTACAAGGGTAGAAAGGTACATCCGCAATCCCAGGATGAAGAGAGGTGCATTTGGGGACTGTTCTTGTGACGATGACATACCAGACACTGATGCACCCATCGTAGCCATTAAATGTGAAGGCACCATCCACATGGGAAGCATCAGCAATGTCAGGGTAATGTATTTGCTAGATGATGGCAAGACGTTGTAATCAATGATAGATGAAAATCATCGAATAGATACAAAGCTCAGGACAATGGCCAGTGTATCGCCAGTCACAGACAAAGCACTGATCCCCAGTAGAGCTCCAATCACTAGCGACAGTCGCCAGGAGGATGCATCCCAGGAATGCGGCGACGAGGACCCTTATAGTGACACCATTAGGCGCGACAGATGGCGATCCAAGACGAGGAGAAACGCTGGTGGGAGACAGTTCTGGTGACATTGACATCCACTTTCGACAGTTTGGACAATCAATCGCGGGAAATATTTTTTTTGTCACGATCACAAAAACAATAATGCACAAATGCATGGTCCAAAATGATAGTTTTCCACATACGTCATTGTAATAACTTTCTTGAAAGATATCTGTGACGTTTCATTCAGGTAGATTGTATAATCAACCCGAAGTCAAAGGATATAATTGCCAACAGATAGCACATCTGTATCACTTGTCTTATGAGAAGGGATGTAATGAATAACTCATTACTGAATAAGCAATAGTAATGAGGGCTCTGGATGTACACGGAGGCACGTTTTAGATTAGGCGTTATATGATCGAAGTGAAGGAGGACATTGGAATATGTTGTGCCAGGATAGGAAATATTATTAGCCTCAGAACTATAACATGTACTTTGGTATATTTATCTTTGGTAAAACGCCTAAAAACATTTACTTGTCAGTGTGTCCAAGACCTACACCATGTATCGATCAGGAACATATTATATGATTTGTCTTTTCTTTCTTAGTGTACACGAATGGGAGTGTAGCTACACTGACTTCAGTAAGCCAAGACCTGGGCGGAAACATTCATATTTCACCACAGATCAATCTAGAATAATTCATTGTTAATAAGTGTACATTATTGATATCTGATGCACATTGAAAACTACATGTGTATTAAGTGAAAAAAATCCTTCTAACTTCATCTGATGAGTTGCAATTTCACAGCCTATGGTGCTTAGAACCAACCTGAACTAAAACACCAACATGCTTGTAGATTTTGATTAGTAATATTATATTCGATATGAATGAAGAGGCATGTGATAGGTTGAAATACCTTCTTCAGTTGAGGTTTCATCAAGTTTCTCCTTGATAAATTGTTGTGTGGAATCAAGGACAGCACACAGTGTCCTGTAGCCTTCAACCCCTTTTTTCTTCAAAATCTCAAGGAACAGTTCACATTGTCTCTCTGGTGCAGCTAGTCTACACCTGTCATAGTCTCCCTGTGTGAAGACACAGCCCTGGTACAAGGCATCCAGCACAGGGTCGACCTAAAGGTTCTCCTTTAGATATACATGATTCTTCTGCAGGATAACAATATGGGGAATATCCATCCTGCGATGTAATGCGTGCGTGATGGTATCTGTAAAATGAAAACAAGACCAGGTATGATGGTTGTTTCACGTGGTGAACATTATTGAGTTTAAATCAATATGCAAATAGCTATGCGATAAACTGCAAAGAAATATGAACAGTGAAGCGTGGTTCATTTCACGATAAAACATTTTTCTATCATGAAGTCGTTGCTGAAGATTCGAACATGCGCTCGCAACTTGATGACGTCATATATTGGACGACGTTCTGTACAATAGCATAGAGTTCATACAACAGCCATACACAGAGAGGATTCTCTGAGATCATTTGTTAACACGGGCTATAACATGACCAGTTAAACTAATGCAATATATTTACGCAAGCGAGCCCTACCTTAAAAAAGCTCTTCATGTGCTATACTTTTCTTGTCAGCCAGAGCCAAATGTCCTACCCCAGAAGACGACAAAAGGGACTTGTGGCTCAGGTCTTCAACACATCAATGTCATACAGAATAAAGTATCCGCTACCTGTTCTAAGTGGGCGGGGGCCAGGCTCACAGTTCAAAATCTAAACGCATGTCACGTGGTTACAAACAAAGCCACCCTGTGCGAGAAAGATAACTAAGAAATGTAGTAGGTCAAAGTACATTACTGTGTCACAATGATATTGATAGACTAGATTTTCCTTAGCAAGTGATGCTTCTGACATGCATTTTCTATCCAGAAACTACACAGTTGATACAATTGACTTATCCATAGTCTCAAAGAATAGAGTGAGTGGATTGGGTGTATTGCTGTTTTGAACTGTATTTCAGTTATATCACGGTGTGTCAGCTTAATATGGGAAGAAAGCCTGCATTGATGCAAATCTTAGATGCTGCAAATTCAAACCCGCGAGTAAGGCTATGTGATGACAAGCCACGAATCATGATCGGAGCGATTCTGGGATTCGAACCTACGACCACGGGAATCTTTCAAATGCAATTCCCCAAAAGTTGGTAGTGAGAAAAAGTGTTTCATGTTTCGTGGCAGAAGAGACCACAATCACGAGAGCTTGTGTCCTGCATGATATAATTATCTTTGTCTTAATATTATATAACTCGCTGATAAAACATACAGTGTGTGGCTTATCGGCACAGAGTGAAACTCGTTAGTGTACACACACTGTTATTCCTGAAAATCCACCTTTCAGTAGATTGCTGCCAATCCGTATATGTCTGTGAAGTTAAATTTATCTGTACCAAAGATTCGCTTACCTTGACATTTAAGATTTAGAGGGGAATGCTACCGTCCAAATAACTCGTTTCACTGTCCTCCCATAACTCACTGTTAGTGCATAACACTCCAGACATGTTGAGGTAACAGGATTGGGTAAAATGCAATAACCACACACCACATCACGCGGGTGGTATACAGATCGGAGCGTAGTAACCTGAGAAAACAAAATATAGCAGACATACCAACTTACAACCAATTGACTTGTTTGTGTAGTTTTTTTAATCCAGTTGATCGCTGAGCAAGTGAAGCAGTCCGAGTTATGATCACAAGTATGATGTCCTTCAAGCCATTCAAATTACAAGAACAGAGATTGTATATACGTGTATTAAGTCAACATCGACATGATACACTTAATCTATATGTGCATGTTTAATATCTTCGAGGGTTGAAATGAAAGTTCGGAGGCTCAAATATAAGAAATTGCGTAAAACTGAAATATTTTATTTACGACATAACCTCGAGTCAGATGAATAAACTGTTTCATTGTTTCATGTTTGTAACATAAGAGCCAATGATCTTTGGAACATGCTCAAACTTGAGTAACGTGCACTGATCATGAAAATACTTAATAGTGTCGCCGAATCTGATGTCGACAAATCGACGTCCTCAAAATATTGTTATATGGCAGTGTATTTTATTGTTGGAAAGTGTTTGTAGCTGTGTTGCACTGCATATATGAGGATTCGGTAAAAGCATTCATTTGTTGTTGTTTGGTGTGAGGGAGTCAGTTCAGGATCCCATAGGTTTTGAGTCCTCTTGACGTTGTCTTCGGCCATACAGTTTGTGCTACCTTAAATCACCTAAAAGAGCATTGGCTTAATGACAGGTCTGAAATGAGTTTGTTGGAGTATGTCTCATCATTTCGGGCTAGGGGTTTCAGAAGCTTGTGAAGTTTGTAGGAATAACTTGAAGGAATCCCAGGACAAAATGAAAGTACATTATGACAAGAGAGAAATTTTAGTCCTGGCGATAAAGTCTCAATCTCATTAAAATCAGATCCTAGTTCCCGCTACCGCTAAACAAAGATCTGAAGACATTCCATTAGGGGTCAGAACGACCTTTCATTCGACCAATCAGTGCATCGCTTACCAGATTATGAAAGTGACTGTCGGTATGTGATTTCTAATCAGGCAATCTCGAAAACTTTAACATGGGGTATCTGAACGATAGTTACGTGTTTAACGACTGAATTCTTACATTATAGACCATCTATTAGCCATTCCAGAATGTTTTTCTGTTTAGGTTTCAAATTTGTAATCGAGAATTTGTCAAAATATGTTTCGAAGCGTAGTCGCCAATTTGAAATTAGTGCCGTAAAGCACGACAAAGCTGGTTTCTGATTGGTCATTCCATTGGTCAGTCAAAGTTCGCGCAAGGTCGGTCTGACGTGACCCCTAATGGGATGTCCTCAAATCTTTGTTTAGCGGTAGCGAGAACTAAGGTCTGATTTTAATGAGATTGATAATGTCAAGGATCCCTCTTAGTGTGTTGCCACTGGTTTTCCTTTGCAAATTGCTTCAAATTGTGATCCTGATGAGAATTATGGCTTTATCAAGTTTGATGACATTGCTGACTTTGATAGCCCTAAGCTGAAGTATTAACTTGGATGCTAATTAAAGTAATTTGTCATCTGAGCAAAAGGCTCAAGTGAGTGAGTGAGTTTGGTTTTACGCCGCTTTTAGCAATATTCCAGCAATATCACAGTGGGGGACACCAGAAATTGGCTTCACACATTGTACCCATGTCGGGATTCGAACCCGCGTCTTCGGCGTGACGAGCGAACGCTTTAACCACTAGGCTACCTGACCGCCCCCAAAAGGCTCAAGATTTAGTGTGCCATGATGTGGATGTACGTGACGCTGTGCCGGTTAAACAATATCACTCACGATGGACCTTACCAATATAAAATGTTGCCATTTGAGCTCAAGAACGCTCCAGCCACCTCCCAGCATCTCAGCAATGACATGACAGCCGAAGGTGTCGAAGCCTACGTTGACGATGTTATCAATCATGGACTGGGACTTACACATGAAGAGGGTCTGTGCCTTCTTCAGGAGACTCTTTGAATCCAAGTTGCCTATTAATTTATTGAAAAGTGAATTTGCACAGGCACATGTACAATTCTTAGGTTATGTCATAGGCCAAGGTGAGGTACAACCCGTGCAAGCAAAGGTGGAACCTATTTCAAAATTCCAGGTTCCACAAAACAAAAAAGAACTTTTTGGATATGGCTGGTTACTACCGTAAAGTCAAAATGTCTCACATGTGGCAGTCCCCCTTACTAATTTGCTTGGCAAAAAGATGAAGTTTGTGTTTAGGACAGTAATTGTCAGGCTGCTTTTGAGAATGTTAAAGCTATTCTCGCGAATTCCCATTTTCTCAAAGCACCAAACTTTCCCAAAAATCTTTCAAATTAGCTGTAGAAGCTAGTGACGTTGGTGCCGGAGCTGTCCTACTGCAGGAAGATGCATCAGGCTCTGAATATCCTGTTTGTTAGTATTCACAAAATATTTACAAACATCAGAGCAATGATTCCAATATTGAAAATAAACTCTTACTCTATTGTTAGCTTTGCAACAATTTGAAGTGTACTTGGGTACTATTATGTTTTCTATTCAAGGGGGCATTGGTGGTCCAGTCGTCTCAGGCGCCGCGATTCGCTGTGCAGAGTTGCATCCCTTGGGCAAGCCAGAAACCTATGATTGTGAGTTCGTGGCACGCCACGATATAACGGAATACTGTTAAAAGTGGCGTTAAACCCAATTCACTTACTCACTCACTCACTCACTCAGTCACTCAGTCACTCAGTCACTCAGTCACTCACTCACTCACTCACTCACTGCCATTCACTCCAGCCTGTGCTCTCCCTCTCAATCACTCCTGTCTGTGCTGTCCTTCTCATTCACTCCAGTCTGTGCTGTCCCTCTTATTCACTCCAGCCTGTGCTGCCCCTCTCATTCACTCCAGTCTGTGCCGTCCCTCTCATGCACTCCAGTCTGTGCTGTCCCTCTCATTCACTTCTGTCTGTGATGTCCCTCTCATTCACTCCAGTCCGTGCTGCCCCTCTCATTCATTCCAGTCTGTGCTGTCCCTCTCATTCACTCCAGTCTGTGCCGCCCCTCTCATTCACTCCATTCTGTACTGCCATCTCATTTACTCCAGTCTGGTCTGATCCTCTCATTCACTCCAGTCTTTGTCGATCCTCTCATTCACCCCAGCCTGTGCTGTCACACTCATTCACGACAGTCTGTGCTGCCCATCTCATTCACTACAGTCTGTGCTGCCCCTCTCATTCACTCCAGTCTGTGCTGCCCCACTCATTCACTACAGTCTGTGCTGCCCCTCTCATTCACTACAGTATGTGCTGCCCCTCTCATTCACTCCAGTCTGTGCTGTCCCACTCATTCACTACAGTCTGTGCTGTCCCTCTAATTCACTCCAGTCTGTGCCGTCCCACTCATTCACTCCATTCTGTACTGTCCCTCTCATTGACTCCAGTCTGGTCTGGTCCTCTCATTCACTCCAGTCTTTGCCGATCCTCTCATTCACCCCACTCTGCGCTGTCCCACTCATTCACCCCAGTCTGTGCTGTCTCTCTCATTCACTCCAGACTGTGCTGCCTCTCTAATTCACTCCAGTCTGTGCCGTCCCTCTCATTCACTCCAGTCTGTGCTGTCCCTCTCATTCACTTCTGTCTGTGATGTCTCTCTCATTCACTCCAGCCTGTGCTGTCCCTCTCATTCACTTCTGTCTGTGATGTCCCTCTCATTCACTCCAGTCCGTGCTGCCCCTCTCATTCACTCCAGTCTGTGCTGCCCCTCTCCTTTACTCCAGTCTGTGCTGTCCCACTTATTCACTGCAGTCTGTGCTGCCCCTCTCATTCACTAAAGCCTGTGCTGTCCCTCTCATTCACTTCTGTCTGTGATGTCCCTCTCATTCACTCCAGTCCGTGCTGCCCCTCTCATTCACTCCAGTCTGTGCTGCCCCTCTCCTTTACTCCAGACTGTGCTGCCTCTCTAATTCACCCCAGTCTGTGCTGTCCCTCTCATTCACTTCTGCCTGTGATGTCCCATTCATTCACTCCAGTCCGTGCTGCCCCTCTCATTCACTCCAGTCTGTGCTGCCCCTCTCCTTTACTCCATACTGTGCTGCCTCTCTAATTCACCCCAGTCTGTGCTGTCCCTCTCATTCACTTCTGTCTGTGATGCCCCTCTCATTCACTCCAGTCCGTGCTGCCCCTCTCATTCACTCCAGTCTGTGCTGCCCCTCTCCTTTACTCCAGACTGTGCTACCTCTCTAATTCACCCCAGTCTGTGCTGTCCCTCTCATTCACTTCTGTCTGTGATGTCCCTCTCATTCACTACAGTCCGTGCTGCCCCTCTCATTCACTCCAGTCTGTGCTGCCCCTCTCCTTTACTCCAGACTGTGCTGCCTCTCTAATTCACCCCAGTCTGTGCTGTCCCTCTCATTCACTTCTGTCTGTGATGTCCCTCTCATTCACTCCAGTCCGTGCTGCCCCTCTCATTCACTCCAGTCTGTGCTGCCCCTCTCCTTGAATCCAGACTGTGCTGCCTCTCTAATTCACTCCAGTCTGTGCTGTCCCACTCATTCACTCCAGTCTGTGCCGTCCCTCTCATTCACTCCAGTCTGTGCTGTCCCTCTCATTCACTTCTGTCTGTGATGTCCCTCTCCTTTACTCCAGACTGTGCTGCCCCTCTCATTCACTCCAGTCTGTGCTGTCCCTCTCATTCACTCCAGTCTGTGCCGTCCCTCTCATTCACTCCATTCTGTACTGCCATCTCATTGACTCCAGTCTGGTCTGATCCTCTCATTCACTCCAGTCTTTGCCGATCCTCTCATTCACCCCAGTCTGTGCTGTCACACTCATTCACTACAGTCTGTGCTGCCCCTCTCATTAACTACAGTCTGTGCTGCCCTTCTCATTCACTCCAGTCTGTGCTGTCCCACTCATTCACTACAGTCTGTGCTGCCCCTCTCATTCACTCCAGTCTGTGCTGCCCCTCTCGAGCTCATTTACTCCTGTATGTGCTGCCCCTCTCATTCTCTCCAGCCTGTGCTGCCCCTCTCATTCACCCTAGCCTGTGCTTCCCCTCTCATTTACTCCAGACTGTGATTCCCCTCTCATTCACTCCAGTCTTTGCTGATCCTCTCATTCACCCCAGTCTGTGCTGTCCCTCTCATTCACTCCAGTCTGTGCCGTCCCACTCATTCACTCCATTCTGTACTGCCATCTCATTGACTCCAGTCTGGTCTGATCCTCTCATTCACTCAAGTCTTTACCGATCCTCTCATTCACCCCAATGTGTGGTGTCCCACTCACTCACTACAGTCTGTGGTACCCCTCTCATTCACTACAGTCTTTGCTGTCCCACTCATTCACTACAGTCTGTGCTGCCCCCCCCCCCCCCCCCCCCCTCATTCACTACAGTCTGTGCTGCCCCTGTCATTCACTCCATGCTATGCTGTCCCACTTATTCACTACAGTCTGTGCTGTCCCTCTCATTCACTCCAGTCTGTGATTTCCCTCTCATTCACTCCTGTATGTGCTGCCCCTCTCATTTACGCCTGTATGTGCTGCCCCTGTCATTCACTCCAGCCTGTGCTGCCCCTCTCATTCACTCCAGCCTGTGCTGCCCCTCTCATTCACTCCAGTCTGTGCTGCCCCTCTCATTCACTCCAGTCTGTGCTGCCCCTCTCATTATCTCCAGTGTGTGCTGCCCCTCTCATTCACTCCAGTCTGTGCTGCCCCTCTAGTTTACTCCTGTATGTGCTGCCCCTCTCATTCACTCCAGCCTGTGCTGTCCCTCTCATTCACTCCAGCCTGTGCTTCCCCTCTCATTCACTCCAGTCTGTGCTGTCCCACTCATTCACTACAGTCTGTGCTGCCCCTCTCATTCACTACAGTCTGTGCTGCCCCTCTCATTGACTCCAGTCTGGTCTGATCCTCTCATTCACTCCAGTCTTTGCCGATCCTCTCATTCACCCCAGTCTGTGCTGTCCCACTCATTCACTACAGTCTGTGCTGCCCCTCTCAATCACTACAGTCTGTGCTGCCCCTCTCATTCACTACAGTCTGTGCTGTCCCTCTCATTTACTCCTGTATGTGCTGCCCCTCTCATTCACTCCAGCCTGTGCTGTCCCTCTCATTCACTCCAGCCTGTGCTTCCCCTCTCATTCACTCCAGTCTGTGCTGTCCCACTCATTCACTACAGTCTGTGCTGCCCCTCTCATTCACTACAGTCTGTGCTGCCCCTCTCATTGACTCCAGTCTGGTCTGATCCTCTCATTCACTCCAGTCTTTGCCGATCCTCTCATTCACCCCAGTCTGTGCTGTCCCACTCATTCACTACAGTCTGTGCTGCCCCTCTCAATCACTACAGTCTGTGCTGCCCCTCTCATTCACTACAGTCTGTGCTGCCCCTCTCATTCACTCCAGTCTGTGCTGTCCCACTCATTCACTACAGTCTGTGCTGCCCCCTCTCATTCACTACAGTCTGAGCTGCCCCTCTCATTCAGTCCAGTCTGTGCTGCCCCTCTCATTTACTCCTGTATGTGCTGCCCCTCTTATTCACTCCAGTCTGTGCTGCCCCTCTCATTCACTCCAGTCTGTGCTGTCCCTCTCATTCACTCCAGCCTGTGCTTCCCCTCTCATTCACTCCAGTCTGTGCTGTCCCACTCATTCACTACAGTCTGTGCTGCCCCTCTCATTCACTACAGTCTGTGCTGCCCCTCTCATTGACTCCAGTCTGGTCTGATCCTCTCATTCACTCCAGTCTTTGCCGATCCTCTCATTCACCCCAGTCTGTGCTGTCCCACTCATTCACTACAGTCTGTGCTGCCCCTCTCAATCACTCCAGTCTGTGCTGCCCCTCTCATTCACTCCAGTCTGTGCTGTCCCTCTCATTCACTCCAGCCTGTGCTTCCCCTCTCATTCACTCCAGTCTGTGCTGTCCCACTCATTCACTACAGTCTGTGCTGCCCCTCTCATTCACTACAGTCTGTGCTGCCCCTCTCATTGACTCCAGTCTGGTCTGATCCTCTCATTCACTCCAGTCTTTGCCGATCCTCTCATTCACCCCAGTCTGTGCTGTCCCACTCATTCACTACAGTCTGTGCTGCCCCTCTCAATCACTACAGTCTGTGCTGCCCCTCTCATTCACTACAGTCTGTGCTGCCCCTCTCATTCACTCCAGTCTGTGCTGCCCCTCTCATTCACTACAGTCTGAGCTGCCCCTCTCATTCAGTCCAGTCTGTGCTGCCCCTCTCATTTACTCCTGTATGTGCTGCCCCTCTTATTCACTCCAGTCTGTGCTGCCCCTCTCATTCACTCCAGTCTGTGATTTCCCTCTCATTCACTCCAGTATGTGCTGCCCCTCTCATTTACGCCTGTATGTGCTGCCCCTGTCATTCACTCCAGCCTGTGCTGCCCCTCTCATTCACTCCAGCCTGTGCTGCCCCTCTCATTCACTCCAGTCTGTGCTGTCCCTCTCATTCACTCCAGTCTGTGCTGTCCCACTCATTCACTACAGTCTGTGCTGCCCCTCTCATTCACTACAGTCTGTGCTGCCCCTCTCATTCACTCCAGTCTATGCTGTCCCACTTATTCACTACAGTCTGTGCTGTCCCACTCATTCACTCCAGTCTGTGCTGCCCATCTCATTCATTCCAGTCTGTGATGTCCCTCTCATTCACTCCTGTATGTGCTGCCCCTCTCATTTACTCCTGAATGTGCTGCCCCTGTCATTCACTCCAGCCTGTGCTCCCCTCTCATTCACTCCAACCTGTGCTGCCCCTCTCATTCACTCCAGTCTGTGCTTCCCCTCTCATTCACTCCAGTCTGTGCTGCCCCTCTCATTCACTCCAGTCTGTGCTGCCCCCCTCATTCACTACAGTCTATGCTGCCCCTCTCATTCACTCCATGCTATGCTGTCCCACTTATTCACTACAATCTGTGCTGTCCCACTCATTCACTCCAGTCTGTGCTGCCCATCTCATTCATTCCAGTCTGTGATGTCCCTCTCATTCACTCCTGTATGTGCTGCCCCTCTCATTTACTCCTGAATGTGCTGCCCCTGTCATTCACTCCAGCCTGTGCTCCCCTCTCATTCACTCCAACCTGTGCTGCCCCTCTCATTCACTCCAGTCTGTGCTTCCCCTCTCATTCACTCCAGCCTGTGCTGCCCCTCTCATTCACTGCAGTCTGTGCTTCCCCTCTCATTCACTCCAGTCTGTGCTGTCCCACTCATTCACTACAGTCTGTGCTGCCCCTCTCATTCACTACAGTCTGTGCTGCCCCTCTCATTCGCTCCAGTCTATGCTGTCCCACGTATTCACTCCAGTCTGTGCTGTCCCTCTCATTCACTCCAGTCTGTGCTGCCCATCTCATTCATTCCAGTCTGTGATGTCCCTCTCATTCACTCCTGTATGTGCTGCCCCTCTCATTTACTCCTGAATGTGCTGCCCCTCTCATTGACTCCAGTCTGGTCTGATCCTCTCATCCACTCCAGTCGTTGCTGATCCTCTCATTCACCCCAGTCTGTGTTGTCCCACTCATTCACTACAGTCTGTGCTGCCCCTCTCATTCACTACATTCTGTGCTGCCCCTCTCGTTCACTACAGCCTGTGCTTCCCCTCTCATTCACTCCAGTCTGTGCTGTCCCACTCATTCACACAAGTCTTTGCTGTCCCACTCTTTCACTCCAGTCTGTGATGCCCCTCTCGTTCACTCAAGCCTGTGCTGTCCCTCTCATTCACTCCAGTCTGTGCTGTCCCACTCATTCACTCCAGTCTTTGCTGATACTCTCATTCATCCCAGTCTGTGTTTTCCCTTCATTCACTCCAGTCTGTGCTGTCCCGCTCATTCACTCCATTCTGTGCTTCCCCTCTCAATGACTCCAGTCTGGTCTGATCCTCTCATTCACTCCAGTCTTTGCTGATCCTTTCATTCACCCCAGTCTGTGCTGTCCCACTCATTCACTCCAGTCTGTGCTGCCCCTCTCATTCACTACAGCCTGTGCTGCCCCTCTCATTCACTCCAGTCTGTGCTGTCCCACTCATTCACTACAGTCTGTGCTGCCCTTCTCATTCACCCCAGTCTGTGCTGCCCCTTTCGTTCACTACAATCTGTGCTGCCCCTCTCATTCACTCCAGTCTGTGCTGGTTCTCTCGTTCACTACAGCCTGTGCTGCCCCTCTCATTAACTCCAGATTGTGCTTCCCCTCTCATTCACTCCAGTCTTTGCTGATCCTCTCATTCACTCCAGTCTGTGCTGTCCCTCTCATTCACTCCAGTCTGTGCTGTCCCACTCATTCACTCCATTCTGTACTGCCCCTCTCAATGACTCCAGTCTGGTCTGATCCTCTCATTCACTCCAGTCTTTGCTGATCCTCTCAATCACCCCAGTCTGTGCTGTCCCACTCATTTACTAAAGTCTGTGCTGCCCCTCTCATTCACTACAGTCTGTGCTGCCCCTCTCATTCACTCCAGTCTGTGCTGCCCTTCTCATTCACTCCAGTCTGTGCTGCCCCTCTCGTTCACTACAGCCTGTGCTGCCCCTCTCATTCACTACAATCTGTGCTGCCCCTCTCATTCACTCCAGTCTGTGCTGGTTCTCTCGTTCACTACAGCCTGTGCTGCCCCTCTCACTTACTCCAGACTGTGCTTCCCCTCTCATTCACTCCAGTCTTTGCTGATCCTCTCATTCACCCGAATCTGTGCTGTCCCTCTCATTCACTCCATTCTGTACTGCCCCTCTCATTGACTCCAGTCTGGTCTGATCCTCTCATTCACTCCAGTCTTTGCTGATCCTCTCATTCACCCCAGTCTGTGCTGTCCCACTCATTCACTAAAGTCTGTGCTGCCCCTCTCATTCACTACAGTCTGTGCTGCCCCTCTCATTCACTCCAGTCTGTGCTGCCCCTCTCATTCACTACAGTCTGAGCTGCCCCTCTCATTCAGTCCAGTCTGTGCTGCCCCTCTCATTTACTCCTGTATGTGCTGCCCCTCTTATTCACTCCAGTCTGTGCTGCCCCTCTCATTCACTCCAGTCTGTGATTTCCCTCTCATTCACTCCAGTATGTGCTGCCCCTCTCATTTACGCCTGTATGTGCTGCCCCTGTCATTCACTCCAGCCTGTGCTGCCCCTCTCATTCACTCCAGCCTGTGCTGCCCCTCTCATTCACTCCAGTCTGTGCTGTCCCTCTCATTCACTCCAGTCTGTGCTGTCCCACTCATTCACTACAGTCTGTGCTGCCCCTCTCATTCACTACAGTCTGTGCTGCCCCTCTCATTCACTCCAGTCTATGCTGTCCCACTTATTCACTACAGTCTGTGCTGTCCCACTCATTCACTCCAGTCTGTGCTGCCCATCTCATTCATTCCAGTCTGTGATGTCCCTCTCATTCACTCCTGTATGTGCTGCCCCTCTCATTTACTCCTGAATGTGCTGCCCCTGTCATTCACTCCAGCCTGTGCTCCCCTCTCATTCACTCCAACCTGTGCTGCCCCTCTCATTCACTCCAGTCTGTGCTTCCCCTCTCATTCACTCCAGTCTGTGCTGCCCCCCTCATTCACTACAGTCTATGCTGCCCCTCTCATTCACTCCATGCTATGCTGTCCCACTTATTCACTACAATCTGTGCTGTCCCACTCATTCACTCCAGTCTGTGCTGCCCATCTCATTCATTCCAGTCTGTGATGTCCCTCTCATTCACTCCTGTATGTGCTGCCCCTCTCATTTACTCCTGAATGTGCTGCCCCTGTCATTCACTCCAGCCTGTGCTCCCCTCTCATTCACTCCAACCTGTGCTGCCCCTCTCATTCACTCCAGTCTGTGCTTCCCCTCTCATTCACTCCAGCCTGTGCTGCCCCTCTCATTCACTGCAGTCTGTGCTTCCCCTCTCATTCACTCCAGTCTGTGCTGTCCCACTCATTCACTACAGTCTGTGCTGCCCCTCTCATTCACTACAGTCTGTGCTGCCCCTCTCATTCACTCCAGTCTATGCTGTCCCACGTATTCACTACAGTCTGTGCTGTCCCTCTCATTCACTCCAGTCTGTGCTGCCCATCTCATTCATTCCAGTCTGTGATGTCCCTCTCATTCACTCCTGTATGTGCTGCCCCTCTCATTTACTCCTGAATGTGCTGCCCCTCTCATTGACTCCAGTCTGGTCTGATCCTCTCATTCACTCCAGTCGTTGCTGATCCTCTCATTCACCCCAGTCTGTGTTGTCCCACTCATTCACTACAGTCTGTGCTGCCCCTCTCATTCACTACATTCTGTGCTGCCCCTCTCGTTCACTACAGCCTGTGCTTCCCCTCTCATTCACTCCAGTCTGTGCTGTCCCACTCATTCACACAAGTCTTTGCTGTCCCACTCTTTCACTCCAGTCTGTGATGCCCCTCTCGTTCACTCAAGCCTGTGCTGTCCCTCTCATTCACTCCAGTCTGTGCTGTCCCACTCATTCACTCCAGTCTTTGCTGATACTCTCATTCATCCCAGTCTGTGTTTTCCCTTCATTCACTCCAGTCTGTGCTGTCCCGCTCATTCACTCCATTCTGTGCTTCCCCTCTCAATGACTCCAGTCTGGTCTGATCCTCTCATTCACTCCAGTCTTTGCTGATCCTTTCATTCACCCCAGTCTGTGCTGTCCCACTCATTCACTCCAGTCTGTGCTGCCCCTCTCATTCACTACAGCCTGTGCTGCCCCTCTCATTCACTCCAGTCTGTGCTGTCCCACTCATTCACTACAGTCTGTGCTGCCCTTCTCATTCACCCCAGTCTGTGCTGCCCCTTTCGTTCACTACAATCTGTGCTGCCCCTCTCATTCACTCCAGTCTGTGCTGGTTCTCTCGTTCACTACAGCCTGTGCTGCCCCTCTCATTAACTCCAGATTGTGCTTCCCCTCTCATTCACTCCAGTCTTTGCTGATCCTCTCATTCACTCCAGTCTGTGCTGTCCCTCTCATTCACTCCAGTCTGTGCTGTCCCACTCATTCACTCCATTCTGTACTGCCCCTCTCAATGACTCCAGTCTGGTCTGATCCTCTCATTCACTCCAGTCTTTGCTGATCCTCTCAATCACCCCAGTCTGTGCTGTCCCACTCATTTACTAAAGTCTGTGCTGCCCCTCTCATTCACTACAGTCTGTGCTGCCCCTCTCATTCACTCCAGTCTGTGCTGCCCTTCTCATTCACTCCAGTCTGTGCTGCCCCTCTCGTTCACTACAGCCTGTGCTGCCCCTCTCATTCACTCCAGTCTGTGCTGTCCCACTCATTCACTACAGTCTTTGCTGTCCCACTCATTCACTCCAGTCTGTGCTGCCCTTCTCATTCACTCCAGTCTGTGTTGCCCCTTTCGTTCACTACAATCTGTGCTGCCCCTCTCATTCACTCCAGTCTGTGCTGGTTCTCTCGTTCACTACAGCCTGTGCTGCCCCTCTCACTTACTCCAGACTGTGCTTCCCTCTCATTCACTCCAGTCTTTGCTGATCCTCTCATTCACCCGAATCTGTGCTGTCCCTCTCATTCACTCCATTCTGTACTGCCCCTCTCATTGACTCCAGTCTGGTCTGATCCTCTCATTCACTCCAGTCTTTGCTGATCCTCTCATTCACCCCAGTCTGTGCTGTCCCACTCATTCACTAAAGTCTGTGCTGCCCCTCTCATTCACTACAGTCTGTGCTGCCCCTCTCATTCACTCTTGTCTGTGCTGCCCCTCTCGTTCACTACAGCCTGTGCTGCCTCTCTAATTCACTCCAGTCTGTGCAGTGCCAGAAACTATCTATATGTGCAGCATAATGAATCTACTTTGCTAAGTACATAACCAGATACATTTTGCATAATATATAAGTTTGATATGACTAAGATAATGTGGCTATTTAAGCTACTGAAGCAATTTGATGAATACTCATTGTGTTGTTATTAAAGCAGGCAATAACAGTAATGACAGTTGCCATATGGACAAATATTATAAAAGAACAAGATATTTTTATTTTTAAAAATTCAAGAAGTCGACACGTAAAGCTGAAATAAAATATGCGAAATACAATATTATCGAACTATTGGATAAAAAAGAACTGCATGACAGTGAACGTGACACAAAAAGTAGGCAACAACAGCACTCTTGTACGGAATTAAATGGACACTTTTCAAGTTGGGGTATATATCATTTCAGGGAAAAACTTTCAGACAGCATTATGACATCGATGGTTTATAGTGTTACAAGCCGTTTTTTTGTAAATGAAACGCAAAGGTTAACAAAGACATATAATAACGTACAGGGCTTCGTTGTGAAATCAGTAAATGATCAATAAATAATCGATGGATAATATTGAAACACACAGTTGTCGGTGTACAAAAGTCAACACAATGGATGAAGTAAGCTGCAGGTGCAATAAGTAACCGGTATACTTATAGTGCAAGTGCACTCACGAATGGCAAGAAATTTCTTACAGGCCTTGACCTCTTCTTGAATCCGACATAACATTTTTTGAGCTACGGTCATAACGAACGTAAAGGGGCCATACATTTAGTTCATTATAACCGCTGTTCCATATAAGCATATATACAACAAATTGGCGGGACCAAAAAACAGTTCCTTATAAACGTGTTAGTAATAAGCTTAGTTTACTGGAGATCACCATGCGAATAACAAACGTGAAGCTTGTTTCTGGTGACAGTTTGTCCGGGAGTTAAAGTTAGTTACTATAACAGGAAGGTAGCTAAGCGTTTTTTTAGTATTCCGTGTAATATACTCAAAGGCCAAACTGACTGTGATGAGGTTATAACCTTAATCGAACTAAATATAGACCCCTTTTGATTTCTCGTAAAAATATAATTTTCATCTCCAGCGTCTGGGTTGTTTTACTGTCATGTAGCTTTCAGTCCCCCATCAGAAATGAATAGCAGTTTAAAAGTCAACTAGAGGCGTTACTTTTTTCACCCCAAAACACATTTCACAATAAATCTATATTATGACAAATGATGTTCGTCTTGAGTACACTCGTGAGTTATTGAAAATCACTAAGGTTAGATTTCAGGTCGATAATCTGACCATTCAAGCTGACACCTGACAGGATATTCATATACCTCATGTCTAAGACCATCAAGCAAAAAAAGGTAAATTGAAAAATGTTGTAATTATCCATCCACCCCGCAGGTAAATAGCCAAGTAACGACGCAAACTCTCTGGTCTCCATATTATGGTTGCACTGATCGGTGCCCCACCTGCACGAAGGATCTTGTAGACAACCCAGCAACAATTTGCACCAAAAACATTGTAATGGCCTGTAATAAACCAACCGTGCCACTCTTCCTTCATTTTTTCTTCATCCAAATCGTCTGCAGGTATTGGGAAGGTATAAGTCGGTTGACGCTCCATCTTAACAACGTCCTCAATAAGATTTTCGCTCGAAGAGGATATCTTCTTTCCTATAACTGATTTTGTTTTCCCTCCGCATGGCCACCAGCTGACATATTCGCCGTTACTCAGCTGTAAGGATGAATGGCCGAAAGAGCCCTCTTGTGGCATCCAGATGTAAACTGTATGCACTCTAAAAAGTAATGCAGAAAATGTTATGTAACTAGAAACGCTTTACAAGCCACACTTCACAAGTCAAACAAGAAAAGAACAACTTTCTGCCATGTACAAAGTAACAATGCAGTATATATATTACACAAACAAACACTGAATCTGAGAGGAGTGGCAAATATAGCAATGCTGTATTACAAGAACGTGTGGCTGAGCTGGTGTAAGAAAACGCTTGACATGCCCAGGAATATTGCTTGCTCGACATTGATGTGCGGATCATGTTTCTGGCGGTGATGTCATTTGAAACATTATGACATTACACTGGCCAGTTCAACGTCTTTCAAAGTTTACGTGGAGTAAGGGCTGTCATAGGTTGTATGGTAGTGTTGATGCGTGAATATCGACGAAATAATATTGTGCGACGTCAGGGGAAGCGTGACTGAAAATGAAAACAATAATAATGCCCGACATCACAGGCAATCAGCCAGATGACAGCCTGACCACCAATTACGTCGCCTCGTACGACCAGCACTGAGGTGCTAAGTTCATGTTCAAATGGTACTTGTGCCATCTAATTTACGTCGCAAACCAGATATATAGTGCAATGTAAACACTGCAATGTTTTGCTGATGCAATGCAATGCAAAGTTGCTTTCGTAAGCACAGGATGGTTATGCAACGTAATGATGATATCATATTAGTGCCAAGCATTCAGCACTGAATTCACGTAACTGAATTGATGAGTAAAGCTATTTTGTATGCTGTCATGATTTGGGGGCAACAAGTTGTATTCAAATGATTGGTTTTCTTAGTTTCCCTTAACAGTGAAATCAATCAGGTGTTGTTGAGAAATCAATTTGCGTGTTCTCATTTAAGAAAAAGAGAAAACTACATACTCACCTACCCCCTAGAGCATGAGCCATAGTCTCCAGTCTGTCACTTTCTATTGGTGAGCTCCTAAAATGAGAAAGCGGAACTGAAATATATGATGATAATGTTTTTTTTATGCAGATGTTATTATCTTATTTCCACATATCAATGTGTTTACTGTCAACAAATTGTCATCGTGAGGGACACAAATCCGGAATAAATTATGACATAAACTATTTGTAACTATGTAGAAACATCATAGTATGATATATGAAGTAACCGAGGTATTTCTGGCATCAACATATATACTGCATATTGTCATCTCAACTTGATGTCCATCTTAAAATATAATGCTTGTCTTAAGAGGCGACTAACTGGATCGGGTGGTCAGGCTCCCTGACTTTGTTGATGCATGTCATCGTGTCCCAATTGTATAGATCGATGCTCATGATGTCACTGGATTGTATGGTCCAGACTAGATTATTTACAGACCACCGTCATATAGGTGACATATTGCAGCGTTTAACAAAACACAAACAAACAAAAGTGTCACCTGTCCCGAGACAATCATTGGATTCTACTGCTTTGTACAGCTATGCCATATGGATGATCTGATAGAATAAATGCCAACGTAAATGTATTGAGTAATGTGTTTCTGACGCCCCATGGTCACAGGAAAAGAAAAGGTCAAATGAAACCATTTATTGGGAAGATGTTTTTGCCTCTCGTTCGGGAATGTTTAATTGTCAGTTATTCAAATATGGACCAAAATATTGTGAGCAGGCTCCTACCAACAGGGATAACAAGTGACCACCAAAGTTGTCTAGTAGGATAATGTTGTTTCGTTCTTTTTAAATAATCCAATGGCAGTTATGGCAGCATAATGACCATTCTTTGTTTCTAAACGTGGTGACCATATATAGATTTCGTTACATATCTTTATTCAGGGGTTCAGTACAATTTGTCGAAAATGAAAGCAAATACTATTTGAAACTCACATGGAAAATAATATGTGAAATGCTTGACTTCCTCATTAATAACATTTAGGCAAGAAGTTGGCAACAATTGTGCTCCTCTTCTTGCTTCTAGTTAACATGTATTTTGCAATGGAGTTGGAAAGAGCTTTTTCTCTATATGTATTGTTTCATCGTGAAAATTGTTCTTGGTATTTTATAAACACGATTGTTTAAATATTAAAACCAAACCAATAGTTTGAAGCGAATCAATTTCCACTTGATAAACTTCTTTAAAAGAACATCCTTGACAGGTCTCCCAAAGGAACAGGCTATGTTGACGCAAGCTTCAAACTGTTTGCTTGCCTGGCCACCCATTACCGTATGTCAGGTTATACTTCGTGCAGCGAATGCAACAAGATATGCGCTTCAGCTTTTCGTGGCAAAGGTTACTTATGTTTTGCTCGACTAGCTACCCATTCATAAGTAGGTCTTCTAGGTTCGTGCACCCGGTCGATGAAAAAAGTGCCAATGCTTACGAATAGAGGCCAGGTTAGCCAGGGTGCCGTTCCTCTTGACTGATTGAGCAAAGTCTTCACTTTTATTTATATTTCTTATTATTTGTTAATGATTTTGCTTTGTTGCATAAAAGGAGGCCATGTGCTTAAACTGTTTGATCTCTGACATGATGCATAACGTTGCCGCTTAATGATTTATCATGCATATTCATTAGCACAATCCACAATCACAATCCGCTGTTCCCGTGTATTCAAAATGGCCAACTGTTACCACTCATTGTTTCAACTCTGCTCTGCGATAAACCTATCATGAACGCCTCTCAGTCCTGTGCTAAATTCTCTTATTCGCTGCACTCTGTGCTGTCACTCTTATTTAATCCACTCCCGTATGCACTGCAGTTCTCGTGTTCTCAAAACCGTTATGCACTGCCGCTCTCATTGTCTCAACTCCGCTGTGTGATGCCGCTCTCATTCACTCTGCTCCATTCTATGCTAAGTGGAACTGAGCAATACATATACAACAAAGTGGTCGACCGAGGGGTCCTTGTCTTCGTATTTTGACCTCTCCATCACAGCCCATCCCTTCACTCCACCCCATACTTAAAATAATACTCACCCTTTGTATTGGAGATTCGTTGTTCGTCTGTAGACCGAACCGTACGTCAATTCGAATCAATCCCCTGTTCTTTACAATCAGTATACATTCAACTCCTACAACACATAAAACTGAACTTGATGTCCAAGTGACGTCCTTTCGTCTTATCCAACCTTCGCACACGGAAGGAGCTCTCTCTCTCACTGATATGACTCACAAGTGCATGTAAAGACGAACTGACCTACATGTGTATGTCGGGTGTGTCTCATGGGATCGGGGCCTGGTGTGGGGAAGAAGGTGAAGCGGGGGGAGGGGGGTGGGTGGTGGGGTGGGGTGGGGGTGGGGTTGGTGTCGGGGGATATGACGTGTTCAGGCTGTGACTGAATGTGACAGAGCTGTATGCATCATATATACAGGCTGTTGCTGAGTGAACCAGGGCATGGTCATGCTATATAAATGTGTCTGAGTATAACAGGGGCGTTATACATATATATAATATATACAGGTTGTATGTGAGAGTACAAGCATTCCTTAAAATTAATCATTGTCCAAATACAATGAACCTATACCAAGTATCAACTGAAACCATGTAATAAGTTACAATCATTGTTTAAGAATAAATTTCACTGCCAGATAACAAATACTTCTGCTGTGTACACGTGAAGAGATCATAAGATAATCACATCCGACATATTACAAACACTGACCTAATATCAAGAGGTGCATGCCATTATTCTGCTCAACGTCCATACATGATGTGCCCTAGAAGTAGCAGGATCGTCATCACTTGGCCACGAATGTCTTTGCTTCTATAATGATTCGATATTATAAAATGTCATACTAGTGTCATCCTATAAGACTAATATCATACATTTAAATTACCAACGGTCCTTGGCAAAAAGCTTATTATAGAAATGTATTTGACACCTAAGTTAGGAGAAGGGTATGGTACTCAAAATCATAAAAGAAAGCAAAAGAAAATAAGAAATTAAGGATACATTTATTCGAAAAATAAACGTAATTTTGCTGCATTTCAGGAAACAACCATAAAAGTAACGTAAAGTCATATAAAATATATACTCTAATCACCGATTAACTTGTAGGTTGATGTATGAACTGGAGTCAAATACGAATATTATTGCAGTTAACTGGTAGACAAGGGTGCCAAGCAAACCGTCACAGCAAAAGAATCCTTTTCGGAATCATCTGCATATTGAACACCAATGGTTATGACATGTTCAGTAAAACCACCGTACTGCCACTTATGTCGTACTGGACTGGCCTTGAGCTCCCCCCTGTGACAAAATGAGCGTGTTTAAGCTTTGTCGTATTTTTCAAATTTCTTAATGTGTTGTGCATCTTCATGAAACCACCTTCCATTAAACCATACACTCCGTAAATATTGAAAACCCTTTAACGTATATTATCATTACTGCATTAATAGTTTTCATTAAATAAATGCTTCAAATTGTGTAAAACATGGAGGGCTAGAAGAACTGTGACAAGAAGATAAGATTGATAGAAATGCAGGGTGTATTAGGGAAGGTATCAAACTCCCGAATACTGCGCCTTTTGCAGTAACATTCCTGCCATGCCGTCTGTGTTCTATTGATCAACCTGCAGGTGAAATGGTTTCTTTGTTCTTTGTACTTTGGAAATTCTATTAGGTATTGGGTCTTCATGAAACTACATTAAACCATATACTCCGTACAAAACCTAAAACCCTTAAACGTATAATTTGTCTGCAAATATATATTTTTTAAATCGTGTGAAGCGAGAAGACCAAGAAGTGTGACAAGAAAACTAGATTGATAAGTATTCAGGACGTGGCCAGGAAGGTATGAAATTTGCTACACTTTGCATCTATAGCAGTAACATTCTTGTCATATCCAGGATGTTCTTTTCAGTAGACCTTGATCTTTCTGTCCCCTGTTGTATCGGTATAATTTGATTCATTCACAAGTAATGAAGGGGGCCATAAACTAGATGTAGGAAACAAAAAGGTATTGGTGGCTAAAAATATATATTCATCTAAATTTTCCTGTGTGTCAAGAGAAAACGACCATTTCCCCAGTAGATTGTGTCTCGAAAAACACATTACATCTCTTGTGTGGGAGGACATGTGAAGGGACATGTGTAGGGCATTTCCAAATTTGACTCCTCAATGACAAAAATGATGTCCGATCCAATTCCCTATTTTGACTTGTACCATATGTTCCCATGGGTTTAGGTCAACAATTGACTTGTCCTTGCATGTGTTTGCGACGGGTGACACCGGTCGGGCAGGATACGCACTTCTTTTCGCGAATACCTGGTATCATTACTATTTGATAGTGATTTATGAACACATGGTCAAGATATAGTTGAAATCGTACAACCGACTGCTTTATGCAGATATTTCTACTGATTATGGAAAGGGTTTTCTCGCTTCTTTTACGCATTCCGACACGATAGTGCTACAACCAGCGTAAGGCACTACTGGCTCAATCTTACACGTTTGACTTTGATCAACAAAAGTGTGTGTTTATCGTTAATGTTTATGCATTGAAACGTAGCTGCACTATCATTGTTTACCGTTGCTCATATTCTTATATTCGCTTTATTCAGAGAAAATATTTCTGAAAATGTTCTTTACTGAAATCGATTTCATTTTAGAGAAGTAAAAACATCTGTTTGAAGGATGTCACAAACCACATGTCTGATGTCATTGTATAAGTTGACGGCATGAGTGGCTACAATCTGCATATAAGTTGGAGAAATCTGAAGGGTATGGTCATATGCTATGACCAATTATAACACTATACGTTGTTTCCAATGACATGTATCACACTAAAGATGAAATGTAAGCATGCAAAATAATATGATGAATTTGTGTAATATGTAGTTAGAGGTAATGCAATTTTATCAATTTTTAACATAACATATGTGCGTCAATTTCACAAAGAGTGTCTTCATGGGGGCAGATTTGCTGAAACCAAATTTCAGCCCCCACATTCCAATCCAATTTAGTAAATGGACCACTGAACATCAGTGATGATCTTCTGTTCTTCCGTACAGGGGGCGGTCGGGTAGCCTAGTGGTTAAAGCGTTCGCTCGTCACGCCGAAGACCCGGGTTCGATTCCCGACATGGGTACAATGTGTGAAGCCCATTTCTGGTGTCCCCCGCAGTGATAATGCTGGAATATTGCTAAAAGCGGCGTAAAATCAAACTCACTCACTCTTCCGTACAGCAACCACCAGTCATGATAATTTCATTAGCAAAGTAAGTGTCCTGAAAAGGTCATGGTATGGCATATCATGTTGCCAAGGGACGGATCATATTTGGTATAAGCCTTGTCTGCCATACAACTCAAACTGGCCTTTGATGCTAAACATTGATTGGAAAGTTTAGTTGTAAGCAGCATGCGTCTTTGAAAGAAATGTGAACGGAATGTAAATGATGTAAGGTACAAAATCTATTGAAACTAAATGCTTTATGTTCATATCTACCTTTTGAAAATGCCATACCAAACATACAACTTATAAAAAACGCATCGCATTTGTTTCGAATCTTTGGTTTCATGACATTGTTGGTCCTTTTAGTATAAGGTCGGAACAATCCTGGTTAGACCAGTGATACTTAGGACACGATATGTCTCGCTCTTGTCTCTGATTATTTGGTGTTAAGATATAAACGTCAAATGGAGTTGTATCTGGTGAATGTGGAAGGTTCATTATAAATAAATGCACATGTTAAAGTCTTAAGAATGAAGCTAACAAATACGCAGAGTCATAGGTATCCAAGAAAATGTAATCATATGTTCTATTTCTTCGACAACAATGGAAAAGAAAAAAGGATCAGCGAGAAAGAATTTGACATGGATGTCAAAGCCCCAAAATAGATTGTTCTGAAATGTTTGTTGATACTTGTAGCCCAAGACTCATATATATGTATATACCAAAATGACACTTCATTAGCATTATCCTTTGAAATGAGATTGAATTTGCCTGATTTAGATTCTCATCACGAGCACTGACTACCGAAACAGGAAGGCGCATCAAAATCACAGAGGAATGTAGACAGTGTCAAATGTGTAATTTACAGTTGGTAGAAGGCGAGTATCACCTTGTAACAAATGTTATATTTGGATAACACATTCTTGGTAAAGTACAGATTCTTGTACTTATTGAGTCCCGTCCGGGTTTCGAACCCACAAAGTGTTATCCCAAATATAACATTTGTTTTGACCACTTTCTAAATGGCATTGTGTATGAGTAGCACCTTGTTCCCATACGCCCATTTTATAAACGCCTCCGCTCCGTTTGTAAATACCCAGCTCCAATAATGTGCCAATATTCCAAGTTTCTTTAAGTTTAATGTATAATTGTGCTCAACAGCTTATGTATTTCATGCGGAAAGAGTAAAAAATGATGTGACGTGATATAGACAATGAAAATTATTTCTGTACATCTACTATCTCACTGATTTGTACGATAGGTCTGTGGCCTGTCAGTATTTCTAAATAAAGACTTGACTTGAAATATACCTCAGAGGTTTAAACAAGGTAGGATACTCATTTCCTCAGCAGTGACGTCAAAACCGACACCACTGTTTATCTACGAAGATAATACGCGCTATTGTGTTGTTATAAGGACATGTTTGGGTTGACTGAATCTGGGTTGACCCCACAGCACCTGTAGTTGCTGTCGCGGAATGCGGTGTGCATGTCGTGTGTTTTTAACGCACAAAACAATCTTTCACAACAATGAGTTTCAGTTTCCAGAAATATTTAGGTTATAGAGAGGTAAAGGAGTATACATCAGATCCGTAAAGTCGTTCGGTTGAATAGTGATATAAATGATAGTTGTATTATTTTTGTGAATCACATATAATTTACTTCTGTGAAACCAGGAAACAAATAAGCCGGCGTAGACAAATACTTCATTCAGGTGGCAAACAAGGAACTATATGTGATAAAGATTAATAGGCGTCGCGTTCAGTATGGATTGCAGCGAGATCACCCCTGAAGCTATATATATTCTAACCACTGACTTACATAGGCTTCAGATAGAACGTATAACTATTGCAAAATCTCAGATTCAGAAGAGGCATTTTGATTGAGATGGAGTTGGTCAAATCACTTCCAAAGGTCATTGTGATGAAACTTGTCATGACATACCCTGGGTAATTAATTAAGGATTATTCATACATTCATTCATTTTATTGAGGAAACAATGATTCTACAAATGACACATTTTCATTACTCGTGGGATACTCCATAAGACTCAAACATTACTTTGTGTAAATAATATATTTATTGTCATAAAAAATGTACAGTATCATAAAAACAATGTTTTACACAGCTCTGTTCCATAGGAAGCGAGGTCACCCTTGAGACTATATTTAATCTTACTTACGTAATGATAAAGTCCAACAACGCATTTAATATGAGCCAAAGGCAGTAGTATGTTGATGCCAGAAATGGGATGAAAAGTAAAATATTTTACGACCATGTTCTGCAAATGTTTGGATAGTGGGTGAAAATGGTATTGAGGAGATTTACTCAATGCACTCAACTTTGAAATCTTTATGGTAAATGCCTTGACATTTGAAACCATTAACATTATTCAAATTCATATGTGAAGACATTGCAAATTGACTACTGGGATTTCATGTTTGCTATGTGAATGTTAATACACGAATGGATAAAGCAAAAATTCTACACATATATAAAAATATAATTGTCTCAAGTAAAAGAAAGGAAAGACATTAAGAAAACGATTATGGCACATTTGACAGGTTTGACAGGTTTATACCACTGTCAACAGGTATGTTTCAACATTTGGTCCAATCATACTTTTCACTTGGAACCAAATATGTTACATGGAGGTATTTCCTGCGTGGCGGACGTTATCCACCTCTATCTCCTCCTGTCCTTTGAGTCCCTTAATGTTTTCGTACAGTTCTACCTCTTCAGTGTCAGACGCCGTCTGTAATTTGTCCTGTTTCTTCCTGCGTTTGTCCCGGACCCTTTCAGCAGGTGCTCGTTTTCTATAGGGTACATCAGGTCCATCCTGCTCAGCCTGTTGCTGTTCTTGTTTCATTCTCTTCGTCATGAGCGTTGCTTTCCGGACGAGAGATTTTGCGAATTGTGTGTTGGATTCAGTTAGACTCGTTATAGCCTTAACCGATTTTTTCTTAAAGCGGCGAAACGTCTTTGGCCTATCTCTGGGAAGGGTACCTCCAAACTGTTCAACATCCTTTGCCAGCTTTGTGAAATTTCCAACAAACCTTTCATCAAAGTTTGTTGGTGTAGCTGGCTCTGTCTGCTCTCTCCGGTGTCTTCTGCTCTGTATTGTGGCCCACTTCTTTTTCTGTTTATCCTCAAATGGGTTAGAGGTTTGATCAATCTCAAGTTCAATTCCATCTTCTCGGTAACGCTGGAGATCTTTTGTAAGTTCTACATACTCCTCACCCTTCAACTCTTGGTCTGATGCTAGCTTCTCTTTGGTCCTTCGCAATGTCTTTCCTATGTCCCTGAAGTCTGTGATGGACGTGATGTGGAGGAACGTGGACAACCGATGGACAAACATGGACAGGAACTGGATGACCAACAGCACTCCAAACACAAGCACGAAAGTTATTGAAATTGGTTCGAACTGATCTCCTTGGAATCTGGGATCTGAACATGGTAAACTGATCTTCAGGTTTGGTGTATAATCTGACACCGTTTGCAGTGTGAAGATTAAAATGATAAAAAGGCCATTGATTAGAAAGAAAAAGAGACACGTTTTGTTCCTCAATTCTAGCAGATCATGTTTTATCTTTTCTTGTTGTTCTTTATTCTCTTCCAAGGGTAACAGATATTCTTCTATCAGCTCTTTCCAAAACGTCTGCTCTGACTCAGGAAGATCTTTAAAATGACCTTGACCGAGGTCGGGATCCAGGATCCAGGAGGGGTCATTGTCGAAGGTGTCATTCTCCCCTTCCTGCTCAGGGATGGAATCGCCTGAAATAAAACGTATCAAACATTTGAAATTCAGTCAACAAAGCGTAGGTGAGATCTGCAGACATGAGGAGTTCAGAGCAGTAATAAATGTTGTCAAACAGGTAAAGAGAGTTATCGACCACAGCCCGCTATCCCAATTCTCTGTACTGTGATAATCATAGTCGTTATCTTGAACATATAATCCCTGTTTTATCTTAATTATATTTTCACAATTTTCACTGAGGATCTTGTGTATTCTCTACAGTTTCTGAGCAGCATATCAATGCTTTGGTGTTTAACAATAGAAGCATCTACATCGTGAGTCACTGTGCTGAAATGGCATTGTTTGCTGCTAAGAAAAAAAAAATCAAATCACTCGCAAACTTTTTCACAACCGTACCTTTAACATCATCAACCAATTTAAACAACAAACAAACAAACATAAATTTATTACGTGCATCACACGAACGTATCTTCTGCGAGCGGTTATATTGAACAGTACGTGCATCTCGAAACAGGTCAATAGCATTTTAAATACCACATCTGCACGTTTTGTCCCTTTCCTTTCGTACAAATAATCTTGTGAATACAGTGCAAGCTGTAAATCAATATATGTGTTGGATGTCATGTTAACTGACAAAGTGGTCAATATTTGCATTACCATATTTCCACATATCAAGTTGACAGACAGTTGGTCAGGTAGTTGGTCAGATTATTAACTCTGAAATGGTTTTGTTATAAGTCTCTGTGTGGCAAGTAATCTATTAAGCAACGATGAGTACTAACTTCAGCATCCAGACTAGTTGGCCCTATGGAGCAGGAGCCGGTGTATGAACAGCCCTACTGACCTAGTTTGAGATGCACCCACTGCTACATATAACCGCTCGGAGTCACCTGTCTGCTGATCCTCACCAGGATGAAAACTCAATGATAACGTTTATTGGTAGCACAATTGACGTTCTTGAAAAGCACACTTTGCAATATTTGTCATTACTGTAAGTAATATTCCTTTAACGCCCGAATGGCCTGCTTTCATGTGTATCAGTACTCATGCACATCTTCGTTTATTAATAATCGCGATATTTTGTGATTTTATTTCAAATGGTAAGGACTATAGTTACAAAGCAATGAACATGATTTGTATTTAAGACACATGATTACAGAATACTCACCCAGTAAAGATACCTGCCTTCGTTGTCTAAATTGTCTGGCGTTAGAGTCACTTCTTTGAGGATCTGAATGTCAAAATGCATGGGTTTCATTTGTGTACATATATGAATAAGACAAAGATGAAAAGATATGTGAATGGGTTTAAAGAAATGTCAGGACATGTGAGCTTCACCTTTATATCATTGGCCCGACGAGATTAAAAAGCATATTTTTCGGCGCTATTTTGCCCTATACGCCTAATTGAAATAGTTGGTTGATCTTTGGAGTTGGTGTTCTTTTTATATTTCTTATAGTTCAAAGACCTACAACAAGATCACAGCTCTGATAACATTAATGTCCTTTCATTCTATAAAATATTTAAACCATTTGGGGAGGTATATTTGTATTGTATAATTTGTTCTGGAATATACTTTGAAATTAATCTGGCTTCATCTGATTGAGGGGGTACGCGTGGCCTTGTCGTCTAAGGCGCCGCGACTCGCTGTGCAGAGGTGCGTCCCTTGGGCATGCCAGAAACCTATGATTGTGGGTTCGAGTCCCGGCTCGCCCCGGTTATGTTTCTTGGTTTGTCAGCACCATACCTGTGCTCGTGGGTTTCATCGAAGTGGTAAACGCCTGAGACCTGCATCACTTCGGGCTTTCCTCCCACATTAAGCTGATAGGCCGTGATATAACTGGAATGCTGTTCAAAACGGCGTTAAACCCAACTCACTCACTCACTCATCTGATTGAGCGAGTGAATTGGTTTTAACGCCGCTTTTAACAAAAGTCCAAATATATCACTACGTGTCAACTTCAAGTGGGAATAAAGCCCTTAATGATGCAGGTCTCAGACGTTTACCACAACGAGCACGGGTGTGGTTGTGCCAAACCTAGAAAAATAATCGGGTCGAACCGGGATTCGAACCCACAACCATGGGTTTCTCACATGCCAAAGGGACACAAGTATGCATAGCGAATTGCGGTGCTTTAGACGACTGTACCGACTGGTGTGCCAGGACTCATGTTTGGCTTCTCCAGCATAAATACATGGTAATATTAAATAGTGCTACTTACTTTTTGGTGCCTCTACTACAGCAGCTTCTATCTTCTCCAACCTCTTCATCACTTGATCCAGCTGATCCTTGTTGGCGGAGGAAGAGCAGCAAACACACCTGCACAATGAGTCCCACACCCCTCCTTCATCCGACCCAGTGATCCGATTCCACATCTGCTGTATGGCATTGCCCTCTTTTTTCTCGGGCTGTTGCCCTGGAGGAGGCGCGGCCTGCTTGGTCTCGCGAGTTCCCCACGAGACTACGTGGAGGTTGCCAAGGGAGTATATCATGAGAATCATTGACATGGCAGGGAGTGCCAGGAAGTAGAGGAAACCGTGGAGGATGCAGGTGAACTCTTGAGGATGCAAGATGGCCGCTACCAGGAATATTCCAATAACAATCACAAGGAAGATGGTTGAAGCAGAACAGAATCCGAATGTAGCTGCCTGTTGTATCAATCCAACTATCACCAGCATCATCACCAGACTGTAGAGGATGGATATGATGGCCGCATAGCCAAGCTGAAGGATGACATACAGTATGTTATCAGCATTGTTTATACGAATAGATAGCAATACTGACATGATGAGTAAGATTTAAACATGTAAATTTGTAATTTAATGAAATGTAATGTACCTCTGTCAATGAATCAGTGTGCATGCGAATGTAACTACAAGCTATCTGAGGAATACACAACCTATGGTTGTAAGTGGCGACGAACGGGATCAGTAGGTCAGGCTCGCTGACTTGGTTGATGCATGTCAACGTATCCCAATTGCGTAGATCGTTGCTAATGATGCCAATAACTGGATTAATATAATATTGCTGAGTGTCGTTAAACAACGAACAAACAAACAAGCAAATCATCTCATCCTACCGTTTACTGCTGATTGAACAGAGGCATATGTCAAACAGAGTCACTTGCCTGAGGAGAGTACATGATGCCAATCACTGGATTAATATAATATTGCTGAGTGTCGTTAAACAACGAACAAACAAACAAGCAAATCATCTCATCCTACCGTTTACTGCTGATTGAACAGAGGCATATGTCAAACAGAGTCACTTGCCTGAGGAGAGTACATGATGCCAATCACTGGATTACTATAATGTTGCTGAGTGTCGTCAAACGATGAACAAACAAACAAGCAAATCATCTCATCCTACCGTTTACTGCTGATTGAACAGAGACATATGTCAAACAGAGTCACTTGCCTGAGGAGAGTACATGATGCCAATCACTGGATTACTATAATGGTGTTGAGTGTCGTCAAACGATGAACAAACAAACAAACAATCCATCTCATCCTATCGTTTACTGCTGATTGAACAGAGACATATGTCAGACCATGTCACTTGCCTGAGGAGACAACATGATACCAATCACTGGATTACTATAATGGTGTTGAGTGTCGTCAAACGATGAACAAACAAACAAGCACACCATCTCATCCTACCGTTTACTGCTGATTGAACAGAGGCATATGTCAAACAAAGTCACTTGCCTAAGGAGACAACGCATGTTTTATGTGATTTAGTGTGGGGATGTTTGTACATAACAAAAACAAAAGATCTGACGCAGGTAACCAATTAATCATTTCAAGTTTACATGTTACTCACAAGACTTACACGAAGGTGTGTGTGGCAATATCGATCTCGTAACCGGTATCAGATTTTCAGTATATTAACGTGGCGATGATAAGCATGGGAAATCACATCAAACATAACGACGTCACAATATGAGAACACTTGTGTGACATGGTAGTTAATCAGATTGCAGGAGTATTTGACGAGTTATGTATTTTACAAATGACACATAGGCGACAGTGCATCCTCTTCCATTAGAAATCATGTGTTTCACTGACAATATATTTATTTTTTCATGATAGGATTCGATAAGACAGCGCTCGCAGGGGATGAGATGGAACCAAAAGATGGTCCTAAAATAACAAACCAAGTTAAATTCGAGTTTACGAGGTTTTAGTGCATTAAGTGCATTATCAGAAATTACTAACATGTAATGTTACCTGTTGAAGGAGTTGCATTACACTAATGTATCTGGATTGTCTAATGCGACTTGATATAGGCATCTTCGTCGTAGGTCGGGTACGACCTGTCAGTCATATTAGGAACTGCAACTCACATTCATGAGAGTTGCTCCCCTTTGGCGTGACAGAACAGTTCCTGATAATCTATCCGTTTGTCAGCACCATACCCCATTTTGTGGCTTCTATGTCAAAGGAATACGACCTGTATATATTCAGGCTTTCCTCCAACACCATGCTGACACGCCGTGATCGATATAACTGAAATACTCTTTCACTCTTCATGTTAGGTTTCACAAATAGATGACGACTGAAGCCGGAAACTCAAGTTTCACTGGCTGAAATCCTTCATTTGAATATGCCGGAAAACATGCCACGTTACTTTACCTGTATATTTGGTTTGGCCACGAAACAGAGAAGGACGAAGACGGCGACGGGTACGAGGTTGAGGATGAGGGAACCAAACAATGGCATGGCAGGGAAGGCAATGTTAATGGCTCCAACGATGAGGAGGAATATGGTTCCTGGGGTGATGATGGAAGATGCCATCAGTGCCATCTGGTAGATGATATACAGACATGAAATATCGGCGTTCTTCCTGGTAACGCTCTTCCAGTCCTGAAACACAGCACAGTTTCACAATGTTAGTTTATTCTCTGCACGGAATCTGACGCAGTTCTTATAGTACATTACCTTATTTAACATGTATTCAGTCCACAAGAACAGACTCTGTCAAATTTCTTTGTTTACGGAATTGTATATCGAACTCCGTCACAGTAGATGGGCTGGTTGGTTTGTTGTTTAACGCCGCACTCAGCAATATTCCAGCTATATGATGGCGGTCTGTAAATAATCGAGTCCAGACCAGATAATCCAGTGACTGACATCATGAGCATCGATCCACGCAATTGGGACCGATGACTTGCAATCAACTAAGTCTGCGAGCCTGACCACCCAATCCTGTTAGTCGCCTCTTACGACAAGCATAGTCACCTTTTACGGCAAGCATGGGAGCCTGACCACCCAATCCTGTTAGTCGCCTCTTACGACAAGCATAGTCGCCTCTTACGACAAGCATAGTCGCCTTTTACGGCAAGCATGGGAGCCTGACCACCCAATCCTGTTAGTCGCCTCTTACGACAAGCATAGTCGCCTTTTACGGCAAGCATGGGAGCCTGACCACCCAATCCTGTTAGTCGCCTCTTACGACAAGCATAGTCGCCTTTTACGGCAAGCATGGGAGCCTGACCACCCAATCCTGTTAGTCGCCTCTTACGACAAGCATAGTCGCCTTTTACGGCAAGCATGGGAGCCTGACCACCCAATCCTGTTAGTCGCCTCTTACGACAAGCATAGTCGCCTTTTACGGCAAGCATGGGAGCCTGACCACCCAATCCTGTTAGTCGCCTCTTACGACAAGCATAGTCGCCTTTTACGGCAAGCATGGGAGCCTGACCACCCAATCCTGTTAGTCGCCTCTTACGACAAGCATAGTCGCCTTTTACGGCAAGCATGGGAGTCTGACCACCCAATCCTGTTAGTCGCCTCTTACGACAAGCATAGTCGCCTTTTACGGCAAGCATGGGAGCCTGACCACCCAATCCTGTTAGTCGCCTCTTACGACAAGCATAGTCGCCTTTTACGGCAAGCATGGGAGCCTGACCACCCAATCCTGTTAGTCGCCTCTTACGACAAGCATAGTCGCCTTTTACGGCAAGCATGGGCGCCTGACCACCCAATCCTGTTAGTCGCCTCTTACTACAAGCATAGTCGCCTTTTACGGCAAGCATGGGAGCCTGACCACCCAATCCTGTTAGTCGCCTCTTACGACAAGCATAGTCGCCTTTTACGGCAAGCATGGGAGCCTGACCACCCAATCCTGTTAGTCGCCTCTTACGACAAGCATAGTCGCCTTTTACGGCAAGCATGGGAGCCTGACCACCCAATCCTGTTAGTCGCCTCTTACGACAAGCATAGTCGCCTTTTACGGCAAGCATGGGAGCCTGACCACCCAATCCTGTTAGTCGCCTCTTACTACAAGCATAGTCACCTTTTACGGCAAACATGGGAGCCTGACCACCCAATCCTGTTAGCACCCTCTCATTCCACGGGGGATTCAGTCGTTTTATTGCAATATCAGCCACTTTTCAAAATCCCACTTTGATAGCGTATATTCAGAAGTATTTTATGGAGTGTTTGCTTACAACTACCAAAAAAGGGTTGATGACACTTGACATCTAGTCTTTTAAAGGCATTTGAAGGGATATACATAAGGAAAGGAATTTATGGATGTCAACTTCTTTATTATGAGGAACAGTATTACTCCTTCATCCACCTGATAAAGGAGCAAGCATATAATCCGAAACGTGGTGTTCCTCATAATAAAGAAGCTGGCATCCATAAATTCTTTTTCTTAGTTGACATCTAGTTTGTACGACTCTGGAACACAATGACATACGCAAATATATATGGCCACAGCACACATATGGCGGACAGTGACCATCAGTAGAGGTGCTGGTGAGGTACCTGAAGGAGATCCATGGTGTTAGCCATCGTGGATGGGGTCCAGCGACGCCGCTGGTTGAAGAACTCGTAAAATCCCTCGGGAGCATAGGTGAATGAGTCGGAAGCTGCGCAGTACTCGACTCGGTAGCCTTGTTGTAGCAGCAAGGTGCACAGCCATCGATCCTCACCTTCAGTAACAGTGGGTTTGGGTTTGAATATCATTGCAATTATATCAGATCCACTCAGCTTAATGCTATTCCTATATAAACCACACTTTTGACAACTGGACCACCCGTTCTCACCATGTGGTTCACTGATAATATTGTGTAAGCAAATTATTAATATTTCCAGGGGCGGTCGGGTAGACTAGTGGTTAAAGCGTTCGCTCGTCACGCCGAAGACCCGGGTTCGATTCCCGACATGGGTACAATGTGTGAAGCCCATTTCTGGTGTCCCCCGCCGTGATATTGCTGGAATATTGCTAAAAGCGGCGTAAAACCACACTCACTCACTCACTCACTATTAATATTTCCAATTGACATATATATCCCAGATGTAACATTATTAGCCATTGAGATTGACTTTCCAAGTATATTGCCAATGTTGCATGTGAGCATGTTAGCCAGTGCTGAGTGGCCATTTTCAACTATAAGGTGTCATGTGTTTCATGAACAATACGATATTACGTTTGGTGATTGGGAGTAATCGTGAAACGACCAGGTGGTGGATTGCTCATACTAAGAACCAGTGACTTGTCTGATCCAGACTCGATTGTTTACATTCCGCCGAAATAACGCTAACTGAGGAATAATACAACATATATTCACTCGGGTCAAACAATATGTCATTGCTCGTTTTGTTCGTTTTATGTCGTTGGTTATTCTCTTCTCAATCACCGATCGCCTCAACATCATACCTTGGTCGTACTGTACATAATGTCTGGCCTCAGTTGGAGCTGTCGTGTAGCGTTTCATCACGTTGTCGTCCATCACGGCGGAGCCTCGGAACAAACTGAAACATCCGGGGCTGCACAGGACGCAGCCAATCACATGTTCTGTTGCTTTCTGCAGCCAATGACTGACAGCGTACTCAAACTTCTGGTACCACACCATTGGACCTGGTAACAATAAGAATAATATAGTTGTTGTTTAAGCATTTTTACCAGAATATGACCACTTGTTAGTATTTTGTGTCGTCTGTGTCATTGCCTTTAAAAAATCGCTTACGTAAAACATATGCGACAAAACACTTCCCATAATCATAAGAAGAGTCTCCTGTACGATTCCGACTATATCATTAGCATGAGTTTATGAATGCCTATATGATACACATCAACTCATTCATGTGGTTATGGTGGTATATGGTAATACATAGCCAGAACAGGAAACGGAAATACCAGATCATTTCACAGATTTTACTCAGACCTCGAGTGAGTGAGTATGATTTTACGCCGCTTTTAGCAATATTCCAGCAATATCACGGCGGGGGACACCAGAAATGGACTTCACACATTGTACCCATGTCGGGAATCGAACCCGGGTCTTCGGCGTGACGAGCGAACGCTTTAACCACTAGGCTACCCGACCGCCCCACTCAGACCTCGAAATATATGTACATCCAAAATCTGACTTTGCAAGTTATGTGACTGACTGGCAGGGATACGAAGGGTTAATATTCGATGGTCTATTGCGATTATAATATCCTACTCGGTTGAGATTCCGGCTCACCGATTAATCATGTGAACCCGACATCCTGGGCCGTTGCTCATGTTTTCAATCACTTGTTAGCCGTGTCAAGCGGACGTGTATTAACGCGAGATATAGCTGACTGATGCATTAAATAGCATTCACTCACTGACTCCGCCCTGTTCAAAGAGCACATACTTATTTAGAACAGTATTTAGAAAGACTGACATTACTATTCATGTTTAACCATGTGTCTCATGTCTCAACTACCTACCTGACCCTATAGGATGGATTCTCCCACACGCTGCGCCCACGTTCGGGTCTCGCCTCATCCTATCCACCAACATCCGGAGAGCCTCGGGTTGAAAGTCGACGTCACCATCGAGAGCCAATAGGAACGTGTTGTCAGCTCGTATGCGCTTCCGCTTGATATCGATTTGCTCGGACATGAGCTTGTTGGCCAGAAAATAGTAGAGGTACATCACCTGAAAGGAGAGACGTTCAGGTTAAACTCACGTTCCACTCATCTGTAATAATAATCATAATAATAATAATAATAATAATAATAATAAGAAGAAGAAGAAGAAGAAGAATATCAAATCGGCCTCGCTTTCGAAATGTCCGACTCCCAATGTTTTCGGTGCCTTAGGTTTGGTACCTCCCAATCTGTTGACTGACATTGGGATGGTACCCGGATTTGCTACCAGGAATACAGCCCTTCTGGCAATCTGGGTAATGAAGAAGGCTCCAGTGTTGGGGAAGTTCTTGGTGGGTTTGACAAGGCAGCGCGTCCTGGGAGAAGTCCCATTCGCTGTCTGGGCTGCGTGTAGAGGGGGCAAGGGCCCTGAACTGATGATGAGCCTAACCAGCCTGACTGTGCCAGGATCACCCAAATTGGAAATTATCAGTCAGCTTTTCTTTTTGATACACTTCTTGCAAGTTTTGAACTTATGCCATCAAAGGCTAAAGAATTATTTTTTTATCATATGTTTCTACTTTTTATTTTTAGCTGTCGGGCAGAACAATGTTTACATCCATGTTTGGGGGATAACAAGAAATAAACATGAAATGGTTATTCTTTTGTAATGTATTTAATACATGTATTATGTTTGTTTTCGTGTTTGCCATGTTTCGGCGACCTTTTCTCAGCAGAGGAACGTTTTGACGAAGTTTGTAATGGCTTGATCAAACCAAAGTGTATACTTCTTTTGCCGGGTTATTTATATCTCTCAGAGAAAATGGGATTTGGCCAAAATCATGTTCAAGTATTAGAATAACGCTTCTTGAAAACCTCTTAGAGAGTCTCTTTTCAGTCGTATGCATATTGTATTGTTAAGCTTATCAGTCATGCACTTGTTCAAAAGACTTACAAATATTTTTCATTCATATAAACACAGTTTATAATTTGGACAATAAATTGTAAATTTTCCTCACCACAACTTGTATAGTGATTAGAAGAGAATTTCCTCACCTCTTTACTATGCATTTCTTATTGTCCTTTAAACCTAATCCTAATTTGACACTAAACATAATAGGATCAACAGAATATGTGTTGAGATAAAAGTTAAAAGCAAACACAGTTGTGGGGATATTTGACAGGGCTGAAACTATATCCTGGGGTAGCTGCAGTTCCAATGGCAGCAGTCAATGATATTGTACATTCAGTATTGAAAATTATGTGATAAGCGTTGTATTTGGCCTCACAGAATAAACACATTGTAAAGATGGGATAATCGAACTGAAAGGAAATGACTGACAACTTTTCATTTTGCTGTTCCCCACTTGAACAGATTAGTGTTTCATGAAGTATATGTGGCTTAAATATGTTAAAAACGTTTGATGGATAGGCCTACTTGACTTACATCTGCCAAACCCTTGACCTACCTCACTCCAGCTCTGCCCAACTCTAGACATATCTGACATTACCTCTGCCTAACTCTCGACACATCTGACCCTACCTCTGCCTAACTCTCGACACATCTGACGCTACCTCTGCCTAACTCTCGACACATCCGACCCCACCTCTGCCTAACTCTCGACACATCCGACCCTACCTCTGCCTAACTCTTAACACATCCAACCCTACCTCTGCCTAACTCTCGACACATCCAACCCTACCTCTGCCTAACTCTCGACACATCCGACCCCACCTCTGCCTAACTCTTAACACATCCGACCCCACCTCTGCCTAACTCTCGAAACATCCGACCCTACCTCTGCCTAACTCTCGACACATCTGACCCCACCTCTGCCTAACTCTCGACACATCTGACCCTACCTCTGCCTAACTCCCGACACATCTGACCCTACCTCTGCCTAACTCTCGACACATCTGACCCTTCCTCTGCCTAACTCTCGACACATCTGACACTACCTCTGCCTAACTCTCGACACATCTGACCCTACCTCTGCCTAACTCTCGACACATCTGACCCTTCCTCTGCCTAACTCTCGACACATCTGACACTACCTCTGCCTAACTCTCGACACATCTGACCCCACCTCTGCCTAACTCTCGACACATCCGACCCCACCTCTGCCTAACTCTTAACACATCCAACCCTACCTCTGCCTAACTCTCGACACATCCGACCCCACCTCTGCCTAACTCTAAACACATCCGACCCCACCTCTGCCTAACTCTCGAAACATCCAACCCTACCTCTGCCTAACTCTCGACACATCCGACCCCACCTCTGCCTAACTCTCGAAACATCCGACCCCACCTCTGCCTAACTCTCGACACATCCGACCCCACCTCTGCCTAACTCTCGACACATCCGACCCCACCTCTGCCTAACTCTCGACACATCCGACCCCACCTCTGCCTAACTCTTAACACATCCGACCCCACCTCTGCCTATCTCTCGAAACATCCGACCCTACCTCTGCCTAACTCTCGACACATCTGACCCTACCTCTGCCTAACTCTCGACACATCTGACCCCACCTCTGCCTAACTCCCGACACATCTGACCCTACCTCTGCCTAACTCTCGACACATCTGACCCTTCCTCTGCCTAACTCTCGACATATCTGACACTACCTCTGCCTAACTCTCGACACATCCGACCCTACCTCTGCCTAACTCTCGACACATCTGACCCTTCCTCTGCCCAACTCGACACATCTGACACCACCTCTGCCTAACTCTCGACTCATCTGACACTACCGTTGCCTAACTCTCAACACATCCGAACCTACCGTTGCCTAACTCTCGACACGTCTGACCCTACCGTTGCCTAACTCTCGACACATCTGACACTACCTCTGCCTAACTCTCGACACATCCGACCCCACCTCTGACGAGATCTTGCCCTACCTGACTCCATCTCTTCCTGTGTCGTATCTTCATCTTGTCCTTCAGATGTGCCGTTAGCGTGTTGCCCCCTTGAAGCGTCCAAACCAGGCGGCCTCCGTACGGAGTCTCAGTCCGCGTTGGAGGGGGGATTGTATGCGGGGTGTTGTACTCGTCTCTGCGTACAACGAAGAACGATATTTCTCAGACTGCCTTCTCAAATTTCTATTTTAGCTGAGTGATAATTTTTGAACAATTACATCCGAAACAGGAAAGATTCGCATCAATTCAGAATATCCTCCCACAATCAACTATGATAAAATTAAAATACGGCGTTAAACAAAACTAACTCACTCACCTACTGATACACAAAATCTGAAAAACTTTACAGATCTTTAACAAATTGGATTCTTAATCTATTGGACCGCTACCATGGTCGAGTGGATAGAGCGTCTGCCTGGAGAGCAGAAGGTCGGTGGTAGGATCCCCGACCAGCGTCATACCGAAACACATTAATAGATATTTGTAAAAAGGTACTTGTTGTTACCCTGTCTGACACTCGGCATTGAGGTTGGAGGGGGTTAAAACAAAGATGAGTCGGCTTAGCGTCACTATACAGTGTCTGGGTGTCTTTCTTAAACTGCGACATTGTATGTCAGTGGGCTATGAAACTCTCATTAGTCTGGAGTAGTACAAGCAGCCACACACACGCACGCACGCACACACGCGCACACACACACGCACGCACGCAAGCACACACGCAAGCACACACACAAACACACGTGCATGGATGTGCTTATATCTGTGCAATTATCTCGAACGCGACTTTAAACCCCATTGCACCTATTTCATCTATAGCAATGGATATGTTTCACAGAGGATGTCCCAGTGTTGCGCTAACACACGTACTGAAGGGCGACGTTTATAACCCGAAGGAGCTGCTTCACCCAGTCGTTAACGTCGTAATCCACGTCGCCCTCTTTGTGAGGTTGGAAGGCGTCGTCGAAGAAGATGTGAGCTGAAACAAACGGAAAACGTTCAAGCAGAAGGGTCAAATGGGTTGCATGATGGGAGTAATTGGACATTAATAATAGTAATTTATCATCCAAAACTGGCTCCCACAGGAGATATCGCTGGGATGAGATCAAGCGATATCTACAATGTAGATATCGCTGCAATGAAATTACATCACAATGCTTTGCAGACCATTGTGACGTCACTGGTTACCATGACGTCACAATCAAATGACATCACTAATGGCTCTGCTACTGAAGCTGTTTGCAGTACTTTTTACACTGAAGACACTCCTAATTACTGTCTACAAATTGGAAAAGTTGAAAGAATGATGTTGGATGATAAATAAAATCTCACCTTCAAGCCTCGGAATTTTTCCACTTTTATCAACCCGTGTTGATATATTTGATATCAAAAGACACTCGGGTGAGATTCTCTATATAATTACCTTCAAACTCGTAGTAATCGACATCTGTCTCAAATGTTTTGATGGCTTTTCGCCTGGCGCTCTGGTCTTCATCAAGTCTGAGGGGATAACGTTTTGAACAATCGTAACATAGAGCAGTGATATTCTGTTATTTTCAATAAGGTTTTAGTCTTGATCTTAGAGAAGGTAACTTGGGGATAAATTAGATATAAATATAGAAATTCGTAGGTAATAAGGACATGTGTGATCTGCCTGATAATGTAGTTTCCTGCATAACAGGATCTCACTATCGACCACTGCTGGCCAAACCTCGACAAAAGTACAGGCAATCATAGTATGCTAACTGTATGTATTCTGTTCAATTCTTCATTTAACCAGTTCTTACGATTCGTCTGATTTGTTTAATAGTGAGTGAGCGAGTGAGTTGGGTTCAGCGCCGCTTTTGACAATATTCCAGTTATATCGCGGCGTGTCAGCTTAATGTGGGAGAAAAGCCCGTTTACCACTTCGGTGAAACCCACGAGCACGGGTATGGTGCTGACAAACCTAGAAACACAATCGGGGCGAACCGGGATTCGAACCTACAATCATAGGTTTCTGCCGTGCCCAAGGGCCACAACTCTGCACAGCGAATCGCGGCGCCTTAGACGACTGGGCCACCCGTGCCCCGATTTGTATAATACGATAAATATCTAAATCATAATAGTCCCCGTATATATCAGCATCGTCTCACTTAAATGTCAAGATACAGATCTAAACATCTCATTTGTATATATTGATACGGATCCAAACAGTCTCACCTATATACAGATCTCAGCATCTGATTCATCTCGTTCTCTGACTCATGCCACATGGTAGCACACACATAGATCAGAGGGGTGTCGTCCTTCCTCATGTTGGATGTATCCCGGAGGTCAAATTCGTCATTGTCTCCGAAATGAGGGACGTTCACTCTAGATTCATTTTTCTCCTGTAAGAATGGCACATGTCATTAACGTTATTAGTTGAAGCAGGATTTTTACCTTTTTGCATACATATAAAAATCGTTTTCACTAAAATTTTAAACACCATTGCAATGAATTAATCAAATAGGGGGATTATGCCCTAAGCGTTAAATAGAATACGAGGACTATAGCCATAAATAAATAAATTTTATTCTCTAGTTGTTCTCTCTCTCTCTCTCTCTCTCTCTCTCTCTCTCTCTCTCTCTCTCTCTCTCTCACACACACACACACACACACACACACAATTTACGCTTCGTGATGAAATAAAGCTTGATATATATATAATGTAACTTGAGAAAACGAGGGCATTAGTTTTAAAAATTGATATCAAACAAATAGTAGTTTTCTGAACTTAAAACATGCGACGACCATTTTTGTAAGTAGATATCCTTAAGTCTTTGGCGTATAGATACCAAAAACGAATCTGGGTTGTTAGGTACACATTGATTATGCCAAACATAACAATAACCGCATTCATTTATTAACGATTTCACGCAATATACCCAATTGCGAATTCCGTATCATATTATAGCATTTTCGTGGTGATCTATCAACAGGCATCTTAAGAATCTTGAACCAATACTTCAGAATTCTAACATGGTGACATACGTTAAGCGCACATTCACCGTGTACCATAACACTCGATGTACAGTGTTTTATGCTAAGAATTTTTTTAAAAGCATATATAAGATAGCTACGCGATAAATCGCAAACAGCAATGAAGGCCGAAGCGTGGTTTATTTCATGATAAAATATTGTTCTTTCATGACGTTATTTCTGGAGATTCGAATATGCGCTCGGTATCAGGACAAAAGGTGCAGGTAATCGACGTTAGGATTGTGAGAATAGGTTTGCTAATACCAAACTTAACCCACCTGTTTATAAAATGGACTTGTCCGACATTGTCGAGGCCGGATGTATCCAGGGACTCGTCATTATTACAATGAAGGTAACTATTTTCAAAGCTTGTAATTTTATCAACACACTGAAAGAGGCTGAACATAAAATTGATATATCATATAAGAAACAAACGACTCGTGATCGTTGTTTATTCTCCTGCGGTGATTTATTGTACGATAAACAACGACAACGAGTCCTTTATTTCTTAGATAGATGGACCGGTTCAAAAGCTCTGTATTCATTATTACTGTTTTGTACATTGGTGAATATATCAAACAAGTCACACTGAACTTGAGGCCGGGACATAAATATTCTGTTTCACTTTATTGGCTGAACACATAAAGGCGGTTCTCAAGTACCTTCAAGGAGCCCTGACTGCAGTACACATACCGGGCAATGTTTATGCCCCATCCGGCTTAGTATTCATTTACATTTACGACGCACAAAGCAGCACTATGATATATGGTTGGAAAAGGTGGTAATATGACTTCAGCTATTGGGTCATCTAGACTATTCCTTATACTGCGTAAAATATCATTTAGTTAATTCGTCACATTTGCACAAGGTTCGATGTGAGTTCTTTGTGTCAAAAGACATTATGTTGAATTGCAAACTGACACGACAATATTTCCATCGGGTTTGGTCGCATTGGGTGCAACAACATTCGCTTGCGTCCATGATGGGGAGGTGAGGTGAGGTGATATTGGTTTTAACGTCGCGTCCAAGATTATTGCACTTATATAGCGACGTGCATGTACGTGTGTGTGTGTGGCTGCTTGTACTAGTCCGGACTGATGCCGATTTATAGTGCTAGCTCACTGAGATGCCATGCCGCAGTTTAACATGAATACCCCACTCAGACACAGTATACTGACTTCGAGCGTCAGGCAGGGTAACAACAAGTACTATCTTTTAACGTCTTTTGGTATGACGCGGCCGGGAATCGAACCCCGGACCTTCCCCTCTCCGGGCGGACGAACTACCATTAGACCACGGAGGCGGTCCCATAATGGGGTTCAATGTCCCACGTAATTCCTTGCTGTCCCACGCCCTGATATACATTGCTACACTCGAATAGACCTAGGCCACAACCTTCACTTACTCACAATGTAGACAAGTACAACCCACTTGGTATCAATATGTGAACCTGAAAGTTTACTGCTTGTCTGTTGTGTATTATGCATACATGGATAATAAAGGGACAAGGCCTGTCCACCTGCACAGCCAGGTAGCACGTTGCGAAATTGAATCTCTTCATGTGGTTAAAGTGTCTGAATGTCGTGTAAGACTGCTGTGAATGCAAACCACAGAGCTATTCAATTACACTTACCGGGAAGCATTTACGAAATACACAACCTGCTATGTGGTCTGGTTGGATCCATGTGATCAGATCTTAATGTAGTATTATGGCTAGTGCATAAAGAAGGAGTCTTGTCCCAACGCCTACACCCACGCACACACTGTACCCACCTAACCCTGGAAGACATACCGATCCTACCCTGACACTACGCGCCACCCTCGCAAATCTATACTGAATCTACATCCATCCCCTACCCTCAAGAATTCGTTACCCCCTCCCATCTTCAGACGACATACTGTGAGTACACATCCCCTATCCCAACACATATTCCCTACCCTCCCAACCTCCACCGTACCACCCCTACCTCCCACCCCCACCCCACCCCCCACCCAACATACACACACAAAACCCCATACACTGCACCCTGCCAATTCCTCCCGACACAATGAGTTCTACCCTCACCCCCTACCCACGTACATACACAACACCTTTCAAAACCCACACATAAACTCCATCCGCCCAACTCTAAGAGTCCACACCCGTCCCATATGTCACACATACACTCCACCCTCCCAACCCTAGAACTCACAAGATACAAACAATTCCGCTATTCCATTTTGCTCTATTTTAAGAAAGGTCTAGTCGCATAAGATATCGCATCATATTAACCACAATAGCTTAAAAAGTGAGAAAGTGAGTGGTTTAATGCAACCCTTTGCAACCTTCCCTCAAAAACAAATGGGCATCCGATTACATATTGAACCCATGCTTGCCGTAAAAGGCGACTATGCTTGTCGTAAGAGGCGACTAACGGGATCGGGTGGTCAGGCTCGCTGACTTGGTTGATGCATGTTATTGTTATCCCAATTGTGAGATCGATGCTCATGATGTCAATCACTGGATTGCCTGGCCCAGACTCGGTTATTTACAGACCGCCGTCATATAGCTGGAATATTGCTGAGTGCTGAACAAAACAAAAAACAACAACGAACATATTGTAACCATGTTCAGATCGAACCCTGTCCTTCGACATAACGAGCGAACGATCAAACCACTAGGCCACCACACGGGTCCTCTAATCTTGATGAATGATCAGTGACGGTGATATAAATGACGCACCTTTGTTTCTATGTGGGCTTTCGTCACACGTTTCCGGTTCAGTATCAGCGACTGGTCCAGTAGTATCCCACAGTAGAGGGGCTTGGCAAATAACCTGCAACAGTGACCGAGCTGCTTTGAATACTATTCAATTAAAATCCACTCGCATTAACTTAATGTGAAAGGAAACACAATTGAAGACATTTCCCTCTTTAGCTAAATTCTCGAGCCTTGGTATGGCGCTGACAAATCAGCAAATTGGGTATTTAATGAAGGATCAATGGATCCTCGTATCACTAACAGACTCCCTTTTGAACACTGGAGCATATATGCCCCTCATTGTATAAAGGTTTCCTACATGATATGTGAAGGAATACATCACGATGTGGATATGAAAGTTGCAAGTGTCCATAAATTTAGTTATGACTTAAGGTGATTGTAATTGTAGACATCAATAGTAAGACAAATAATTCAACTTTCCAAGTTATTAAATAATGGTAAAATAGAAATTCGTTTTGTGTATACTATTTTTTGTTCTCAGTCACGATCGATCGGGAATTACAAATGAAAGTGTCCTGATGGTCGAATCATTGGTACGGAGCTCTGTATATGTGTATGTTTGCAGACGTTCCAAACAAAAGCGGCCGGAATGCAGGAATTCCGGACTAACAGGCTCTGGACTAACGAGGGTTTACTATGTATAGCAATTATGATAGTTTACCTACCTATGCGTCCTGGCCAGTCTCTCGTCGCTCGGGTGCCAGATATGATCAACAATGCAGAATAACGTAATGTATCCAAATATGCCAATTGGGATCCAGTAATCCACAGTAAATTGTAGCAGGAAGTCCGAGAACTTTGAAATTGGTTCCACCCACTCAAAGCTGCAGCTCAGGAAGTTGCTATTCTTATTACTGGTGGAGTAGGATAGCAGGATCAAACCGAACGTAACAGGCGTTGACAGCAGCATTGGGATTGAAAAGCAGGGGATCTGAGCACGCACCTTGCAGCAGGCTTTGGACATACCATAGCATATAGCGCTGCACAGTATACATACTGCGGCTACCAGAAACGGGAGTTCTTCAGAGCAGGAGGATACTATCGGATGTCGATAATCTTCAAGTCTCAGATTTCCAAATAAGGAGCATTCTGTGGCATTGGTCCTGGTTAGGAAAAACGTTGCAACGCAGTTGTCGCCACCGGGAGCAAAGATAACAGCCGGGACAAGGAGAGTAGTTATTATTTTTATGATAGACGTAATAAAATCAACTTTAACTCTCTGTTCACGGATACGGCGTTGTATACCAGTCAACCAGTTGATTCCGCTCACGTAGTTCTCCCACCATGTGACCGATATCAGAACGAGGCTGACAGGAAGTAGAATAGTGTTTGTGAGCTTGCCCTGCTGGGTGTGTGTTCTAAGCGCCCAGAGGGCTACAGTCGCTATGTGAACAACCGCCAAGAAGAAATTCAAAATTCCCTTCACGACCTTCCTTGCTGTTGATTGTGTGGTGTCATTAACGCCGCCGTCAGCATCATTATTCTCTTCCCTGCTTTCAAAAATTCTGAAGACAGCTGGAATCCCAGCCACACTTAGGGTTAAGAAAAAGCCAAGCAACGGATCAAGGCTTGGGAGGACGAGAAAGACGAAGATGCAGAGGCCGATGGAGTGAAGGGTCTCGACGAGAGAAGCCTGGAGGCAGACATTAAGGAATTAACGAATTATAATTAAATTGAGACTGCAAATATACAACAAAACACATATGCAACACAAAGACGAACGAAAAAGATCCTATGTAACTGTAGAAATAGATCCACATTCAAATAAATGACAACAGAAAGTCACATACACGTGGGAAAAGGTCAAGTACAGCTTACGATACATTTCCATGTAAAGGTTATTTTCTTAATACGACAAAACACTTTTCAAGAAGACATGTAGATTTCTTTTCTTTCCAACGTAACGTTTCGCTAAAGGTTCTAGTTCGCTATCTTGCTTGATAAGTCAACCCTGTACTGCCGTTTCTAAAACGCCACTGGAAGATAAAACACGTTAACGTTATTTACAAAGTGGCACAGATATCAATAGTCTGTTGACATGTTTAGTATCTGCTCCACGGCGGTAGCTATTTGACTTCCCTTTCAATTGTATCAGTTTTCTTCTACTTAATGCCGAAGATGTATCCTTGGTGTCATGGACATTGATCAAAAGACGATCTGTGTCAAATGTAAATATTTCCAAAAGATACGTTGAAATTCGGGACATATAAAATTTAACGAGTCGTGCTTAACATTTCGTCCAGTTATATATTTGAATGGTCAAGTGCCTGACAAGAAATGTGTACATATTTTTAACATGCTTATTTATTCAAGTACATACCAAGAATGAAAAAACGAAGGGACATAGCACGCACCTTGCCGCACACCTAGTCGTGTCATGTCACACAACACATACCTACAGAGAAAGGTACAATTGCAAAGCCTTAACAGACATGGAACTTATGCGTTGAAATTCATATCAGAGCAATCTCACGTTCGGTTAATTTTGCCAGTCTTTGAGGAAAGCCACAAGTTAGGTCAGCGTCCTATGTTGTCAGATTGTTTGTTACAGTGTGAGTGTGTGAGTGAGTGAGTGAGTTAGGTTTAACGCCGCTTTTTAACACTATTCTAGTTATATCACGGCGTGTCAGCTTAATGTGGGAGGAAAGCCTGAAGTGATGCAAGAATGTGCAAGCAGTGAGTGAATTTCCGCGAAACATTTTATAACACTGGTTGAGATGAAGTGATTTTCTTCTGGTATTTTCTCCATGTAAGTTAGGTATTTTGGACACGCTGTTAAGTCCTTGTAGCTTTCCCTTACAACATCTCTTTCAGTCTCTGCACCACCTATACCATCGTAAACACCGCAGTGTGTCACCACGAACTACTCACCACAATTAGAGGCAGGGCTTGCACCGACGGGCTCGTCTTTGTTATCATCTTCCACGTGCACGACAGCGCCGTGAACACATAGGGGGCCCACATGACAAGAATAAGAGACCACACCCACTTCATGTCCACGATCAGATCCTGTGGTTTTAACATAACCCATACCCCGTGGTCTCCATCATCATCTGTTTTGTTGTTGTTGTTGTTGTTGTTGTTGCCTCGGCTTTGGTTTTTGCCCAGTTCAAAATGATCTTGGATGGGGAGATGGTACGTCATGTAGAATATACATAGTTTGGACATCACAGAGGAACCGAGAATGAGACCAATGAAGACGAAGTATGTAAAGAGTTTGACGATGGCGTTGATGGTCTTCCATATTTCGTACTCCGAGGAAGTCGAGAGGCTTGTCTTGGCATCTTCTTGGAATATATCCCATGGTTTTGATTTCTCTCTGAAAATGATTAAAAATGTGGATCGATAAATCGTTTTATCTCTTGAATTGCGAGACAAATATTACTGAGCCTTCTTGTGACCTCACATTGATTTATGTTAAAAGTATGTCCGGGTGTGTATTTTAGGCTTAATGCCGCACCGCACAGTGAGTGAGTGAGTGAGTGAGTTGGGTTTAACGCTGCTTTTAACAGTATTCCAGTTATATCGCGGCGTGTCAGCTTAATATGGGAGGAAAGCCCGAAGTGATGCAGGTCTCAGACGTTTACCACTTCGATGAAACCCACGAGTCCGTCTATGATGCTGACAAACCTAGAAACATAATCGGGGCGAACCGGGATTCAAACCCACAATCATCGGTTTCTGGCGTACCCAAGGGACGCAGATCCACACTGAACAATCTATCACTATCGACGTGCCTGATTGATGTGGAAGGAAGTGACCTAGGTCATAGAAGTTAAACCTATTTTTGCGAAACCAAGGAACATCGGTCGCATACTCACAGACCAATGTTTATAATCGGGCGAATCTGGGCTTAGAATCCTGGTATCAAAGGGACGCAACTCTGCAGCAACTCCTGCGTAACTCTTTACATACAACTATTCATCTCAGTGGTATACCTTGTCACATGCATTGTATACTTGAGACATTTACTTGTTGACGTAAATGTATGAAATATCTGTAACGATATAAAGTATGTTTCTATGCAATTTTCGTTCCTGTATTACACGTCGTAACATAGGATATAATGTAGAGCATCCAATGTTTCAGTTCCGACCATGTCATAGTCATGTTCACCATTTGTATCATTTAAAAATATATCTGTTTTTCCTTAATTCACAATAAAAAAAGAACATCCTCGTTCCAAGCCTAATCGAATTACAGCAACACAAAGATGGGTTAATAGTGTTAGTAATAAGCTTATAAGTTATCCTGACAAAAGCTATCCAAACCTTAACTATCCAAACCTAACCTAGCCTAACCTCACCTCACCGCACTTCACTTAATCTCATCTTACGTCAATTAACATAATCGTATCTATTCTGACCTTATATAATCTAATGTGATCGGTAAATGTGTTATTCCCCGTCCAGTACGAGGCCAAAGTCTTGTTAGTACCTGATACACCTGCCACCTGAATCACAAGTCAACTACGACAGCCATGAAATAAATACTTACGTCGCCCGTGTCCTATAACCGCCATCAGTGTTATTATCATTCGAGGAAAGTCCGTTGTCAGTGTCAACCTCCTCCCTTACATACCCTGGGTTGTCTGTTCCTGTTGCCATGGTAACAAATGGGATGTAGTGTCACACAACGCCGATTCTACATCATCGGGTATCCCTCTGAATTTGTCCTTGTGGTAATGCAGTACTGAGCAGCTTCACCTAATACACTTTAAAAGACAAACAAAATCGGACGTTAATCACAACCAAATGCAGAGTCACATACTTACACAAAAACACACTCACACACACACGCACGCACGCACGCACGCACACACAAATTAATTATTGCACACAACCATTATCTAAAGTCTATTCAATAACATTAATCAATGGAGCTTTAAACAAAGACAATGCAAACTGTCTTCCCGCCACAAGGATGTTACACGATAGTCTGGTACATCGTCCACGAATGTCAACAGGTTCAATCCACCCTGGGATAATACATCCTCCTTACTGCATCTTATAATTCCCGGGGTACATTGTAGGTCAACAGATTGACGCCATCCACTTATATCATATATCCACGTATGGTGTCCGATTGTACGGACAGTGGACGTAAGGTGGAAAGCTGTTCCAAATATACGAATAACTCTTGACTCAGGAGTGACATTGTCCCAAGAATTGACACTGTTGGAAACCTAACCTGATAAGCTGCAAAGTCGTACAAACACATAAATAATTACACACAACCATTTTCTCTTGTCTATGTAATAACAATAATCAATAGAGCAAGACAAAGACAATACAGATGTCATCCTGTTTCAAGGATTTAACGATCGTCTGGTACATCGTCCACACAGTCTGTCACTCCCAGATGACATACCCACCTTACTGCGTCCGATCGTAGCCGGGTAGCTCAACAGACTGACGCCAAGATCTAGTTTCGTATATCCACCTACAACGTCAGATTGTACCCCGCGCAGGCCCACGCTGCTCCCGATAAAAGAATGCCTCTCGTCTAAGGAATGAATTTTTCCAAGAACTGACACTGTCAGAAATTTCATTTGATAAAGAAGAGCTGTATTCATCTACACAAGTCCCGACTACAGGGTGAATGGTTATGTTATCAGGCCAAATGTACCGCTCTGTTAACCCTGACGTTCCATTACCTCAAGCGTGACAAGTTGTAGTTTAGTGTTACTACACCGACACAATTCAGAGAAGTGATAGGAATCCTTTGTTAAGCAGTTTTCAATCGGCTTCACTTTGAAGCGAATGCGAAATTACATACGTGCACACAATCATAAATGAAGTTTGTGTTGAATAACCTTGACTTACAGTATTACATTGATATCATTATTGATTTTTGCGTCCATAAATATTTAGAGGTTATTTTATGTTTTTTTGCACATAATACCATATCCCATGTCAACCCGAGGGCTGATATGGGGGTCGAGCTTTAATATTAGATATGGTTTAAAAACTGTCGTATAATACCCTTTTTATTATATACCATAACATCAAAGTGTACAGTGTATCCATTTATTAAACATCTCTAAATTCCGCGTATGTCCGTAAGAACATGCTCACCTCGTTCGGAAGTCATTGTCAAGGGAAATCTAGTTGAGTGACGTAACTTTAAATTTTACCACCCTGGCTGACAGCGATCGCCCATTCGAAATCTAATGATAAGCTATATCAGCCCGGTAGGGAGTGTAATATGTGTCTGGATGTAAGATAGTATTAAGGAAGTGTATTGCATGGAACCCAATGAACCCGGATTATCTGTATTTTGGGCCTTACTGCAGGCAATTGCGACACAGGGAGTGTTCGGGGAAACACAGGTACAACGGGAATCGATGAGGCTCGATGTCGTAATCAGTCCAGTCATCAGGACATGAAGCATGGCTTTGAGCAACTATGTCACGTCGCAGGAGTGAGTGAGTGAGTTGGGTTTAACGCCGCTTTTAACATTATTCCAGTCATATCACGGCGTGTCAGCTTAATATGGGAGGAAAGCCCGAAGTGATGCAGGTCTCAGACGTTTACCACTTGGGTGAAACAAACGAGCACGGGTATTGTGCTAGAAAAGCTAGAAACATAATCGGGGCGAACCGGGATTCGAACCCACAATCATAGCTTTCTGGCGTGCCAAATGGACTCGGGGAAGCGAATTGCGGCGCCTTAGTCAACTGGGTCACCCTTTTCCGGTGATGTGTTTTTTTGTTGCCGGAAAGAAATCATTTTACGTTTAAACTGTTTGTTATTAACAACTCGAGCATATCTTAACGAAGTGAAACACACAAAGGTTTATCTTTCATAGAATAAAACGCAGTCGGCTGTGACAGCACGCAAAGAACGAAACTGATCTAAGGTAAACTTCGTTATTGGATCCCACGTACCTGTTTCACGCTTCACCGACTCACAAAGGCGGTACTTTTTTCTCACATAGAACTTTTATTTAATGACAACGCTTGCTTTTTGTTGGATAATTTGGTATTCTTATTATGGAGATACGTGCTGAAGTTTCCAAGTGTTTTGTAGAACAGTTTTTATTCGCCAGAACATAATGTGTAAGTTTAGCTTTAATGGATGTATCAGCTCTATTTCCATGGCTTACGACGTCAAGTCATCACTTGTTCGAGTCATCACTTTCACGCTTCAAACTTTCTGGGCAAAGAGATGGAGATCTATCTGGACTCCACAAATTCAATTCCATTATTTGTAGCAACATATGATTTTCATTTAGTAGTTTTGCAAAGTTGGGATCAGTTTGTAAAGTATTTATCCACCCAAAATACCCCATCTCCTGAACACATAGATTGGGGGGATATCATGTGTCGTCCATCACTGACCGTTTGACCCTTGATATAGTCCAACCTCATTCAGTGTCTTTACACAGGAATGTCACTGTACACACGCACAAAGAGGTGAGCAAACATCTTGCGGATAGCTAGGCTACAACACATATAAGTCTTCTTGATTCCTCCGCGATAGTCCATCGCCATCAATCAGCGTGACATATATTGTCTCCTGGTTTTCGTACACAAGAGTGGATGTACTAAACACATTCCGATAGAAACGTGATATTGTTTTCCTCGGGACTTGAACTTTCATTTTGCATTCTTCGTACCTCTGTAACTACAAACTCACTAGGATTCGATATCCAATATTTTATATTATTACCTGCGAGGGCAAACTTATCGGGGTTCATAAAAAAAATTATATGTGCCCTAGGGTCATATCACGTCACAAGACACGAGTGTATTGCTTCCGTCATTCGGACGGCAATGTTGACGTCATTCGAATCTTATTGTGACGTGAGGTCGGAAAAATGTCACACTAGAAATGACGTCATAGCTGAAGATCTTTGACGTCATTCGACAAATTGTGTTTTTTAGAACAGCAGTGGTGATCGGTGCAAGAAGAATTTCTAAATTCGTCTCTGTACGTAGATCTCTTCTTCGGTACATAGAACATTTTGAAGTCAAATCTTTTAAATACATACGCCAACAGTAACAATATAGTTTCGACATACACTTCCAAGGGAGCAGAATATATGTACTAACTGGGGATCGGGTGGTCAAAACGGTGACTGAGTACGATAAAAACTTTAAAAGTATAACTCATAAGTGTTTGGTGTGTTTCATCTTACCAACGACATGGGTGGACGCTTATGCTATTGATCACTATTTTGTATGGTAAGATAACCTAGTGTGTCTTGATATAGCTGTGACATAAAGCAACTTTCACTCTCACGTTCTTGTTTCTTCACAAAGGGGCGGTGGGGTAGTCCAGTGGTTAAAGCGTGCGCTGATCACGCCCACCGCCAGGGTTCGATTCCCCACTCACTCCTTGACAAGGGTGACATACAATGTTAACCATGTGTCCAGGTACTTAATGATCCTGACAGGTTCAAAGGACAATAATTATATTGTAATGGTAAAGAAATATTTTAAAGATAATTATCACCATAATATTTCATATTTTCAATTTACTAGGTTGTATCAATAGCCATTTCGCTTAATTGTGCAGAGTGACGTCCCTTGCGTGTTCCCGGATTCAATGCCAGGGTGTTCGCCCTGATTATGAATAGCGGGTTATCAGCACCATAATCATGCTCAGAAAAGGTTCTAAACGTCTAAGTCCCAATTTCCCTATTAAGCTGACGCGCTGTTAATTGAAATATTTTCCAAAGCGTTGGTTGCAAATTTTAGCAACAGCGAACAAAATGGATGGGACTCTATACCACAAGGATTGACATGGATTGACACTATAAGTGTCTAGGAGTGAACTGAATAGCACATGGTGTTACCAGACCAAGCAAAGCATGTGTTCGCATGATTTAGTGCTTTGCTGAGAGGAGAAAACCACTTGTGTTGACCCGAGGCATCTTGGCTAACCTTGATCCGTCAGTCTCAAGACCCTGTAAACATACCCTAACCCACGAGAACCACCTCGTCTACTCCAGTGTTATCTGTCGTTACCATGGCCGCTTCACCGAAAGTAGAATGTAGATACCTGAGGCTGTCTGGGTATGACGAGCAACACTAAGGGTGTGAGTTGTGTTTAAAGCTGTTTTGAACAGTAATGCAGTTATATTACGCTGTGACAGCCTCGTGTGGGAGGAAAGCCCGAAACATGGTACATCATAAACACTCACCACAGGGTGAAATACATGAGCACGAGCATGGTGGTGACAAAAGTAAAACCATAATCGTTTCGGACCCGGATTCGAACCCACGATCATAGGCTTCTGGCGTGCCCAAGGGACGCAACTCTGCACTTCGAATTACAGCGCTTAAGAACCTTGAGCTCCCGGACAACAGTTACATGAAGAAAGTGGAGAAACCTCATTAAATATTCCTCCTATGCGATCGCCCAATCTAACTAAATGGGGGGCACGGATGGCCCAGTCGTCTAAGGCGCCGCGATTCGCTGTGCAGAGTTGCGTCCCTTGGGCACGCCAGAAACCTATGATTGTGGGTTCGAATCCCGGTTCGACACGATTATGTTTCTAGGTTTGTCAGCACCATACCCGTGCTCGTGGGTTTCACCGAAGTGGTAAACGTCTGAGACCTTCACACTTCGGGCTTTCCTCTCACATTAAGCTGACACGCTGTGATATAACTGGAATAATGTTAAAAGCGGCGTTAAACCCAACTCACTCACTCACTTTGCGGTGCGGCATTAAGCCTAAAATACACACCCGGACATACTTTTAACGTAAATCAATGTTCGGTCACAAGAAGGCTCAGTAATATTTGTCTCGCAATTCAAGAGATAAAACGATTTATCGATCCACATTTTTAATCATTTTCAGAGAGAAATCAAAACCATGGGATATATTCCAAGAAGATGCCAAGACAAGCCTCTCGACTTCCTCGGAGTACGAAATATAATGGAATAATGTTAAAAGCGGCGTTAAACCCAACTCACTCACTCTAACTAAATGAAGGATGGTTGGATCCTGGTGGCGATCAGATATCAGTTTCTAGTTCTACATCGATTCGGAAATAAACGATTTTAACAACAACAAAAAACACAAGATATTCCGTGTAGGTGTAGATACATGGCGCTTAGAAACGACAAGTTGTATAAGGCATCCCAAAAGAAATAATGGCGTTGCCTTAATTATTTACATTCGAAATTGGTCGTATTAGAGATACAGTGTCAGATATGCTGGTCTGGATGCTCCGCGCACTCGTTCCGAGAATGAAAACGCCTGATCGTTTTTTTAGATAATTACAAAGTTCATCCGACGAGACCTCCTTTGGAGACTAAATGTGGAAGGGAATGACGTGCAAACGCTCGAACCACTAGGCTAAACATCGTCCCTGACATGGGTGACTGGTGACATTGTCTTCAGAGTTGTCTTCAGAGTTGTGGTCAGAATTGTCGTCGGAGTTGTAGTTAGAATTGTCGTCGGAGTTGTAGTCAGAATTGTCGTCGGAGTTGTGGTCAGAATTGTCGTCGGAGTTGTGGTCAGAATTGTCTTCAGAGTTGTAGTCAGAATTGTCTTCAGAGTTGTGGTCAGAATTGTCTTCAGAGTTGTGGTCAGAATTGTCTTCAGAGTTGTAGTCAGAATTGTCTTCAGAGTTGTGGTCAGAATTGTCTTCAGAGTTGTAGTCAGAATTGTCTTCAGAGTTGTAGTCAGAATTGTCTTCAGAGTTGTGGTCAGAATTGTCTTCAGAGTTGTAGTCAGAATTGTCTTCAGAGTTGTAGTCAGAATTGTCTTCAGAGTTGTAGTCAGAATTGTCGTCGGAGTTGTGGTCAGAATTGTCGTCGGAGTTGTAGTCAGAATTGTCGTCGGAGTTGTTGTCAGAATTGTCGTCGGAGTTGTGGTCAGAATTGTCGTTGGAGCTGAAGTTAGAATTGTCGTCGGAGCTGTAGTCAGAAGTGTCGTCGGAGTTGTAGTCAGAATTGTCGTCGGAGTTGTAGTCAGAATTGTCGTCGGAGTTGTAGTCAGAATTGTCGTCGTAGTTGTTGTCAGATTGTCGTCGGGGTAGTAGTCAGAATTGTCGTCGGAGTTGTAGTCAGAAGTGTCGTCGGAGTTGTAGTCAGAATTGTCGTCGGAGTTGTAGTCAGAATTGTCGTCGGAGCTGTAGTCAGAATTGTCTTCAGAGTTGTCTTTAGAGTTGTAGTCAGAATTGTCGTCGGAGCTGTAGTCAGAATTGTCGTCGGAGTTGTAGTCAGAATTGTCGTCGGAGTTGTAGTCAGAATTGTCGTCGGAGTTGTAGTCAGAATTGTCGTCGTAGTTGTGGTCAGAATTGTCGTCCGAGTTGTAGTCAGAATTGTCGTCGGAGTTGTGGTCAGAATTGTCGTCGGAGTTGTGGTCAGAATTGTCGTCGGAGTTGTAGTCAGAATTGTCGTCGGAGCTGTAGTCAGAATTGTCAGAGTTTCTTCAGGGTCTTTGACGCCATTTTGCGATGATCTGACTTCACATACTACCCAGGGTAGTGAGTGAGTGAGTGAGTGAGTGAGTGAGTGAGTGAGTGAGTGAGTGAGCGTGCGAGCGAGCGAGCGAATGAGTGAGTGAGTGAGTGAGTGAGTGAGTCAAGAATTTGAAGCCGGGGGATATTCAAGAATTTGAAGCCGGGGGATATTTATTGTGCGTGTTGACTCTGTTGACCACCGTGTCACACCCTTGTAGCAGAAAGATAGTTTGGTTTGCATTGTCTTTGTTTAATGCTCCATTGATTAATGTTATTGAATAGACAATAGATAATGGTTGTGTGTAACTATTCATGTATGTGTGGATATGTGTCTGTGTCGTTTGTTTGTGTGTACGTGTGTATGTGTGTCTCTGTATATGTCTGCGTGTATGCGTGTGTGTGTCTGTGTGTGTCTCTTTGTGTCTCTGTGTATGTGTGTGTGTGTTTGTGTATCTGTGTATGCATTTGTGTGTGTGTGTGTGTGTGTGTGTGTGTGTGTGTATGTCTGTGTGTATGTGTCTGTGTGTCTGTGCGTGTCTGTGTATGCATTTGTGTGTGTATGCATTTGTGTGTGTGTGTGTGTGTGTGTGTGTGTGTGTGTGTGTGTGTGTGTGTGTGTGTGTGTGTGTGTGTGTGTGTGTGTGTGTGTGTGTTTACTACGTTTACGAAACACACCAGCACAGGTGCTGTCCTAATTCAGCAAGGATCGTAACCGCTACCCATCTTAGACGCACCCCTCGATCAGCGAACGCACAGCGAATGAAGGACGTATCAGACAGTTAGATCATGTGCACTGACGATAAGTTAACAATCATGACTGACTACAGACTGAATCCCTAGGTTTTCCTACCCGATCATTTGGGCGGCAGTTGAAGGTAAAACTTTAGATCTTACCTTGTGTTCATCTGTGCTGACGCGGCCCGGGTGTTGCGGGTGTGACTGAGGCAATGAAGCGGTAACCAGATAACACTGCCTGTATATCGAGCGGTATCACAGAATAATAAATATTGAACCAGGAAGTACTGGCGCCTGAATCGGGTCAGTCACGTCTTATAAGTGAGCTCAATACAAAGGGCTTTCTTCCGTGTAATAGTTCCAGGGCTTGGTTTATCCTTTTGAAATGATTGCGTGGCATGGCAACCTGTGAATGAAGGATAAAATAGCATGCACAGTTATTGTCTTTTTGTACTATGTTTGTGTTACCCAACGTGTGGTATTTAGATAGATTTGTTTGTGACTTGTAAATTCGCGTCATACCATTTGCAACTTGTACAGTAGGTTCATGTAATCTATATTTACTATTTTATGTACAGTTTACTTTTATTAACTGTTACATGTCCTCTGTAGGGAGGGGTGTTAAAATAGGTTTAAACTGTACACCAATCCCATTCCCTTTTGGGGGGAAATAAATATTGTTTAAATCAAATTGGGTGAATGGCAGGAGTTGACGGTAGGGAGGGGTGTAAAGGGGGTTAATTACAATGGGTCAAATGATCAGATGTGCAGAAGTGCAGGACATGCTTACCTTTGTGTTGTACATTGCTGTTGTCACGGATTTTCAGATATTTTCCACCGCTATTTGAATTTTACGCCCTATCGGATATGTTTTGACGGATAGTCACGTCTGACTGATAAGTCACACAACCCTAATGCACCCACAACGATAACACACTGTTTTAGAAGATATATAACTGTTCGGTAGGGACAACCCTATAGTTTATTACAAGCCTATTATTTGTTCCAGTTAAGAGGGAATAAACACCTCATGCCATGATAAGACAGTCGGCACAAGCTTGTTACAACATGTTGATTAATCTATGACAGGACACGATCCTAGCTACAAGTCATAATTTGAAGGCGCCGCGATTCGCTGTGCAGAGTTGCGTCCCTTGGGCACGCCAGGAACCTATGATTGTGTGTTCGAATCCCGGTTCGCCCCAATTATGTTTCTAGGTTTGTCAGCACCACACCCGTGCTCGTGGGTTTCACCGAAGTGGTAAACGTCTGAGACCTGCGTCACTTCGGGCTTTCCTCCCCCATTAAGCTGACACGCCTTGATATAACTTGAATACTGTTAAAAGCGGCGTTAAACCCAATTCACTCACTCACTCACTCACTCATAATTTGAGATGAGGGATAGGCGAGTAAAGGGCAATGGGAGTGTTCGTCTTAAATTCCAATTTCGATATTTCATAAATTTATTATAAATCACTTCCCGCAAACCGGTTGTTATCTATCGATTCCTAGAAGGGACGCTTGTCACATTGTCACCCTTACACAAACAAGCAAACACATATCAAATTAACCAAAGCGCGACAATGCGATCGTGAAACTCGAATTCTGGTCCATCACTGGTTTGTTTTCATGTCGCCTTTGCGGGTGCGGGTGCTGACGGTCGGGCAGGAGATACTTACCCTTTTCGCGAACACCTGATGTCATCACTACTTTTCAGTAATCCGGTCATATATGTTTCTTCGATATTTTGTCTTTTATGCACAAAAGAATATGTTTCGTCGGATAATTGAGACTGGTGATTCCCTGGCATTGACGTTTGCTATTTACCGATCGTTGCATTGTCCCATTGACGCGCTTTAAATGATGCTAACAGTGGTCCATCTAGAAGTTCATTGTTATCTGACGGTGTCAGCCGTGATCAGGGGTGTATGTTTGCCTATGTTACACATAAGGACATATATGTCTCTGTTGTTGAGTGTTTATCCTAAGTAGCAATAAACACCCATGAGTTAGTGAGTGAGTGAGTTTGGTTTAACACCGCTTTTAACAGTATTCCAGTTATATCACGGCGTGTCAGCTTAATGTGGGAGGAAAGCCCGAAGTGATGCAAGTCTCAGACGTTTACCACTTCGGTGAAACCCACGAGCACGGGTATGGTGCTGACAAACCTAGAAACATAATCGCATCGAACCGGGATTCGAACCCACAATCATAGGTTTCTGGCGTGCCCAAGGGACGCAACTCTGCACAGCGAATCGCGGCGCCTTAGACGACTTGGCCACCCGTGCCCCCTAAACACCCAGGAGCATATGCTCTTTATGTTTCATCACCTGATTTACCGTCCCGTCGACCTTAAAGCTCGTTAATGTGGAACAAATGTTATTAATATTTACACTCACGAAAAATAAATTATGTGTTTGGTTTAATGTCTTCAAGAATCCTGGGTTTTCGTTTTGGTTATAAATGATAAATTGTAAGCTGGACATGTTGGATGTGAGAATTGTGTAGTGAAAATTGTTTTTTAAGGTGAAGCAGTGATGCATTGCATGGGGGTCAGGACCCCCCCCCCCCCCCCCCCCCCCCCCCCCCCGTACATATACAAACCCTTCCGGGCCTTTTGGAAACCAAATGTAGTATTTGTAGGCAGTACAATTGACTGGGAAAGAAAGGATTTTGATATTTTGAACCCCCACCCCATCCCCCATCCCCCACCCCGGAATCGGGTCAGTCACGTCTTATAAGTGAGCTCAATACAAAGGGCTTTCTTCCGTGTAATAGTTCCAGGGCTTGGTTTATCCTTTTGAAATGATTGCGTGGCATGGCAACCTGTGAATGAAGGATAAAATAGCATGCACAGTTATTGTCTTTTTGTACTATGTTTGTGTTACCCAACGTGTGGTATTTAGATAGATTTGTTTGTGACTTGTAAATTCGCGTCATACCATTTGCAACTTGTACAGTAGGTTCATGTAATCTATATTTACTATTTTATGTACAGTTTACTTTTATTAACTGTTACATGTCCTCTGTAGGGAGGGGTGTTAAAATAGGTTTAAACTGTACACCAATCCCATTCCCTTTTGGGGGGAAATAAATATTGTTTAAATCAAATTGGGTGAATGGCAGGAGTTGACGGTAGGGAGGGGTGTAAAGGGGGTTAATTACAATGGGTCAAATGATCAGATGTGCAGAAGTGCAGGACATGCTTACCTTTGTGTTGTACATTGCTGTTGTCACGGATTTTCAGATATTTTCCACCGCTATTTGAATTTTACGCCCTATCGGATATGTTTTGACGGATAGTCACGTCTGACTGATAAGTCACACAACCCTAATGCACCCACAACGATAACACACTGTTTTAGAAGATATATAACTGTTCGGTAGGGACAACCCTATAGTTTATTACAAGCCTATTATTTGTTCCAGTTAAGAGGGAATAAACACCTCATGCCATGATAAGACAGTCGGCACAAGCTTGTTACAACATGTTGATTAATCTATGACAGGACACGATCCTAGCTACAAGTCATAATTTGAAGGCGCCGCGATTCGCTGTGCAGAGTTGCGTCCCTTGGGCACGCCAGGAACCTATGATTGTGTGTTCGAATCCCGGTTCGCCCCAATTATGTTTCTAGGTTTGTCAGCACCACACCCGTGCTCGTGGGTTTCACCGAAGTGGTAAACGTCTGAGACCTGCGTCACTTCGGGCTTTCCTCCCCCATTAAGCTGACACGCCTTGATATAACTTGAATACTGTTAAAAGCGGCGTTAAACCCAATTCACTCACTCACTCACTCACTCATAATTTGAGATGAGGGATAGGCGAGTAAAGGGCAATGGGAGTGTTCGTCTTAAATTCCAATTTCGATATTTCATAAATTTATTATAAATCACTTCCCGCAAACCGGTTGTTATCTATCGATTCCTAGAAGGGACGCTTGTCACATTGTCACCCTTACACAAACAAGCAAACACATATCAAATTAACCAAAGCGCGACAATGCGATCGTGAAACTCGAATTCTGGTCCATCACTGGTTTGTTTTCATGTCGCCTTTGCGGGTGCGGGTGCTGACGGTCGGGCAGGAGATACTTACCCTTTTCGCGAACACCTGATGTCATCACTACTTTTCAGTAATCCGGTCATATATGTTTCTTCGATATTTTGTCTTTTATGCACAAAAGAATATGTTTCGTCGGATAATTGAGACTGGTGATTCCCTGGCATTGACGTTTGCTATTTACCGATCGTTGCATTGTCCCATTGACGCGCTTTAAATGATGCTAACAGTGGTCCATCTAGAAGTTCATTGTTATCTGACGGTGTCAGCCGTGATCAGGGGTGTATGTTTGCCTATGTTACACATAAGGACATATATGTCTCTGTTGTTGAGTGTTTATCCTAAGTAGCAATAAACACCCATGAGTTAGTGAGTGAGTGAGTTTGGTTTAACACCGCTTTTAACAGTATTCCAGTTATATCACGGCGTGTCAGCTTAATGTGGGAGGAAAGCCCGAAGTGATGCAAGTCTCAGACGTTTACCACTTCGGTGAAACCCACGAGCACGGGTATGGTGCTGACAAACCTAGAAACATAATCGCATCGAACCGGGATTCGAACCCACAATCATAGGTTTCTGGCGTGCCCAAGGGACGCAACTCTGCACAGCGAATCGCGGCGCCTTAGACGACTTGGCCACCCGTGCCCCCTAAACACCCAGGAGCATATGCTCTTTATGTTTCATCACCTGATTTACCGTCCCGTCGACCTTAAAGCTCGTTAATGTGGAACAAATGTTATTAATATTTACACTCACGAAAAATAAATTATGTGTTTGGTTTAATGTCTTCAAGAATCCTGGGTTTTCGTTTTGGTTATAAATGATAAATTGTAAGCTGGACATGTTGGATGTGAGAATTGTGTAGTGAAAATTGTTTTTTAAGGTGAAGCAGTGATGCATTGCATGGGGGTCAGGACCCCCCCCCCCCCCCCCCCCCCCCCCCCCCGTACATATACAAACCCTTCCGGGCCTTTTGGAAACCAAATGTAGTATTTGTAGGCAGTACAATTGACTGGGAAAGAAAGGATTTTGATATTTTGAACCCCCACCCCATCCCCCATCCCCCACCCCCCACCCCCCTTTTAAAACTGATGTCTCCGCCCTTGCATCGTGCCGCATGTCATTACAATGGGTCAAATGATCAGATGTCACTACAACCTCGTGCAGACACGATCACTTGAAAGGCTGTTGAGAAATACGCCACCTTTGTCCACACGATAAAACATTAACATTCTAGAATTCCCAAAGCATATTACGCATGGTCATAAACACAGCCCCGTGCGATACCGATCCCTGGGTCTCGTATGTGGGAGAGGTCATCCTGTCTCCTTGAACGCCAGTACACAACTTTGTTGTGCTTCGTGGAAAGAGTGGGGATTTACACCGCAGTCAGCGTTTCCGGGTGCCTGGAATTTCCAGTAAGGAGCCCAATTCTTTTTAAGTAACCTCCCACGTAACCTTGACGTAAGGTGTAAGGTTTGTTATGGTTAGGGGACATACAGGTGATATTTGCCAGGTAACATACGAGTATATGACGGTCCCGGTATGTTTGAGACGTAGTACTATAGTATTGTCACAATTTGCTTGCTTTTAGTAATAGAGATATTCGCTTTTGGATAGTGTTGTATCAAAAGGTAGCCCCGTAGTTAAGGTATTTGCTTCTAGACCCATGTCCATCCACCATATTGGTTGAAAATACCTTTGGTAAAACAATAACAAGTTAACACCAACATCGCTGACCCATACATGTACGATGTAACAGGGGCGGTCGGGTAGCCTAGTGGTTAAAGCGTTCGCTCGTCACGCCGAAGACCCGGGTTTGATTCCCGACATGGGTACAATGTGTGAAGCCGTGATATTGCTGGAATATTGCTAAAAGCGACGTAAAACCATACTCACTGACTCACTACAATGTAACAGTTTCGTTAATTCCTATACATCATTGTACTGAGCTCTTGTGAAGATAATGAGATGAAACTAGTCATTGTATTTCCCTGCTACATAGGTAATCAGACCCGAATGAACCATGAGCCCAGAACAACAATGGGGTGGGTGGTTCGTGTTAATGTATTGGACTACATGATAAACATTTGTTTACTTTTACTTTTATCAATATTCATAAATCTAGGGCTGTATATTTGAGTGTGTTTTTGCGTAGTTCGTATTTAATGTAATATTTTTTTCATGACGCGTTGGTACAGTATTTCTGAGGTTGCAATATCAAACTCACATCGTAATTTGACTCTCGTGTGTTTTTGACAATCCAAGTAGGGAGCTACAGGTAGGTAACTGGAAATGCAATTAGATAAATTTACCACTTAATTATGCGTGTATACCAGAGTGAGTGAGTGAGTTGGGTTTAACGCCGATTTTAACATTATTCCAGTTATATCACGGCATGTCAGCTTAATGTGGGAGGAAATCCCGAAGTGATGCAGGTCTAAGACGTTTTCCACTTCGGTGAAACCCTCGAGCACGGGTATGGTGCTGACAAACCTAGAAACATAATTTGGGCGAACTCGGATTCAAACCAACAATCAAAGGTTTCTGGCGTGCCCAAGGGACGCAACTCTGCACAGCGAATCGCGGCGCCTTAGACGACTGGGCCACCCGTGCCCCCCGTGTATACCAGACTCCGCATTTGGTCGTACTATCATTTTCTGTTATGAACCCAAACCGTTGTGTTGAGATTGGTATTGTCATCGAATTGATGTTGATCTTAGACGTTTACCGCTTTGTTGAAACCCACAAGCACGGATATGATGCTGACAAACATTGACACATGATCAGGACGACTATTGGATTCGAACCCACGACCATAGGTTTCTGAGATGACCATGAGCCACCCATGCCCATGCCAGCATTAACAAATACTGGGTATAATTGTCTCAGGCTTTAAAACATGTTCGCAGGACATGCTAAGTGTGCTGACAAAGTTTGTTCGGCCGATCCTTTCAGAGACAGAGGTGAGGAGAGGTGATATGGTGTGTGTGTGTGCGTGTGTGTGCGTGTGTGCGTGTGTGTGCGTGTGTGTGTGTGTGTGTGTGTGTGTGTGTGTGTGTGTGCGTGCGTGCGTGCGTGCGTGCGTGCGTGCGTGCGTGCGTGTGTGTCACTACCAATTTGCTACAGCTGGTCCGTCTGGTAAGGCGTTCATGGCTTCCCACGGCTAGCTAGAATGTTGTGCTTGCGAGGTGCGCGGGTCAAGTCAGTCCCGGATAGCAAATGGTTCCGAGTCACTGCAGAGGTCCATTTTCAGCATGCATTGGGGATCGTGTTCCGAGTCTTTTTATGGTTGCAAACTGACAGTAAAACCGACATATATGGCACCCATTAAAGAGATGGGTCTCTCCCATTGAGTCATAAAACAGGAGAAACCTGTAATGAAAACCTTCCTGCCTTCACCCTGGTTACAGAACTGCTCTGACTCAACTCCTTGGGGCATGAAGAAACATCTGATTTTCCGTTTGTCACCTTTGTTTCTTTCACGTGACAAATGAGTCATTCCGTAGTAGGATGCATGTACAGACGCTTTTCAATGCCTGAGGTTCAAGGGGGTCACGGGTGGGATGGTTTTCTATTAAAAAGATAATTTGGTACTGGGTACATTTGGCTCAGGTTTTACAAAAAAGTTACAAAATGTCCGCAGGTAAAAATGGCCTAAAAATTGTTCGGCACATTCTTTGTTCGGTTCCTGCTAAAAGAGAAAGAAAGAGTATGTTTTGATGCAGTGAATGTAAACAAATATCCTGTCCAACAAAAATCCGTGGCCTCCTTAGGGTTTTCAAATGGACGGTCCCTTACATCCCTTACGGTCCCTTAAATCCTCTTACCTGTACTCGGGGCACGGGTGGCCCAGTCGTCTAAGGCGCCGCGATTCGCTGTGCAGAGTTGCGTCCCTTTGGCACGCAAGAAACCTATGATTATGGGTTCGAATCCAGGTTCGCCCCGATTATGTTTCTAGGTTTGTCAGCACCATACCCGTGCTCGTGGGTTTCATCGAAGTGGTAAACGTCTTAGACCTGCATCACTTCGGGATTTCCTCCCACATTAAGCTGACATGCCGCGATATAACTGGAATACTGTTAAAAGCGGCGTTAAACCAAACTCTCTCACTCACTCTTACCTTTACTCAAACATTTGCCGTGTAATGTTGTAAATGTAGAATGAGACTCTGACCGTGGCCTCAAATGCAACCATACCCTTGTTCGTGGACGTTATCAATCTGACACGCCGTGATATAACTGAAATACTGTTAACAGCGGCGTAAAACCCATCTCACTCACTCAGGACAAGAGGCGACTAACGTGATCGGGTGGTCGGGCTCGGTGACTTGGTTGATTGATGCATGTCATCGTTTCCCAATTACGTGGATTGATGCTCATGATATCAATCTCTGGATTGTCTGGTCCAGACTCAATTATTTACAGACCGCAAAAAAGCTGGAATATTGCTGATTGTGGCGTTAAACAACAAACAAACAAACAAACAAACTCAGGACAATCACTTGTCGGATGAGCAGGATCCAAGTGACCTGAGACTAACAGTTCGCTCAGGTGAGTTACGTTAGTTTGAACGTGACAGGAATCGCTTGAACTGGGTTCGAATTTCCAGATTCGTCTCAGTTATGATGATTGGTCGGTCATAAAAGGTTGCGCGGACGCCGTGATACAATAGAAATAATGTTGGCGTCACAAAGCATCCAATTGTCGACTGAGTGTGTTTCAACAAGTCGCTAGTGGCTGTGCTGTTCTTTGCGTGTCACAACTGCTGATGAACATTTACATCTTAGCTATGGGCAACTGTTCGTGTTGTTTACAAAATGATTTCACCAAACCAGTCGCTCAACAGTCACTAACCTTTTCCAGAGTATGTTTTCAGTTTACAACAGATTTTGAGGCTTATTACGAGATTCACGTATATCTTTGGTGAGTGTCAGTGTTACACGAATGTCTGTGGTGAGTGTTAGTGCTACACGTATGTCTGTGATGAGTGTCAGTGCTACACGTATGTCTGTGGTGAGTGCCAGTGCTACACGTATGTCTGTGGTGAGTGTCAGTGTTACACGTATGACTGTGGTGAGTGTCAGTGTTACACGTATGTCTGTGGTGAGTGTTAGTGCTACACGTATGTCTGTGATGAGTGTCAGTGCTACACGTATGTCTGTGGTGAGTGCCAGTGCTACACGTATGTCTGTGGTCAGTGTCAGTGTTACACGTATGTCTGTGGTCAGTGTTAGATATATGTCTGTGGTGAGTGTCAGTGCTACGCGTATGTCTGTGGTGAGTGTCAGTGTTACACGTATGTCTGTGGTGAGTGTCAGTGTTACACGTATGTCTGTGGTCAGTGTCAGTGCGACACGTATGTCTGTGGTCAGTGTCAGTGCGACACGTATGTCTGTGGTCAGTGTCAGTGCTACACGTATGTCTGTGGTGAGTGCCAGTGCTACACGTATGTATGTGGTCAGTGTCAGTGTTACACGTATGTCTGTGGTGAGTGTCAGTGCGACACGTATGTCTGTGGTCAGTGTCAGTGCTACGCGTATGTCTGTGGTCAGTGTCAGTGTTACACGTATGTCTGTGGTCAGTGCCAGTGTTACACGTATGTCTGTGGTGAGTGTCAATGCTACACGTATGTCTGTTGTCAGTGTCAGTGCGACACGTATGTCTGTGGTCAGTGTCAGTGTTACACGTATGTCTGTGGTCAGTGCCAGTGTTACACGTATGTCTGTGGTCAGTGTTAGATATATGTCTTTGTTGAGTGTCAGTTTTACACGTATCCCTGTGGTGAGTGACAGTGTTACACGTATGTATGTTGTCAGTGTTAGATATATATCTGTGGTGAGCGCCAGTGTTACACGTATGTCTGTGGTGAGTGTAAGTGTTACACGTATGTCTGTGGTGAGTGTCAGTGTTACACGTATGTCTGTGGTGAGTGTCAGTGTTACACGTATGTCTGTGGTCAGTGTCAGTGCTACACGTATGTCTGTGGTCAGTGTCAGTGTTACACGTATGTCTGTGGTCAGTGTCAGTGTTACACGTATGTCTGTGGTCAGTGCCAGTGTTACACGTATGTCTGTGGTGAGTGTCAATGCTACACGTATGTCTGTTGTCAGTGTCAGTGCGACACGTATGTCTGTGGTCAGTGTCAGTGTTACACGTATGTCTGTGGTCAGTGCCAGTGTTACACGTATGTCTGTGGTCAGTGTTAGATATATGTCTTTGTTGAGTGTCAGTTTTACACGTATCCCTGTGGTGAGTGACAGTGTTACACGTATGTATGTTGTCAGTGTTAGATATATATCTGTGGTGAGCGCCAGTGTTACACGTATGTCTGTGGTGAGTGTAAGTGTTACACGTATGTCTGTGGTGAGTGTCAGTGTTACACGTATGTCTGTGGTGAGTGTCAGTGTTACACGTATGTCTGTGGTCAGTGTCAGTGCTACACGTATGTCTGTGGTCAGTGTCAGTGTTACACGTATGTCTGTGGTCAGTGTCAGTGTTACACGTATGTCTGTGGTCAGTGTCAGTGTTACACGTATGTCTGTTGTCAGTGTCAGTGCTACACGTATGTCTGTGGTGAGTGTCAGTGTTACACGTATGTCTGTGGTGAGTGTCAGTGCTAGACGTATGTCTGTGGTGAGTGTCAGTGTAACACGTGTGTCTGTTGTCAGTGTCAGTGTTACACGTATGTCTGTGGTGAGTGTCAATGTTACACGAATGTCTGTTGTCAGTGTCAGTCTTACACGTATGTCTGTGGTGAGTGTCAGTGTTACACGAATGTCTGTGGTGAGTGTCAGTGTTACACGTATGTCTGTGGTGAGTGTCAGTGTTACACGTATGTCTGTTGTCAGTGTCAGTGTTACACGTATGTCTGTGGTGAGTGTCAGTGTTACACGAATGTCTGTGGTGAGTGTCAGTGCTACACGTATGTCTGTTGTCAGTGTCAGTGTTACACGTATGTCTGTGGTCAGTGTCAGTGCTACACGTATGCCTGTGGTGAGTGTCAGTGCTACACGTATGTCTGTGGTGAGTGTCAGTGTTACACGTATGTCTGTGGTGAGTGTCAGTGTTACACGTATGTCTGTGGTGAGTGTCAGTGCTACACGTATGTCTGTGGTGAGTGTCAGTGTTACACGTATGTCTGTGGTCAGTGTCAGTGTTACACGTATGTCTGTTGTCAGTGTCAGTGTTACACGTATGTCTGTGGTCAGTGTCAGTGTTACACGAATGTCTGTGGTGAGTGTCAGTGTTACACGTATGTCTGTTGTCAGTGTCAGTGCTACACGTATGTCTGTGGTGAGTGTCAGTGTTACACGTATTTCTGTGGTGAGTGTCAGTGCTACACGTATGTCTGTGGTGAGTGTCAGTGTTACACGTATGTCTGTGGTCAGTGTCAGTGTTACACGTATGTCTGTGGTGAGTGTCAGTGCGACACGTATGTCTGTGGTCAGTTTCAGTGTTACACGTATGTCTGTTGTCAGTGTCAGTGCTACGCGTATGTCTGTGGTCAGTGTCAGTGTTACACGTATGTCTGTGGCCAGTTTCAGTGTTACGCGTATGTCTGTTGTCAGTGTCAGTGCTACGCGTATGTCTGTGGTGAGTGTCAGTGTTACACGTATGTCTGTGGTGAGTGTCAGTGTTACACGTATGTCTGTGGTGAGTGTCAGTGTTACACGTATGTCTGTGGTCAGTGTCAGTGCTACACGTATGTCTGTGGTGAGTGTCAGTGTTACACGTATGTCAGTGGTGAGTGTCAGTGCGACACGTATGTCTGTGGTCAGTGTCAGTGCTAGACGTATGTCTGTAGTGAGTGTCAGTGCTGCACGTATGTCTGTGGTGAGTGTCAGTGTTACACGTATGTCTGTGGTGAGTGTCAGTGTTACACGTATGTCTGTGGTGAGTGTCAGTGCTACACGTATGTCTGTGGTGAGTGTCAGTGTTACACGTATGTCTGTGGTAAGTGTCAGTGTTACACGTATGTCTGTTGTCAGTGTCAGTACTACATGTATGTCTGTGGTCAGTGTCAGTGCTACACGTATGACTGTGGTGAGTGTCAGTGTTACACGTATGTCTGTGGTCAGTGTCAGTGCTACACGTATGTCTGTGGTGAGTGTCAGTGTTACACGTATGTCTGTGGTCAGTGTCAGTGCTACACGTATGTCTGTGGTCAGTGCCAGTGTTACACGTATGTCTGTGGTGAGTGTCAATGCTACACGTATGTCTGTTGTCAGTGTCAGTGCGACACGTATGTCTGTGGTCAGTGTCAGTGTTACACGTATGTCTGTGGTCAGTGCCAGTGTTACACGTATGTCTGTGGTCAGTGTTAGATATATGTCTTTGTTGAGTGTCAGTTTTACACGTATCCCTGTGGTGAGTGACAGTGTTACACGTATGTATGTTGTCAGTGTTAGATATATATCTGTGGTGAGCGCCAGTGTTACACGTATGTCTGTGGTGAGTGTAAGTGTTACACGTATGTCTGTGGTGAGTGTCAGTGTTACACGTATGTCTGTGGTGAGTGTCAGTGTTACACGTATGTCTGTGGTCAGTGTCAGTGCTACACGTATGTCTGTGGTCAGTGTCAGTGTTACACGTATGTCTGTGGTCAGTGTCAGTGTTACACGTATGTCTGTGGTCAGTGTCAGTGTTACACGTATGTCTGTTGTCAGTGTCAGTGCTACACGTATGTCTGTGGTGAGTGTCAGTGTTACACGTATGTCTGTGGTGAGTGTCAGTGCTAGACGTATGTCTGTGGTGAGTGTCAGTGTAACACGTGTGTCTGTTGTCAGTGTCAGTGTTACACGTATGTCTGTGGTGAGTGTCAATGTTACACGAATGTCTGTTGTCAGTGTCAGTCTTACACGTATGTCTGTGGTGAGTGTCAGTGTTACACGAATGTCTGTGGTGAGTGTCAGTGTTACACGTATGTCTGTGGTGAGTGTCAGTGTTACACGTATGTCTGTTGTCAGTGTCAGTGTTACACGTATGTCTGTGGTGAGTGTCAGTGTTACACGAATGTCTGTGGTGAGTGTCAGTGCTACACGTATGTCTGTTGTCAGTGTCAGTGTTACACGTATGTCTGTGGTCAGTGTCAGTGCTACACGTATGCCTGTGGTGAGTGTCAGTGCTACACGTATGTCTGTGGTGAGTGTCAGTGTTACACGTATGTCTGTGGTCAGTGTCAGTGTTACACGTATGTCTGTGGTGAGTGTCAGTGCTACACGTATGTCTGTGGTGAGTGTCAGTGTTACACGTATGTCTGTGGTCAGTGTCAGTGTTACACGTATGTCTGTTGTCAGTGTCAGTGTTACACGTATGTCTGTGGTCAGTGTCAGTGTTACACGAATGTCTGTGGTGAGTGTCAGTGTTACACGTATGTCTGTTGTCAGTGTCAGTGCTACACGTATGTCTGTGGTGAGTGTCAGTGTTACACGTATTTCTGTGGTGAGTGTCAGTGCTACACGTATGTCTGTGGTGAGTGTCAGTGTTACACGTATGTCTGTGGTCAGTGTCAGTGTTACACGTATGTCTGTGGTGAGTGTCAGTGCGACACGTATGTCTGTTGTCAGTGTCAGTGTTACACGTATGTCTGTTGTCAGTGTCAGTGCTACGCGTATGTCTGTGGTCAGTGTCAGTGTTACACGTATGTCTGTGGCCAGTTTCAGTGTTACGCGTATGTCTGTTGTCAGTGTCAGTGCTACGCGTATGTCTGTGGTGAGTGTCAGTGTTACACGTATGTCTGTGGTGAGTGTCAGTGTTACACGTATGTCTGTGGTGAGTGTCAGTGTTACACGTATGTCTGTGGTCAGTGTCAGTGCTACACGTATGTCTGTGGTGAGTGTCAGTGTTACACGTATGTCAGTGGTGAGTGTCAGTGCGACACGTATGTCTGTGGTCAGTGTCAGTGCTAGACGTATGTCTGTAGTGAGTGTCAGTGCTGCACGTATGTCTGTGGTGAGTGTCAGTGTTACACGTATGTCTGTGGTGAGTGTCAGTGTTACACGTATGTCTGTGGTGAGTGTCAGTGCTACACGTATGTCTGTGGTGAGTGTCAGTGTTACACGTATGTCTGTGGTGAGTGTCAGTGTTACACGTATGTCTGTTGTCAGTGTCAGTACTACACGTATGTCTGTGGTCAGTGTCAGTGCTACACGTATGACTGTGGTGAGTGTCAGTGTTACACGTATGTCTGTGGTCAGTGTCAGTGCTACACGTATGTCTGTGGTCAGTGTCAGTGCTACACGTATGTCTGTGGTGAGTGCAAGTGTTACACGTATGTCTGTGGTCAGTGTCAGTGCTACACGTATGTCTGTGGTGAGTGTCAGTGCTACGCGTATGTCTGTGGTGAGTGTCAGTGTTACACGTATGTCTGTGGTCAGTGTCAGTGCTACACGTATGTCTGTGGTCAGTGTCAGTGCTACACGTATGTCTGTGGTGAGTGCAAGTGTTACACGTATGTCTGTGGTGAGTGTCAGTGTTACACGTATGTCTGTTGTCAGTGTCAGTACTACACGTATGTCTGTGGTGAGTGTCAGTGCTACACGTATGACTGTGGTGAGTGTCAATGCTACACGTATGTCCGTGGTCAGTGTCAGTGCTACACGTATGTATGTGGTCAGTGTTAGATATATGTCTGTGGTGAGTGTCAGTGCTACACGTATGTCTGTGGTGAGTGTCAGTGTTACACGTATGTCTGTGGTGAGTGTAAGTGTTACACGTGTGTCTGTGGTGAGTGTCAGTGCTACACGTATGTCTGTGGTGAGTGTCAGTGCGACACGTATGTCTGTGGTCAGTGTCAGTGCTACACGTATGTCTGTGGTGAGTGTCAGTGCTACACGTATGTCTGTGGTGAGTGCCAGTGCTACACGTATGTCTGTGGTCAGTGCAAGTGTTACACGTATGTCAGTGGTCAGTATTACACGTATATCTGTGGTCAGTGTTAGATATATGTCTGTGGTGAGTGTCAATGGTAGACGTATGTCTGTGGTCAGTGTCAGTGCTGCACGTATGTCTGTGGTGAGTGTCAGTGTTACACGTATGTCTGTTGTCAGTGTCAGTGCGACACGTATGTCTGTGGTCAGTGTCAGTGCTGCACGTATGTCTGTGGTGAGTGTCAGTGCTACACGTATGTCTGTGGTCAGTGTCAGTGTTACACGTATGTCTGTGGTGAGTGTCAGTGTTAGATATATGTCTGTGGCCAGTGTCAGTGCTACACGTATGTCTGTGGTCAGTGTCAGTGCTACACGTATGACTGTGGTCAGTGTCAGTGCGACACGTATGTCTGTGGTCAGTGTCAGTGCTACACGTATGTCTGTGGTGAGTGTAAGTGTTACACGTATGTATGTGGTGAGTGTCAGTGCTACACGTATGTCTGTGGTCAGTGTCAGTGCTACACGTATGTCTGTGGTCAGTGTCAGTGCTACGCGTATGTCTGTGGTGAGTGTCAGTGCTACGCGTATGTCTGTTGTCAGTGTCAGTGTTACACGTATGTCTGTGGTCAGTGTCAGTGCTACACGTATGTCTGTTGTCAGTGTCAGTGTTACACGTATGTCTGTGGTCAGTGTCAGTGCGACACGTATGTCTGTTGTCAGTGTCAGTGTTACACGTATGTCTGTGTCGAGTGTCAGTGCTACGCGTATGTCTGTTGTCAGTGTTACACGTATGTCTGTGGTCAGTGTCAGTGCTACGCGTATGTCTGTGGTGAGTGTCAGTGTTACACGTATGTCTGTGGTCAGTGGCAGTGCTACACGAATGTCTGTGGTCAGTGTCAGTGCTACACGTATGTCTGTGGTGAGTGTGAGTGCTACACGTATGTCTGTGGTCAGTGTCAGTGCTACACGTATGTCTGTGGTGCGTGTCAGTGCTACGCGTATGTCTGTGGTCAGTGTCAGTGCTACACGTATGTCTGTGGTGAGTGTCAGTGCTACGCGTATGTCTGTGGTGAGTGTCAGTGCTACGCGTATGTCTGTGGTCAGTGTCAATGCTACACGTATGTCTGTGGTCAGTATTAGATATATGTCTGTTGTGAGTGCCAGTGTTACACGTATGTCTGTGTCGAGTGTCAGTGCTACACGTCTGTGTTTGGTCAGTGTTAGATATATGTCTGTTGTGAGTGCCAGTGTTACACGTATGTTTGTGGTCAGTGTCAGTGCTACACGTATGTCTGTGTCGAGTGTCCGTGCTACACGTATGTCTGTGGTCAGTGTTAGTGCTACACGTCTGTCTGTGGTCAGTGTTAGATATATGTCTGTGGTGAGTGCCAGTGTTACACGTATGTCTGTGGTCAGTGTCAGTGCTACACGTATGTCAGTTTCAGTGTTAGATATATGTCTGTGGTCAGTGTTAGTGCTACACGTATGTCTGTAGTCAGTGTTAGATATATGTCCGTGGTCAGTGTCAATGCTACACGTATGTCTTTGGTCAGTGTTAGATATATGTCTGTTGTGAGTGCCAGTGTTACACGTATGTCTGTGTCGAGTGTCCGTGCTACACGTATGTCTGTGGTCAGTGTCAGTGCTACACGTATGTCTGTGGTCAGTGTTAGATATGTGTCTGTGGTGAGTGTCAGTGCTACACGTATGTCTGTGGTGAGTGTCAGTGCTACACGTATGTCTGTGGTCAGTGTTAGATATATGTCTGTGGTGAGTGCCAGTGTTACGCGTATGTCTGTGGTCAGTGTCAGTGCTACACGTATGTCTGTGGTCAGTGTTAGATATATGTCTGTGGTGAGTGTCAGTGCTACACGTATGTCTGTGGTCAGTGTTAGTGCTACGCGTATGTCTGTGGTCAGTATTACACGTATGTCTGTGGTCAGTGTACCTTCACCAATATTAAAGCAATATGACAGCGGTCTGAACATTATCGAATTTAGACCAGACGTTAATTAATATAACGATCATCGAGCTACGCATCTGGGATACCTGCATCAACCACGTTGAGGTTTATACAGTCATTTATAATGTGAAATAATGATTAAATTTACCTCATATGTCTGCATGTCGTTTACCAAGGAGTGTTACAACATGTTATGTTTTTATGATGAACGAGATTGTGTAAACTGGGTTAGAAAAACAAGGATTTCGCAAGGTTGCGTCAACAAAAATATTTTCGCCTAAAAGACAATTTTCAACATCTCTTGCACAGCGACTACTTGAACAGTTTCAGAGATGTCATTTGATGCAAATTTCAAAACATCCTTTTCTACATGAAGATTATTAACAGTTTATCAAATCAAGCAAAGGTAAAATAGCACTTTCACGATTTCGGCTTAGCTGTAACAATTTACAAATTAAGCGAGTACGGGAGTTAAATATTCTGGGGGAGTTTAGAAAATGCAAGGTAAGTAACTCTGATTATATTGAAAATGAACATCACTTTTGGCTGATATACCCAGCCTATGCTCACCTTACACAAATCTATCTCAAATCAAAATATTATATATATCCTAGTATACAGAAGTTTGACTTACTGCTATCATCTCCATGTCTAAAAGTAATTAGTAACACAGAAACGTTTTTGTACTATGCAAATGTGGAAGGATAGTATATCCTTAGTTTATAAAGGAATCTGAAATACAATTATCAATATGTACTATATGTAATGTCTTTATGCTAATTTGCACATGTATGTAGTGCACACTCGTTTGTACATTGTCATATGTATGTACACAACGACCCGTGACCTATACGTATTAAAATAAAACGATGATGATGAACCGCGTCAGTGTTCCTGACCAGCTGATCCAGTTAGACGTATCTTACAACAAGCATGAGTTGCTGAAGACCAATTCTAGCCCGCACCCCCACGGGTCAGAATTCTTGAGAAGCTAATGAATCCAGTATTCTGCTCCAAGAGCGCTGTCATGTAGTTTAGTTTTTTATGGGATAAAAATATATCATAAAATTTAATGAGCTGAATCAGTTACTTCTTAATGGTATATATTACACTATTGACGCATTTCAACAATTAAGTATGGTACTTATCGCTCAATAGAAGCGTTTACGTGTCGCATTCGTTTCAACGTCAAGTCCACATATACGTTTTACTTCTAGTTTACATGACGCTGGCGTTTATTTACTACTGAACTGACACACGTGGACACTACTTTCGTGTCCAATCAGTTTCTTCATCTCATAATGTTCATTGCCTGTTTATCCAATTCCATAACATTTAAAGGTTTCAACAAATACATTTCCTTAGTATTTGCGATAAGAGAAATTACACCTGGGTTGCATTCAAGATCAGCTAGCCTCGTGAGGGATTTATCTTCAATAAAGACGTCAACGCTGTAACTGATATTAAGATTTAGGTACCTATTGACATATGACAGAGGGGTAACCTGGTGGTTTAACAGTAGTTTCATGTCGATAAGGGCACACTGTGTAGTAAAGCCGTTCCGCGTTACCCCTGTCTTTCTAGTAATTTTCATGTTGATATGCAAATAAAGTATGTTCCTTAAGAAATGGTTCATTGAAATCATGGTTCCTTTATAACAAGACCCCTCGATGAGATTATCTGATCATGTTATATCATCAACCATTACAAAACAATAGTTCAACTGAGTTGTCTGTGTACTGTATGTGTGTGTGTGTGTGTGTGTGTGTGTGTGTGTGTGTGTGTGTGTGTGTGTGTGTGTGTGTGTGTGTGTGTGTGTGTCCGCGCGTGTGTGGGTGTGTCTGGTGGGGGTGGGGGGGGGGGGGGTGGGGGGGGGTGTCTGGGGTGGGGGGTGTAGCCTAGTAGCCTAGTAGCCTAGTGTAGATTCCCGACAAGGGTAAAATGTGTAAAGCCCATTTCTGGTGTCACGCGCCCTGATGTTGCTGGAATATTGCTAAAAGCGGCGTAAAACCATACTCACTCACTCACTCACTCACTCACTCACTCACTCACTCACTCATTCACTCATTCACTCACTCACTCACTCATTTCCGATTGGTTGTGTTCAAGTGTTTGTGTTACAAGTTTGGTTGTACCAGGTTGTAGATGTTACAGATTAGAGCACGAGTGTTTGCGTCAAGGTTGCCGCGTGTCATTGTTGGAAAACATGTTCGTCAGTTGCATCGTTTGTTCTCCACTTGAGATTTATTATCAGTGAAGTACATCAGAGGTGGAGCCAGTCTGCATTGATGACAATGATTATTTATTATCATGTTTCCTAAAATAGGAAACAGTCCTTGCACTACGTCATACACATGTAAATAGTCCCTTGCTACAACTCTAACATTCTTCCTCAAACAAGAATATACATATATCTAATGTGAGTATATTGTGATGTGAGGTGAAATGGGGGTTTAACGTCGCGTCGTTTATATACAGCTACGTGCATGCACGTGTGTGTGTGTAAGTGTGTGTGTGTGTGTGTGTGTGTGTGTGTGTGTGTGTGTGTGTGTGTGTGTGTGTGTGTGTGTGTGTGTGTGTGTGTGTGTGTGTGTGTGTGTGTGTGTGTGTGTGTGTGTGTGTGTGTGTGTACAAGTCCGGACTTATGCTGATCTTATAGTGCTAGCCCACTGAGGTGGCATGTCGCAGTTGAATACTTCACTCACAGTATACTTATTCTGAGAATCCAGTCCTTGTTTTAGCCCCATAATGTCGAGCACCAGGCAGGGTTACAACAAGTGCCATATTTTAACGTCTTTTGGAATGACGCCGCCGGGGATCGAACACCCGACCTTCCGTTCTCCGGGCGGACGCTCTACCATTAGACAACGGAGGCGGTATATTCTCAAAGGTACCACCCCAGTGTCTTATGAATTGTCCTGATGTGTACGGTATAAACAAAATTAAAAACAACAATGCCTTTGAATGAAATGTTAGCAAACAAGGTATCAAGTACAATGTCAACAGAGTCCATTTTAACATATGAAGGAAATCGTATGCTGGTATGCTTCTATTAGCTTCTACTATTTCTCCCTATCGGTGTGCATCATCCATAAGCTGTATGTGTAAATAATACGAGTAAAGTCCAAGTTAAAATGCGAAGGTTCACCTAGATAATATTTTTGCAACTATGCAGTTTTAATGTATAAAAAATAGATGGCGACATATAGACACCTCCTGTGATTGATCATAACTTGTGCGTCTGTCAGTCGCGTGATCTCTTGCGCACGTCCCGACACGTATTATCATCGAACTGTTTCGCTAATCAAACCTCAAGTACTTTCCCGACATCACTGAAGAGGTCGTTAACAAGTTTATCTGTTACAGTTTCATTACTGCAGATTCTACTTGTAGGTGTTATATACTCTTAAAAAGAAGTAGGGGATATACGGAAATAACTTCCCAAAATTGAAAGCGATATTAGTTTCTGGCCATTGCTGCATGATAATAATAAACGCATCGGGAAGAAATTTACAACCGGTCGTGAAGTATGACGGTGGGTTGTGTCACCCCCAACGGTCGTGAAGTATGACGGTGGATAGTGTCACCCCCAACGGTCGTGAAGTATGACGGTGGGTTGTGTCACCCCCAACGGTCTTGAAGGACGAGCGGTGAGATGAGAAAGTTGACGTTTTTGGATCAGTAGTACAGAATACCGCTACGATTTGTCAAACATTCATCCACTCCAGGAGGCACACTGCGTGCGTATGAGTCTCACTGTGGCGATTCAAGTCAGTCTGGCCCACTCCTCCTTCGTCGCTTGGTCAAGTTTAGCCAACGTGGTCGGTAGCCGATGACGTAGACGCGCACGTCTCCCTATCATGTCCCAGACGGGTTCAATTTGGGAAAGGTCTGATCTTACTGCTGGCCATGGCATCCTAAGGATGTAGTTCTGCTAGAGTAGTCTGTAATACAGACCCAGAAACAATATATCCAATACAGCCCATATAAGTCTATAATGTTTGGCAAGTCTAGATTACTGCAGTATCTGAAATGTGAAGAAAGTCTCTGGGCTCCTTTTCATTATATTTTATAACTATAATTTAACAACTGTTTTTTTCTGTAAAATGTGTTCATTTCAGAGACTAGATGTTAGTGAGCACTGACAATCGTGCCTCGTGACCACAGGCGTTTTCGTCCTGTAAGACAAATCGTCGACCCACATCCCTTACCATCAGGACGACAAAGGGTGTCAGTATGTTTTCCCGATTGTACAGTTGGGCGACCTTCGTTGTACAATATTGGGTGGGCGTCGCTCAGTTGTAGTAATGACAACCCACACCATAACCAATCCACTCGCATTATACATGAACTCAGTACAAGCAATATGCATCTTCCCGAGGCAGGAGAGTTAACTGACTTTAAGGGGGGGGGGGGGGGGGGGGGGAGGTTTGTTAGTGTAACAACTCCATCAACAATGTTGAAATTGGGTATGACCACCATATGACCGCCGTATGCGTTAATATAGGCAAGGCGTCGGCGGCGAAATGAAGACACTGGATGATTGGGAACAAGTTTCAAATGTCAACCAAAGATTGGTCAACCTGAGCTTGCATTACCGGTTGATTCTGGTCCTGTCGTAGGCGTCAATCTATCTCATCCCAGGCGTGCAAAGGGGGAGATGTCTGGAGAAACAGTCACCCATGCCAGTACAGTAATGTTGTGCTACCATGAGCAACGTGTGGGCCGGCATTATCCTGCTGTAAGGTGACGTTACGTTTTTGCATGTGACCAAAAGGTAAAACACGATCACACCGACGTCGTCCCGGCATTTCAAATTGCCATTAGCAATTTGACGTTAAAAGATGTTGTTACCCTGTCTGGCGCTCGGCATTAAGGGGCTAAATCAAGGACTGGTCGTCTCGGAGTCAGTATACTGTGTCTGAGTTGGGTATTCATATTAAACTGTGGCATGGTATCTCAGTGAGCTGGCACTTATAAATCGGCATCAGTCCGGACTAGTACAAGCAGCCACACACAACCACACACACAGGTGCATGCGCGTCGCTATATAAGTGCAATAATCTTGGACGCGACGTTAAACACAATTTCACCACACCTCACCAAATAGTGAATCACGCCTTTAAATTCGATTAAATGTCTTTGTGGCAGGGCAGTGAATGAGTGAGAGGCAAACACACGCTACGGGTGAGAGACGTTTATTCCGCCAATGGATTTGTCATATATTTATCTATCTAGGATCTAGGATCTACACCCCGAAACATATTAAAGGAATGATAAGTAATGTTAACAATATACATAATGCAGTCATCGACATCACAGTATTACAAACCATTTTACATTACAAACACATCTTCTTCATATATTAGTTGTTACACTGTACAATGATCTGCTAACTGATGTAAGAACCAAATAAAATAATTGTATATATTATATTATCTAAGTGTAAAGAGATTATAAATCTCTACCAAAAACATACATATACATTACGGGTGTGACACACTTATGTGTTACACAAATATAGAAACTGACTATACAAGTTATTATGTGCCTACCCTGTGTAAAGTATTGAAAAAAATGTGATGTAATTTCAGAATAAGTTTATTTTTATTGAACTTTATGAAGTACAGTCACGTTTACCGTTAGTTTATAATTAGCAAACATCCAGTGTATGCCCTCCAACCATAAGCCCCCTCCGGGCGGAACCCTTAATCCCTAGCGCTAACTACAAATGTCAATTAACACCTCCTCACTTTGCTGGATCTTAAATATGATGTACGTGGGTCGGTGTCGGCTCGATATGTAGACAAACCGATTTTAGGTAGTGCTGAAACAAACACAATTACACATGGAATACCAGGGTATAGACAGATAAGAAACAACCCATATTTAACAGCAATCACGGCTCCGTTCAGTACAGTCCCTCAAAAATTCAGTTATAGGAGCATCGGATTTTGACAGTCGCCTTCCTGCGAATTTCTCCCCTGTCCAATTGACTTAAACAATGAGAGGTTATTGTGTTTTTGCAAGCTACACCTTCGGTTGGGTCGTATCAAAAGTAGACAGCTGAAATTTTAGTTTCCAGCTCATTCCCGCCATACACACAATCTATACATGACCTAAACAAACAAACAAACATTACACAGATAAATAAATAAAGTGTGTTTCATCGTTGATCGTATAAGTAACATATGTTCACTTATCATGTCAGTTGAGTGCCGGTCAACTTTTGACACCTCCCCTCAATCAAAATCCCTTACATAAACACAAGATGAACATGAAACTTCATGGTGTCCCCAATTCGCCTCCCTGCAAATACCTTAAAATAGAAAGTCGCCTCCGTGCGTAGACACCAGGGGCATCTCGGCTAGTGTGTATTTTGAAGCCTCTTATTTCTCTACTCCACTTGGACCCGAGATGATTCGGGGTAGAATAGGTTCCAACAACCCATGCTTGCGTAAAAGGCGACTATGCTTGTCGTAAGAAGCGACTAACGGGATCGGGTGGTCAGGCTCGCTGACGTGGTTGATGCATGTCATCGATCCCAATTGTGTGGATCGATGTTCATGTTGTCAATCACTGGATTGTCTGGTCCAGACTCGATTATATACAGATCGCCGTCATATAGATGGAATATTCCTGAGTACGGTGTTAAACAACAAACAAACAATCTGTCATCTGAAACATCTGTCGTTTCAGTAAATTATAAACCATGTCATTAGATAATCCTTAAACGTCCCTTACACTCTCCGGACGTTATACTTATACAAGGTCAAAGATTTGGGTGTGAGCAGGAGTATGGAGAAGATGACTTTGTCGATGATTTGGGTGGATAATTGTTGAAATGATTGAAGACTTGACGGAGGTGTTGGATCTCAGGTTTGGGGTCAGCAGAGGACAGGTGATGGCTTGTTTGGTGAGCGTATAGGTAATACCAGTCTTAGTTCCAAGTGGATGGTTGGAGTTGAAGTGGGTATTCGAGCCATCAACCTTTTCAGTGACGTTTGTTGTTATGTCCGCCAAAAATCTTGAAGGCTGATAGGGGTAACATGGGAATTGTCAAAGTTGACGTTTGTGGATAAGTCGTGCGTAATTTGGCCACGATTTGTCACACATTCATTCACTGTTTATGACTCCCTCTGTGGTGATTTGGAGGCGTCGGTCCCGCTGCTCTTGCAGCGCCTGGCCAAGTGGAGCCGACGAGGTCGGCGGCCTATGACGTAGACGCACACGTCTCCCTAACACGTCCCATGACGTGTTCAGTGGGGAAGGTCTGGGCTCACTGGTGGCCATGGTGTTATATGGATGAAGTAGTGCTGGGGGGTATTGACAATTTGTGCACAGTGACCACGGGCGTTGTCGTCCTGGAAGACAAAACGTCGACCCATACCACTTGCAAACGGGACTACAAAGAGTCAGTACGTACACTGCATCGCTTACTCACTCACAAACAATGAATGAACTCAAGTTTTGTTTGTCTGTTTAACACCGCATCCAGCATTGTTCTAGCTATATGACGGCGGTCTGTAAATAATCGAGTCTGGACCAGACAATCCAGTAATTGATATCAGGAGCATCGATCCACACAATTGGGATACGATGACATGCAACAACCAAGTCAACGAGCCTGACCACCCGATCCAGTAATGTCGTTTCTGAAACGGGGGTACCACGATGCTTCATGAGACCATTTTGCTTCACGACGTCGTGGGAATAACAGTGCATCATCAAAACCATCTTAATTTCATCAGAACAGGAAGGCAGTTAATCATTGCTTTCCTATAGATTCGGTATTCGAATTTTCATCCCTCATACACTTCCATTGACGTCATCCTATTGTTCTCCAGTCGGGTTAAATCTCATAAACAGTGATGCAGAAGCGTTTATAAATTCCAATGCTTTTATGAATGTCTTTTTCAAGTATTTTACAAGATATTTTACGCCCGTTTCCTAAGGTTCATGGAAAGTATGTTTGAAACATAAACATGATGATAAATGTTGTTTCAAGTTTCTTTTTTCGGTTTATAATTTAGAAAAAACATCCCCGCGAGTTTTTATGATATGTATCCCGCGGATGCGGGGTTTAAAATCTTAAAAAAAACTCGGTTTATCCTACACTTAAAAATGTACTAAACTCACCAGAACTTAATTGCTTTTTTTTTGACGTTGTTTCACAACGTAATAAAAGCCGTGGAAATTAACGTTATGTAAACGTTGTGCATGGAACATCCCACAGCGTTTTTGTTATAACATTTAGAAAAACATTTTTACCATTTCTTTATTGTAATTGTCATATGTTTACGGAGTAAATCTGTAGACCAGACTAACGGGATCGGGTGGTCAGGCTCGCTGACTTGGTTGATGCATGTCATCGATCCCACATTGCGAGGATCGATGCTCATCATATCAATCACTGGATTATCTGGTCCAGGCTTGATTATTTACAGACCGCCGTCATATAGCAAGAACATTGCTGAGTGCGGCGTTAAACAACAAACCAACCAACCAACTAATCTGTAGACTAAATATAAAAAAATATTACATCTGACATGAGAAAGACAAAACTCCGCCATTTATAGGTAGTGTCACAAACAATTATCTGGGCACGTATATTGTTGCGCGGGCGTGGGAGAGACCGTTGCTGGTCGAAAGGGAACATCAGTACTATTCTTTTTTTATATTGTTGGTCGAACTGATTTTGGTCTCACACATTTAACTAGTTGTCTCGTATATGACATGTCGTTAACATGTCTTATTAAACTTGTGGAAAAGTTTTGCCCGATCACATTTAAAAATGGTTTAGACATTTCCTGAAATGTTTGTGAAAGGTGGCATCACACACACGTTTCCAACTCTTGTATAAGTGGTGTAACATAATGCCTTAAGGCTCGTGACGTGATGCCAGATTGACGTCACATTATCATGTCATATTTTGCCACCCGTACCTTTAGGTCAAGTTTACTCTGGATATTACAACCAAACCAAATCAATAGATCTGTGAATTGTTATGCCTCAAATTGAGTAGACACAGACAAGGGAGGAAACGCAGTTCTAAGGTTTAAAGGATTTTAAGGCGTTTCAATTGTCACAAAATTTCGAGTTACCTCCCCTCCACCGAATTGATCAGGTCGGAATGCCGTGACTAAAGGCCTCTTGCACACAGAGTGAGTGATTTGGGTTTAACGCCGCTTTTAACATTATTCCAGTTATATCACAGCGTGTCAGCTTAATGTGGGAGGAAAGCTCGAAGTGATGCAGGCCTCAGACGTATACCACTTCGGTGAAACCCTCGAGCACGGGTATGGTGCTGACAAACCTAGAAACATAATCGGGGCGAGCCGGGATTCGAACCCAATCATAGGTTTCTGGCGTGCCCAAGCGACGCAACTCTGCACAGCGAATCGCGGCGCCTTAGACGACCGGGCCACCCGTACCCTCTTGTTCATTAGGGAACGAGTAACTATTAACGTTTACATTATGCGGGAATGGCAATTGATGTAGATAACGTAGTTTGATAAGATGCTTGTTTTCACAGAGTTGATGAGTATTGTGTCAATATGCACGAGTGTTCCATGTGATATTGAAGAAAATAAACTGTCTTCCTCCGCACTGAACGAAGAGATCTGTCTTTGAAAAAACTGATAGTCCTTGCACTTGTTTGGTCTGACATAAATTAATAAAGCACTCTGGTGTAAACAAAATGGTATAAAATCCATGTCCCTTTTGTTCTAAAATACAGCACTATAATAGAAGATTAAAAACGGACATATAGTAAACATTGCGAAAGAATGTAAAATCAGGTCCAGAGATGGCTGCTATGGGACACGCTGTATATGTTATTAGGGTGGATTTCATGGGCGCCTAGATATGAAAGTTTTGCCGGTTGGCGTGCTTCATTGAAAAAGTGCGAGGGTATTGAGGTTCACAGGTGCATCTGTTCTGAAACTGAGGGTAGAGATAAAATACGTTTTATCAGAATGTGTCATTCCCAGACTAACAGTTCTGTTAAGTGCCAATGCCGACGCAAATGGTAAAATGACAAGTGTTGCCAAGCCACCGCACTGCCCTCAGTTCTCGATCTCGCGAGAGTGGGGATACGTTAGTCCAGTGGTCTGAGGCATTGCTGTACAGACTTGCCTCCCTTAGCCGTGTCAGAATCCGCTGGTCATTGGTTCGAATACCTGATGCTTCATGGAAATTATCTTTGACCTGTCATCTCAATACATGCTGGTGAACGTCCACCATAAGCTGGTCCACCAGCAATCATAGAACTGAATTACTGTTCAAAAAGACGTTAAAGTCAACTCACACACTCACTCACTCACTCACTCCCACATCTCCCGAGAGACAGTCACACTACAAGTACCCGGTGATCGTGGCCAAAGAATATGTACATTAGATGACGACAAATATGGTTTTGTTTGTTTGATTGTTGTTTAACGTGCTCTTTGCCATATGGCAGTTATTTGACGGCAGTCTGTGAATAATCGAGTCTAGACCAGAAAACCAATGATTGACATCATGAGCATCGATCAAGGCAGTTAGGATACGATGACATACATCAACAAATTCTGACCACCCGATCCGTTTAGTAATCCTTTACAACAAGCATAGGAGACTTGTATTCTAACCGAAATTTTCACGGGTCTTGAACAATATGCAAAGAAATTTGCAGTCACTCTCGTAAATTACTTTGTTCTTATTGCTTTTAGACAGTATTGTATGTAATTTATTCGTACCACGATATATTGATAAGTGAGTGAGGTAAAATTTAAAGTCTCATCGACAGCATTTCAGCCATATCGTGACTATCATAATGTGTGAACAAAAAATATCTGAAACATAACCTTGTCATCGATGGACAGTATAATAATAACTAGGTTCTCACAGATTTTATGTAAAACAAGTATATAGCAGTAAAACATTCAGCATGTAAACACTGGGTTAAAGATAGCCAGCAACCAAGGTAAGACTACCATACTAGGGACCAAGGGGGGCTTACATCGGTCGAGTCCATTTTGATGTTTTCGCGACGATACGTGCTGCTGTATTTTGTACACTTTGGAGCCTGTGGACTCATGTGACTGATGCAATAGTCAAGCCGTGAAATGACTAAAGATCTAGCCAAAGTGTGTGCAGCTTCTTTTGTGAGGAGATGTCAAACGCGCCCAATGTTGCGGAGATGAACGAAGCAGGACTTTGAGACATGGCTTCCATGTTGTTCCATAGTTAGTCCACTGTCCAGATAAACGCCGAGACTTTTGAGAAGCGATGTTGGAATCACCAACTGATATGTTGTTAACTCCCATGTTCTCAAGCTTTGTTCTGGTACCAATCAATAAAGTCTCTGTCTTGTTGTCGTTTAATTTTAGTTTGTTTTCAATCATCCACGACTTGATGGCTTTTGTGCAATCTTCGAATTTTTGAAGTTTTGTTTCTGACTTAGATGGCATGAAAAGCTTTATCAGTTGCGTATCGTCGGCGCAGCAATGATAGCTCAGTAGTCGCTTAGAGATGATATGACCCAAACTTTTAGTGTACAGTGTGAAAAGAATTGGGCCCAGAGCTGACCCTTGGGGAACACCACGCGAGACAACAAAACTATCTGATGTTGCCTAATTGACAGCGACTGAGTGACACCGTGCATCTAAGTATAATGTAAACCACGTGAGAGCATTTCCTTCTCGTCCTATCTGATGCTGTAATCAATCCAAAAGTTTGATGTGGTCTATGGTATCAAATGCTGCAGACAGATCAAGTAGAGCAAGCAAGCCTACGTTACCTCTGTCTGCAGATGTAAGGAGTTCATTTAAGTAATGCAGTCTCTGTGCTTTGATTAGCTCTATATGCGGATTGGAATTTGTCCACTAGATTATGGGCATCCAAGTGTTCGTAAATATGACGAGAGATGCTTTTATAGTGGCATAGCGTTCATATATAAATATCACATGGTATTCATCTTCAATATATTTACAGTGTTTGGACAAACAGAAATCGCAGAGTCGTTCATTACGGTGAGTGAAACTGTGTCCTTTCATGTTTCAGATTTAAACGGAAATTACATCTTAACTTTGAAATAGACAGACGCCACCTCCGCAACACTTCGCCAAAGGCCGACACGACCATAGCGCACCGAATGGCTTGATCACACTCCTCAGATCTAGAGCCTTTGTCTTGTCACCTGCCTTCAAGTTTGTACACACCTTCTCCGAATACCAATCAGTGAACTGTTGTTGGTTCAATTATTTTATTGCCTTTGAACTTCCTAAATGCCATTCAACAGAATAAACTGTAGGAAAACACTGTTTATTGTTTTTACGGAAGTGCTGTACTCAGCGCTAATAAGCGGTGCTATTTGCTGTTTAATTGGATTATGGTAAAGGACCTGTCACACCTTGCCGATTTGGGTCGCCGGAGCTATGCCGGAGCACAAATTTGTCGATTTTGAGGGATCGGTACTGGTACGGCAGCGCAACGGTATCATATCGCTAAAAACGGTAGTACATCGTCAGGACATCGTCAGAACATCGGCGAAAAAATGCCACCGTTGCGCTGCCGGAGCTACAACGGCAGTACAACGGCAGTACTCCGGTATGGCTTCGTTAATGTCGGTAGAGCACCGGTAGCGCCCCGTAATCGATCGGCGGCTCCCCGGTGGCCTCAATGTGTACCGTACTGGTACCGATGTGATACCGTGGTACTACCGAATACCACCGAAGTAGCAGCGATGCGCCGCCGATGTGATGCCGGACCTCCACCGTCACAACGCAGCGCAACGGTGTCACTCCGCTACAGCTCCGGTCAACGGTGGTACATCGGTATAACATCGGCAGCGCATCGGTAACACTCCGCTACAGCTCCGGTCAACGGTGGTACATCGGTATAACATCGGCAGCGCATCGGTAACACTCCGCTACAGCTCCGGTCAACGGTGGTACATCGGTATAACATCGGCAGCGCATCGGTAACACTCCGCTACAGCTCCGGTCAACGGTGGTACATCGGTATAACATCGGCAGCGCAACGGTAACACTCCGCTATAGCTCCGGTCAACGGTGGTACATCGGTATAACATCGGCAGCGCATCGGTATCCCTCCGCTACAGGTCCGGTCAACGGTGGTACATCGGTATAACATCGGCAGCGCAACGGTAACACTCCGCTATAGCTCCGGTCAACGGTGGTACATCGGTATAACATCGGCTGCGCATCGGTAACACTCCGCTATAGCTCCGGTCAACGGTTGTACATCGGTATAACATCGGCAGCGCAACGGTAACACTCCGCTATAGCTCCGGTCAACGGTGGTACATCGGTATAAAATCAGCAGCGCATCGGTAACACTCCGCTATAGCTCCGGTCAACGGTGGTACATCGGTATAACATCGGCAGCGCATCGGTAACACTCCGCTATAGCTCCGGTCAACGGTGGTACATCGGTATAACATCGGCAGCGCATCGGTAACACTCCGCTACAGCTCCGGTCAACGGTGATACATCGGTATAACATCGGCGGCGCATCGGTAACACTCCGCTATAGCTCCGGTCAACGGTGATACATCGGTATAACATCGGCGGCGCATCGGTAACACTAAGATGACAGAAAAGCGGTATTCGGTAGCACATCGCCTCTGACATCGGTATCCCAACGGTATCACAACAGGAGCGACGGTACTACATCGGTATTGCTGCGGTCAATTTTGATATTTCAAGTGCTTTCTCGCCGGAGCTCCGACGATTTTCTCGCCGTTGTAATTTTTTTGCTCCGGTCTCATCCCGGCGAGGTACGTCTTTAGTGTGTGACAGGCCCTTAGGGTAGGTTTAAGGTAAATATATAAATCAATCCACTGGGGATGGGGTGGGGGGAGTCGCATTGATATTGAGTAGCATTTTTAGCTAGGGGTCATTAATCGTATTAATTTGGAGATCAAGATTTACGGTTTATTTCTTAATGTAATGTGGAATGTCATTTGTTAAAAAACCTTCTATGTTCAACATAGATATGTCCCGAACATAGTAATTACATTTCGAAGATAATTCCATTGAAGAATGCCAGTTTTGATACAGGTTATCTGAGATACATTTAGGAATAATGTTATATCGCCGATTTCTTGTCCTAACCAGCTATTTACCTCGTAAAGCGAGGGGTATTAAAACAACAACATGCGTCCGCGCCCCGGTCCGTGCAAAACGTTGTTTCTGGAGCAGATCTTGAAAACCGTAAATGTTTCTTCACCAAACGTGGTACATGTATAGGTCTAGTGGTGAACTGGGGCCTTCGAGTAGTTTTGGATATTTTATACAAATATATTTCGAGTTTCATATTCCTATTTACGACAAGTATTTACCACTGCGGCGGATATCGATGACCTTCTCCTCTTGTTAAAGGTGAGATGAATTGGGGTTTAACGTCTCGTCCCAAATTATTGCACTTATAAAGCGACATGCATGTATGTACTAGTCCGGAGTAATACCGACTCTACAGTGCCAGCCCACTGAGACACGACTCCACAGTTTAAAACGAATATTCCACTCCGACAGTATACTGACTCTGAGCCGACCAGTCCTTGTTTTAGCTCTTAATGCCGAGCGCCAGGCAGGGTAACAAGTACTAACTTTTAACATATTTAGGTATGACGCGGCCGGGGATCGAACCCCCGACCTTCAGCTCTTCGGACACTCTACCACTAGACCACGGAGGTGGTCTCCTCTTGCTTAAATAACCTACAATGAATTTCAAGACCCTAAACACGTTTAGCTCTTAAACACATGTTTAGAACCAAAACGCGTCACCATTATGCGACCAGGAGGTTTGTGTTTAGGATCAAACACATATATTTACAGTGTAATGACCACATATTTCCGCAGATATTAAACAGAAATTACAATCAAACAGGAAACCACCCACCATAGCCTCAAATTACGTTAAAAAAACGTGGAATAATTACATCAACACCCGGTGTTCGCGAGATGGTTGAACACCTTCTGTATCACAGGAAGCTCCCGTCGTGCGTGTTAAGGTCAAGGAAATGGTCAAGAAGCACATAATGAGAAGATACACCTGTGCAGTAATTGAGGAGGTTGTGTTTGGTCTGAGTGTATTTCGAAATACGGGAACATTCGTCAGATCAACAACGTCTGAAATCTGAAATTATTCCGATTTTTTAATTTCCTCATCATAGGATCAAAATACCTCTACTACACATAGACTGCTGGGCGACAGACAGCATACACTTGGAAACCTGAAAATTTGATTAGATTTGATGTGTTCTGGATACATGAAATCCTCTCGAAACAATAACACAATGTTTCCAATTATTTGTCGTATTTTGTTTATTTGTTTTGATGAATTACATGTATTACATGACGTACTATTTTAATTGCCACTGCTGGGGTCTCTCCTCGTCTGGATTAATGCAGTATCGCTACAAACAATATGATATATATAATAATGAGTAAACCATTCCCGTGCTCTCGTGGAGGGGGGCACGGGTGGCCCAGTCTTCAAAGGCGCCGCGATTCGCTGTGCAGAGTTGCGTCCCTTGGGCACGCCAGAAACCTATGATTGTGGGTTAGAATCCTGGTTCGCCCCGATTATGTTTCTAGGTTTGTCAGCACCATACCCGTGCTCATGGGTTTCTCCGAAGGAGTAAACGTCTAAGACCTGCATCACTTCTGGCTTTCCTCCCACATTAAGCTGACACGCCGTGATATGACTGGAATACTGTTAAAAGCGGCGTTAAACCAAACTCACTCACTCACTCTCATGGATATAGTGTCTTCTCTTGGAGAGGAATGTTAGGGTTGGATCCAAGGTCGCATCATACAAAAAAAATTAAAAGACGGTACATGTTGTTACCCTGCCTAACTCGCGGCATTACACAATGTAGCTAATATAAGCCAATAACTACAAAGTGATAATCCTGACTCGATAGGTCACTACCTTACGTATTTTGAGAAAGTGATGATATTTGTTATTTCCATGCTTGCGTTGGGCATTATCTAATTGTAGGACTACCAAGGAATAATAGTGACACAATAGTTTTCTAACTTAAGTGCTGTGTGAAAGTGATGATATTTGTTGTTTCTCTGCTTGGAGTTCGGGATTAGCTAATCTTAGTATTTACACAGTGATAATAGTGACTTTATGATTCACTGACTGAAATGTTGATAAGGTGATAATAGTGACTCGCCTGTACATTAATATAAGTACTGACAACGTGCTAATAGTGAAAATAGTGAGTCGTCTGTACACTACTCTAAGTACTGACAACGTGCTAATAGTGAAAATAGTAAGTCGTCTGTACACTAATATAAGTACTGACAACGTGCTAATAGTGAAAATAGTGAGTCGTCTGTACACTACTCTAAGTACTGACAACGTGCTAATAGTGAAAATAGTGAGTCGTCTGTACACTACTCTAAGTACTGACAACGTGCTAATAGTGAAAATAGTGAGTCGTCTGTACACTAATATAAGTACTGACAACGTGCTAATAGTGAAAATAGTGAGTCGTCTGTACACTACTCTAAGTACTGACAACGTGCTAATAGTGAAAATAGTGAGTCGTCTGTACACTAATATAAGTACTGACAACGTGCTAATAGTGAAAATAGTGAGTCGTCTGTACACTACTCTAAGTACTGACAACGTGCTAATAGTGAAAATAGTGAGTCGTCTGTACACTAATATAAGTACTGACAACGTGCTAATAGTGAAAATAGTGAGTCGTCTGTACACTACTCTAAGTACTGACAACGTGCTAATAGTGAAAATAGTGAGTCGTCTGTACACTAATATAAGTACTGACAACGTGCTAATAGTGAAAATAGTGAGTCGTCTGTACACTAATATAAGTACTGACAACGTGCTAATAGTGAAAATAGTGAGTCGTCTGTACACTAATATAAGTACTGACAACGTGCTAATAGTGAAAATAGTGAGTCGTCTGTACACTAATATAAGTACTGACAACGTGCTAATAGTGAAAATAGTGAGTCGTCTGTACACTAATATAAGTACTGACAACGTGCTAATAGTGAAAATAGTGAGTCGTCTGTACACTACTCTAAGTACTGACAACGTGCTAATAGTGAAAATAGTGAGTCGTCTGCACACTACTCTAAGTACTGACAACGTGCTTATAGTGAAAATAGTGAGTCGCCTGTGCACTTATTTGAGTACTGACAACGTGCTTATAGTGAAAATAGTGACTCGCCTGTACACTAATATAAGTACTGACAACGTGCTTATAGTGAAAATAGTGAGTCGTATGTCAACAAATCTAAAAACTGACAAAGTGATAATCGTGACTCGATCGTCTACTAATCTAAGTATTGACAACGTGCTTATAGTGAAAATAGTGAGTCGTATGTCAACAAATCTAAAAACTGACAAAGTGATAATCGTGACTCGATCGTCTACTAATTTAAGTATTGACAAACTGATAATAGTGACTCGCATGTCTACTGATCTAAGTAGTAACAAAGTGAAGTTGTGATGTTCTACTCCATCGTTTCAGTCTGAAGCGATAGTTCACTCTGTTACAAAGGACATTTATTATATAAAGAACCCAAAGAAATATGTCTGTCTTTGACCTCTCGACATATGTACCCTGCGTCTAGTACAGACAGCTGCGAACGTATATGTCTGATTAGGTCACTGTGGACAGAGATTGAACCATGTCATTGACGACCAAAAGCATGGCCCACAGTTCAACAAAGATAGATTCACCTTCCAGTTACGACATATGCGTCAGGCAAAAGTCTTTTAATCTTTTAAAATACGTTTGTAATCAACTGTAAACACACCCGTGATTATGTTTATCTCACGTGATCTCCTGAAATAAGACGATACATCACTATTGCTTATTTCACAGTAGGGAGCACGAGGGGCCTATTCGTCCAAAAAAACTATGATCGTAGTCTCGAATCCAGGATTCACCCGAATTATGTTTCTTCTTTTTGTCAGCACCATAACGTGTTCCTGGGCTTCATGAAAGTGTTAAACGTCTAACGCCTGCATCACCTCGGACTGGCAATCCGTCATGGAACTGACAGCGGCGATAAACTCACTCACTATTTCAAACATCCGAATTCATTGAAATTCATCTTGCGAACACCATACATGGCTGGTATTATCGGTATGAATATCAACTGTTACGTATGCACAGTCCTGACACAATGCACAAGGCAGCAGATACCCGGATGATATTACATGGAGCATAACTCCATGAAAACGCACTGATAGTTTTATCGCCTGTTTTTCTTTCTCCCTGTAAGTGTCGTCTGCTCAGCATTGAAACCCACGTGACCGCGACGGCCTCAAGACGTCAGCAATTAGCTTCACACCCTGGTTTAAATAGTAAAATTTCAATTGTTGTGTACGCCATCGGGTTTATGGCGTTGTCGCCCATCACACGGCGCCTCTGGGATTTTGAACGGTTATTTAATAGCCTCTGTGATAACGCTTGCCACAGGAAGCTCTCTTTCAGTCAATGGCCGACACAAGCAGACGGCTGATTTATGACAAGGCGCAGAGGGTCGACTCTCTCGTTCAGCCCACTTTGGGGAGGGATGGCGTGCCACGGCAATGTACTCGCTCGTCTGTGCGACGTGTGTGATGAGAGAGAGGATCTATTGCTATACATACCCTAGACCCGGGATCTCACATGGGTGGCCGAGTAGCCTCGTACACATGCCATCATCATGGAATATGTTAGCCTTCTTAAAATTCAATTTAAAAATTCTTTCTCATGACCCACCATCCGCAAACGTTGACCCGCCTCTTATTTTTTAATGTTATTAAGCACTGAGAGTCTTTATAGGTATTCAGAAGTTGGAAGATGCTCGTGACATTGATGCTGGGGCTGTTGCAGGAAGATGCATCGGGTTTTCATCATCCTAATTCTTAATATTCACGGAAATTTAACAAACATCAGAGAAAGGATTCCACCATTGAAAAAGAAAACTCTTGCTCTATTGTTAGCTTTGTAACAATTTGAGGTGTACTTGGGTACTACTTTGTTTCCTATTCAAGTGTACATTGATCACAATCCACTGACTTTTCTTCAAAACATCAAGAACAAAAACCAACGCCTGATGCGCTGGAGCCTGTCTTCGCAAGAATTGATTTGGACCTCAAGCATATCAAAGGCAAAGACAAGATTATTGCGGATGCTTTGTCTCGAGTTGGTTGAATGTGATCAGTTCTGACTGCAAACATGATTTGCATTTTTATTAACATTTCTCTTAATCATCATGTTATTATTAATAACAATTTCTATATTCTACACACATAACCTTTCAGGGCTACTTCTTGAAAAGGGACAAGACGAAGCCCTGAAACTATATGTATGTATTATAAAAAGTTGTTATACATTATAATACTCCTTGTTATGTTTATAAGCACTGTTTAGAACATATGTTTTTGCACTGTGAGAGCCCTTTTTAATGCGCCAGATTCACGGAGATTTCGTGTTAGACCCAGGCTCGGTGACGGTATGGATCGTTGCTCAAAATATCAATCATTGGATTGTCTGGCCCAGATTAGATGCAGTCATGCAGATGGGTTATTGATAAACAACAAAAGCACACACACATGCATTTGGAAATACATTTTTGATATGCTCTCATCCCTATCCAGTCAGTTTTGAAACAAATGGCTGATAAACAGGGATATATTAACTGCCCATATATGTTAAGGTATTTGGGGAAATAAAAGCAGCACTACTCTGTTCCAGTATAGTATAGGGAAATATAATCCCAAACGTTTGGCGAGTGAGTGTGTGAGTGAGTATGGTCTTACGCTGCTTTAAGGAACATTCCAGCAATATCACGACGGGAAACATCAGAAATTGGCTTTCAGCAACATTCCAGCAATATCACGACGGGAAACATCAGAAATTGGCTTTCAGGAACATGCCAGCAATATCACGGCGGGAAACACCAAAAATTAGTTTTCAGGAACATTCCAGCAATACCACGGCGGAAAACACCAGAAATTGGCTTTACACATTATACCCATGTGGGGAATCGAACGCGACGAGCGAACGCCTAACCACTAGGCTACCCGACTGCCCCCACGTTTGGCGAACGTGGTTTACTACACCAGAATAAGACTTGATTCAAGTTGTGCCTGAGTCTTCGTACCTATAAATTAAATTGAATAATTTACCGGAATTAAGAATTGCATTTTGTCAATTTGAAGAGCCAATACGCGTTCCCTAACCACGTTTTGATACATTGTTCGTGGGTTCGAATCCCATGTTCAATCTGGTTATGACCCGTGGTCTGTCATATATTGCCGGTGTCAAAAGGGTCTTTCCACCCACTTCACGCTGACACGACGTGGATATGAATACCTTTTTTCACAGCAGGTGAATTCTTTAAACTCAATGAATGCTTCTCGAATGTTAAAACGATTATTCGCCTAATTTAGCCACAAATATGTTGTGTGGTTTTATTTCTCGTACAACACACATATCTGCTAGACAAGCCATTCCACCAGAGAACTATGGATGTTTTGCAGATTCTGGATGGATAAGACTAATGCCTAAAATGAAAAATATCAACAACTCATTACTTATTCCTCTTCAGGAGGGACATGCTCAAGGAATGTGTGCACAGTCAGCGCGTGTGCATGTTATCACACAATCTCTGATGCCAATTAAGCGGCGGTTTGTTGATAATCGAGACTGGACCAGAAAATCCAACGGTTGATATCATGAGCATCAATCCACGCAATTGGGTTACGATGACATGCAATCAACCAAGTGAACGAGCTCCACCACCCGATCCATTTAGTCGCCTGGGTTGCTGGGGACCTGTATTCCCACCCGGTATCTCCCCCACCGTGACTCCGTGCAGTGAGTCTAACGTTATCTATTCCGGTATTGACATCATACACACACAAAAATGGGGATTATGGGTTAGAATTTATACATTGTAACATAATGCCTGTCATAAGAGGCAACCAGATGGATCGAATAGTTTGGCTCACTGACTTGGTTGATTGCGTGTCATCATACTCCGATCATTGGGCATTATTCTTATATTCAAACACTGGTCTATTTGACCCAGACAGAAGCATTTAAAGGTCGTCGTGTTCTACATATAATATTAGGTCTTTGAAAGGCATTTAGAAGTGATTCACAAGAAGAGAATATATGGATGTCAACTTCTTTATAATGAGGAACACAACGTTCCGGAGTATACTGCGAGTATTACTCCTTCTTCCTTACCTATAATATTGCTGATAGCGGCGCTCAACAACAAACAACTTAGAAATAATATTGATCATCAAAGAAAAACAGTTCATTCTAGATCGAAACACCTCTCCCCATGTGCTTATTTCAGGATACAATAAACTCGTTCGAATTGAGAATTATCCTTTCTCGAAATATTTGTCCAATTTAAAAAGATCCCATCCTCTATGTTATCTTACCCTAAAAAGCATATTGTTATCTACCATTTTCTCGCCACACTCTTAACACATGTTACTGTAACAAGACAATAAATCCATGTACTGTTGACCTACTGTGCCAAGATCCCACTGAGCAATTGCCCAATAAATCCGAGCACCTCCGTTCCATACCGAACATAAGCATTACCAAATAGCCCAAGGAGCGGTCAACATCCGGGCACTCGATGGTCTTCCAACCTTGCACAACCTTTATGAGTGTAACGCGATACTAATAGATAGGTCCGGCCGGGATTCCAATACGAAATTAATGATAAGTAATTGGGGTGATAAAAGATAGATGGCACTACTCTCGCAGAGCAAGAGGATCGGGTTTCGAGCCTACCCCGGTGAAAATGAGAAAGGGGCGTTCTCGGGTGGTGTGACCGAGATGCACCTCAGTTGCTCTCGGTTCTAGGTACTCCGCACAATAGAAGGATGTCAGCGGTTAGGTCATTCACAGAGGGCGGGTATATAAACTTGATTAAGTGGATAAATCACGTAAATAACCCGTTTAAGGCATTAAGGTGAGAAATAAGTCATTTTCAACAGATTCTTTGGCCTCTGGCATTCGTGTCACACGTTCAATGTGGGATCGGGCACTGGTTTATGACATGTAATTTGTTTCATTGTTTCCTCTTTGCACACATAAGGACGTTTCACGTCTCAATGTTATCACCTCAAACGTAAAGCATTGAATTCTTGATGCGTATGTGAAGGGTTTTAATAATGTGAATGTAGCTTAAGAAATCTTGTTTATTATCTGTACATGGTCAACCACATGCATCACGTATATGCACCCTCATATTGTTTATGTACGTGATCTATTAGATGCATTTAAAGCAAGGAAACCTTTGTCGTCCGTATGCTTCTAAATATGGATTTATTAAAGCAATTAGGTATATTCGGACAATATTTTCAGTTTTCCAATAACGATTACCGGACCCTTAGACTACAAACGAAATCATCAATGTCTTTGATATTCTTTTAGAACAAATGCTATCAATTAAAACAGAAAGTAAGATTCCATACGTGGGTTCAATGTGTGAAGCCCAATACCGGTAGAATATTGATAACAGCGGAGTTCTCACTCACTCACTCACTCACTCACTTGACATTCAGATTCACGCGATGATTTCTAAACAGAAAGTTCGTCTTGATAAATTTATGTGTGTAAGTTTGGCCTCATTCTGCAACAGTCAAGCAATATAATGACGGTTATCAAAGTAGGATGACACGAAGTCAACCAAGTTACTAAGTCACAACGAACTCACTCGCCATTTCGGCTATGTGGCGGGGTCTGTAAATAGTCGAGTCTGGGCCAGACAGTCCTGTGACTGGCATCATGAGTATCTATCCACGCCGTCACGGTACGATGACACGCAAGTCACCGACTCTAACCATCCGGGCCACTTTAGTCACCTCATGCGAAAGCAACCTCCGTCCATAAGATTCCAGCCTGGGACCCCCGTCAATAAGATGCCAACCTGGGACCTCCGTCCATAAGACACCAGCCTGTGACCTCCGTCCATAAGATACCAACCTGTGACCTCCGTCCATAAGATACCAACCTGGGTCCTCCGTCCATAAGATACCATCCTGGGACCTCCGTCCATAAGATACCAACCTGGGACCTCCGTCCATAAGATACCAACCTAGGACCTCCGTTCATAAGATACCAGCCTGGGACCTCCGTCCATAAGATACCATCCTGGGACCTCCGTCCATAAGATACCAACCTAGGACCTCCGTCCATAAGATACCAACCTGGGACATCCGTCCATAAGATACCAACCTGGGACCTCCGTCCATAAGATACCATCCTGGGACCTCCGTCCATAAGATACCAACCTGGGACCTCCGTCCATAAGATACCAACCTGGGACCTCCGTCCATAACATACCATCCTGGGACCTCCGTCCATAAGATACCAACCTGGGACCTCCGTCCATAAGATACCAACCTGGGACATCCGTCCATAAGATACCATCCTGGGACCTCCGTCCATAAGATACCAACCTAGGACCTCCGTCCATAAGATACCAACCTGGGACATCCGTCCATAAGATACCAACCTGGGACCTCCGTCCATAACATACCATCCTGGGACCTCCGTCCATAAGATACCAGCCTGGGACCTCCGTCCATAAGATACCAACCTGGGACATCCGTCCATAAGATACGAGCCTGGGACCTCCGTCCATAAGATATCAAGCGTCAATACTTTAGGGTGTAGTCTTATGTCTGACTAGGAACACATGAAGGGAACAACACCAATGAAAATATCAATACAGTTGGTTTAAATAAACACCCTTTTCATATTCATAAGAAACCTCTGCTAAAAGCAGATTATGAATCACTGTCACATAGTGATGACACACATAGGGAAGAATCACAAACACACGCAAAGGCATGTTAATTTTTCACCTGAAAAACATGGACACTTGAAAAATATTTATTTCAACAAAAAACACCAGTGGTGCTTTACGTATTTCAAGTAAATGGTACTTAGTCTGTGATGTGAATCGGTGATGTTGTAAAATGAGATTATAGGACTTCAGTTATTTCACTTCAATTCATCAATTATATCTAAGCACATATAACATATTTACATTGTATCCGACAAATGCAATGAACTAATAAACAAGTGAAAGATACTATAGAAATATTTATTTTTAATTTAATATTATTTTAATGTTGCTCTTAAAGAACAATAGAAACAAACCACGAGGCCGTTAATTTATCAAGATGAGGCTGAAGGCCTCAAGGCTATTATAAAGTAGAGATATTCATATTTTACTCATTTTCATTCATTGGATCTGAATCCTAAGTGCAAATTATGACACATAAAATATGATTAAATGATAAAATCCATCACGATTTCTAACAAAGGTACTGCTGATTTAAGTACATTACATTAATGAAATTGAGAAACGCAGAGGATGTGTATCAGAAAATGTTTTATGCCTCTTCACTGCCAACTGTGCACAGCGGGTAAAATACCTCCGCGATCAAACATAATCCCCTCGTAAAAATGTCACGGAACACCTAGATTGAATTGGCAGGTCGTTTTCTGAATTACCCGTTCAGTTTTTGATATATCACCGGCGTAGTTTTCCTAAATATTTCTGACAGGAAGTGGGGTTAATATATCTCACACTTAAAACACGAATATCACGACACCAGTTTAATGAAATATTTTTATTTCATGTTTTTGTACATGGTACCATAATCTGAAATCAGTAATGGTTGTCTCGTTCATGGTCAGCATAAATATTACTAGAGAGATATTTTACGATGTAGGGTAACCCTACGTTCCGCGCGATTACTGCTCGGAACGCTTACACGCATGCAAAGTGACATTCCTTGCTTATCCGGATATTTGTTAAACAGGACGATTTCAGTTGGAACGCATTCGTACGGATCAACCTATATTAAGTTTCATGAATTAATCTTTACCATGATCATCAGCGCAAATAAACCCTCATATTTATTGTTATATCCATGGACTAAATGTGCATACTTTCTGTGGTGACAAACGAAGTTAGTAAGAGTAACGTAGCCACATGTAGATGCATTTTGACTCTTAATAAGCTTTAGTAAGATAGCTTAATGCCGCTTTAAACAGTTTTTAGCTATTTGTACATGTTGTTCTGTTGATAGCTATATTTACCCGGGAGTTAGTGTACATAGGAACGACATGTTTAAGTGTAACAAAATCATTAACTGAAAATGCATCTAAAGCCATGTTCTACCTCTAGAAAAATGTTCGAAATCTACACCTACCTGTCTATTGTGTGCTTATTCTTGATATTGTTTTAGTCTCCACAAGACTGTATGACAAGAGAGATGACTTCAACTTTCCAATAGTCAACTTTCCCTTCATATCGAGCAATATTCCAGCAGCTCCAGCCTTTGGTGTCTACATTTCGCAACGTTTGAGATACAATCGAGCATGCTCGTTCCACCAAGATTGCTTGTTTGTTGTTTTACGCCGCACTCAGCAATATTCCAGCTATATGACGACTGTCTGTAAATAATCAAGTCTGGACCAGACACTCCAGTTATTGACATCATGAGCATCGATCCGAGTAATTGGGACCAACATTTTAAAGAGCGTCACACGACTCTTGCTCAGAGGTGAGGTGAAATTGGGTTTAACGTCGCGTCCAAGATTATTGCACTTATATAGCGACGTGCATGCACGTGTGTGTGTGTGTGTGGCTGCTTGTACTAGTCCGGACTGATGCCGATTTATAGTGCTAGCTCACTGAGATACCATGCCGCAGTTTAACATGAATACCCCACTCAGACACAGTATACTGACTCCGAGCCGACCAGTCCTTGTTTTAGCCCCTTAATGCCGAGCGCCAGACAGGGTAACAACAAGTACAATCTTTTAACGTCTTTTTGTATGACGCGGCCCGGGATCGAACCCTGGACCTTCCGCTCTCCGGGCGGACGCTCTACCACAAGACCACGGAGGCGGTCACTCTTGCTCAGAAGCTGTTTGATCAAGGTTACATTCAAGGCCTCAGAAAAGCTTTTAAAAAGTCTTATGGTGGACATATCCAAATTTGACGCAAAAGTGGCAAAAATGATGCCATTACCTATTTTGACTTGTTACATATGTTCCCATGTTTTTTTCAGGGTGCCACCGGTGAGACAGGATACTCTCACCTTTTCGCGAACACCCGGTATCATTACTATTTGATAGTGATTCATAAACACATGCTCATGATATAGTCGGAATTGTACAGTCGACGTTTGGCCAAACCAGAAACAGACTCCAATCAATCAGACAAAGAGCGCATGTTCTTGAATTTGATATTTTTGAACCAGGGAATTAATACCTTAAATTCAATTAATATTCTCTGTCAAAACTCGGTTTCCCAAAATGCCCCGTGCTATTTCACATTTCCATACAAACACCATTCCATCCAAGTTTGGTTCATTATAGGAACGAGTTGCAGAACGTGATGTAAACTCGACCATTGTTGCTGCCAAAATGTACCATGCTATTACCAACTCGTTGATCATATGAACATATGTGATTTCTCCACTGTTGACAACAACAACTATCGCCAGTTATCCAAATATGGAGCCTGTTGAACGTCTTTCAGTGTGGGTTAAGTCAGTGCGTGATGTTGTCAATGGTAGAATGTGCAAATTGAGAAAGAGGAAATAGAATTGGAATAAACCCATTCTGCCCCATATCAAATAATGCCCCACTTCATTCAATCAAGTTTATTCGTAATTCAGGCCACTTGGCCCATAGTACAGTTGTAAGATAAACAACATTATAGGTCACATGTCCAGAGTGTTACATCTCTGTCGATCTTATTTTAAATAATTTACATAAATATAAGGCTATCAAGCTTAGTACATTAATATCACATGATTTAAATAAATTTGCAAACGTAATATACCTTTATAATATTTCTGTAATGAGGTACAAAAAAGTATTTCTCAAGGGAATATATTTCTTACATACAAAAAAGAAATGGTTTTCATCCTCTACTAAATGAAGCCACATTCTTAACATATAGATTCTGTATGAGGTATATTTAACAATGACATTCTACGAATAATGTTGACTCGAAAGTTGTGAAGAGATATTCGAAATTTACTCATTGCTCTAACTAATAGTTTGTCTCTGGGTACTGCTATGTATAATTCGTGTTGCAGAAGAGATTTTATAATAGCATAATGCACCAAAAAAGTAAAAGAATCTAAACTGTGGTACCATGATTGGAAATATATATCTCTTAAGCGTCTTCTAAATGCAGATAAGAACATGTTCTTATCACCAACATTTTGGAATAACCACACATACGCAAAACCGCTATTAAATAACATGTGCTTATAATGCCACACTTAGGGCGAGTATGTTAACTGAGCAAGAAAGCTGCCCAAACAATGCATCAGTAGTACCAACTTTTGACTTGACTCGAAAACCTGAAGACATGTCGATTCCTCTTTTGTACTGGATTCCATACAAATCCGAGCAAAGAGAGATATACTGTTGGTTTAAGGATATGTACCACCAAATCCCCGTCTCAAAGGTCAACCATAATCGCTGTACACACCACGATCTCATACGAATAACTTCAGGAAAAACATCATTCCTTGATCCATGAGACACGTGTTGACCATAGATATAATTACATTTATCATCCAGAACTGGCACCCACAGGAGATATCGCTTGGGCCAGATCGAGCGATATCTACAGTGCAGATATCACTGCAATGAAATTACATCACAATGCTTTGCAGACCATTGTGACGTCATTGGCTACCATGACGTCACAACCAAATGACATCACTAATGGCTCTGCTACACTTAAGACACTGTTTATTAGTTTCTACAAACTGAAAAAGTTGGAAGAATGATGTTGGATGATAAATATAATCTCACCCTCGTGTCTTTTGATAACAAATACATTAACGCTCGTTGATAAAAGTTGAAAAACTCCTCGGCAAGCCTCGGAGTTTTGACACTTTTATCAACTCGTGTTGATATATTTGATATCAAAGGACACTCAGGTGAGATTCTCTATATCTATATTGTCAGAGGTCGGGACGATTTTTCAGTAATAGAGGCAAATGTCATCTGAAGGTCACTGAGAAAACAATATGTGAAATTCTGGACTTCTGCATTGATAGCATCTATGTAAGTAAGAAGTATGTATCCCCATGGGCGCAAATTTGTGCAGACGTTTCTGTGTGTCTGTGCACATAATTCGGAATTTCTGTTCGGATGGGCAAAGACAAACAAAGGAATTTGACCCTTGAAGTTCAAATTCAGCTTCAAGGGTATCGATGATCTAATATCTTTCAATAACGATCAAATAGCCATAGCCCTTTCACTGATTTACCCATCTGAATTAGAAATGAAAGTGATCAGTGAAACCGTCTCATCTGTTTCATATTTAGATTTATGCATAAAGATTCAGATGCCACGACACCGCAACAAGATGGATGACTTCAACTTTCCAGGAGTCGAATTTCCCTTTATGTCGAGCAATATTCCAGCAGCCCCAATCGTTTGGTGTGTACATTTCACAACTTGTGAGGTACAAATGAGCAGGCAGTTCCTGCAGAGATTTAAAAGGACGACATACGACTCTTGCTCAAAAGTTGTTTGATCAATTTCCAAAATAAGCGGCCACAGTAAAGCTTTCAAAATGTTTTATGGTAGACATGTGGAGGACATTTCCAAATTTGACACGTCAGTGACAAGAATGATGTCAGGTGCAATTCCCTATTTTCACTTGTATTATATGTTCCCGTGTTTTTCAGGTGAACAGTTGACTTGCCTTTGCAAGTGTTTGTGTCGGATACCACTGGTGGCGCAGGACAGTAATGCTCACCTTTTCGCGAACACCTGGTATCATTACTGTTTTATAGTGATATAAACACTTGCTGATGATATGTTGGGAATCGTGCAATCGATTCAGCTTTCAGTAGAGATTTATGGAAATGTTTTTGTCGACTTGTGTGAATGTCTCATCTGTTTCATATTTAGATCTATGCATAAAGATTCGGATCCCACGACACCGCAACAAGATGGATGATTTCAACTTACCAGTAGTCGAATTTCCCTTTATGTCGAGCAAATATTCCAGCAGCCCCATCGTTTGTTGTCTACATTTCACAACTTTTGAGGTACAAATGAGCAAGAATGATGTCAGGTGATGACTTGTGTGAATGCATGTTGATTAATAGAGAAAGACGTGGTTTTGTAATGCTAAAGATCCAAGGTATTTAACACTTCATTATTATCCTGCAAATATGAATGCATAATACGTTCAAATATGTGTGGGGAGAAGTACGTCAGCGATACCGTAAGAACCCGTTGACGTCATCTGAACCGCCTTGACAGCAAGATGTAGTAACGTTAACTACAGTGAAGGTGTTATGTCAGCTTGTACTAAGATCCGCTTCCAAGCCGTACTAAGATCCGCTTAAAGCCGTTCTGAGATCCGCTGACAGTAGTTTCAATCAATGATTTGTCATGATTATTAGCCTTGGACTTTCAGCACCATAGCGTGCTCGGTAGTTTCACTTAAGTCTTTAACATTGTGATACCTCCAGCTATCCTATTCATTTATGTAACATTCCGCGATATAATTGAAATACTGTGTAAAGCGGCTTTAACCCCAATCACTCAATTCACCAAAGTGGCAATCTTTACCTGAGTCACGTCCCTCCCACATTAAGCTGGTACGCTGTTTGTACGACTAGATACTGCCCACAGAGGCCTACAATTCACTCATGAGACCAAACCATAAATCAAGATGAGCTTTAGGGTGGCGTTGTGGTTAAGAGTCCACATCGAATACTCGGGTTCGTTTTCCCATCGTTACAAAATGATAAGCCCGTTTAACAGTAGTCACCAGCACATGTGTACGAAATTACACTTTTAGTTTCGTATCCAGTACGGATACGAAACTAAAACATTCAACCCTGCTTTGTCTGTTACGGATACCAAACTAAAATATTCACTCCTGAATTGTCGTCTTTATCAAACTTTTGTAAATTTTACACATGTTTGTGCTTGAATACGTAGGTTTTACCAAGCATATATATCTGGAATATTGCTAAAAGCGGTGTACGAAAATAAAACTCCCTCAAACTCAAGAACTTTCATGCAAAGATTCTTTGATAAATAACACAATTTCTATGTTAATTATTTTCGATGGAACTTATTATTTTTCTCAAATCTCTTTAAAAAAGTAATTGTAATTGTGTTTGTACATGTCGCACTGCGTCTGAAGAATTACATACTCATTCAAAGCTGATATAAAACGGATATACAATATCCCTTTATTGCTTGCATCAATTTGTTCTTGTTTTAAACAAACTGTCTTCATATCGCATGTTATCGTCCCTTGTTCTGCTCAACTGGGTTCCGCCTTTCAAAGTGAATGCTACCGTTACGGCCACCCCCGAACACCAAGACAAGTAGCGTTACCAGTCGGTAAAAGTAATCCTTACTTCTTTTCGTTTATCGCCTGTTTGACGCTGTTCGTGCCATAAAACTTCACATTTCTGTCAACACAAGCAGTGGAAATATTTAAACTGCCATGTGGCGCATCATGCTTGCCGTTTTATTATAAGGTAACGCGACTTGAGACTAGTAAGAAGTTGAAACGAGCGACCCCTGAGGGAGAAATCGTTGAAGCGAGACGCCATTGGCTATTGAGGGAGATCTTCTTACTGAGAGGCGAGAAAAGAGCTGTCTCCCTCTGTCTTTGTCGTCGTCCTTGGCTGACTTCACCGCGAAGACAGAATCTCGAATATCTTTCAAAGAAATCCGACATGCATTATTATAACTTAATCCTCCTGTTAGCAAGACACTTGAGTGTGCCTAATTCCGCAGTGTTGTTACTAGCCCATGCAAGAAAAGTTGTTTATTATTGATCAGAAAGAAGTTAATAAAATTTCAAGGTGTTAGGAGCCTTGTCCTACCCAGTGAATGGGATATATTTTCTATCATGGATGAAAGATCATTAGTCATGTTTTATTAATCTGAACATATAAACTCGATGTTTCACCCCCTTTGCCACAATGATTTTCAGAGTAAGAGCATAAAGATAATTAAGAAAATACATAACAATAAGAACATATGCCTCTTTGTGTCAAATACTATATGGTTCAAGAAAACACAAACATCCTTTATGTATTACTTTTGCAATTAAAATCGATATCATTATATTTAACCAAGATGTTACCACGTGCACGGTTGTTTTATTATAATGATAAATCTCGAAAATGCTTGATTTGTTTTTATGGTATGATTTTAATATATTCTTTTGCAAAACATGCGACCAAACTCGTTTTCCATAATCTGATGTGATCAAACACTCGTGAATGAAAGGGTATTTAACTGAACTTATTACTCAAACTCAACGTGTAATCTGTCCGACTACGTTATAAACCAAACCATTGTGTGTTTTGGAGTAAGCCCTAAACATTATGAGGGAACAATGACGAGTGTATGAGGTGAGATTTTACCCCTATCTGAACAACATTTTCGTTCTATCGTGGCGTGTCAGCTTGATACTGGAGGAAAACTCAAAAGTAATGAAAGTCATAGAAACTTCCCACTTTGGTGAAACCAAAAAGCAGTACTAGTGGTATATGTTTCTGCTAACCTAGACACTTAATCTGACATGGATAGTTAATAATAGTACTATCTTGATATAGCTTCATATATCATATATATATATGATATATTTCTTTCACTTACACCTTTAAACCAGTATTATCAGAAATGGACATAGCAATTGATTGCTTGTAGGTTAACATAATACTGGTAAGTGAAAGAAATATATTATATATATGTGATCAACAATTTATCATCACTCATGGTTATCCACAAAGCAAGCTTATTAAAGTGTACATACACCTTAGCTCACTCACATAAAACTATTACCATATTACCTAACGTCATTATGGCTATTGGTAAAATCGAAACTCCAAAACTTCATCGCCAGATAATAACCAGTCACGAATGGTTCCAGACAAAGAAAATGCAATTGAGCATTTACTCACATGTTATCAATCACTTTGGATATTGATGGTCAATATATTCTACTTCCTTAGTCCAGTCTATTGGTTTTTTTAAGGCAGTGAATGAACCTTTATTAAACATAGTTCAACATAAGCCCCAGGTGTGCCACATACCACATCTGCTCAGCCATACAGGGGGCGGTCGGGTAGCCTAGTGGTTAAAGCGTTCGCTCGTCACGCCGAAGACCCGGGTTCGATTCCCGACATGGGTACAATGTGTGAAGCCCATTTCTGGTGTCCCCCGCCGTGATATTGCTGGAATATTGCTAAAAGCGGCGTAAAACCATACTCACTCACTCACTCACTCAGCCATACAGTCTATGCATCAATAAGCAAGACGTCGCACTTTTTGCATTATTCACTGAAAACAGAGTTGATGTTATCACGTCCACATTCAATCAATAAATTAGGATCTATGAAGACATGCAGGTTTGCAGCTGAAAAGAGTACAATGGATAATTACTCAGTGTCGTTATTATTGATTCCTTTTAGTTTTTCATACGTATTTGTACGCATGCCACTCAAAATATATTGGGCTCTGCTGCTTTAGTGTGTGTATTTTCTGCAAAAAACACAGCTCATCTAGAGCTCTGTCAGATCATTGAAAATAATTGCTCTACGGGTAGCACCCGCCAGTCACACAATTTTCATTAACAACGTAAGTTCCAGTGAGTAAGGAGGATCGTGTTGCCGAGCATCGTGTCATAAATAACAAACTTCGCTAAATGTCTACCATAAAATATCTAGAATGACTTAATCAGGCCCTTGGTGGTAACCCTTGATTGACAATCTTAGTTGTCTTTCCATGAACTTTGAATAAAAGGCATTTGCTCTTAAGTCCCTGTTCAATCGAGAAACGCAGAGGCCATAAGCTGGTGTTGGTATACTGCTCGACATGAAAGGGAAATGTATGATCTGATATCCTACAACCGAGTCTGCCATCATCATAATTTTCTGGGCACAGATTCAGAAACAAAGCACTGAATATTGTTTCTCAGTTGCTTCTTTGACTTCAAACTCCCAATGTGTGGTGTAGTCCTGAATCAGATGAACGACAACAGAGGTTATGTTTATGGTTACATGGTATGAAGAGGTGAGAATGAGTGAGTGAGTTAATATTTAACTTAATCGGTGTTATATCCCCATGTAGCGAGGAGAACTAGTTATGTTAATAAAATATATCACCAAAGGAAGTAAAGGGTTAACAACCGATTCCAATTAGACAAGTAACCATAGCACAAAGACATCAGTGAGCAGTATACATAATTGTAGAAGCAGTATTTCAGCGAAACAATAATCATCCATGCGTATCGATAAAAAAAAAAAACATGTATATTTTATGAATGAGATACATTCCTATTCAAACACCAAAATCTTCTCAAACCTTTGTGAAAACACATATCAAACCAACATATTCTCGTGATGCTTTATTACTCTCAATACACAACTGTTCTGAATATTTACAATGAATCTCACAAGTTGAGAATTGTATATCTTAGACTAATAAATAACACTTATGTACATCAAAATATTTTACATGTATCAAAACTGTGCAGCTCATCATGCAGGACCAACCTGCGACCAGAATGTTCTCTCGATGAAACTATACGATTATGTTTCAAAATACCCTTTAAAATTTGTAACATCAAATATCATATATACAATAACTTAACACGGTCATTTGATGTACATGTAAAACTGTATACATTAATTTCATTTCATATTTTAACGTACTTATACTATACAGTCCTGGGAGTCATTTCATCTCAGCCGTATGTATGACAGAGTGAATTAAATCACATGTTTTCTGTTCTATGGTTTCGTATCCTTGACACGCACTTAATACTTGGTTAACAGATTTCACGTATCTTAATGAGTACCAATAGTAATTTGTCATTACGTTGGAGAAACTGGCCCATAGTGTTCAGTGCATAAGCATTAAGTGCATCTTTAAGTCCATGTCACAGCAACTGAAATTTGGTGTTCGTCACTCTGTCTTACAAAATAGCTATTGCGGGGTGTTTTTAATAGAAGCACATGCACTGGACTAATAATATGCACATATCTAGAACTCCCATGTATTTTGTTATAAAGAACCGTCTACTGCTTCGCTACATTTAAACTCATTCAATGAAATATTATATTAACCTATTAAACTGCCTGAGAACTGTCCGGTGCTTTGCTAGGCATTGACAAGTTTACGATGTCTGCAATGCTAGTGACTTTAGAGGATGAGGCAGCATGGGAAATCTCAGGCTTCGGATGCATCTTGGAAACATCTGACAAGTCCATAGGTTTTGCAAAAATGTTCATCGGAGGACACATGGTCGAGCATGCATCCATGTCCTCGTCATCATCGAGGTCAAGGTCATCGTCGTCACTGACGTCATCAACGATCTCGCATACATCATCATCTTTGTCTTCACAGTGTGTCCCAGTTGTATCGGGAGCGTAGCTTGGGGAACAGGGGTCGATGAATTCATCTGATTTATCCCCGTCGTCTCCGATTCTCAGGCGGTCATGGATTCTCTTGTGTCGTTCCAAGTTGCTCTTGTGGCTTGTAGCATAATCGCAGTGTGGACAGGTGTAGTCTTTCTGGCCACTGTGTACCGACAAGTGGCGTTTGAGGAGCGCCTTTCGGCAAAACCGCCTTCCGCAATAAGGGCAAGAGTAACCGTTGTGGTGGAAGATCATTATGTGTTCCCGCAGAGAAGCCTTGGTGGTGAAGTGAACACCACAGCATTCCAGAACCTTGTCACAAGCTTGATGCATCGTGGAGATGTGTCTCTTTAGGTTGTTACGTCGGTCTGTGACGTATCGACAATGCGGGCAAGGAAACAGCTTCCCTCTGAAGGTATTGCAGACTAGCATTGCGAGTTCAAGATAGTTCCTGTTAATGAAAGGAGACTTCAGTTTGGACATCTCTGTCGCAAAGGCCGCCTGGTTGACAGCTTGATAGTGGGTGAAACTGATATGTTTGAGGTCCCCGGCCTGTCCTGGGTAGAGTGACGGGTAGTGAAGAAGGGGGGAGGGGAGCGCCAGGGCACCAGAAGGCCCTGACAGGGATGGACCACAGAACGGCAGATTGTGGAAGGGTTGAAGAGCGCCACCGCCTACAGCGCTCAACGACACGTTGGTGAGGCTGGGTCGTGTCTCCGACACACTGGTGCTCGGTTGGGGTGCTCTTATCGCTGGCTGGGGGAAGCTCGCTTCCAGATCCGAGGGGCGACGAGCCGAACCTCTCTCGCACAATCCAGACGCACTGAAGCAGAAAACATGGGGAGATGAGCTTACCACGAATAAAAGGCTGGATTGTCGGCATGAGATGAGATTAACCTGAGTAAGGTCTCACTATGCGGCCGTATCATATAACACCGAACAAGCACAAAGGGCGATAACTATTGCTTTCTTTTGTGATAAGAGCGAAAGGTCAATTTTCCTACCGAGACAGTGACTTAAGTCTTCAGCTGAGACATATTTCTTTCCAATCAAAGTTAATGTAGCGGAAGGAAAAAGCTTTAGTCCTCATTAATCTATTAGCAAGGTTTTGTTGTTGTTGAGAAAATTAGGGATAATGCGGAAAAACAGACACAATTAGGGCGCTCAAACCCAACACTATCAGTTTACAGACTTCAACAAGAGCGATTTCGTTCCGCGCACCTCCCGCCAAGCCCTCTTTTAGAACCAGCCGTCTCTTCGTGGACAATAACCCTGCTATAATCCCTCCACAGTATGTTCTATCCAAACCTGGGCTTCAGCCAGATGAAGGATTACAATGTGAATCTACAAATAATACCTTGTACATTCTGGGGATTTTTTTCCAACACTTAATCAGAAATTCAGCACCTATCTGTTTCATTGTGACCAACACCGGCGATGAATTACGTTACGATCTTGATAGAAATGAAATATTTAGCCGGGTTCCTGATCCCAGAACAAAGAGGGATAAAGAGGACAATCTGTCATATGTCTGAAAAAGTCAGTACCTAATAAAAGTAGATTCACACTAGGCTCGAGACTGAAACCTAGATGTGAATCTGACACCATAGAAATATGTATTACGAACAATGAACAATATGTTTGGTGACACCAACTAGTTTGTGTATTCAAATGTGATCTTCAGTTTTAGAATATGCTTGGGATGTATATTTTGTAGGGTTATATCCGTTGTACATAATTAGTTAAAGATTAAGGAGATTATTTACTGAGCAGTTTTGCATTTACACGTAAAATTCTACATCAATAACAATGTCAGAGATATCACTGTAATCAATATTCAAATATATTTTACACTCGCTAGCATCATATGAGATATGCGTATGATATTCTATATCTGATATCAAAGAATTATTACAATTTGAAGACGACCATAAAAATATATCAGGTATTGAAAATCAACCAAACGTATTTCATCTTGTTTCATGTTTCCTGAAAAGATGCACAGATTAAATTCTAACTAACCAAACAATAATGGCATTATTTACCTGCTTACAAAAATGCAAATTTAATTATCAAGTCCAAACCGCTTGTGACAACAACACTGTACCCTAAGCCAATTTGCTCTGTTTTGTCGTCATTCTCTGTGCTAATCATTAGGAAATCATCTCAAATATAATTTCCACTCCCCCGTGGCTCTTGTAATGGCGGTGATGAATAGCCATCATCATATCGTTTACGCGACGGAAAAATAACACGATTATCGGTCCTAAGTGTTGCCCTTTCGTTTAAGGGGCGTTTAATTGTTTCGTCTATGATAGACTGCTGCAAGGATACCCTCTTTCGCCCATCTTGTTTTGCTTCCCAACTTATTTTTTTATATAATTGTTCAAATAAAATACATGACACAAATATGTTTTGGACAAACATTTTGTAAGGTGATAGGTTCATATTTACGGACTATTGGCTGGATTCCATGGAGCCGAATGGAGCTCTCTTTACAGATTAATCGTTGCTGTGATAACAAAATCTGACACTCGTGAAACGAAATAGCAAGTTCATCAATAAATCTTCTCAATTGGATTACAGGCGGATATAGGCGCCAAAATTACCGAGTAAATTTCGCGTGATTCGCGTCAGACGTTATCGCTTGTGCTTTAGCAGCTGATTACCATAATTGAGCTAATTACAGACCGGACGCCATACGCCAACAGAGGCGGCGAAGAGACAGTCCGATACTGTTCCAAATCAATATAACCCACAAGGTGTCACATGTACCTGAACGCATTTTGATGATGGCAGGAAATGTTTTCCATAACATCATGTGACTACGGTAAATTGCCCATGCGGTGCACGAGATTCACGGGACGTCATGGCGAGCACGTTCTGTGCACACACGCCCAGGGAAAAAATACACGCGGATATTTTTACTCATGTGTTCGTATTGTATCGATGTCCCGGGCGTATTTAAGCCGTCGCTTTGGTCTACAGAAGCACCTGCTAAATCTTGCAGTGCTCGAAACTTATTAAGTGATCATTTGAATCAGTATCGGCCCATTAAATAGTTTATAATTGAGATTTAATCCACAGCAAGATTACCTTGTCAGCGCGTTGCTCAGTTGACACAGACAATGAATATATTATTGTGAAGCCTGCTTGAAAGGTTCACAGCTTTATCGATAAATGATACATGCTTTGCAAGATTCAGAATTGTGTAGGATTTAAGCTGTGCTTTTGAGTCTGAAATTTTAGAAAATTCCAAATGTTTGATCCGGAAACTCCAGTTTGTAACTTTGCACGGGTGAGGTCATGCACTGGGGTCATCCAGATCAAATACGTTGCAAGATTGTGACCTGTCGTTGTCAAATGATATATGAATTTTCAGAAGAATGTAGATGCAGTAATACTAACGCAGAAATGGCGAAGTGGTAGTTGGTGTTGCTGTCATTTTAGTACTGTCAATAATGGAACAGTAATAGCAGCAGCAGTGTAAAAGAAAGATGTATTAGCAATAATTAAATATTTAATAGAACATATGATGGCCGTGGTTGCACTTTAAGTAAACTACGTCTATAACGAACACGCTTATAACGAACTGACCGATATAACGAACTTTTTTAGTCCCGGCCATGTGTTGTATATATGTTGTATATATGCTTATAACGAGCTACGGTTATAAGGAACTAAAATCAGTGGCCCCTTTGAGTTTGTTATAACCGAAGTTTACTGTATTTTGTGTTGACGAAGCAGCACACGTAGATGTAGGGGTCTAGCAACAATAATAGTAAATATATTATATATCATGGATATTTCAATTAACGGCATCATTGCACCTTGTAGCTTTATCAGTGTTTGTTTGTTTGTTTGTTGTTTAACGCCGCACTCAGCAATATTTCAGCTATATGACGGCGGTCTGTAAATAATGAAGTCTTGACCACACAATCCAGTGAGTGTCATTATGCTCATCGATCTACGCAATTGGGATACGATGACTTGCATCAACCACCGATCCCGTCAGTCGCCCGTTACGTCGATCATGGGTTGCTGAAGACCTGTTCTAACCCGGAATCTTCACGGGACGGTTATATCAGTGAACGGAATCACGGCACCTCATGGCTATTTCAGTGAACGCCTACAGTTTGTTTTACAAACGTTCATCACACCTATCGCCTTATCCACGCTTGGCCAACCATGTGACGTAACAATGGAGATAGTGGCACGTTCGAATGGACATTTTATGGTCAGCTGATTGTAGTGGACCTTACGTAGGCCACAGGGAGTAAACCAACAGTTCAGTCAGTGAATGCGGCATACCGATACCGATGAAGGAAAGTCAGGGCCAACTTGCACAAAGCAATATTAGCGCGAAGACTATTGTAAGTCTATGAGAGTTACGATTGTCTAGGCGTTAAGGTCGCTTTGTGCAAGTGGGCCCATGCCTGACGTTACTCCAACACTGATGACATAACATGCCAATGGCTCCGATTATCTTCATACGTGTAATTATATCAGAAATTAAATAAATGAAATTAAACTAGCTTGAGCACCCTTGGAATGTAGATATACATGTAACATTTAGATGGTGAGACTACGTTAACATTCGCAGTTGTCTTCATTCAAAATATAGGTAGAATAGGTCTTCAGCAACCCATGCCTGCCGTGAAAGCGACTATGCTTCTCCTAAGAAGCGACTAACGGGATCAGGTGGTCAGGCTAGCTGACTTGGTTGATGCATGTCATCGTATCCCTATTGTGTGGATCGATGCTCATGATGTCAATCACTGGATTGTCTGGTCCAGACTCGATTATTTACAGACCGCCGTCATATAGCTGGAATATTGCTGAGTGCGGCGTTAAACAACAAACAGACAAACAAACGTTCAAAATATAAAGTGAAGCCCATTTCTGATATTGCAGTAATATTGCTAAAAGCGGCGAAAACCCAAACACATTTTTACACATATATTACCGCAATTGTAACGACTTCACGAGAATGTTTAGCTGAAACATTCAAATTCAGTTATGATCTATTTTTGAATTCGCAGTTTCGATAGCATGTAAACCATCTGGCCCCTTGACACATACATGTGGCAATAAGACATGGTGTATATTAGTGATTATGGTTTATGTATTCACAAAAACTAAAACAGGCATAACCATTGGCTTAATTAAATCATTTCTATGATTAATAATAGTCATACCTACGGTATAGTACAATGATGTCGACATCACCTTACATCTGTATCAATATATTAAATATATTATTAACTATATATTCTTATAATTATATTTACGTTTTAACAAATAATATGATATTTCCTTTCGTTAAACTCTACTTTAATCATCAATTATCAATATTTCGTTAATAAAGCCACAAATTACAACCAATATAACTTGAATAGTGAGTACTACCACAAATCAAATTTGCTACAGGTGAGAAGAGAGGAGATCGAGAGCGTCTTGATATCATTTGCTTTGTTCTTAAGAAGGGGAAATCAGAAAACTGGAACATCCTAACGAGTCTCCACCTGTCTGCAAATCTATTGCTGTCCGTTCTGGTATCTGAATAATGTTAGTATTTTCAACGCATATCAGTTTAGATAGGACAAACGAACACAAATGGATTTTAATTTCAACTCCAAAACGCGTACATACATTGGACAGAAATTAAATGTTTTACTGAGATACGTTTTTGGTCCTGTTATTCCTAATGCTCAGTTCACCTATCATTATTAAAGTAAGCATTCATCTGTGATATTATGTATAGTGAGCTTGGCCAATTCTACTTATCTTCTCATGAATATAGGAAGACATTGGTGGTGTCACAAGGAAACAAACATGTGTAGAAAAATCCATTTGCCACTTAATTTTGTTATTCGCGAGTACACGTTGTATGTACTATACATTAACACAGCTTTTGATAGGCGTGTCCGTGTTCACAGAATTGATAAACAGTACCACGGGTGCTGTGTTCACCGTAACTCTGGTATTCATGCCATTAAAGAAACAAATGTTCATATTGTGAATGAGAACACATGACGCACCTGTACACATTGTGAAACTGATTAAAAATTAAAATCAAGAGTAAAAAACCAGCTTGATTTGTGTATCTTACTGCAGGCGAAGCATAAACAACATTTATTTAACATATTGCATTGGACCGAAAGTTATTTGTAATGTATATCGCATACGTCAAAACAACATTCAAACATTGAAATATGAGGGATCAATTATGAAATATGACGATTGTAAGCTTCAGTATCTGTATGAACAGACCAGGCAACGTGCTTTCCTTCAAATTATGTTCAAAATGAAACCAATTTCGATGAGACAGAATTATTTTTTGTGTTTCTTTGTTACCTATGTCTTCATACGAATATAATTAAGCGATACCTACATTAAGGTACTTCTAGATTTCCTATTCACTTATTCAATATTGTATTAGGCACTGCTTGGTATGCATTCATTCCAGCATATATGTATACGCTTTTCATCGAAACAACGCACACGCATTTTCCAACACTTATGTTCTGTTACGTATGCTGCTTCGTTGTAAGTGATATCTTTTGTTAAAGAAACAGATAAGACAGCAATGATGCTGATGTGCATCTCATGCAACACAAATGTTTGGGAACATCTAGAGCTATTACACTCTGTGTTAGGTGAGGCATACATATACATCCTTCTGTATCCGTGCAGAACATTATTTGTGAGTGTCCGTATTTGAAAAGAAAGGTAAACGAACAAAAACGTAATGACAAAGGACATTAAAGGCATGAAATGTGAAACATTTGTCTTGTGTATCCATATCGTATACGTATAGCATTGTCCGATCTGATTTGAAACTTCATACGATATAAAATTGAAATCTAGCAACAGTTTTGTTTTAAAAAAAGATCTTCATTAATGTTGCTGTGGAAAACTCTACAAATAATGCAAATTTATTCCAAGGTGTTTAAAGTTAATAAAATATTGCCAGTGAAATTTCTTGAGAGCTAATGAAATAGAAAATTGTGTCTAAGGAAAGGAAAACACCCTTTTTTCTCTAAAAGGTTGATTTTCTGCATGGGTTGAAATTACAGTAAACGAATATTAAATGACCCTCTTCCTTGAAGCCTTGATATTCTCCACTAAAACTCACCAGGGGGCGTTTTGAAGGACAGACAAGCCACGTGGCCGAGCACTATCCAATCAAATTCGAATTAATAAGATGCATTCGAGCCTGACGCTGGCCTTTTGGCTGCCTGGTAAAGGTGTTCTCGCGCATGGAAAACCAATTCTATTCTAATTTTGGGAGCGGTGTTTGGTATTTTGTTAATTCAGTGCAAGTGTCATTTCAATTTGGTTATTTTCACCCCGCTAACGCGCTAATTTTGACAGTTTTTATACGAAAACGGTGAAGGACAGAATATGTCGTGACTCCCATTTGGAAAAATGTCAGGCATACGCCTTTCTAACAATAGTTCGTTTGTTCAGAATAAAATACTTTCTCGTTGTCCAGATAAGATTTTTGAACTTCCGATTAAGCGATTAAACCATGTCAGATTATGCGAGAGATAGCGTGTGAATAATACAAATCGCGACAGTTAAATACTCCAACATTGTTCAAAACCAAAACATGAACAAATAGCTCACGTGTTGCGCTAAGTAGCGTACATAATTTCACAAAATGATTCCTCTTTATACCCGAGATTGAACAGATAATGGGAGTTCGCAGATTTGATAATTGCGCAGTAATAACGAATGTATGAAATAAAAAATCTGTAATGTTTCAATTTGTGGCGAGCACAATAGGGCCGTTCTCTCCAGCTTTTATTCTAGTGTTCGTGTACGGCCGACGAATTCTTGCTTTATTCTGTACTGAGACATTGCTTTTGGTTTATAGACAATGTAAATATGGCATTTGAACATAAGGCAAAACAGATAAAGAGCTTTATTTTTTTAAACATTTTATGCGCTTTTTTGTTTTAAAAAGCAAGCATTGTTTAATGAATTCGTTCTTGAAGGAAATGTTTTATCTAAATTTACTTTGAACGGTGTTTTCATAACGATACTTTTTCTTGACATGTCAAATAAGTTACAAGAGTACACGCAGATATTTATCATAAACAAGCTACAGACCGGATCGTTTTATTTAATAATATCTAACACATGTTTGCATGTTGCACTAACCTGCAAAACATGTATCTATAAAACTTCGTAAGCATCATCCCCAAACATTTTAATTGTTTCAAGTGGTATTTTAGTCGACGTAGAACAACGAAGACGTCGCATAGAAAGGCTGAAAATTTGAACTCCAAACGCTGTCTTCACTAACCATAAAGTGAAAACGCATTTACGAATGCATTTTAAAAACGATGTGAACTTTATGAAAATCAGCTCACCTAGCCTTGTCATGCAATATGAGTGTATATTGCCTCATATTACAGCACCGTGTAAAACGGTTAAAATACAATAATAGAAGAGATACAATGCAAATGAAGAGCGTCAATGAACACATTCCTGGTACAATAACGTATTGTGCTGGACGTGTTAAATACATGCTATAATACACCTCTAGTGTACATTGCAAAGTGTATTCATCATTATATTTCTCAACAGATGATTCAGAATATTGGAATCCGGGAACTGATACCAAGTGTTATTAATGAATAGCTTCATATTCACTATTACATATTTTGCTTTGCGCCAGGTATACAAGTAAGATTGTATGCAAGTTAAAGTTATATTGTTTTCATTTATACAGGTAGGATTATAGACTTAATGTTATTGCTATATTCTGAAAAATGTGAAGTTCTTCACTAAATGTTTTTGTCATATAAACAGGTAAAAATGTAGACTTAAGAATATCTGTCATATACCAATATGTCCCCTTTTTCATATCTTCAGGTAAGGCACTATACTAAATGTCACTGTTTTCATATCTACAGGTAAGGCACCATACTAAATGTCACTGTTTTCATATCTGCAGGTAAGGCACTATACTAAGTGTCACTGTTTTCATACGATATGGTTGAAAACGTACATTATATATTCCGGTTATACTGTATATAGGTAAAATTGTTCGCTAAATATAATTGTTTTCATATATACTGGTAGGAGGTATACTTAATGGCATTGTTATCACACATAGAGGTAATACTTCACATTCAATGACATTATTTTCATATATACAGGTCATAGTGTATACACAATGGCATTGTTTTCATATATACAGGTAACTGTTTCATATGTAAATTCATTGCGTCAACACTTAGAACACTACCAGCCTCCACTACCAGCCGAAACAGATTCCATAGGAAGCCCTTACCTCACTCCTATACATGCATTGTCCATGCAATGTGCAACACACTGCGAGGAACATGTACCGTGGGAAAGAAGAGATGCTCGTGGTGCTCCTTCCTAATCAAATGTTAACGTGGGAATGTTTAAAGGGATCAGAGCCCTAGAGCGTAATTAATAAAGATACAAATATATTCCACCATATTTTCCCAGACACGCGCTTCAACCCCTGCACATATTCCTCCTCCAGTGGTCTCTGCACAACAGTAATATTAAATTATTCAACTTCTTGTCATTCTAATCGCGAAACTTCAGGATTTTCTCACCAAGACGACTTACAACCTACGGGGGATTGTGCTCCCAGAGGAAAAATTAATCAGTTTCGGAATTAACACGTTTCCGTAGAAAAAGTCATGATTTATTTACGACAGGCAATGCCCTAACGCAGAAAGCTTAATGTTAATTTGTTACATTTACTTTGGATGGTGATTAATTAAGTTTGATTATGATCAGAATTACTAATGATCACATTAAATCATTGTTGCGCTGGACAAGCAGTGACAGAACTTCCTTTAATAACAGTACACATGCATTTCAAGGCGCAGTTGTGAGATAATTCAAAACGATAGTGATGGTTATGAGATGCCACATTGAAACGGCACACGACCGACGGTATATCTATGCAATTTAAAATAAAATATGTATAGCATACTCTCTGCATTGTTCGCAATACCTTTTCATCAGCATGAGTCATATACACATTGAAGAGATATTATTCAATTTTACTTACCTATAAATTACAGTAAATTTTAGATGTTTCCTCAGCGCTAATGGTACAATTCGGAACTTATTAAACTTGCACAAGTGTGACAACTATTTTTCAAGTCATTTGTCTGGAACATTAAACCATTTTGTTTTTGAAAATTTAAGATAAGAAGGTATAAGTAGATTTTGACAGGTATTTGTATTCCTAATCCTATATTTCTATGTAACAAATTAATTGTATATGTCTGATGTAGTTTCATTCAGTCAACCAAACAAAGAGAAGCACATCTCTCACAAAGTGGAACGAATGTAAACTTTTAACTCACCATACCCGTATCATTCAGTGGTCTAAAGAGTAGATCAATTAGAGCGCTATGTTTGAAGTACTCTGATATATTCGGGTGAGCTAAGTACTCGACTTTCATATTCAAATGTGGAGCAGTTATTGCCTCATTACTTTACGCACACGAATAATACCATAAACTTTATACTCTTCTTCAATCAGTCGCCAGACTCGGATCAGTCAGCCAAAGTTATAAAATACAACCCTTCAGTCTGGCGTATTCTCGCATAACCCCTGATTTAGTCTTGCATAAAAGTACTTCTCGCTGTGACACCTCTGTATCCTGCATTGTACCCACTTTACATATCTGTGCTCATTTTGCTACACAATTGTACACTAATAATACACGTACACACACACGTACACACACACACACACACACACACACACACACACACACACACACACACACACACACACACACATATATATATTCTACATATATTCCCACATATATAATAAAAACATATATCTCTGAATACCACTTCTATCAATGAAAATATTAAATAAAATAAACTGAAATGATATAATTAATTTGATAAAATATTTTAATAAAGAATAAATACTTTCATCAATGGCGTCATCACTGATTTTCAGTGATCCTTTCATATAATTTCCACACCCCTTTTACTTTTACACCCAATAGAATCTGCTACGTTGTTTATCGAGACTGTTTATTCTCTTGCGGTGACGTTTTCTATTTAATACACGTTCACTTGATTTTCAAATGAAGCCCAAGCTTATTTTTATCCGAGATTTTTTCTCTGTGTTTGAAATATAATTCCATGCGTTTTATTGTAATATTTATTTATATCTAATTAATACCTCACTGTCGAAATACACGTTTTATTGTATTGTTTACAAAAGAGGTATGTTTTTTGTAAATATTCATATGACGGCCTACAGCAATGTGTACAATCTCAAACATGACGTGGATGTTTAATACCTCAAAATATCAAGTACTCGTAAATAATAATAAAGCAACAAATAAATAAGGTATGATAATAAGCATATTCTTTCTATGCTAGAAAGCTAAAAGCTGATTTGCCAGTTTGTTAAACTTTGAAATAAAACATATTGTATATTTACAATTTTATTCCTACTATGATAAAGTTTTGAAACAACACTAATGAAGGCAATTAATTTTCCTGAAACAATATTCAAGGTCGTAAGCCCAAATATGAAGACAAGGATGGAACCCATCTTGACAAATGCAGCAGACCAGAGAAGTCTGAGTGACTTGTTTGGCATGAAGATACCTGTTGTTAATATTGCTGTATAAATATTCATATTTGAATCAGAGCCATCAGAAACAAGTCTGAGTTTCCCTGCTCTGTGGGGCTTTACACATTTCATGTTTCATTTTCGGCACGCTTGAGAAATTCATCCTGCTGTTTTTACATATGGAGATCGGTGTGTTGCCGTCAGAGGTAAATGAACCACACTGAAGCACTCCGTTCTTATATCGCATGCTTGAAAATGTTTGAGGATGCTGAGGTTAAGGGTGTGATATACTTGTGGAATCTATAATCACAGGTACGTATCAAGGAGTTAACGAAACAAAAACGCTAGCGCATGACATTTGCTTTTTAATAAAATAAGAATTATTTTAAAATCGACCTAAGTAAAGCATGCCTTTATAATTTAGAGACACTGAAAGTAAATATTTTGAAAATATAATAATTGTTATTCAGTACATACCTGATATGCAGCGATGGGAACATGCTTCTTGACGATGTGCCTATCATGGACAGGTGATCAATCCAATTAACGCTCAGGTAAGACTTCCTTTGAAGTTTCCGATGATGCTTGCACAAGTGAGCCCAAGATGTAACTGGTGATTTTGTTCAGGACACATATAATTTTGACCATGCAGAAGGATAATGTGAAGTTCGTATCCCATACAATGTACTTAAACCAGCTTTCAATTACAGGAGGCGTGGTTTCAAGTCACGTGATGGGGGCGACGCACGTGATTGGTCAAGCGCGAAGTCAACGTGTTTGGGAAGCTGTAAGTTACTCTGGTGTTTATACCCTTGTTTAGGATATCACAGTACAGGTTTCGAGACTTGGGATGAATTCTGCTAATCTGTAAGACGAAATTTGACAGGTATCAGTTTACTGTCCGATACCTCTGTAGGTTGTGTGCAACCACAAACAGGGAAGTTAACACTATAAGCGAGATTTTCCAGGTTTTATATTTGTGAAAATCATCTTTAGAGGGTTATGTGTCAGGGACGGGTAGATGTTTGGCAACGGCGGAGAAACGCGATACCCGATATGGTATCATTGTATGGAACGCAGCAGGGGGAATAATTGTGCCTTGATTGAATTAAATAAACACAGAAAAGGGGCGATCCGCTTATTGAGACCATTGTTTGGCGTTAAGTGACCCATTGGGTCTTGGGTGATAATTCTGTGTTTAGAATGTGACTTTCACGGACTGTGAATTAGTCCGTGGTATATCGTGGGGTGATAATAGTAGCCTTGACCGTCCGTCCAGCTAAACAAAGCACATGACGTCGCAGGGTGCCTGTCCCCTACGCCCCACCCCCGGGAGAGACAGATCCCCGTATTAGCTGTCACCTCGTTTTCCCCCACCCCTGATAATAACGCGGAGAGACTCTGGGGGAAGGATCGACCTGCTAATCGACGGATCAACGTCTTTCAAGGATCATTTCATTCAACACGCCACCATCTTGGGATGTTATCCCGATTCCACCCCTGCCAACAAATTGACAATTGATATTGATGCAAATGAGGGCGGGTGAGTGTTCAAGAAAAGAAAAAACCCATTTCATCACGCCCCCTTTTTGGTCATTTACGATGGTCAATTTGGTCACCATGATGTCCACTAAATGACCACCACGCCTACTGGACCTAATGTCGCCTTGTATGGAAACATTACAGTAATTAAGTCTCATAACCCCCTCAAGTTCATAGTGCACAGTTGGAAGATTTTCATTGAAGCTCCAAGGAACAGCTGGGCACTTGTAAAAGACTGAATACAATTCGAACCAAGACACCGTCTGTAACTCAGACGGTTAGTTAATCAAATTTGAAAATTTAACTCCCTATTTCTTTAACTGTGAGACTGATTTGGCACAAACGAGAGGATTGCGTTTGACTATACATCCGACTGATTATCGGATGTAAACACATGTTTTATATTGATTTCTGATGTTGCCAGTTTTAAACAGATATTCGATCGGTTATATAAACACAGCCAGGCAGGTATCCGCTGATGAATCACGTCAATCACAAACAGAGGGGTAACAAAGATGCTTCAAGGTTTAAATAAGAGAAATGATCAGTAATTGAAACTTATAAAATGATATCATATGGTTAATTCAAATTGATAACATGTTGCATCCCAGATATTTAAAACAATAAGTTTTGGGATAGTTTATCGTCACAGATATTCATAATAATTATGGTAGGGGTGAATTTAGGCAATTTCAGTCTCATATGACGAGGCTCTGTACCGGACATGGTGATGCTATTATATTATCAACCCCACAGGTGTGTTCATTGCCATTTGTAGTTCCAGTATCTTTCACAGAGTGAAAACAAAGTAACAGTGTACGACCCTGACAATGCAAACACATTGTGGTTCACGATATATAGATAAATCAATGTCATGAGCTTGTCCAAAGGAAATATGGTCCATTTTCGTTTTGCCTGTTCTTTTCCCTGTGACCGAGGTGGTACCAATGACCGCGGTGGCACCAATGACCACACATACGACAATGATTAAACCTGATTGCATAAAAAATCGGATGAACTTGGAATGGTTCCCAGAAAGATTTTTTCAAGTCCCCGTTCCGAAAGACGTGCAATATTTACACATGCAGTTATATTTGTATCACTACAATAACAGGTACAGCTCATCGCTTTTGCTGAATAATTTATTACTACCACGAAATACTTTCCAACAGTGTTTAACGTGCAACTATTTAGTTGAGTAAACCGAACCTAAGTCCTCCTATAATGAATTATTCGCACGAACAGATTATTTAGAAATGTAGATTATGTAAGATTTATGTTTTAATATTTTTAATATTAATACATTAATGTTGTCCTGTGCCATTGCACGGACACATATAAATTAGATTTATTCCTAAATGAAATTGATATGAAAAATGGAAGTAGCATGTTTTAGAGAATATATATGAATGGAAAAGGTTCACCGGCAAAATATGTATTGTAGATAACGCAAGTACGTGTATTAATATGATATTAATCAATAAATACTTATGTTAATGTACTTAAATGAATGTCAGATGCCACGTGATAAAATGACAATGACTGTCCGTCAATGTAAACTGACTCTAATGTAAGTTTAATTACACCGTTGACCATTGTACCGACAGATCTGCAGGCTGTCCTGACAGGAACACCACTTGCAGGACACATATAAGGGAACATCTGGTTTAATGGGGATGTTCGGATGCGGATAAAAAAAGCATCAATATTCTTTGAATGCCTGTGAACATGTGCTTCTATTTAAACTATAGCAATATGGGGATGCGTTGACTTTTCCGAAATATAACTGTTATAAACCTTCAGTTTCGATTCTATTACAACTAATTGTGTGTGTCTATTAGTTCATGCCCGTGAAGATGATGTCTACGCGCCATACTCAGGGCACGATAGACGGAAAGGGGATTCTTTCCTGTTTGTTTCTTGTTTAACGCCGCACTCAGCAACATTCCAGCTATATGACGGCGGTCTGTAAATAATCGAGTCTGGACCAGACAATCCAGTGATTGATATCATGAGCATCGATCCACGCAATTGAGATCGATGACATGCATCAACCTAGTCAGCGAGCCTGCTCACCCGATCCCTTTAGTCGCCTTTTACGACAAGCATAGTCACCGTTTACTGCAAGCATGGGTTGCTGAAGACCTATTTTACCCCGGATCTTCATGGGTCAGACGGAAAGGTATGTCATTCTAGCTATGAAATTGTATAATATAGTTTCCATTAACAAGGGATTTTGTGTGTAAACAAGTATTTCAATGTATTCCTAGGGTCTTGTTTTTATTTTACCGAAAACAATTCAATTAATATTATTTTAACATCATAATTTTGAAACATTTTGCCGTTACAATATGTAAAAGAACTATATTATGTTTCATTAAAACTGGCAAATGTATAGTACTTCAACTTTTTAAAATGAAAACGACTGACATTGAAAAATGAATGAGTTAAAAGTGCAAAGTTTAAATGTAAAACCCTTCACGCGAAACCAAATAAAAAAAGTTCTTTCCAAATTTTCATCACGATGCGTAACTTAAAAGACAATGTTCGAATATATTTTTCGCAAAAGAAATATCTGAAGAATATCGAGGACTTGAAATATTGTCGCTGCTTTCTTCTTTTCAAGAAATTTTCTCACGAGAATCTCCACTGATTTCGTGATTAACCATCACAAAAAAGTAGACATCAAATTAAACAAAAAGCGGAATTAGGAGGAAACACAACGATCGATTTAATTAACGTGCTTATCCAGGTTCCCGCGTTAGCCGTCATACAGGTGTCTCAAAGCGACTGCAGCTTGTTGGCATGCTTGAAAAGCACGTGCAAACTGTGAGCCGGTCGTGCAATAAGGAATAGCCAATGAGCTGGAGGTCTCGCGGGACTTGTGCCACGTGCATCACGAGACTTACGGAGGAATTCCCACCGAAGTTCCTTTCGTAGTCCGTTCTCAGCATAGTTTATTCATACCAAGCAAAGATATCGGCGTCCTTGATTACATAATACTGTATTATTTACAGCAGTAATTATTTTTGGTATGATTATCAGAAGATTTAGGTCCATAAAGTTTCAATAATGAGCTTGTTATTTAGTGCAAAACTGTGCTAATATATTTTTTTAGAAAACACAAAAATGTATATTGATAAAATAAGTGACATACCTTTGGAACAGATATGTAACTATATTGAAATATAATTGAATGCAAATAAAAGGACAAAACGAGTCCATTGTACGATTACGGTTATATCATAAGCATGTGCTATTGAACCACTATCAAATATTGTTGATATCAGGTGTGCGTGGAGCACTGGGCGCCTTTTGCCGCACCGATAGCACCCGTCAAAAACACATGCAAAGGCAAGCCAAGTAGTCACCTGATCAAACGCTAAGTAACGGGTTTGCACTTGCAATGATCATGGAATAAAACAATCAAAATATGTTTAATTAGCCAGCAGCTATTACTGATAAAAATGTACACTAAATGTATGAAAATAATGTGTTTTGTCCTTTTTTCTATACGCCTAGTTCAACTATCTTCTAAGCGGGTGGCTTATTCGATTGTTCGTGTGATTCACACGTCTGACCTACCAGTTAATTGAGGGAGGGGCGACCAAAGAGAAAATGTCGTATCATTTAAAGTAAACCTACGAGAGGGTACATGTATCTAACCAACCACTGATAATAATGAGGAACATCTGTGATTCGAACCCACGATACGTGGATCCTATCGCGATTAAGGGACGCAACTCTGTACATCGCATCGCCTATGAAAACTAGGCTCTAAAGGAAATGATAGGAATTAATACCAGTCAGTTATTATTTATTGGATCATCGTGTGTACACAAATTATGTTATGCAAAATATTTTGTCTTGCTTATTATTTACCTTTTAAATAGATTAAACAAAAATGTGTTCCAGGGAACGAACCCTCTATTGATTGATAATTAATGCGGGGCAATTAACCTCATCACTACCATACACATCTCAGTTGTGGCTGTTGAATAATGCAATAATCACAGGTTCAGTTTTCATAACTAGTCTGGGACTTTTGTTTGATAGTATTGACTCAATTCGTCTTTCGCAGGACCTGGAATTCCTTCATGGAAAACTGTCCTTGGCTGACAAGGCATCTGTTTTAATTTGCATTTTATACTTCTCAGGTTTAAAAATGAGAGTGAGTGAAAACAACCATTAACAAGATGAGCTGCGGATGACTCACCTTAAGATATATGATGTGAAGTACATTCAGGATCCGGGTGTGAAATCCGCAGAAATTCTGCCGAGGAAAGACAACACCTCTCATCACGAGTTGCATTAAGGATGTCTTTGTAGAAAATATTGCTGTTCTTGTTAATGCAGTTCGTCTTTAAGGGACCTAGAAATTCTTGATAGAAAACATTCCAATACACAATTTTTGAAGTGTCGTACTGTTGAATAGAAATTTATGGGATGTGTTGAAAAAATAATATGTCACCTCCACGACCAAAGATTTCCCCTTAAGAATTCTTCTGCCGAAATTTTGTTTCGTATTCTCCTACTAAAGTTAAGTTTCCATACCACCAATAAAAAGTGTCTGCAGATGAAAATGCATGAGGATTTCCACTACGGGTGTGAAAGGAGGTGAATTACTTGAATCGTTCTGAAATGCTAAGAAAGAACTGGTTTCATCAGCAGCTACCGGTTAATCATCTTATTAAAACATTGTTCCGTGGAGGTTCCAGAGATTTTCCCAGTGACCAGTCCTGATTATGCAACACGAATAAAGAAGATAGGTTGGATAAAATTGTAACCTGGCTGATTATGTATCATTGTACACAGGTGTTGTGGGTCGTTGATCGTGCGATAAGGATGGCGCTCGGCACTAGAGGGATAAAACAAGGACTGGTCAGCTCGGAGTCAGTGTATGAGTGGAGTATTCATGTTACAGTGCGGCATGGTTTGTTGTGTAAACCGGTATTATTAGACGGACAGGTACTCACGCAGACACACGCACTCGCACTCGCACTCGCAAATACACATCAGCTACTGATTTGCCCTGGGTTAGAATTGGTCTTCAGCAACCCATGTGTGTCGTGAGAGGCGACTTAACTTGTTTTAAAGGGCGACTAACGGGACCGGGTGGTCAGGCTCGCTGACTTGGTTGATGCATGTCATCGTATCCCTATTGCGTAGATCGATGCTCATGTTTTCAATCACTGGATTGTCTGGTCCAGACTCGATTATTTACAGACCGCCGTCATATAGCTGGAATATTGCTGAGTGCGGCGTTAAACAAGAAACAAACAAACATTCGTTCACTATGGAATCATGGGAGCGTGATGTCCCTGGTATCATCATTTATTGTTGAAGAGGTAGTAAATGTTGTAGAACAGTAGCAATAAAAAGATCTTGTTAAAAAATAATAAATAAATCAAAAACAAATATAAAAAATTATGTAACAAAATACGCTGCAGCCTGCAATAGTCCAACTATTTCTGATGGTATGGCTCAGACAATCCAGTGATTGACATCATGAGCATCCATCCGTACAATAATTTGGATACGATGACTTGAAATCTACCAAGTCACAGACCCTGATCAAGTAGTAAATACTGTGGAAATGGTTTCTCTTTTATACTGACGATTAAGTGTTTGTGTATGTGATATCCACATATCTGAAATGTGTTTCGATTACTGAACCAGCTGTCAGCGTTAAGAGTAAGATGGTACTCATGTGTGATCTCGGGTGACTCACATCAGTACCTGTAGTTGTGTAATCCGATACCTAACAACAGCCTGCCGACATGTTATCAGTACAAATTGGTTGACAGTTTTCACAACATGTATAATTGATGCAAGGTGCTGGGGAAACGCTAAGATTATGTATTTTAATTACAATATCGTGCAGTCATGGTTTTTGACAGGGGACACGAAAACTCATCTAGAGACACAAAAAATGCATGATCACTCGCCTACTGCTGTGGGCAACGACGGGCAATAAAGATGTTAGGATTTTGTGACAAATGGCTAGATCCCGTGACCGGAGTTCGATTACTATTCTGTTCAAGACTCGTCTTTTTAAAATTACTTGTTGATAGTTTAATGATGACTTTGTGAACTTAATTAACCCAGACTGATACGACAGAGCCAAATGAAAAGGTTACAGTTAACAGTTTTTTGTAATTTAATTACACCAATGAGACGGGCATCTCTTGAGTTGATGTTATCGATGTTTGGTTGTTTTTCGGGCGTCCATTTGGACACCATCGTAAACCCAAGCTTTATTACAGCATCAGAAAACGTTCAGTGGCATATACTGAAACGAAAGGGAGGGACATATGTATCTATTAATTAAAAATTAATTAAAACACATTTGCATTTGCAAACAGTTGCGATTTGAATTAAACAAAATATTCTCAACGTGTCCGTGATTGATCAGATATAGTTTATATTAAATGCAATCTTGTTTAATTAAATGATTTATTGTTGACATAATTCGTTGGTTCATTGAGGATAAGTTGATGGACAGAAGATTTCATGTATAATTAATACCGTTGTTTTACCATCAATGGCTGGTCGGCTCCGAATCAGTACCCTCTCTGAGAGTGGGGTATCCATGTAAAATTGCGTCAAGGTACCTCAGTGTGCTGGCACTATAAAACCGGTATTGCTCCGGAACACGTGGGCATGCGCATTGTTATATGCATGCAATAACCCCAAACACAATATCACATGAATTCCTACTTGTATGGTACCCCAAAAAAGTTCGAATCTGATAATTTCCTTGAGTATCAGTAACATTTTCCTTGAACGCGATACCAAATGTAATCAGCATTTTTATAAATAAACCGCAAGACTACAAAACCTGACACCATTTTCTGAAACGTCGTGCTTGTTATGCCCCAGCAATTGCGTGTGCAATATATCTGCAATAACAGAATTTCATTCTGTTATTCCCCCAAAGACCACACTTCAGCCCTATGGGTTGCGAGGCGCGGGTCTGTCTTCTAGAGACTTGTCGTTAACTAACTGAGACGGCGCGAAAAGACCTCGGGGTTCCCTTGGGCGATGTTCTCTGCCCTGCTTATTTAATTACAAAGCTTGGGTAACAAACCCTTCTTCCACAACGACATGCCTCATTAGAGGAGAGAGAAAACAAGCCTCTCTCGTGGGGAGTAGGCCGAGGAAATCAAGATTGATACATGGGCGTATTTGATTGCCAAATCTCTGGTCGAGAGTCTCGAGAAATCTCAGGGACTTTCTTTAACTCTCTTGTGTTTCCCTATGGTTTACTTTGTCAATACATCGAGACGTTCAAACGCCCATTTTCTTTCATACCACGACAGTGAAGGATTTTAGTTGTTTAATGTTGATAACTGACGTCAATAATCATGGGTGAATAAAGCAAACACATTACCCAGATTCAAGATGTGGTTTATTCTCCGTGTTGTAGTAATGCATTCAGCTGAATAGAATTGTTAGACTATGTTTAATTGGCACTTAAACGTTATAATACCAATGGTGCAACGTTGATTTGTGGATTTCCAACTTCAGACTGGAATGGGTTACCATATCTATAATTCAAGGAATGCTGGTTGTTGTCAATGTCATTGTCATCTTTCCAATCATCGTTTCATCCCGATCTGAGACAAAATTGAATCGTAAAAGAATTATGACTTTTGTTCCTTGATCAGTGATATAACAGAAACGCACTAGCTTGTATCTCTCTATAATTAGCAGGAAGCATTATGAGTCTTAGAAAAAGTATGTTGCTATATACGTTGAAAAATCGGATACAACCTTGTATTGTATTTTACAATTAATATACAGCACTATCAGTACCAATAAATGTTTTCGTCCTTTACATACTGAACTGAATACTCTGAATTAAACAACGTCTAGTACGTTATGTAATATATATGTTTGTTATGGTTAGATGAATGAAAACTTATTTTGGAGATAGATACATAATGTCAAAGGACATAATTAATATATTGCACAGCATGAAAATGAGAAATAGGATGAAAGTCTATAGGAAACGCTGCTGTCTTTTACCCAGATGATCTGGTTCAATTGATGGCATAATCACGGATACAGTTTTGAGTTGTGTTAAGAGATAAATGACAAAGAATGTAAGGATAAGAATTTTATGGATGAATAACTTCTTTATTACAATTAAGAGTGACGTTTCGAACACCGTTATCAAGCAAATGATGACGGTGTTAGAACCTACACCGTCGCTCTTAATTGTAATGAAGAAGTTGTTCATCCATAAATATCTTATCCTTACTTAGTACTCCAACTTCTAAATGCCTAACAAAGAAGAAAAAGAATGTATTTCAGTTAATAAACATATATCTATCAATACATAAAGAATGTGTTTGTCCAATACATACAACGACTTTGCGACAATAATTGCTACGTTATATGTTTCAAATGTTTGAACGAGTAACAATATTCGACGTCTGACGATTTACAAAACATTGTATTCATTGTATTCATTGATTCTTACCATTGTATTATTTTACGTTGTTTTGGGTTTTTTCTTTTTAAAGTTTGGTTTGGTTTACTTTCCGTTAAATTATACATTATTTTTGTGTGTGTGTGTGGTTCTCCCGAGGTAACAAAAAAGATGCATCATAGGCAACTTATGGTCAACATTATCATGTCACGGGGTGCCGTCCGTCAAAAGACCATTGTGATATCAGTGTAGATGCACACAGCATCAACAGTGTTACATCAAAGGCGGTGTTATCAAACCAAGGTCTGCCTTCAAGGTAACAATGTCTACATTCTTACATTCCCCACTTTTGTAGGTATGCTTATAAAACAATAGCAGGTTAGACCCCTCGCTGTGGCAGTCAAGTCAAGATGGTCACTTGGATCACAAATCTCGTGTGAGCTGTCTTTATGACCACTGAAAGGGGTCGACGGGCGCCCAGGACACTAAACTCGGCCTGTGGTCAGTACAGCCGGCTAGGTCTGACCGCACTACAGGGCGGTGTACTCTGCCCGTTTCTTTTAATGCATTAACGGCAGAGCAGTAACCTTTATCGTTAACATTGTGTAAAATGATATAAAGAAAACATAAATTGAATATCAAAAGCGGGTCAGTGTTACAGGTTTTTTTCGAACGTGGGAAATATCTTAATGTGGTTTTATGTAGCCATTTGCTTTGTTGTGCGATCTGTATATAGATACATAACTGTGGCGGAGAATATTCTGACGTCTTATCGGAAGACTTTTATCTAAAATCATCAATCTTTTAACCTTTTAGAATGGCTGATCGCCTTTTGTACTTTTAATGTTTATATTTAGGAACCCAGGGTTTAGTTTGGAAATGGGTTGAGAACAACTGCTTTCTGGGAATCTAATACTCTCCTCTGTTTGATATGTATATAGCTGTATACCGTATAAAGAGAAATCTCTAGACCGTGAATATATTTGTGAGAAATTAAGACAGATATGAAAGGGACTGATTGCTTGGAACTATTAATAAAACATTTAAATGAAGATTTAACCTTACGAAAATCAGACTAACGGTTAGTTATTATATATAATGACAGCCAAGTGCACAATATTCCATGTGTATTGAGTTGTTGAGCCATGACATAAGAATGGGAATAAAGTATTATACGAAATTTAGACGTAACAACTTGGCTTAATTGGATTTCGTTGATCGGAGGGAAAAAAGTCGAAAAAGTTGCAATGTAAGATTTGTTCCATTAATGATTCCTGATCGGTCAGCACCATTCTCTCTTAAGCGACCGTAAAACCAATATGTTGAGAGCCATTTGGCGTTTCTCTGGAGGGGTGTGTGTTTGTAGGTGTAGGAATGGGGGGGGGGGGGGGGGGGGGGGGTGTTGGCGTTCACGGCGCCCAGTTGCAATAGGCGCAGCAATTTAATGTAAAGAATAGCCTCCCTTGGGAGTGTGTTTGCCAGAAACCTATACATGCTTATAAACGCTAACGGGATCGGGTGGTCAGGCTCGCTGACATGGTTGATGCATGTCATCCTATCCCAATTGCGTGGATCGATGCTCATGATTGTCTGGTCTAGACTCGATTATTTACAGACCGCCGTCATATAGCTTGAATATTGCTGAGTGCGGCGTTAAACAACAAACAAACAAACAAACAAATTTTCATGGTCGTTATAAGTACCAACACTATCTTCCTTATTATTCCTGCAGGAAATAGTTCGAATGCTGCTGTATTAAAATAAATGCTACTTAATCCCACCCTTCGTAACGCCGCCTTAAAGTGATTCATGTACACCGCCAACTGACAAGATGCAGTCTATGAAATACCCGTTTAAATATCCACTGCTGCATATTCATCAGGCATCGTGGCGTAAGCCATCGGGGATCTTTCTCAGCATCACAACGGTCAGTTTAGGATGTTTATGGCATTTCGATTATGAACATACAAATCTAGACGTTTGCGATAATCCCCGCAAATACCCTGCCTCCTTTACCTAGCCCATGGCCATAAAACGTAACCACTGTACACATGATGACTTTCCTGGGTCTTGGCTTTGATTTATCGCCCGAACTCGGCGAGGCCGTAGTCATCCCCTGTTCGATGACCATGTTACTGTCAGCGGCCTCTGAGCACCAGTCTTCAGACAAAAGCGTGGGGATCCGTGAAGATTCCAGGGTAGAATAGGTCTTCAACAACCCATGCTTGCCGTAAAAGGCGACTGTGCTTGTCGTAAAAGGCGACTAACGGGATCGGGTGGTCAGGCTCGCTGACTTGGTTGATGCATGTCATCGATCCCAATTGCGTGAATCGATGTTCATGATGTAAATCACTGGATTGTCTGGTCCAGATTCGATTATTTACAGACCGCCATCATATTGCTGAAATATTGCTGAGTGCGGCGTTAAACAACAAACCAAACCAAAACAAAAGCGTGGGGACTGCGGGTCAGAACAGTCAGTTCTCCAGTGCTTTATGCTTGTCGTAAGTGCAGACTGAAATTGGGATGGATTGGTCATGTTCTGTGATTTGGCTCATTGTCATCGTGCCCCGACGGCGTTTTGGTTTGCCTGATCTGAACACGATCATTTACAAGCTGCTGTTATAGGTCTGGAATATTGTTGACTGCGGCGTAAAACAATATGTACACAGTCATGAGAATATGTATTCGTATTTATTTCCGCCATGAAATAAGCATACACTCTGCATATTTTATCTCGATTTAAAATATACTTTTGAATCAACGGGAAAATAAAAGATATTTTTCGCATGTATATATTTCATTTCTTTTTAAATTTGCATCTTAACATAGCATTATTCAAATTGAAATATTCGGGAAGAACCGTGAAAACACTGTTAAAAAGTGCAAACACAGAACTGTTATTCGACATATTGCAACATTAAAGATAGGGTACACCATTTTCTTATCAAATTAATTACGTTGGTTCGCATAAGCTGGATAAAGAGGGAACGCTTTAAATTTAACCACTAGACTGCCCTACCTCCCAAAGTCGCCGAGGACCAAGTGTTGCTTCAGACACGCCCATACACACCGCCGCAATGTATTCACGATCTGGGGGATCTATTTAGATGTATCTCTTATGACAAGAATGGGTTGCTGACCCCCACGTGAAGATTGACGCTCATGGCGTCAATCATTGGATTGTCTGGTCCAGATTCGGTTATTTACAGACCGCGTCATATTGCTGGAATATCGCTGAGTACGGCGTTAAACAATAAAGAAACAAAACCTTCTCAAACTGTCATATTTTGCCAGGAAGAGAAGCGCTCGTAACTCGCACCTCGCAGTGTGGTCGAGGAAAAGTGGCGAGTATCGATTATCAAACTGATCTTGTCCAATGAGAAATCGGGATTTAATCACATGGAATACATTTACACGCGATAATGTCACAGTCATAGTTATAGGAGTTCGTGCCGGACGTACTTTCAGGAATAGTGATACATTTGACGGTGGTTTAAGTACGACTCGCGAAAGTACATTATCGAGGCTTAGCGGGATAACAGTACGCCAATGTGTTCGGATCGCTTTATTTTCGATAGAAGTAATTTATATTCCCGATGTTGTACAGATGAACATGAAGATCGTGATAATAGCATTACAATCTTTGTCACATTTCCTGTAACAAGACAACAAACGTGATGTTTAAAAACAACAAGAACCTTCAATTGAAGCTGCAGATTCCCGTCGATGAAGAGTGCCAGTGTTTTAATGGGTTCCTTGCCTAGAGTTCGTGTTGCATGGTAATGATGCCGTGGGATACTAAACGCCAAAAGGTTGGTTGGTTTGTTGTTTAAAGCCGCACTCAGCAATATTCCAGCTATATGACGGCGGTCTGTAAATAATCGAGTCTGGATCAGACACTCCAGTGATTGGTATCATGAGCATCGTTCCACGCAATCGGGATCGATGACATGCATCAACCAAGTCAGCGAGCCTGAACACCCGACCCCGTTAGTCGCCTCTTAACACAAGCATAGTCGCCTTTTAAGGCAAGCATGGGTTGCTGAAGACCTCTTCTACCTCGGATCTTCACGGGTCGTCATATATAAATGTGAGCATCGGCATCCGCTTTCTTCATTCCGTTTAACACGGGTATTTTATGTTGATGATGAGGAAGAACACAAGGATGAGTGTTGCTGTGGTTTGGACTGGCCAGGAAGAAATTATTACCCGTGAGCCAGCGTCTCACTGTCATTGTCATCCTCCTCCAGTGTAGCAGCGTCGGGGGTAGGCATGATCCACACCCCGGGTAGATGTACACCCTGCATATGCATGACCCTATCCCCGACTGGGCCTGTCAGCCCTGCAGTATATCACACTGGATTAATACCAAGATATCAATGTAACCATATAAAGATACTAAACATCAATTTGGATTAGCGTGCGTGCGTATCTGACATTTGTGTGTTCTGAAATGCAGCTGGTTATTGTCCTGCTTGTCAATACTGACCGAGGTTTGCTTTAAATAGAACAAATAGATAAAAGTAGTTAATTTAAATAATATAAATGTTTATGTTATGATGTTATATTCACATTTCACTTAATATCTTTTTCTAGAATAAAGTTTTCATTCACATTGTTTGCTTCCGATGTCAATATTCAAAATGTCAGGTATTTGGTAATCGTAACATCTCTACATTGACTTTTGTTTTTGTATTTCATCTAAAGGTACAACATATTTCACTCATCTGATAAGCATCGCAATCAATGCATTTCAGTTGTGACGAAAGCTAAGGTTTTCCTTCTTCTCATTGATAGCACAATACCTCGTTATATGTGATATATTTTTATCATCTTTGCAATCAAAGTATTCACGAGAGTTTCTGTCCTTATTAACTGTTACAAAATGGAGTTCTATGTAGAGCATATATTTACAGTGCTCTACAATAAGGATTTCCTATTTGTAATGTCGCGAGTTCATATGTGAAGTATTGTTATAACTATAAAGAGAAGTCACTCATATCAGGGTTGGTTTTCTGTGTATGATCTGTTATTTATTTAAGTTGCATTTTGTTATATATTTCAGTAATTATTCATCTTTTTCAAGTCCTTCAAGGACCAAAAAAACATTAAATTTAAATTATTATTTTCATTCATTTTCCGTGTGTAGATTTGGACCAATGTGCCAGGAGAGGCTGATCGAAGGTTCACTCCAAGTAGCGGCGTTGGTTTGTCAACACCGCGCCTGAGTTTGCGGATATTCAGCTACGGGCAAACGTTTACTACCTGCTTTACTTCGGGCGTTACACCCGTGGAGATCCGGGTAAGAATAGGTCTGCAGCAACCCATGCTTGCTGTTAAAGCCACTATGCTTGTCGTGAGAGGAGACTAACGGGATCGGGTGGTCAGGTTCGCTGACTTGGTTGATGCATGTCATCATATCCCAATTGCGTGGATCGATGCTCATGACGTCAATCACTGGATTGTCTGGTTCAGACTAGATTATTTACAGACCGCCGTCATATATCTGAGAGCGGTGTTAAACAACAAATAAACAAACAAACAAACAAATCATGATTGCAATAATTGGATTGGCTCGTTAACACTCGTTTATTTACAGACATCCGTCAAATAGCTTGAATATTGCTGAGTGCGGCGTTAAACAACAAACAAACAAAACTTCGGGCGTTCCTTCCATTTCAAACAGACACGCCGTTAAGAAGGTTTTAAAATTCCCTCACGCATAAAAAAAATCTTTTATGATTTATCTTTAATTCAGTCTCCCTATATAATATTTATATCAAAGTTTAACCAGATAGAACTGCGTAAAAAAATTAAATACCCAAAACGACAATCGTATCATCGAACCCTCCCTCTTATAAAACTTATTTCTTGATAAATATAACTTCGTAAAGAATATGTGATCATGTTCCGTCATTGCTATGTTCTTTGGCAGAGCAAATTGCTTCGAATGAAAACATAATATCACAGCTAAAGATACGACCGAATTGTATTGAATCCCTGAAGCGCATACATATTACATTACTAAAACAGCTCCCCTACCTCGAGATCACAGCGCCTTGCTTGTCATGGAACCTACTTCGAGATGAAGAAGATAAACTCGTCACAACGGTTGCACAGTTTTTTTAAGGAAATAAAAACAAACTCTAAACTTACTCAAAAGTTACGAAAACATATGTACGTCCCGCCTATAATAGACTAAATGGCCGTACAGTATCTGGTAACCAGTAATTGATAATTATTTAGAAAAACGTCAGTTATCAAAGCACGTGAGAAAATCAGCATATTGCACTTGTCGAGGTGAGTTCCTGCCCTTGCATTGCTGGCATACGCTACCCAGCGGGAGGGCACAGAGGGCTGAGGTTTGGTCACGGTGGTGGGTAGTGATGTATGTTTGTAGATTTAAGTCAACAACGCCCCGGGGTGGTCGTGAATGGAGGCACTCCACGGCAAACGACTTTCAGTGGAGGGTGTAGACGCCGAATCCTTTGTGGAGGGTGGGTGGGCGACAAGGATGATGCTTACCTCCGTATGTATTTAAGGGTGTGAAATATCGGATGTGAGGAAGTGGGTGAGTGAGTTTGGTTTAACGCCGCTTTTAACAGTATTTGAATAATACTATCCAAATGAAGTCAAAGAACCCCTGATTCTGTCATATTACTACATAACAGATCAGTTGTTTAAATTCTTTTGAGTAGTATATCACGACGTTTCAGTTTTATTTGAAGGGAAGGTTCAAATGATCCAGGTCGTAGACGTTAAACGTATTGGTGAAGTGATTCATTTGAACGCCGCTTTGAACACTATTCAGAGCGGTTGGGTAGCCGCGATTCGCTGTGCAGAGTTGCGTCCCTTGGCCACGCAAGAAACCTATGATTGTGGATTCGAATCCCGGTTCGCCCCGATTATGTTTCTAGGTTTGTCAGCACCATACCCGTGCTCGTGGGTTTCACCGAAGTGGTAAACGTCTGGGACCTGCATCACTTCGGGCTTTCCTCCCACATTAAGCTGACACGCCGCGATATAACTGGAATACTGTTAAAAGCGGCGTTATACCCAACTCACTCTAAGACGTTTGCTACTTATGACTCCCACGAGCACGGGTATGGTGCAGACAGACTGAGGTCGGGGTGAATCTTTGGAGGGAGACAGTTAATATTACAGTGCCTTGTGCATATGGCAGCGAGAAGGAGGGTTTTGGGGGTGTTTTGCATTCTGGGTAAATAGAAAACATTGTACTAGTGGAAATATGCACGTGGCCTGATAAAGGGACAATATATAAATGTGACAAAATACAGATGACAATTTACGTGACAAAATACTGGTGACGATTTACGTAACAAAATGCAGATGGCAATACACACGTGACGAAATACAAATGAAAATACACACGTAGCAAAATACAGATGATAATTCACGCGTCAAAACTACAGGTGACAATTTACGCGTGACAAAATACAGGGGACTGTTCACGTGACAAAACACTGGTGATATTATATACACCAGAAAAATACTTCATATGTGCTCGCACAATTGACAAAATACAACTGACAAGGAATAGCATGAATTTAATACACCTCTAACTATATGCAGGTGAGCTAAACAACATTTCTGTAACAGTCCTTCTGTTATAGTTTCTTCTAACTTGGCTTCTATATCAACACAGTGGCACTATGACAACGTTCGTGTCTAAATATTTTCTCCGTTGGATTGTAGGTCTCGCTATTAGATTTGTTAACATAACCCACAGCTATGGCAAACTTTTCCAAGGAAAATTGCAGAGGCTCGGCAGCAACAAGACTGCAACAAATCGATTGATTCTTCCTAAATCGCGAAGCTCTTAAAACTCCTATTTGAAAGGCATTGGCAGTGCGAACTCGTCACGCTTACCTGGCGTTTCTCAGCAGAAAATTACCTGGATTTAACTGATTTGGCTTTGCCGGATATTGCTTCCACAAAACATAACAGACAGAGCATTTTGCTCTGTGGTGCTCTAGCTGAGTGTCGCCAGTGTTCATTAACACCATGTACCTACAGATAAACCGAGTTTGGAAGCCACCTGATACTGTGCGTCACACGCTGTGGTCGCATTTAGAAGCCCAGTGCTGGTTGTATAGTCCTTGGGCAGCTGTAAACAAAAGAACGATTTCGAAAATAATTTGACGATATTGCAGATCAAATACATTTTGACTGTTGCAGCTTTGATTTTGTGATTAACGATATTATATTTGGAAAAAAATAAGCCGTTGTCGATCTTTCTATCTTGGAGTTTGTGAGTTTGGTTTGACGCAGGTTTGAACAACATTAGCTGATAGTTCTTTTTCTTGTTGTTACTTATGTGTGTGTGTGTGTGTGTGTATATATATATATTTATATATATATATATATATATATATCTGTCTCTGTGTGTGTGTGTGTGTGGGTGTGTGGGTGGGTGTGTGTGTCCGTGTGTGTGTGTGTGTGTGTCCGTGTGTGCATGGTGCATTTAAAACTTCTCATACTAATATTTTATATTTCAGATTAACATCATACATCATGTGACACATTAACAAAATAGTTTCCTTCTACCCTCCTATATATTCATTGATATACCGGATTGACCCGAGGGTTGATAGCATGATCATCTGCGCATGTAGTGAGGAGTCGACAACCAACGATCATCCCACCCGTGAAGATCCGGGTTAGAATAGGTCTTCACCAACCCATGCTTTTCGTAAGAGGCGCCTGTGCTTGTGCTTGTAGGAGGCGACCAACGGAATCAGGCGATCAGGCTCACTGACTTGGTTGATGCATGTCGTCGTATCTCATTTGCTTAGATCGATGCTCATGAAGTCAATCACTGGATTTCCTATCAAGACTCGATTATTTCCAGACAGAACGCATACAATTAACAAATGTTATATTTGGGATAACACTTTCTCTGTAAAGTACAGAGTCCCGTTCAGGCACTCATACAACTGGAATATTGCTGAGTGGGTAGTTAAACAAACAAACAAACAAACAAACAAACAAACAGACGATGTTCCAGTGACAAAGTGCGATACTTCGATCAATCTGTTGTCAGCTCTTACCAATAGGTATTAAAAGATAGCGCTCGACGATAATGGTCCAAAACAAGGACTGGTCGGCTCGGAGTTAGCATACTGTGTGTGAATGGGATATTTATGTTTAACTGCAGCATGGTATCTCAGTGGGCTAACGCTATCAAATCGGCATTAGTCCGGACTAGTACAAGCAGCAACGCACATACATGCATGCACGTCGCTATATAAGTGCAATGATCATGGACGCGACGTTAAACACCATTTAACCTCACTCACTCACTAACTCGTCCAGCCAACCACCCACCCACCCACCCACTCACTCACTCTTTCAACCATGCTCATGTGTGCACCTGGGCCCCGACTGAATACTGATACTTTAACAAGGCAAATCTTCAGATAGAGTTAGTGAAGGAGCAAGGTAAAACGCCACCAGTTACAACTATTACACAACCTTTAGCATTTGTATCACCAATATCACATTGGAACACACCATTATCAACACACCGACCTATGCAGGGAATCGAACCTTGGTCTTCGGAGTTGCGAGGGGATGCATTAACCACAAGGCTACCTCACCTACCCTGAAAGAAGAAGAATAGATAAAGGTGCTTGACGTAGATACATCAATACATGCTTGGGTTCCATCATTGGGTATACGGCACGATCAAGCATAAAATAACATCAACTGTCGGGCAAAAGAAAGTAGACACTTAAAAACTGGATTTGACCCCAAAATTACAATCGTCATCAAAACGTTACCAGGCTGAAAACAGTTGCCGAAACACTCCAACCTAAAGGCAGAGAACACGACTACGATATCCGCATCAATCACATCATCATCAAATAAGCTTAGTGTGTGTTTCATTTGTAGCCACCATCAAACCTGTGTGTACTTTCTTTTGTTCGGCAGTATATTTAATGCGAAGTAAAAAAACATTAATTTAATGGAATTAAATATTGAATGAAACAGGTGAAACAAGAAATAAAACATAACATTAAAAATGCCATAACAATTTTAGAAATATGAACCAAAGATATAGAAAACCTCGACATCCCAACACGCCTCAGATGCTTCAAGAAATGTCCTAATGCATACATAAATTCTGTCCTCCAGTCTCATCAGAACAATTATTTCTGCACAACTTCCACCTGTCATCTGAGACCGCACCCCGCATGCCTCTGATATGTTCTTGTAATTCAAGTAATTCAATCCCACGAACTTTTACTACCATAGCTACCAGAACCCAGATAATCAGACCACTTTCTGTACTATTAACTTGACCAATTTGGCAGCCGTGTTCCGGAAATGGCTCTACCGATACGATTAGCGGTAGGTCTCGAGTTGTGAATTGAATACAGGTAAATTGGACATTTCACCTTTTGTTTTGTTCAGGAAAACGGACTCAGAGCGTCTGAAGGTTTATTCCACTCTCCCCTCGGCTTTCTGGATCTAGGAAGTTAGCTCGTGCACGAAACGACCAAATTTACTTGTCGCACGTCTCATTAATTCTCGCGAGATTTCGACGAGCTTTCGTTTGCGTTATGCAAATTAATTACAGCAAAGAAATGGGAAAATTGGGACTAAAAGGCGGAGACGATGTCCGCGCGGTTTTCAGTCGGAAGACAGCCCGATTTGAACAGGAGGGGGTAATTGGCAAGCACTTATAAACAGCCAGGTGAAATAATTGACTCTCATTGCGACTATTTTTTGGCGGAAAGTATTTGATTAAACTCCCGATTGGCAGCCCGCTGAGAGCCTCTTTGATGGTTAAAACACTTAGATAGTGTTTCGTTCAAAGATAATTATTGGTGAGCTGGTTTTTTGTAAAAGACTGATCCAACAGAGTGTGATGTTACTGTTCTTGATAAATGAAGATTGAAGAATGCTAGATGACGAAATTATGATATTACTCATATGACTAAAAACGTAAATTCTGAATCTCACAGGCCTGGATGTATGCAAGTTATGGGCATAAACACGTGAACGTTGCATTGAATTGTTTTCTCTTTTAATAACCTCATGATCAGCCGTGGTTTCGTATGTTTGTTTGTTTGTTGTTTAACGCCGCTCTCAGCAATATTCGATCCGTGAAGATTCCGGGGTAGAATAGGTCTTCAGCAACCCATGCTTGCCTTAAAAGGTGAGTATGCTTGTCGTAAAAGGCGACTAACGGGATCGGGTGGTCAGGCTCGACTTGACTGATGCATCTCATAGATCCCAATTGCGTGTGTCGATGCTCATGATATCAATCACTGGATTGTCTGGTCCAGACTCGATTATTTACAGACCGCCATCATATAGCTGGAATACTGCTGAGTGCAACAAAAACCAACCAACCAAACTCAGCAATATTCCAGCTCTATGACCCCGGTCTGTAAATAATCGAGTCGGGACCAGACAATGTAGGGATTGACATCATGAGCATCGATCCATGCAATTGGCCTACGATGACCAACTCAACGAGCCTGACCACCCGATACCGTTAGTCGCCTCTTACGACAAGCATAGTCGCCTTTTACAGCAAGCAGGGTTGCTGAAGACCTATTCTACCCTGGATCTTTGCGGGTCCGGCATGCAGTGATTCGTGTTTGGGGATTTCGCCGTTTCATCCCTTCATCCCGCTTCATCCCCACAAAGAAATAAATAGATTTAACCGCTATAGTTTCATTCATATGCGTCGTGTCATTGGAACCAGACACAAACCATTGATGCGGAGGCAAGCCTCCAGGATAATTATCATATTGGATTGAGATACAGATACAGATACTTAGGGTGAGGTGATTTCGACATCGTTCTGCATCACGTATCTGGTCGTAAAGATAGGAATGAAACGCTTCGACATTAAAAACAGCCTAGACCTACAGCCTCACTCCGAAATACAGGTGAATGTCGCCAGGATCCACTGAACATGTGGTCTCTCAGTACCATACACGTGCTTTTGGTTCAGGTTAATAATTGACTCGCCTTTGCATGTGTTTATCGATACGCTCACCTTTCGCGAACCCCTGGTGTCAGCACTATTTGATAGTGATAAATAAACACATGCTCATGATTTAGTTGGAATCTTACAATCGACTTACAGCAGATATTTCTTTGTAAATTGGAAAGTGTTTCGTTGCTGTTATTTCAACATAGATAAACGTCGACGTCGACATTGACGTCGCCGGGAGCTCGTGATGCAACTGAAACCTCTTCCAAACAACGGAACAGCAGCTCCTTCTCTCGAATTGGCAAACCGTGATTAAGTGAGTTTGGTTTAACGGTGTTTTTCCATTTATATCATGTGAGAGGAAAGCCCGAAGTTATGCAGGTCTCAGACGTTTACCACTTTCGTGAAACTCACGAGCACGGGTATGGAGCTAACAAACCTAGAAACATAATCTGTGCGAACTGGGATTCGAAGTCACAATCATAGGTCTCTGACGTGCCCAAGGGACGTAACTCTGCACAGCGTATTGCTGCGCCTTAGACGACTGAGCCATACGTACCTTCGACATAGAACAGGTCGACCAACACAAATAATTAGGGGCGTGTTTACGTCGCTACAAGAATTTTGAATTTTTGAATTTTCGAAAAACGCATGGGGATTCTTGGTTAATACTGCCCTAAGTTTGCCCTAATTTGTCCCTAAGTTTGAAAAAATGAAGTGAAGTGAAGTGAAATTGGGTTTAACGTCGCATCCGAGATTATTGCACTTATACAGCGACGTGCATGCACGTGTGTGTGTGTCGCTGCTTGTACTAGTGAGGACTGATGCAGATTTATCGTGCTAGCTAATGCTGCAGTTTAACATGAATATCCCACTCAGACACAGTATACTGACCCCATAATGCCTAGCGCCAGACAGGGTAACAACAAGTAGCATCTTTTAACGTCTTTTGGTATGACGCGCCTTGGCATCGAAACCCGGGCCTTCCGCTCGCCTGGCGGACGCTCTACCACTAGACCACGGAGGCGGTCTTTGGAAAATAGAACCTTAAAAGTGTAGTGGTAACGAAATAGAGAACCCCTAGGCAGCCGTCTTTGTTTTGTTCGAGCGCAGCAAGACCTACCATCCACAATGCAAAAGAGAGTATAGTGATTATGCAACAATTACAATTTCAAAATACAGGCTCATTTGTGGAAACGAACGGCGCACACGCAGAAACATGCACCTCATTAAACTAAAAAGGATTAATAATTAATTGAATATTAAAATGAGGGGCTTGATAATTAAGGGAACGTATGGTATAGGTTTCGTAAACACTTGTGTTTCATCAACTCGATCCCACTGAGCTACTCGTCGGGACGGATGTCCTCCCTTTGCCGCGTTCTCACAGCTGTCCGCCATGTTCACGAAGGACCCAGCTGAAGTAGAGCTGTAGTGATGCTGCTGCACCTTGGCGTAAGTGACAGGAGTCTCCGTGGTTTTAGCTTCAATGTATCTAATTACATAGGCTAGGGTAGCACTGTCGAAACAGGCGTTTGACACGCGCCATCCGGAATGAAAAACTTGTCTACGATCCTTAATTTGTCTTATCAACCTGAACGAAATTGAATACTCAAGTAGGCAAACTTTGATCACTTGACAGTGCATAAGAAAACGTACACGTTGCGTGTCATTGATCATTAAATATTGATTTTTGCCAATTTGTTGATTAACTGTGTATCAATGTCCGAGAAATAAATCGCCTGTTGATTCTGGTAGCTTCGCGACCTTCATGAATTCCAATCAAAGCGGTCCGAATCCTTCCAACGCGGCACGTGAATTGGCCCTCCCATGGGTGATGCGAGCGAGATATTAAGTCAGTTTCCTCGTGAGAAAAGGACGCTGGGGTTCGAACTCCGACACACGGCAAGTGGCCAATCAAAGCTATCTCAAGGCTCAATCAGAACAATATACATCGCCAAATCACGCAACCCAGAGCTTTTTTGTCATGGTGTTGGCTATACTAAGATACAAAGCGAAGCTTGCGGGATTTAATTCCTGCCACCGTGGACTAGGGTGAGAAGCCACGTTTGACGTTAATAATTTACAGCAACACTTTTTTAGCTTTCGAACCCAAAGTCTAGTGTCATTAGGGGTAAACACTCCGCCTTGGAGCGGAAGCACTTGAACTAGCAACTGCAGTCATTTTTGCAGTATTTATATATAATATATCATGTTGTTTGAAGCTCTATCTTGATCGTGAGGTCAAAAATAAAATTTCGATACCGGATTGGTAATTACAAATTAATCATTAATTTACTGAGTGCTATTTACATGACCACAATACAGATAGGAGACAAGACTTTGAAGGGTTGGGGGAGTAGGGGCTGGGGTAATTTATGTCGCCCACATTAGGCTTGGCGCAAATAGGTAACCATGTGGCTAAAGATCGTCCTGATGAAACCACGGCTAGTTATTATATGCAGTGCACAAGCAGACATCTAACAAATGCTGTTCAGAATTCAGGGTAGTAAGTATACTATGCTTGACGTAAGAGGCGATTTATTGGATCGATGACCTGGTTGGTTGCGTGTCATCGTCCCCGGCAGCTTGGGATGTTGCTCATAGTATCAATCACTGGTTTGTCTGAAACCGAGCAGTGTTCATGTCATAAGAAGGTGTTAGGTGGCTATATGGACCCAGCACATCTGAGGTTGTTAGGTGGCTATATGGACCCAGCACATCTGAGGTTGTTAGGTGGCTAAATGGACCCAACACATCTGAGGTTGTTAGGTGGCTAAATGGACCCAGCAAATCTGAGGTTGTTAGGTGCTTAAATGTACCCAGCAAATCTGAAGCTGTTTGGTCGCTAAATGGACCAAGCAAATCTGAGGTTGTTAGGTGCTTAATTGTACCCAGCAAATCTAAAGTTTTTTGGTGGCTTAATGTACCCAGCAAATCTAAAGTTGTTTGGTGGCTAAATGGACCCAGCAAATCTGAAGCTGTTTGGTCGCTTAATGGACCCAGCAAATCTGAGGTTGTTAGGTGTCTTAATGGACCCATCTTATCTATAGCCTTTCGGTGGCTAGATGTGCCAATCAAATCTGAAGCCGTTAGGTGGCTAGATGTGCCCATCTAAGTTGAAGCTTTTAGGGGACTAGTTGTGCCTAACAAATATGACGCTGTTAGGTGGTTAGACTTCTAGACGTGAAGCTGTTTGGTGACTAGACGTGCATATCAAATGCGAACTATTATGTGACTAGTTGTGCCCATCAAATCTGAAGCTGTTAAGTTTCTAGATGTGCGTAACATATCTTAAGTTAAGTAAAAATGAGCTATAGATCTATAGCTCATTTTTTATCTTGTACTGTTACGTTTGGTGTTATATTTGTATGACTATCTACTAGTTTTAAATATAATCTGTGATAAATCTAGTTATTTTACTGTTTTTATTTAGTCTAAATATATGTATTATTAATATACTTCTCGTCACGATATGGCTGAAATACTGCCGATGTGACGTTAAATTTTAAGTCACTCAATAAGTTGTTAGGTGGCGAGATGTGTGCGCGTGCGAGTGCGTGCGTCCGTGCGTGCATGTGTTTAGGTGGGGAAGAGGGGTTCGCTGAGATATTTTATCGAAAAAAATATATTGTCCCAGAAAGGAATTTTGCTTCCGACTGATGATAAGAAGAAATAATTGTCTGCCACAAACCTTACATTGTTGCAAGGTGTTTTTTTCTAGAAAAACTTATTCTTCATGCCCATAGTATACAAAGATATAAGACAGAAAATAAATATATGTTCTCCAGATTTGGTAATAAGCTGAAATTGTTAAGAAAATGAAATAAACATCACTCCAACTCAACTTATTAGTGAAATGAGCCTCTGAAATAAATACCCTGAGGTGTAAATACATTATTCCGACACGAGGTCTCGGTGTCTGCCACCATGTGGAGTATTGTCGTAACGATATATAGGTATATAAGTGACTCAGGTGTGGTCTTGGTTGAAACCTGTATCCTATTGTTTACAAACATTTCACGGGACAGGAATCTCGGGGTGCGTGTGTACCACTTTGTCATTTAAAGAGCAAATCAAGGGCAGGAATGAGTAAAATCACAAGTGTTGACATTTACGACATCATAAACACCAACGCGTCGCGTTTCCTGTACCAGCGGAAGTGTGACATTGCGCACATTTTATTTCATCAGAGGTGTCAGATTGGCTGTCAGCAGCACCTTTCTGTCGTTTGATAATGATTCCAGGCCCGGATAATTTGACGTGGCAGGGTTCATAAAAAGTCTATGAATGTGTCTTGGTGTTATGCATGACTATGGCAAGACTTAATGACATAGAAAGCGACACAGTTCATTGTGGATAGAGAATCAAAACTACACTATCCCAAAATTAAAACTTTTAAAGTGTTACATTCACAGTCGGAAGGATACCGAATGGTAGAAGATAGTGTTACGTACATCGACTGTTGATAAGATAGGTAGTTCACACGGTTTACAAATCCCTATTAAATTGTTTGGTGTATCGTGGAACAATAGGTGTCTGTGTGTGAACGTTATAAATTCTCCACTACATTACCGTTTATCACGACAGACTTTTGATAACTCTTCGTATGTCAGACAAACCAGTGATTGATAGCATAAACAACAATCCACTCAGGTGGTTTTAGATGATGCACAGCCAGCCGCAGTACACGTTGTTTACAAGCGATACTCGTGAGTGAGTGAGTGAGTGCGTGAGTGAGTGTGTGAGTGAGTGAGTTAAAAGTTAATGTCGCATCGGCATTATTTCAACCATATAGCGACACATGCGATACTCATCGGCACATAATGTATAAGGTAGATTAATAATGACGTGTATGTGTTAGCGATTATCAAAATACTGTTTGGTCATTTGCAGCGATAGACTGATTCATTGTTCATGACATCTTGATAACATTACGTCACCTGAAACAAAACATATTTCTCTTATTGTGTTGTAAATAATAAAGACATGCTTGTCATCGTTGGTGGCGGAGACAGTGATGCTCCTACTAGAACGTCTGAAAGCATATTCAACCTTACTTTAATTCATCAGTACTCATTATTTCCAAGAATATCTTCGACGGTTAGTAGTTAAGGCTTTGTATATCATGGGCTTGTGTGCTGCACGTGCGTCTCATACCAAATGTGTTTGGCTGTGCCTTAAACAAGTAGAGACAGAGAGCTCGTAACAGTTCATTTCAATGTGCGCGAGTAGAATTTTCGGTTACATACCCTGGCAGGGTACCATCACTAGTTCTTACGAAGCATGTGGATGTCATGCCAGGGAATAATATTACCGTGGCTAACACATTTCAGGAGACCATGATGACCAGATTAAGCCTGGGTTGACCCGCGTCAATCAAGGACAACTTTGGGCAGTACCCGAAAAGCACACATAAACTGCAACCCTAGAGGAACCGACCATTGGATATTCTGGAGGGGTGAGTGTGCTGGGGTTTTGTATCGAGATTGGATATTTTATCTAAAGTTCAATTTATCTGACGCATATTGAAACATATACTGTGAGTGAAGGAGTGAGAATGGTTTTACGCCGCATTTAGGAATATTCCAGCACTGTCACGTCGGGGGACACCAGGAATGGGCTTCACACATTGTACCCATGTCGGGAATTGAACCCGGGTCTTCGGCGTGACGAGCGAACGCTTTAACCACTAGGCTACCCGACCGCCCCTGAAACATATACTAACACTATCTAGTTAACCGTATTCATTAAAATGTTGTATTCATGACTGAATTAATAATAATGCTTTTATTCATGATTAAATTAATAAATCAAATGGTTATACCTTGTTCACCGCGGGTTCAGCTGAGTTGTCAATGTTTTTTAAATGGAATCGTTCTTAGCGAGGGGCGGTCGGGTAGCCTAGTGGTTAAAGCGTTAGCTCGCCACGCCGAAAACCCGGGCTCGATTCCCGACATGGGTACAATGTGTGAAACCCATTTCTGGTGTCCCCCGCCGTGATATTGCTGGAATATTGCTAAAAGCGGCGTAAAACCTCACTCACTCACTCACTCACTCACGTTCTTAGCGAATGAGTGATTTTAGTTTAACGCCGCTTCGAACAGTATTTCAGTTATTTCATGCGTGTCACAGCTTGATGACACAGGAAAACCTGACGTAATGTAGGTCTTGGATGTTTACCACTTTGGGAACCAACGACCATGAGGATGGTGCTGACACACCGGGACACACGATCAGGGGGTTCGATGAATGAAAGCACGACGTGGTGCATTTGAGTTAAACCCAAGGACACAGCTACGATGTAGCAAAGCATGAAAAGTTCTCAGGGAAAATCTGAGATTGTAACCCACGTTTTGGAACGTCCAACTACCGAATACCTTAATAGTCAACTGATGGTTATTGAATATGAATATGGAACAATTAAAATGGCGTATCAGGAGTAATTCGAAACTTAATTTTCCAGACATGTATAACACACATTAAAGGCATTTGAACAAAAATTAAGTGCGCAATTAATATGATTCCAAAACCGGTGAATTACTCAGAATTGATGTTTTCTGTGAAATTATAAAAGATTATCATGTTCCTGTAGCTAGTGGTGCCAGGATAAGTTTCCGGCATTCAAAGGACACAGCAGCGGCCGATATTGAGCAATTTGCGTCATAATATGGAGTGTATGGCTTGACATGTCCTCGCGATAGAGGAACCAACGATTGATCGCATTTGATTACGAGGCTCACGTTTCCGGAATATTACGAGGTCTTACTTAATGGCCGACATTAGGCAGGTACATCAGCAATCAGGGCTGGTTTAATTGCTGCACGTACTGCCATCGCTTCTATTGTGCGCTGGGATTGTCGCATTGTACCTGTGCACCTTTCTGTGGATGTCGGTACAACGTCAATACAACGTCGGTGGAACGTCAGTGCAGCGTGGTGTACTCGTGCAACTCTTGGACGAACGCCATACCATCTTATTGGTCGGACAGGAGTTTGTATCAGCATCAGTATAATATCTCTGAAAAAAATCCAACGGTGGGTGGTACAAGAGTATAATATATACAATATATAACATTCAAAGCAGATCAAGATGGTAAGATGCCAATATAAGAGATTTAGACACTTAAACGTAATAATGTGTTAAAACGTACAATGAATCTGTACAGACGTTTCAAAGTGAATATATTTCTAGGTGATGACGTTTTACGCAGTTTACACATATTTGGCCAGATATAACAATTCTTTGTGATATAAAGAAGTCGTTGATGGAGAAGAGCTTCACGCCTAAAAAGATAGTGAACCTCGTCTCCAACAGCAGATGAATTGTATAGTGTACAGACACGGTCTTCTCTTAGTACTCCTCGCCATCGTCCGGTTTCAATGGGCAAATGATGATTCGATGTACGAAATTGTAAAATTGGTAAGTAGATAGTTTGGGGGAAGTAATAGAAAATTTTCGAATTTTGATAGTTTTTTAAAGTGTTGGTAATATAAACCTTTTGAACTTGATGAGATACATTCTAGCCACTGTTGAATAAATTGGTCTTTAAAACTTCTCTCCACCTTTGAAACCAGCCATGAAGTTTGTAGAAACTTTGGTTAACACACCTACAACGTAGTGGTGAGGAACAGAAGGTGTTGCTATGCGACGAGCATCTGTTTCGTCGATTCTTATACCAATAAAAATATATTGTACACTGGACGAAATATACATTTTATGGTTCCTCCCTTCAGAGAAGAACATGCGTGTTTTGAAGCAGTGACCGAAAAATATCCAACAACAATCTCAGCCTCTGTACCCAGAATGTTTAATATTTGTTCCCCCTCCTGGGTAGTTAAATAAAATATACTGCCGAGCAACACATGGTATACACTTGAAACGTGGATGGAAGTGGCCTTATTGACTATACGTGTGTGTTGCCTGATAGAGGCATGTGCTGTAACCATGATCTTCCTCATAGTGACCCGGGAAGATCCGGATTAGAACAGGTCTTACGGCGATTATGCTTGGCGTAGGAGGCGACTATGCTTGTCGTAAAATGCGTCTAACGGGATTGGGAGGTCAGGTTTCTCTGACTTGGTTGATGTATGTTATCGCATCCCGCGTCCGTGTTAGAATAGCCCCTTGCAACCCATGGCTCGGTGACTTGGCTGATAGCGTGTCACCGTACTCCAACGGCGTCAATAGTATCTACTCACCGTCAATATAAACTTCCGGGCAAAAGAACTAAAGTGTATAAAGTATACACCCATGTTAGATGGTGGCTAACAGTAAACATGTAGAAATGCTTAGTTGCTGATGATGTATTTGATACGGGTATCATAGTTATGGTTCGGACTTGAAGTTTGTAGCATTTCGGCGGCGATTATCAGCCTAGTAACGTTTTGATAGTGTTTGTATTTTTTTGGTCAAATCCAATTTTAGTCTATACTTTCTTTTTCACGGCAGTTCGGGTTGTACATGTAGAATGTATGGAAGAATATGCTTGCCATATCTATTGAAAGACCAGGGTTCATATCGATAAAAGACAATTTGACGAACAATAAGGGTTCTTCTTTTCAACGGACATTTGCAAGGGAATACAATAATTATTTTCTAGTTGTATATTCAATAACCACTCATAGTTTGCTTGTTCAGAGAACTTTTAATTTAACTAAGTGAATTATTTTTGTACTTGTGTGGGTAAACATCTGAGGCGTTTGAATTTGTGATTACAACTCACTTTACTTGTTTGTTAGGAAACACATATGTACGCTTCAGGTTTCAGGTTTCGCTTTATTCATGGTCCGGTAGGTAGTCTAAATCTGAAACAGTTACCACTAAGCTCATTAATTCTGAAAGGGAAATTTGAGAAATAGGTTGGCAAGCAACAATTTGACATATTCACAATGACGCAACGAAAGCACGTGTTTGTGTTGACGTCACGTGTCCTACAGGCCACGTTGGGGGTAAGGGGGAAATAAGATGTAAACCACTGATTTGGGCTCACGCGTTCCGCATTTTTGAGAAAACTAACAAATTAATCTGATATGAAAAACTCATCAAGTGTTTTTCCACACAAATCTGAGACATTTCGACCGATCCTTATCGAGCGTATGCCTCTTGTCGACTGAATTCTTTTCTCGATGGTCGCCATTGTTCATGTTACGTCACCACGCGTGCCGATTACGATAGCTTCCGCTTCCTGCCAATGAGGCCGCGTGCAGTTCTCGCGCCGCGACATTTCGCGAGATTCGGTCTGGTGGACACCTCGTTGTAATTGTTCATAAAGCAACTAAGGCAAGCATCTGATTTTATCAATTATTTCTCCGTTTTCCTTATTACAAAGAAATACGTTGAGGCTCGGGAGGTGGTGCATTTCAAGTTATTCATTTTTCAGAAGCGGGTAAAATGAAATTAGACTTCAACAAAGGATTCAATTGTGTCTTAGGTGATGTAGAAATTAGGCATTCAAACTCTTCGAGACGTTTTAACAGAACGAGCCGTCTGACTGATTTTACGGGCCATGCGTAATTTATATGTTTCGTAAAATCAGATGCAATTTTATTTTAATAGCTCCGTTACACAATCTCGGCCCACTGCTCGCTTCACAAAGGGAGGTAACAACATTCAGACTGTTCGTGTCACAACAAGAGCATTCTTTGCTAAACAAATACTTTGCATTAATGTTGTGAAAGAATATCACAAGCATATCTCTATGTAAACAAAGTCACCAGGCAAATTCACTGCTTCAAGCTTGTCGGTGGCTTGTATGGAACTGTGATTTTGTAGTATTGATTTGAATTTGAATGTTGTTTTTTCATTAGGTATTCGTAATATAAATAGAGATAATTGTCTTCACATCCTTTAATCTGCAGGTCGCACCGTCAGGGAATGAACTGTATGACCCCATATTATTTTTATATGAAATCTTAATTATAGGGTTTATTTAACTATATGAAATTGAAAGGACGAATCTTATTAATTAATTATATATTTCATACCCATCCAGAACATTCCTAGGTAAATTATTCACTACGTTACGAAAAGTATGTCTTGGAAAATACCAACATTATTATTTAAAAATGTGGAAAATATATACCGTTCATTAAACTAGCCATGGTCCAAGATCATATAATTTTAATATGTTACCAGTTTTACGAATTATTCCAACCTAATGGCCCACGCACATTTTGTAGACCAATAGTCAGCTGCAGTGTTTTACTATTGGTTTGGCGTCTTGTGATAGTGTAGATGTTTTATTGTCTCGGAAGACACACAAGGTTTTTTCGGATTTTTATGTTTTTGTTTTTAGATTTATTCACATATTTAAAAAAAATAATTTTTTTTATTTCAATTCAGTTGACATAAATGTGACATTGGTACATGAGGTATATAAGTGTAGCAATTCATAGAATCTTAAAACATGATCAGATATGGGTATGTGTACATGTACATATATTGGATTGAGTGGTAAATGATATTAAGTAGGTTGATAATTCCTTCCATTTTCTGTCGAATCTATTAATACTACTATTTTTCATTGCGATATTATTTTTTCTATTCTACATACGTCTTTCAATATGTGTATGAAGAAAGGAAAACATAATAGACTTTTCTTAATGCTTGACTGGTGAATGTATGTTTTTGCAAGAAGAATTATATGGTTGAAAAGATGGTTGTATTTGTTGTAGCATAATAATTTATCTAGAATGGTAATATGAATATCATATGCAAGTTTCGAGTTAAGGTACACTTCAATTTCTAACCAAAATTCCTTTACAAAAACGCATTCTACATATACATGGTATAAGTTTTCAGATTCAGAGACACAAAATGAGCATATCATCATCCATTAGCTTCATTTTCAATAATTCCTTTTTGGTATATAGAGCTCTATTTATGAATCTGTACTTGAAAACTATTAGATTAACATCATGGGTACACATTTTACAACTAGTGCAACAGACATACAAGTTGTTCAAGCAGCACCATACAACGATATGTCCTGTCGCTGCTGGCGTAACCTTGTCACACAATCTAACCCTGTGTTATCATACATCTATTGGGTGAGTAAGGTGTATATAACGCCGTCTTGAACAGTATTCCAGTTATAGCACAACGTGTCAGCTTGACGCGAGAGGTGATGCATGTCTCGATATCCTCCCAAAACGTAGACCTGCCAAAACGCAGACCCGTTAAAACAACACTCGTTATGGCTGGTTGCATCAGTATTTAGTACCCTGTACCCTTAAGTAAAATGGTATCACCCATGTAACAAGAAAGAAAGCTGGGTAGAGTTCACAATTTTTTATTCAAATGTTATTTCATTGTCATTTATGATTATCAGTCATTTTCACTTGTTTATCATCAGTGGACCAACTGCATCCAGGTACTGAAGGGGTGTCTTTTCACGGCGATGAAGCTGTTTAAGACATTGTTGTTGTTGTCCACTACTGCTCATTGTCTCAACATATTGACAATCCCTCATGTCTCAGGCGTTTATCACTTTGGAGCAAGGGTAATCGGAGCGAACCGGGATTCGAATCTAGGATAATAGGTTCCTGGTGTGCCTACGGGACGCAACTCTGCACAGCGAATTGGGGTGCCTTGGGCCAGCCCCGCCTCCTCTTTCTTCTATGGTACAAGAATACACATGTACACAAGCACTTATACTGAATTGTTGACAGATCACTTTTCATTTTGTATAGAACTTTTAACTGATAATGCGTATTTTGCGTGTTGTCGCAAAATAATTTCTTGCATTTTCTTTTTGAACTGGATTGTTTTATTACTAACGAGTTTATACGTTTTATTAACCAAAATAGATATTTACACAGTTTTCCAAAATCGATTTTCAATAAATACAGGCTTCGATTCCCAATACGATGCGTGACGCGGATTGATGCAGGGTAAAGACGAGGGATGACAGAAACCAACGTTCAATTAAATAAACGACGGATCTCGGACCAACGTCTCAGATCAAGTTACTTATACCAACCTTGGGGCTCAGTCACACATTCAGGATTTTTACTGCCATCCTTGATAGGACCATTCCCGATAAAAATTTGTCAAAAGTCTGATCAAGATACTCTGATTCGTGGCGGGAAATTCACAAATTTGTAAAAACATCTATTTAATCATGACAACAATCAGATATTGCTCAGGAACCGTCCCGATTCAGCCGCTTCCAACCGAATTCGTCCCGAATCTCCCGTTTTCAATCCGAATCTTATCCGATTTGTATCTTCCGCATGGTAAAAAACGACCGAATCTGTCCCGACAGCCTCTCGATTCTCCCGAATGCGATCCGACAGAGAGCAGACAGTGACCGGACAGTGAACCGACAAAGACGGTTCGCATTCGGCAAGATCTGGACGCAATCTGGACTCAATCGACAAGAAACGGCAATGAACAATTTCTCCAAATCATGCCCGTTCACCACGACAGCGTCCCGAGGACACCGTCCAGACAACACAGGTCATTGTTACGATTTTTATCCGATACAGCAGAATCTGTCACGACATAGTCACGATTGTAATCGGACTAGACAAAATCGGCTGAGCTTACCGAATGTTACGGGACGCACCATACTGTCGGGAGTGCTTGGCCGACCTCTCTGGACCTTCCCGATCCGTAGGACCCTGTTTCGAACGTATACGACTGCCTTCAGACAATGATAGGACATTCCAGATCATTGAGGATAGTAATCCGACTTTTTCACTTTTCGTGTCGTAGCGCTGTCTGATCACAAACGGGAGCCATAATCGGCACTGTGTGAACGCAGCCTAATGCGTGTAATCTAACATCCGGTTTGGTTAAATGTTGCTTGTGGGGTGTAACAAATAAAAAATAAACGCAAAGTTTACACGGGTCAAAGGCAGTTGCGGAGCTATGCATATGATATATGTATGGGTGTATAAGGATCTAAGGTTTACCTTAAGACCACCGTTTGAGGACTGCGTCCGTATAAATGAATATCCCGACTTGAATGTTTGCGTCACCCACTGTGAATCCAATTTTACCAAACCAAACCATGACCATAAAATGTGCATGAGTGAGTGAGTTTTTGGTTTCTCTCCCCTTTGTGTTGTATTTGAGTTTGATGTAGGGCGAATGCCCGAGGTGACACAGGTCTTAGATGCTTTCCGCTTGAAAACCCACAGAATGACATAACTAGAAACATAATATATTTAGTATTTTTAACATCAGGCACTCTTATATCTCCATCTGCATAAGGTTTTATTATAAATGTTCTACTCATTTTTGTCTGGTTTATTTTTCCTTATTAAACTAAAGCATAGTGTTTCGAGTTATTTTATAAACCTTTCACTTGGATAACGTAGGGTTGAGAAAAGGTGGGTTAGTTTTGGTAATTAAGACTTTTTAGTACTGTAAATGGACCTTATGGGGTCAGGTGACGTGCTAGCCAAGAGTTCATGGTGATTTTTATAGTTTTATGTTTGCTTTTGTAATTTCTTTCTAACATTTCTGGCAAATTGTAAGTGAAAATAGTTCCGAGAAAAGTAAAAAAAAATTCCATTTTTTGCACACAGTTTTATCAGAGCAAATTGTGAGCCTATAATTAGTGAAATATAATTAGGGCGAACCGGGATTCCAACTATCATCTCAGGTCTCTGGCGCACCCACTGGACGCACCTCTACACGGCGAAATGCGTGCCTTGGACATTACGACCACCTGAGACCCCTATAAGCCCAATCCTCAACTCTCTGCTGGTACGAAAGACTGGTATAGATTTTCTTGAGTTTTGAGTCTTGTGGTAGAGCGTCCGCCCGGAGAGCGGAAGGTCCGGGGTTCGATCCCCGGCCGCGTCATACCAAAAGACGTTAAAAGATGGTACTTGTTGTTACCCTGTCTGGCGCTCGACATTAAGGGGCTAAAACAAGGACTGGTCGGCTCGGAGTCAGTATACTGTGTCTGAGTGGGGTATTCATGTTAAACTGCGGCATGGTATCTCAGTGAGCTAGCACTATAAATCGGCATCAGTCCGGACTAGTACAAGCAGCCACACATACACGTGCATGCACGTCGCTATATAAGTGCAATAATCTTGGACGCGACGTAAAACCCAATTTCACCTCACCTCACCTTGAGTTTTGAATATGAAAATCCCTGCTTGTTCACGACGTTGCTGATGTATTTCAGTCGCAGTCATATTCCCATCTCCACATAAGGAGATAATTGTACTTGAAAGAACAAACTCGCTCGATAACTTGTATTCGTTGTTCGTTCAAATATTTTGTGACAATGATAATCACTGTCCTTTGAATACATTCCGATATCATTCAGAAAAAACAGTTATGTTGAAATCAATATTTCACACATCAGTGGAATAACTTGTTTGGGAGGGGAGGGGAGAGAGAAGGGATGAGGGGGGGGGGGGGGGGGGATGTGAAGCTACATGCAAACACTACCCTGACTCCAGGCAATTTTCTGAAAAGGACACTGCGCATAACGGCACCAATTGTCCTATCAAAACAAAATTCCTCTTCAAATCACAGTCATTTGTTCCTTTAATGGGCTTTCGCAATCACCTAACCTGTATTAAACATTAATGCAATTATCGCGTGTAAGCTTTTTGCTTCTAGTCTAGTCTTGTGAGCGCTCAGTAGAAAGTTCACCTTCGTTTGAACACCGCGTTCAATACTCTGAGCCTCTGCAGCCTTCTTCCGCTTCTTGACAGACCGCCCAACAGTGAAAATAGCCTTCCGCTAAAGAAAATAATCCCATCAAAACAAAAACTGCGCCGTCTTGTCAGGTGACGTGAATTGTAATCAAGGGAGAGAATTGGGAACAATCACCTGTTGGCGGCGTCTTTGATCTTCGGCCAGGTAATAACGAACGAGACAGTGAAATTGCCGCCTAGCTTGTCATAGCGGACAAAAGAATCGGGTCCAATTCAATGGATTTCGCGTGTAATAGAATCACCGGATTAATGGAGCGGTTAACATGGTTAGCGTCTGGATTTGACCACTGATATTTTCTCTATACAGACACGGCAATAATTGGCTTTCACCTACCACGTTCCAACGCCCAGATTTAGACTTTAAGGTGCCTGGAAAGTCCTCCCTACGAAGTTATGCGTCTCGTGATATCATTTTCAAATTCTTTGCAAATTTTCCCAGGCCGAAAATCGTTTGAAGATGCATCGCATTAAACCTACGGAGGCAGTAAAACAGTGTTCAATTATTCGGATGAATTTATGTAACGCGTCCATAAATGTTTGGAAAGCATTAACGATCAATTAGTCGGGGCAGAATGTGTTTCGTATCGAATTTAACTTTGTGTTTGATTAGTGTAGGGAAATAAATACGCGACAGATACGGAAATATTTATGTTGGGCGTTAGGTTAAGTCATTAGAAGCGTGGAATGTTGGTGAACAGCGTCGTTATGAGTTAGCGTAATCATAACATGGGCACTAACTTCAAGAATGTGTGTACCGTTGGCATATAAGGAAACGAGATAAACTGAGATTATGGCTGGTATTTTAAGCATGGTTTAACTATTTCGAGGCTATTCAATATTGTAATTAGAGTACGACTTTGAATAAATGATGGTAATATTACAGACAAACAGGTAGTCTCAGTGAAAGTTGAAAGAAGCAAATAAGTAAAATAAGATTCTTATAATATCAATATCAAACAATATCAAAACATCGGTAACATATATGGTTTTGATTTGAACCAACCTGTTCAGCGGTTGGTTAATTAAGTGAAACGACCACGAAGTTAAGAATGTAGTCTTTGAATATATTGAAATAAGAACCATAGATGGTAGTTTCAACAGAAACCAATAAGTTTAATGATTCATATTATTTATATTATATATGTTGCCTGATTACACAGATCCACGTGGATATATTGAACCTAGTTATCCATAGTTGTGTCAGGTATGTATTCGTACAAAAGACTAACAAAAAAATCAAAGGTTTCTCGGGAATGGGCATGTCACATAAAAACAAAGGCATCGGGCATAATATTTCTTTATTTACAATATGTTTCATATTTGGCATCATGTACTCCATGTCTTATTTTGGCATCCTCGAAAAAATACATCTCGCCATTCAGACAGTGACTGGTGGAGCCACTCTCAAAGCTCGTAAGGGTCAATGTTTGAATTCAGTTGAGGAAAATATAAAGCTAAACGGTACCTCCCTGGCTACTTTTGTTCTCACTAATAAAAATAAATAGAAACGACAAACGAGTTTGCATAATCTTAAGAAATGTTTACTGAACGAACATTTTGCGATTCCCATTATATCATAAGCGTGTGTTTATGAATCATTATCAAATAGTGATGCTCATGATGTCAATCACTGGATTGGCTGGTCGAGATGCTTACGTAAAGGTCAGCATCTCCTGCCCCACCAGTGGCACACTTCACAGACACACGCAAGGCCAAGTCAGTTGTTCACCTGGAAACACGGGAACAGGTGGTACACATCTAAATAGGGAATTGCATCGGATATCATCACTGATGCGACAAATTTGGAAATGTCCTCCACTTGTCTACCATAAGTCACTTTGAAACACTTCCCCTCTCTCATCAGTTTTAAGAAAGAAACTACTGATTATTCTTATACACTCTCATTCATCCCAGTATACTGCTTATTTACTTAGATGTTTATTCTAGGAATATATAATGGAGTCATTCGGAGGGTTGTGTGGTGGGGTGTGTGTTTGGGGCTGTGGTGGGATATCGCTGCCATGGAATGCATCACAATGCTTTGGAGACCATGATGACGACATCGTTACCATGGCGTCACAAGCAAATGACTTCCACTGGTGTCAATTTAACTTTACGTTTTACAATCAAGACATTTGATATCACGTTTCCAAATTAACAAAAAGTTAGAAGAAAGATTTTGAATGATAAGTAGAATCTCACCCTCATGTCTTTTTATATATAATGAGGTCCTCTGTGTAAACCGACCATCTGACATTCGCTGGGAAAGAAAGGGGACCTGGGAAATAAGTCCAGAAAATACTGATTTAAGTTGCCATTTTACCCCTAGAATAGAATGTTCATTGGGTGTTCTGAATACAATGAGTTGTGGTGCCAAATGAAATATTTAGTCTCTAACATAAATCCCTAACAAAGGTATAGGCTATCACGAAACCAAATATATTTCATTGTAAGTATATTCCAATATCGAATATCAATATTACAATATGAATAGATAATGCGGAAACGCCATGTAATCCGCCCCTTGTGGTTGCAGTAGGTATATAAGTCAGATGTAGACAATAGCTCGCACTCCTCTGACCCCGTGTCACTGTTACCTGTCGAAGCTGTCAGTTTAAATCTGCCACGCGGTCAATAAACACTGGGAGTGGATCCTACTCTCGTGCAACATGATTGTTTCTCCGAGGTCCGCGCGATCGTTTTATGGAAACCCTTTCGGGCTAAGGGTTAAGGCATTCTTGACATCCGACTGCATGCATTCCTGTTCCGGATCAGTTGACTTCGCGAGACCAGCGTTTTACATAACCAGTTTGGGCATGCTTAATTAACAACATTTTAGAAAATGGTAAATAATTTATCAGCAGGTTTATTGGTGATTTTTTTCGCGCATTCAATACTAATCTTGGAAATAGCTGTATAACTGTAAACAAAGCTGTGCATTTTTCTTGCTAGAGTCTAATTACTGAATGATTTACATGATAAATGTGAAACGTAAAGCATACTCAGTAACTATTAAAACTAAATCAAAACATAATCTACACAATCACCGATTTCAAAGGAGCACGGTGTTCCAGTCGTGTTAGGCGCGGCAATTCGATGTGTAGAATTGCGTCCCTTGGGCACGCCAGAAACCTGTGATTTGGAGTTCGAATTCCGGTTCGCCTCGATAATCCTTTTAGGTTTGTCAGACCCATACCCGTGAGTTTAACAAACGTAGTAAATGGCTTGGTCCTGTCCTGTATAACTTCGGGTTTTCCTCCTACATCAATATGGTAGAACTGCAATATTGTTCAAAGCGGCGTTTAACACAGCTCACCTATTATGGAGGTGCAAACAGAGTGCTGTCATGGGGCCTAATAAACCCTGAACCACCATTCAGCAATGTCCTGTCAGGGTAAACATATCCAAATTGAATATTTATCACTGATGGACATCACATGTGTCAACCTCCTCTCATTGAGACCGCATCCGTGGTCTAGAGGTAGAGCGTCCGCCCGGAGAGCGGAAGGTCCGGGGTTCGATCCCCGGCCGCGTCATACCAAAAGACGTTAAAAGATGGTACTTGTTGTTACCCTGTCTGGCGCTCGACATTAAGGGGCTAAAACAAGGACTGGTCGGCTCGGAGTCAGTATACTGTGTCTGAGTGGGGTATTCATGTTAAACTGCGGCATGGTATCTCAATGGGCTAGCACTATAAATCGGCATCAGTCCGGACTAGTACAAGCAGCCACACAAACACACACACACGTACATGCACGTCGCTATATAAGTGCAATAATCTTGGACGCGACGTTAAACCCCATTCCACCACCACCATCCTCTCATTGAAGTATAATTACCACTAACAACGAAATTCTTACAAAACAGAACACCATACTTTTCAACAGCGTCGCGAAGTGCACTGTTGTTAAAGTTCTCGGTATATATTAATGAAGAAAAGGAGAAAAAACGGATTAAGTATTTATCCGGGTTTAAGTTGCCACCGAGCTCTCAGCACAGTACCGGGCCGGACCAAAATAACTAGACGCCCGCATGCTTACAGTGTTGATCAGAAATATCCTACTTCAGGAATTGTTTCAGGGACACAGATAGTCATTCCATTACGAAGCATGAACATTTTGTTATCATGTAATGGATGGTGTTATCGATGCGATAAACCAATACGATACACTTGTTATCACGATCCAATACATATGCAAATTAGGTCACCCAGGAGGAACTACTTTTAATCTCCACATATCGATTCAATGTCTGCTTTCTCAGCAAACTATTGACTAACGTTTCCTATGCGTTTGATAAGGTTTTCCGATGTGTGGGTGATTAGTGATGCAAGTCATTTGGCACTATATGATGAATGGTTTACTCAATCACTATATTCATTCGCGGTTCCTAAAGTTACTTCAATGTTTGTTTGTTGTTGAACGCTGCACTCAGCAATATTCCAGCTATATGACGGCGATCTGTAAATAATCGCGTCTGGACCAGACAATCCAGTGATTGACATTATGAACATTGATCCACGCAATTGGGAACGATGACATGCATCAACCAAATCAGTGAGCCTGACCACCCGATCCCGTTGGTCTCCTCTTACGACAAGCATAGTCGCCTTTTACGGCAAGCATGGGTTGCCGAAGACCTATTCTACATCCGGATCTTCACGGGTTAGTTACTTCATTGAAATTGTCTTAAACGTCGATTATTTTAAAAATGGCATTATACGATCACTAAAGTATTACTCTCGTGTTTCCGAATAGTAAATATCAACATAAGGAAAGAAAAAATATTTTTGCTCGGCAAAGGCTCATATAATATTTTTTTTTCTAAAATATGATATTTATTATCTGGGAAAAACACTCAGGGGTAAAAATCTCTATTAATGTCATTTTTTAAATGTCTTGTTCTGAACAGCTGATAAAGGGCAGTGAGTACAAAGTTGAGTTTAAGGCTGTTGTTAAAATATGGAGGTGTGTCAGTTTGTGGGACGGAAACCAGGATAGAGACAGGCCGTTAATGTAACTGATGTAAATGGGCAGAATATATAACACAGAAATGTCTATTTCCTATGTCTGTTTCATATGTCTATTTCATATATCTATTTCAAATATATATTTCATATATATATTTTATGTTTATTTCATATATATATTTCATAATGGTTTTTTCATATGTCTATTTCATATATCTATTTTAGATATATATTTCATATATCTGTTTCATATATATATATTTAATGTTTCTTTCATATATATATTTCATGATGTTTCTCTCATATATATATTTCATGATGTTTCTTTCATATTTATATTTCATATACCTATTTCATATGTTTCATATATATATTCCATAATGTTTATTTCACATGTCCATTTCAAATATATGTTTCATATATCTATTTCATATATATGTTTCATATATCTGTTTCTTGTGTCTTTTGCAAATATCCATTTCATATATCTATTTCATATATATATTTCATAATGTATTTTTCATACGTCTATTTCATATGTCTATTTCATATTGAAATGTGTATTATCCATACCAGAATAGAGCTACCGTCATTACGTTTAGAAACACCGATTATTTTTAGACATTGTCCTTACAACAGGTGAAGGAAGAAGAAAAGACTTCAGGTGTCGACCAGTTGATCCCTTATTTCCATCTTCTTTACCAGGTACTTAATGTGGAAAACAGTGGAACCCCGTTTATCCGGACTGTAGCGTCCCTGTGCGAGCATCCTAATGTCCGGATTAACGAAACATCGGCACGATGTCATATCCCATTGTATGTATGTGTGTGTGTGTGTGTGTGTGTGTGTGTGTGTGTGTGTGTGTGTGTGTGTGTGTGTGTGTGCGCTTTCTTCGGACGAATAGTCCGGAAGGCGTGGTGGTATTGAGAGAAAAGGGGTTGCACAGAACACGACCACATGTCCGCTATTCAAAGGATTAGTATATATATATACTTGGTTGACAACACTATACGGATCCAAACCGAAACGTCTCTATAATAGTGCAATGAAGAAGTTATCCATACATTGTGTCTACTTCGTGAGTATATACGGATATATATATCTATGGCTGCTTACACATTGTTTACTTGTGCAAACAATTGGATTCTTGATGATACCTACAGAACTGTAAAAAGGTGGATGCAATTTTTCTTAATACAGTGTAAGTATTGTATTATTTATATAATGAATGCGAAACTCCACTCGCACTCCACGCGCACAGTTGGAAGTATATCACATATATCGCATATATATATATATATAGAGAGAGAGAGAGAGAGAGAGAGAGAGAGAGAGAGAGAGAGAGAGAGAGAGAGAGAGAGAGAGAGAGAGAGAGAGGGAGAGAGAGAGAGAGAGAGCTTGCAGAAAAGGGATCCTTTTATGGGCGGGCGCATTTAGTATACTTCCTGAGAATTTTATTTACTTTATCTTTATATATACATTGTGCGTCCTCCATAGCTTACCATTCATTATCTATTGATTTCTCTGTGTATACCTATATGAAAAATGCTTTTCATTGTTACATCACTTGCAAAAGTAAATTTAAATTTCATCGTAAGACGAGAACAAAATTACCAGGTAATTACTACTAGTTAATCAATAATGGTGAATTAATAATACCATTTAAAATAATTGCAATAACAAGAAAATATAAACATATATATCAAATTACATTTACCCGTATGCTTTTTTACCCTTCGATAACAAAGCAGCACCTTTTTGTCGACAAATACAATTACAAACCTATATCTCACTCAACGAATCTGTCAGTTCAACGCCCTTTCAGCAGCAGACTTAAGCACTCAATAAAGCAAATCATTAACTCCTTCGCTCACTACGGCTAATAATGTGTTTTATGAATCGGATTACGGGCTCAAACGTGCATTTGATCCCTCGCCCATCTGATGGACAGATAAGGTCTTTACTAACGTCATTTGATACCTAAAAGTAGTAGTTGGGTAAAGTGTAGCTCTATTAAAATCCGGACAACGAAAATGCAACCGGGAGCTTGCATCATCTCTTTGTTCGGGGCAATCGAAGCGTCCACACTTGTTTATTCTGTACCTGTTAAATGGCGTAACTTTCTTCCAGGTAATCCATCTACCCCTCCCGCTTCATTCTTAAATGGCAATTTGTCACGATTTGGAAACCTTTTGATACTTAACTCGCAACTTTAAGTAACCGCGCTTATATCCGGGCTATCTATATGCCATTAAATCATCACGAGTTGTTTTGACTGTTGCTGTAAATGCTACGTATAGCTTAATAGGGTTTGACTCAATTGATCTTGAGTTTAAGAGAAATTTGCTACATTTATATGTACATTATTGTGTGCATTACGTTCAAAGCTTAATGATATTGGTAACCAATTCACAATTTGTGTATGAAAAGATGACAAAACATTTCTTTGTTTGCAATATAATTAGTATAGGTGTGTATTTTTCAATGACTTGTTTTCTTGCGTTTTGGGATTTTCGTTCGAGAATTATTCTTTCATCATTATATTACAATTATTTCAATTAATTTCGTCCATAGCGTATTAGCCAGACACTGTTTGGGTAATGTACGGTTAGAAGCTCTTCAGGTAATAATGTGCCTGTCTTTTATTTCCACTGTCAAGCAAAACATGTTTTATGGAAGATTGTTTGTCGAATCCCGCAACAATACATGGATTGTGGTTATGGAAATGAAAATAGAAATGACTATAATTATGAAATGATTATGGAAATTATTTCTTATGATTACAGAAATTAGTTTCCTTCTTAAAGAAGGATCCCATTTGATTTTCGGGAGGAATGCGGGATTTTGCTTTGAGATCAGCATGTCTTTTTTATTGTTTTGATGTTCAATAGCTCAATTATTTTTTCACAACATGTGCTTAGTTCTATTTTTTCACGAATGCTATGACAAAAGCTAGATCGTGTTTCACAGTTTGTAGTTTACAGTTTTAATAAAAGAAGATGTGACTTCTACGTATTTCAATACACACCGTCTGCAGGAACAGGGCATATGATTACAATGATTGATTATCGGTTTTAGGAAGAATATTAATATACTGCAGGGGGTATATATTTCAGAACAATTGTGTGCTGCACGTGCTTTCATGCAAAGTGTGAATTTTTTCTTTCACTTCGACGGATAACTCCTGACAGTACTTTATCACGAGGCCTCGTCTCTCATTGTTTTCGGTACAATGTGTGAAGCCCATTTCTGGTGTCCCCCGGTGTGATATTGCTGGAATATTGCTAAAAGCGGCGTAAAACCATACTCACTCACTCACTCACTCATTGTTTTCGGAGGATTTTCAACGCCCAAAAGAATCTGTTTCGATTCCCGACATTGGTACAATGTGTGAAGTCCATTTCTGGTGTCCCCCGCCATGATAATGCTAGAATAATGCTACAAGCGGCGTAAAACCACACTCACTCTCTCTAACACTCATCGCTCGACTACCCCTCAATCGTCTTATATCCGTGAGTTTTTCTAAAGAATCCGAAACATTTATCGACTTTTTAAACTTTTGTTAGACTTTGCGATTATTAAACAGGCATCTTTAGACAAAGCATCTCGCGATCCCAGGCTGTCTGTCTGAAATACCGATACAGCTTAAAACAGAGAGTTGTAAACCCGAGGTGACACATTTGATGAATTGTCCTGTCAAGCCCAAACCAGCACAATTTACGTCTAAACCTGCTCATCTTTTCAAAACAATCGAAGTTCCACTGAAATTCCCGAGTTAAAGAGTCGTGAAATCCGACTCCCCGTCCCAAACCACGACTCAATCAGGCTTCATTGAATAGCCTCTTTGTCACCCGACACCGGTAGTTTACGAAAACATGATTTCTGGCAGATTTTCCACAAGGCACTTTTCATAGTTGTCACCGGTTGACAGGGAGCTGTGCCGAAGCCTCTCTCCCTCTCTGACTCAACTAGTGAAAGTTTATAATCAATCTAGGGTGGGTTTCAACGTCCTGACATTACAGGGTAACCCGAGATGGCTTTTAAGGAGGGACTATTGTTCTTCGCGGATGAAGCCCTTTCACAAGAGTGGCTACACCTGGATATCATTACGCTGACTTCTCACCTGGGCGGACGAGCGTCTATTCCCGAGATCGGTGCGAGCTCCAATTCATGGGAAACTTTCACGTGCAAAATGTGAGCAATGGACAGTGGCACTTAACTGATGGGTGACGTTAGCGTGCAAATACCTAACGGAATTTCTGTAGTCATATAGCAGGGGGGTCGAAGACGATTAGGGGCGTGGCGAACTGGGTTATTTGTCAAACCAAGGGTGATAGTGGCAAGTTTTCGTCAAATCTCCTCAACGTTGACAGGTACAGTATGAGTAATTCATTGGCGATAGTGGGTGCAACGAGCTAAGCCATCGGGGTACAATAATACCCCTGATAAGACAGGCTGTTATTTATACATGTAAACAACCCTTCCCTCAACTGAATGTGAACGCCATCGTCAAACAATGGCAGCCTAATAGAACTGCAATAAAACTCGGCCCTCCGATTATGTTTTGAATTCTTCGAATTCAGAAACTTATACCCCTCTGATGATTTGATTATGTATTGATTTTCAATTGAAATTGTCTTCAGTTAGCAATATTATATTACAAAAATGAACTGTAGTAGTGCTTTGTCAGCACTCAAAGAATACTTCTACAACGTTTTATTTTGTAAAATATAATTTGATTTAAAACTTTTAAATATATAATAAAAATATGTTCGCATAAAACACAACTGCTCGTGTGCAATTTAGACATCTTATCGTTGAAAATCAATACATTTACTTTTTTCGACATAAATCTATACCATTTCAAATATGGTAGGGGTCACGTTGTTGCAAATTCGTTTCTTACCACAGCCTTCATTGAACCAATTCATTTTTATACAAATGTACCCAGCCACATATTACTCGTTACAAGCTGTATCATGAATGAATGATGGTCAAAAAGACAAAATCAAATTTAAACCAGTTCTTTCAATTTTCAATTACATAAAAAACAAACTCAGTACGCCTTCTTTTGTCAATCAATTTAAAGTAGAGTACGAAACTGACAGTCCAGACACCCGGGTTAGAATATGTCCCTCCAGACTCTCCAGTACTTGCTGTAGGAAGCGACTAGTGAGTGAGTGAGTTGGGTTTAACGCCGCTGTTAAGAGTATTCCAGTAATATCACGGTGTGTCAGCTTAATGTGGGAGGACAGCCCAAAGTGATGCAGGTATGAGACGTTTACCACTTTGGTGAAACCCACGAGCACGGGTAAGGTACTGACAAACCTAGAAACACAATCGGGGCGAATCGAGATTCGAACCCACAATCATAGGTTTCTGGCGTGTCCAAGGGACGCAACTCTGTACAGCGAATCGCGGGGCCTTAGACGACAAAGCCACCCGTTCCCCCTTGGGAGCAACTAAATAGATCGGCTGAGACGGTGAGGTGAGCTGAAATGGGGTTAAACGTCGCGTTCAAGGCCATTGCACTTATATTGCTGGGTGCATGTGTGCGTAAGTGTGTGCGTGCGTGTTTGTGTGTGTGACTGCTTGCACTTGCCCGCACAATGCCAGCTTTATAGAGCTAGACACAGTATACTGACTCCGAGTCGACCAGTCCTTGTTTTAGCCCCTTACTACCCAGCGCTAGGCAAGGAAACAACAAATACCACATTTTAACCTTCCCCTCTCTCGCAGACGTTCTATCCACCAGACCTCAGAGGCTGCTGATTGGGTTGTAAGGTTCGGAGACTTTGTTTATTGCGTGTAATAGTACATTCATAATGTCAACCACTGGTCCGTCTGGTCAATACATGATTATTAGCACTCCGTCGTATTTACTGACTGATGCGTAGAGCAACAAACAAGACAACAAGCAGACCTACCCCTCCTAAAATGCGTAATGTAACAATCACAATATCGTGTTATTCAAAATGTATTTTCAGTATAAAATTATATTTTCTTGTCGAGAAAGTGCTTTGAGTGTTTTCAAACAGTTGATTCTTTTGTTGATTTTGTAATTACAGTAGAGTAAAATGATTCAACCATTTCATATTTAGTATGTCAACCATTACAAGGAATCCGTTACATTCAGGAGGCACAGGGGTCCCAGTCGGCTGAGGCGCCGCAATTCGGTATGCAGAGTTGCGGCCCTTGGGAACGCCAGAAACCTGGGAGTGTGGGTTGGAATCCCGGTTCGCCCCGATTATCTTCCTAGGTTTGTCAGCACATACTCGTGGGTTTCGCAAAATTGGCAAACGTCTGAGACCTGCATCACTTTGGGCTTTCCTCACACATCAACATGATATAACTGGAATACTGTTTAAAGCGGCGTTAAACCCAAATTACTCACTCACTCATTCATTACCTTCAGTGGGACTGAAGTACGTATTGTCAGAGACCAACCAGACAGATTCTAGCCCTTTAAAGAGGTGCAAGAGCAGAGCTCCAGATAAGCTGTGTATTTGCGTAAAGAACACACTAAATCCCCATAACCTGATTATTGTTTCAGTTGCATGCGTACAAATACGATCGAATATATAAAGGAACCTATGGCGGCCCATAAATGGCATGGAGTCTGTTTTTCAATATTTTGATGTTTCACTTACTTTTATCGTAACCTTTTGCAAATTAACACCATTTGTAATACAAATATGTGATAAATCATGTATAAAAACAACCGAAAACATGGAAAATGTACTTTCAAGTAGCTATTGAGTCGCTGAAATGTGAAGCGAAAATGTCCAAAACTAAAATGGAAATGTCAAAAACCAAAACGAAAATGTCCAAAACTAAAATGAAAATACAGAAAACTATTTCCACCGCGGTGAAAACTATTTCATTTTAGTTTTTGACATTTTCTTTTTGTTTTTTGACATTTTCATTTTAGTTTTTGACATTTTCGTTTCACTTTTCAGCGATTCAATATCTTCTATATACATTTATCACATATTTGTATGACAAATCGTGTTAATTTGCAAAAGGTAACGATAAAAGTAAGTGAAGTATCAAATATGGAAAAACAGACTCCATGTCCCTTATGGGCCACCGTAGAAACCCAATAGAGAACGACACTGTGAGTAATTACCCACTGTAGACCTTTCCGCTTGTGTCACTGTATGTCTTACAGGTCTCTGATTGATCGGACGCAGGCATCGCGAATAAATTAACTCTACGGTATTGAATAATGCAAAATAGTGCAACGTCTCACTAATTGTAACTTGGGCTGTATCGCTGTTGTGAGCTCATGTAGTATGTGACTAGCATGGGGCATCACATGGACAGATACAAATTAGAAGTAAGCTGAGTCAGAGTTTAACGCACATTTATGTTTAAGACTGGACCCAAGAGAGTAAAAATATATTGAATATCCAAGGAAAATTATTGATACCCAGAGTGAATGACAACATATGAATAATACTCAATGGCTCAAACACTTACCAGTGTGCATTCTCTGGAGAGAGTGAATGTGGTTTTGCGCCGCTTTTTGCAATATTGCAGCAATTTCATGGCGAGGGAGAAAGTAAACTGTGATTAATATATGTGCATACCTGTAACTATACATGAGTGTGTGTGTGCTGTATTGACAGCTTGATGGGATGTATCGGTCAGCATATGACCGTTAATTGCTGTTTGGAACAAGATAGATTACTATTATTAAAAGCTGAAAACCGATTTTTTTCTATCAAACAAAACAAGATGGAAAGATATAGCATAATGAAGCCTGTATTAGTAGCTTTTATTTGATATGTAACACAGTTAACATTGAATCATTAAAAAAATGAATATTTATATTTTTCTATGAAAATACCAGTTAATCGCCTGATGACTGAATTTGAAAATGTTCCCCCACTTAGATTTTTCTAGATTTTTGATATGATGTTAAGGAGTGCTTGTTAAATATGAATCAACTAAAAACATTTCTGTTGCAATTTGTGGTTGGTCTCTCTTTATTTTGACCGGACTAAGACAAGATTTGGTCTTCACACATTGTATCCATGAGGGGGAATCGAACCTTCGGCTCGACGAGCGAACGCTTTAACCACTAGGCTTCCCCGCCGCCCCGTTTAATCTCTGGAACTATGAATTTGAACAATTGTACTTAAATAGGGCGTGTTTGTTTGAAGCGCCTACCTCGTCATCCCTACCTCTGCAGGGGCGTTATGGGTAGGTCAGGAGAGGTGGAATGGAGTTTAACGTCGCGTTCAAGATTGTTGCATATATAAAGAGACGTGCATGCACGTGAGTGTGTGTTGTGTTGTGTGTGTCCGAGCCGACCAGTCCTTGTCTTAACCCCTTAATACCGCGCGCCAGGCAGGGAAACAAAGTACCATCTCCTACCATCTTTTGGTATAACGCGTCCGGGGATCGAACCCCGGAGCTTTCGCTCTCCGGGCAGACGCTCTGCCACATGCCATGGAAGCCATTATGTGAAATCTGTATGCCTGATAAGGCAAATTACTGTTTGGCCACGATAATATGATGATCCATTAATTGCTATGTCTTTGTTCTTTTCTAAAACAATATTTATATTGCTTATAGTGGTGTGTGGTCAGGTAGCGACAGGTAGGTGCCATCTTTACTCGCACTTTGGTATACCGGGTCTGTGGATCGAACCCCGCTCTCCGGGCGCTCTATCCATTAGGCCATGTATGCGGTCCATTCTGGGTAGAGGTGGCGTCCAATATTAGTGAGTGAGTGAGTGAGTTGGGTTTAACGCCGCTTTTAACAGTGTTCCAGTTATATCGCGGCGTGTCAGCTTAATGTGAGAGGAAAGCCCGAAGTGATGCAAGTCTCAGACATTTACCACTTCGGTGAAACCCACGAGCACGGGTATGGTGCTGACAAACCTAGAAACATAATCGGGGCGAACCGGGATCCCAACCCACAATCATAGGTTTCTGGCGTGCCAAAGGGACGCAACTCTGCACAGCGATTCGCGGCGCCTTAGACGACTGGGCCACCCGTGCCCCCGCGTCCAATATTAGGCTTAATTGAGGAAGCTCGGAAGCTCTTGTAGATTTATGTTATACATTGTAATTCATAGTTGCTTGTATTGTTGTGTCTTTGTGCGAAATGTCTGACAAAGAACATGATGTCTCGAACATCAGTGGAGTAGTGATATTCAGTGACTATCATCCATTCACAGCCAGATCCCGCCGCTAAAGTTCGCATGAACAAGACGGCCGACCAATCGTTATCCTGTGCTGACAGAACTTAGGTACAACGTTGATTTTAACAACGAAAGTAGACCGAAACATTTACATTATTAACTTGGTCACGACCGGTGCCAGGTTTGTTGTGATGTGTGACAGGAAGGGGAAAGGTTGAAGTAGTCCATCCAGTGCTGGCCAGGTATGCACGATGGTTGCCAAGGTGTGGCGCGCCGTCGTAAAATCACTGCGGTCTGTTCAAAACGCCTCGCGTTTTCTTTATAGGAGGTGAGGTAAAATGGGGCTAAACGTCGCGTTCAATACTATTGCACTTATTTTGCGACGTCTATGGAAGTTTGTGTGTGTTTGTGTATGTGTGCGCGTGCGTGTGTATGTGTGTGTGTGTGTGTGTTGTACTATGTCGGATAAATTCCGGTTTTAAAGTGCTACCACAGAGACACCTTTGCAGCAATTTAACATAGATACCCCACTCAGAAACAGTATACTGACTTTGAGCTGGCCAGTCCTTGTTGTAGCCCCTTGTTGCCGGGCGCCAGGCAGGGTAACGACTAGTACGACCTTTTAACGCCTTTTGGTATGATGCGGCCTGGAAATCGAACCAGCGACTCCCCGGGCCGACGCTCAATACACTAGACAACTAGACTACTGGGGCAGTTTCTACCAATGCGAGTTGGACCCGACGCATGTATCCGGGTCATATTTATATCAGTCTTATACACAGCTAAAATACCCAAAACTGTGTAACTATGTCACATAACACAGTATGATATATTTTAATAATTATTTCAACCAGCTTCTTCAAGCGTTTTAAGGGGGCAGGGGGGCCCAGTCGTTTAAGGCGCCGCGATTCGCTGTGCAGAGTTGCGTCCCCTGGCCACGCCAGAAACCTATGATTGTTGGTTCGAATCCCGGTTCGCCCCGATTATGTGTCTAGGTTTGTCAGCACCATACCCGTGCTCGTGGGTTTCACCGAAGTGGTAAACGTCACAGACCTGCATCACTTCGGGCTTTCCTCCCACATTAAGCTGACAGGCCGCGATATAACTGGAATACTGTTAAAAAGCGGCGTAAAACCCAACTCAGTCACTCCATCACTCTTCAAGCGTTTCATACCTGTTATTTATGTACACAAATTCCCCAGCACACAGGCAATGGTTTAAGCTCATTTACTTCAATACTTAAGGAAGTACGTTGTTAGAAGTATTTGTGATAAAGTAATTGATGTAGTGTGTACAGTTTGGTATGAGGATGTAATATCAGTGCATAAAATTCACCAATATTTCAGTCAGACAACCGCACTGGCAACATTGCAAAGTTAATAGACAAGATTAAATGTTGCCAGTCCTCATTTTGTAGACTAAAGAACAAAAGTAATAAAAGGGTAAACATAAGAATAATACTGTTAATGTTAGTTCTCAGAAAATAACAATTCACTGGTGGATTGTTAACTTTGTAATTTTATTAAACTCCCGCCCATCGACCGTGCAACTTTTCCAAACTGACCGTCTGTCAGCAAAATAGACCGTCTCGGAATGTCGGGTATTTTAAACACTGGTATTATTGTGGATCTTCTTTAACTTGTTTTGAGAGGTATATACATTTTAATGCATCTATCACATAGAAGGAGTATGCATTAAATGTTGTTTCCATTCGTCGTACACAAAAACACGGAATGACGTACACGTTAAGGAGTTAGGCTGACGGACGGCATCCATTCGTAACCAACTCGTGTCATTCCGGGACAAGCCGAATAGCGACTCGTGCCCCTCTGGTGGCCATTTTTGCGACCGGGTTCCGTCTTAGCGCAAACGGGCATACCTAAAACAATTGTCAACTCGTTGCGTAAAGGTTCACACATTTTCCCCAGATTTCCCACATTTTTTCAGATGCAATTTAAAGCACATCGGTACGTGCGGAATTATACAGTATGAATGAACACATTTAACTGTGTTTTTGGTATATTTTTAGATGCAAGACATATATAAATTCAAAAATTATTTCTGAGGGATTCTTGGACGAAGAACTTGAAATCATACGCGCATTCTGATTGGTTTGTCGTATTTTCGCACATAACATTCATCGATAGGGGGACGAGTCTTCTTGCAGGTTACGGAAAGGGATGAGTGGTGACGAATGGGACGGCATGAACATCCGGGGATATTGATCGGCTTGCCCACATTCGGTGTGGATTAGGAAGTGCTGTGATGTATTTCTAAACCTTGCTGTGTGGAGTGATAACTACAACGGCGAGTCTCTCAGGTCTTTATACATCGTATAACGTTGGAGTGGGCTCCTGGTACAGATGAACCATGGTTTGGGAGACGGAGGTGTAGCAATAGTGAAGCTGTGTTGACGGTTCTTGATATTTTGAAATGAATATATGGATCCGTGTTGGCATGTCACTTCAAAAGCTTCAAAGTGGTAAACGAGAGAGCGAGAGAATGAGCGTACAGGGTTCTTGAGTAAAAACGTTGGATTGCAAAACTATTGGTGTGTATATTCAGGATACAAGTATTTTTGTCACATAAGGGGCGCCCGGTAGCCTAGTGGTTTAAGCGTTTGCTCGTCACGCCGAACGCCCGATTTCGATTCCCCACATGTGTACAAAGGTTCACGATATCCTATTCCATCAGGTCACGTCAGAAAGACCTTTCGCGAAATGTGACCGATCAATGAGGTGGCTGACCAGAGGTTCAATTAGCCAATCAGAAAGCTTTATGGCACAAGTTTCACACCGACGACTTCAATTCCATTCCTACGCCTTGACGAATATTGATTCAAAATTTGAAAACTGAAGAAAAGAAACATCTGGAATGTGTTTTACATGGCTGAGATTGCTAGCAGTACATCCCACGGGTTGTGAAAGTAACTTCCGTTTCTAATACTTACCCCATTGACGCGAGAGATAGACGATGATTTTGATAGAATCAGTCGTACAGTAACCAGAATACCTAGTGTTAACCTTTTCGAAGTGCATGATCAGAAACACATTCCGACTGTCACTTTCCAGATCCTGTGAGCGACTTGGTGGAAAGTATACCTTTTATAGGCGAGCGCTTTCAGCACACTGTGATTGTGGTATTGTTATCAGTTACAGCTTACTATGGATTAATATTGATGCTATCCCGCTTAGTTCATTATATTCAATACTATAAAATCGTGTCGTGAGAGGTGACTAGCGGAATCGGGCGGTCAGGCTTGCTGACTTGGTTGATACATGTCATCGTATCCCAATTGCGGAGACCGATGCTTATGATGTCAATCACTGGATTTGCAAAACGCCATCGCATAGCTGGAATATTGCTGAGTGCGGCATTAGACAACAACCAAACAAACAACAATAATTGAACTCTCTGCAAATGTCAAATGTTTTGTCACAAAAGGATAACTAAACTGCATGTTGTTTGGTTTATTCGTGGACACGATCAGCACTGGCCGCAGCTGCGTCTACACGAGGTCAACATGTAGCCGGGGTTCCGTCCACACTCCCCTGTACTTGACCAGCTGCTACAGTTGGGGTTGGAATCCACACAAGACACACCTGAAATTACGAAATCAAAAATGGTTACTCGTTTCGTTACAGGTGTAATTTTGAACACCGAAGATGACACTAAAAGTAACACTAATGGCACTACTTCTTTTTTTAAATCGGCAATTTCCGGTACTGATCGAAACTCCTCGGATTGATTAGTTAGCACTATTGGGTAGGTTAGTGACTTTTATAATCATTATGACATAAATCTGTACACTGATAGTCTGCAGATAATGTATTTCCTCCTTTTTTCTACATACATACGAGGACACACGGATTCTGACGGTCCTAATGGACACAGGGATTCTGACGGCCTTGATGGACACGAGGATTCTGATGGTCCCAATGGACACAAGGATGCTGACTGTCCTGATGGACACAAGGATTCTGACGGTCATAATGGAAACGAGGATTCTGACGGTCCTGATGGACACAAGGATTCTGACGGTCCTAATGGACACAAGGATTCTGACGGTCCTACTTGACACGAGGATTCTGACGGTCCTAATGGACACGAGGATTCTGACGGTCCTTATTGACACAAGGATTCTGACGGTCCTAATGGACACAAGGATTCTGACGGTCCTAATAGACACAAGGATTCTGGCGGTCCTAATGGACATAACTCTACCAAACGATTGCTGCACTCAATATTTGTAAATAATGCATTTCCTCCTTTCTGCTACATACATAGTCGAACGAGTAGTGTTTAACATCATAGGATTCTTGTGCGCCTAGGGGACGCAACTTTGCCAAGCGATTGCGGCACCTCAGACGACTCAATCTCATTAAAATCAGATCTTAGTTCTTGCTACCACTCAGCAAAGATCTGAAGACGACTGGGCCACGCCTGGTGAAACATTATGAGACAAGAAAACTGATTGTCGAACCTCCACATTTGTTGCAACTTCGTCTACAGGAGACGTCCATGTAGGCAGAGTTGGAGTCACACTCTCCTTGAGCCGCCCACGACTTGCAGTGAGAATTTTTGTCCTGGCACGTGCCTGAAACGGAGACAACTGGTGTTTCACTCAGGACATATCATTTGTGTAAGTTTCTTGTATCTAGTTGTCTCTTGAATTGTAAATGTATCCCATTCGACTTTTCTTACCTGAACCAGTTCCACTTCCAGCCCCCGCTCCCCCTCCCCCACATTTGCTGCAACTTCGTCTACAGGAGACGTGCATGTAGCCAGGGTTGGCGTCACACTCTCCTTGAGACGCCCACGACTTGCAGTAAGAGTTGTTGTCTTGGCACGTGCCTGAAATGGCGATAACTGGTATTCACCCAGGACAGATTATTTGTGCAATTATCTTGTAGCTTGATATCTGTCCTTGAATTGTAAATGCATCCCATTCGAGAGTGTCCATACCTGAACCAGTTCCAGTTCCGGTTCCAGTTCCAGTTCCGGTTCCAGTTCCATTACCGCCTCCCCCACTGTCTGTGCCATCCCCGCCCCCGAGGTTACAGTTCATCCTGAGTTGCTGGCTTCTCTCAGCACCTGCAACATCAGCATCATATACATCACAACCCACGACCATACAACGAGGTCACGGAGGAAACAGCTGCAAAATGATACATGTTATTGCTGTTCTTGAAAATTGCCCCTCTTTGAATAATACTGTTCAGTGTCCATTTGTTCCAGTTTTAGTAGACGAACTTGACGTTAACAAACACAGAGCACATTAATCCTATGTTGAGTTTGAAATAGAAGTGTGGGAGTTGGAACATTCCTTTGAACAGTGTTTCAGTAATATCAGCGTGTCATCTTTAAGCGCGAGGACAGTCCGAAGGGGAGAAGGTTTTAGATCACTTTGGTGAAACCAACGAGCAAAGGTATGTGCTGACAACCCAAGAATCATAATGAAGGGAGAATCTGGGATTCGAACCTACTGTCGCTCTTTGAGGTACGCCCAAGGGACGCAACTCTTTATAACGAACAAAGGCGCAGCGGACGTGATCAAAATAGATGCTTGTCTTCACAGCATACTCAAACGGCGGACCAGGTGGTCAGGCTCGGGTGGTTTGGCTATTTGCTTGTTATCGCACCCGTTGGTCGGTGCTCATGACTTCAATTCCTGGTTTGTCTGTCAAGGACACAAATATTTGTTGATGTGGGAGAAAAGAATGAACACAGGTAGGGTGCTAACAAACAAAGCATCACAACTACACCCAACTTGAACCAACGACCAGGTCCGCCACTCTACGGCATTTCAGACAACTGGATCACCTACGCCCCCGTAAAGCAAAGGAACGATAACATATCACAGGCGGCTTACTTCTGGTCGTATTGCATCTCTTCAGGTACGTGTTGCCGCACGGGAATACCTCCTGTATGAGAGAGAAGAGCTGGGGGTCGTAAGGCCGAAGTTTCTCGCGGGTGTTGACGTGGTTGTGGATGCCGTTAGGGACGGCGGAGTAAGCGTTGACGTTGAAGTAGCTTTGTGTCCCTTCCGCCTGAAAAGAGAGGGAGACAAATTGTCAGGTGTAACAGAGATGACATACTTAACACATCAACTCAACACCATGGTAAAATGTACCGTTACTGGTCTACCACCTTTGTTCCTTAATTCACGTTTTTCTACGTGTAAGACAAGAGAGCAGAGTCACGGTCACGGGCCACGTTCACAGTCCAAGTCACGGCTACTGTCACAGGTCACGGACAGGGTCACGATGACAGTCAAGGTCATACAAAGGTCTGCCATGGTCGCAGTGATATCAAATACATGTTTTTATACCCGTGAAGATCCGGGTAGAATAGATAATCATGCTTGTCGTAAAAGGCGACTGTGCTTGTCGTAGGAGGCTGAGTGCGGCGTTAAACAACAAACACCAGTATGCTAGAAAAAGACATTATTATTTACAAGCCCCCGTGATATAGTCAGTAGATTGCTGTCTGTGCAGAGAACTTGAACAACACGCACACACCGCGCACGCACGCACGCACGCACGCACGCACGCACGCATGCACGCATGCACGAACACACACTGTGACGTTTCTACTTACAAAGTATTCCTCCACAGTACTCATGGCGTATGTGTTGCGCCACCTACCGGCAGCTTTGGCCTGGTCGTATAGCGACTGTAGGCGTCTCTGCCAGCCTGGAATGGCGTACTTGGCGCCCAGCAGATGGATGCCATGGGCGAATTCGTGCAGGAAGATGTCCTCGACCCGATACCTGAAGGTATTTTATGTAAGGTTGATTCAGTCCCATCGGCCGTTTTCTGATTCTATCTTGCTTTGTTTTTTCTTTCATAATTATTGCTCTCGTGAGAATCACTTTTTTCAAAGTGATACCATGACAGTTTGATTTAAAGCGGGTTTTTGTTTTTGTAATAGTAGCCTTTGCATTCTTTCTTTCTTTCATGGCAAGTTGTTTTCATTATTATTGGTATTATTGTTATTATTTTTACTATTAACAGATTAAAATAGATAAAAGCAGCAAAGAGGGTTTGGGTGATCCTGGCACAGTCAGGCTGGTTAAGCTCATCATCAGCTCAGGGCCCTTGCCCCTTACTACAGGCAGCCCAGACAGCGAATGGGACTTCTCCCAGGAAACCACATCAGGTTTTTTATTATTATTAAAAGTAGTAGTAGTAGTAGTAGTAGTAGTAGTAGTAGTAGTAGTAGTAGTAGTAGTAGTAGTAGTGCCATACCTGTCCTCAGTGTAACACAGGATGTTCTCTTCGCCTCCCGTTGATACTGGGGCATGTTCCGTTGCCCCAAGTCCACGTGCTCTGGCGTTCCAGGCGGACCCCAGCCAAGCGTGTTCTGGAATAGACACTGTCCCTTCCCGAGCCCCTATCACTGCCACCCTTCCCGATAGTCGGTAGTAGGACTGTCGCACACCGCTGTGGTCGGCGAGGAGGAAGCGAAGGACGTAACAGGCGCGGCGGAGAGCGTCGTCGGGGACTTTACCGGAAGCTGCGATACAGACGGGTATTTCATTAATCCTTGACCTTTATGTTACTCTTTTTCAAAACCATAAACAATAATTAAAATTGCAACAGAAAATTAAATTGAGAAAAACTCGAATCTCTTTAACACAAAATTGCATAAAAACGATTTTTATTTTTGCCTTTTGCCTAACAGCAGTATTCGTTGTCCTGACAGGTACTTTTCTGAATCTTTGACCTTTTTTAACTTACTGTTTTCCAAAACCATAAGCAAAGAGTAAAATAGAAATAGAAAATAAAATTGCGAAAAACATGGTCTCTTTAGCACAATGGTCTGTGCGGAATATATGAAATGAAAGAAATGTGATGTTTTAGTTTGCCACTTGCGACCAGCAATAAAGCGTGGGGACCTATTTCTGGTTCCCGAGGGCTTCTTGGGTTATTATTTCTTCTAGTACTTATTGTTTCACCTAATACGGGTATCCCATACGCCTCTGTATACTTCTGGTAGAAAAACGACAATCCACTCGGCCCGATGTTGCTTGCGCTTCTCAGCTGCGCAGGAACTCCCCGGATGTCGTTGCACGTGTTGGTGGAAGTGGCTTGACCTGGCCGCCCACCAGCTGCCCTCCTACGTCGAGAAGCTAAAGAAGAAACAGTTCAACGTTAATTAAAGCTTCAGTGTCACGCAGGTTTTATATCAAACTGCAACAAATAGAATAACGAATACCACAGCAGTAAGGACTCTAGATGTTGGCAGTCTCACCAACTTCATAAAAGATTAATAAACGAAAGTTGACCAAGTCCTTCTTATCCAATTGCTGTATTTCCAAGATTAGCTTTGACAAGGGATGTATCTGTACATGAACAATCCTCATCGATGTTGATGTATTTAGAATAAACAACCAGATATCAAGTTTAGAACGAGAGGATTATTAACACTTTTTCTCTCACACACAATATGTTTTTATTATGAATATACCCTATATATGAATGCCTATATACACACTGTCTCTAGTTTCAGGTGGTTTGTTTTGTAACACTTTAACATGGACAAGACAACGTTGATCCGAGGAATCGAATTAACACTAACTCTTTGTCAGTCAAATTAAATTATCCTACAAAATACTTTCCCTAAAATGACTAATCAACATAGGAATGTTTAAACCAAAAAGAACAATATTGGTTTCAATTCATTCCCAGTTTTTCATATTTAACCATCCTTGGGCTAAACATGATTACCTCCCTTACATACTGAATTTGATAAACAATGTATTTCCCCAATAAATGAGCGCATGAGCCTATTCAAGCTTGAAATAGGCCAAGCCGTTTTCTGCTTGTGACGAACCGGTAGTGTCTCTCTCTTATTATTGTGGTAGACTTTCTTACAAATGTCACGCATTTCAGGGTGCAAACGAAGAATTAACAACATATATGGAATTTGAAGAACTACAGGGCCAACAATAATATATTACAAACAATTGTTTGAACAAATATTAATGCATGTACGTTCTGTTCAGTCACCCTTCAGATCAATAGACGTTTCAGAAAACTATTATATAAACAAAACAATCTTACCAGTGCCATTTGTCGACTGATAATAATCCGCTTCCGTTAAAGGTCGCAGGGGGTCCTCCAACTCCAATGTCAAGGTCAGATCACCGCTTGTTACGTGGCGTCTGATCAGGCCTGTGTTCAGATAATAACTGCCAATACATCCCATCAAGATTAAAACATATGGCCTTTAAATACAACAACGCAATTCCCTTTCTAATGTGTGACTTTAAACCTTTGGATGAGGGTTTTATTACGTATTGGTTTATCTATTAAAATAACTAACTTGACGCCAAATATTCTGTGCGTTGTTTGAACATGAAATGTTCGCTTTAAATCCATCTTTAGCAGATACTTATAGAAGATACACGTACAACAGACAGACAGTTTATTCAGTAATTTAGGCATCAAGGCCCATAGTACAATGCAGATTGTATATTAACATTTGTCACGTGATGTACATGATTAGATTTTAGAAACACGTACAACCTAAATAAAACAAAAGGTCATAGCAGGGAAGATGTCCATGAACAAAGACATGATAACTATTTCTGTCAATCAACATGGATGTGTATGTACAAATCATCCCATGCCTTGACAGTACCTAGGAGGCAACTGTTCGTATTCTTTATTGTCTGATCATTGTGTAGCAGGGCGTGGAGTCATCCTACGGATGTCATCCTTACCTTGTCAGCTTGCTGACGGGGTTAACCTCTTTGGTCATGGGGACAAGGCGTCCGACCTGTGATCAGAAGGTCCGTGGTTCGAATCCCATCACGGGACTCGGAAATTTTATGGCCGTTACATTGGCGCCCAACGTGGGGCTGAGCACGTTCATATTAAATTTGAGCAAAATAAGCCTCTGTACCAAACTATGCGGCCCGGGACGTGCCTTCTGTTGACGGGGGAGTATGTAGCAGGGCGTGGAGTCATCCCACAGATGACATCCTTACCGTGTCAGCTTGCTGACGGGGTTAACCTCTTTGGTCATGTGGACAAGGCGTCCGACCTGTGATCAGAAGGTCCGTGGTTCGAATCCCATCACGGGACTCGGACATTTTATGGCCGTTACAATTGCTTCGCAAAAATATGTTTGACAGATTCATTTCAAATACAATTCGGATGTATTGATAACACGTTTTTAATGCCATAGCATCTCCCTGCTGTATGGTTAAAACCAAGACAATGCGAAGTTACATTTTAACTGACTGTATTGTCTGAAATGTTACACGACATGTATATATTACAGAGAAATGCGAACCACAGACTTCTGGGGACTAATTTTGAAAGGAATCGTGAGTTTGGGCCCGTTTCTCTAAGTGAACATGTATGAAGAAAAAGACGAAAATAATGAGTTTATATGAACGTACCTGAATTCACAATCTGCAATCCCGCGAGGACAATAACCAACACGCCAATGTGTAGATCCATCGTGACTCTGTTTTTCATGTCAACATTTTATCAACGATTTATTCCCCACACGTGACCAGACAGATGGTCAGATAAAAAATAATCCGTACGTCACACATGTGGCGTACAAGATTAATCTTTTAGTAGTGAAATTTAGTAGTGAAACAGTCTTATTTAAGGACCGTTTATACCTAGAATTGTAATATGCTAGATTGATACTTAAATGACTGGAATACTGACACTGTTATTTTATCCGGGACTTTTTCCCTATTATTCAGTGTACTAATAGTATTTCATGTCTAGTTTAACTACACGAAATCAACATATAGCAGCTAAATCGTAGATTTCGAACCATATTTTTTATCAACTGTAACATAAGTTCATTGTACCAGCAGAGTAAAAAAGTTAAAATTATTTACAGCAAGTTTAACCAAATGGCAAAGTAATAAGTAAAAGTGACTTACCTTCAACAGAGAGGTTCTCAGGCGAAATGTAGGAATGACTCAGTGGCAAGATACTCCTGCAGTTATACCCGTGACCTCTTGTCCACGCATCTCAATACTCGTCTGTCCAGTTTGGAATCGTAAACAATGCCGTGTCACTTGTTGGTCAAAGTATGCAAGTTATGTGCTGCGTTTTCTATTTAATTCTTATAGGCTCATCCGCCATGTCTGAAACTGGTCAGTCGGTTCTAGAACGACAACAGCGCTAGCTTGCATCTCGAAGCGTCACGTCTTCAGTGCTGTAACTATGTAGCGTTTACTGGCTTGGGAATGTGAAACCTAAAGTAGTAGAATATATTTGAAGTTGATAAAAACTTAAAGAAAATTTTAGTAATTTTAACACTGTTATAGTAGTTTAGATTTAATAACCGTGACCACTCTACCGTTTTCTTTAAAAAACAATAACGATTTACTCTTTATTAACACAAACAAATTCGACACACGCATCAAATTTGCTTTACATTCTATATTAGTTATGCAAAGCGTTACTGCAGAACTATTGAAAATGTGAATTAATTATAATGTAAAAAGTTCAGCGTGGCAAAATGAAGTTAGTTTAAAATATTTGGACCGACATACAGAATTCTATCGTATTTCATGGCAATGTTTCCGAAAAAGTTTGTTTATAGGATTAATCTGAATTTGTGCCAATACTTCCACATATCAACAGTAACATCTATTCTTGATTAATTCTAAAACAAACATTTTCGGAACCAGTGCCATAAAATCCATTAAAAGTTTACATATCGGTCCAAATATTTTAAACTTACTCATTTTGACATGCGACACTTTTTACATGAATTCAAATTTTCAATAAATCTTGAGGGAAAATAGATATTAGCTCGATTTGCTGCGTGTGACGTGCTTGGTTGTATTAAACAAGTGTCAATCTCCAAAGAGTCTCGCTATTGTTTTTTTTTTAAAGGAAAAGGGTAGCGAGGTCACGGTTATCAAACCTAAACTACAAATAGATTAATCTTGTACGCCACATGTGTGAAGTACGGATTATTTTTTATCTGACCATCTGTCTGGTCACCTGTAGGTAATAAATCTCTGATAAAATGTTGACATGAAAAACAGAGTCACGATGGATCTACACATTGGCGTGTTGGTTATTGTCCTCGCGGGATTGCAGATTGTAAATTCAGGTACGTTCATATAAACTCATTATTTTCGTCTTTTTCTTCATACATGTTCACTTAGAGAAACGGGCCCAAATTCACGATTCCTTTCAAAATTAGTCCCCAGAAGTCTGTGGTTCGCATTTCTCTGTAATATATACATGTCGTGTAACATTTCAGACAATACAGTCAGTTATCATTTAAGTTCGCATTGTCTTGGTTTTAACCATACAGCGGAAAGATGTGATGGCATTAAAATATGTTATCAATGCATCCGAATTGTATTTGAAATGAATCTGTCAAACATATTTTTGCTAAGCAATGATCAGACAATACAGAATACGAACAGTTGCCTCCTAGGTACTGTCAAGGCATGGGATGTTTTGTATATACACATCCATGTTGATTGACTGAAACAGTTATCATGTCTTTATACATGGACATCTTCCCTGCTATAACCTTTGATTTATTTCGGTTGTACGTGTTTCTAAAATCTAATCATGTACATCACGTGACAAATGTTAATATACAATCTGCATTGTACTATGGGCCTTGATGCCTAAATTACTGAATAAACTGTCTGTCTGTTGTACGTGTATCTTCTATAAGTATCTGCTAAAGATGGATACAAAGCGAACATTTCATGTTCAAACAACGCACAGAATATTTGGCGTCAAGTTAGTTATTTTATTATATAAACCAATACGTAATAAAACCCTAATTCAAAGGTTTAAAGTAACAAATTAGCAAGTGACGCGTTTTGTTGTTTTTAAAGGCTATGTGCTTCAATTTTGGTGGGATGTATTGACAGTTATAATCTGAACACAGGCCTGATCAGACGCCACGTAACAAGCAGTGATCTGACCTTGACATTGGAGTTGGAGGACCCCCTGCGACCTTTAACGGAAGCGGATTATTATCAGTCGACAGATGGCACTGGTAAGAATATTTTTTTCTGAAAAACCTATTGGACTAAAGGGTAACTGAACAGAAAGTTTTGGTTTGTTTGTTTGTTGTTTTACTCCGCACTCAGCAATATTCCAGCCATATGACGGAGGTCTGTAAATAATCGAGTCTTGACCAGACAATCCAGTGATTGAAAACATGAGCATCGATCCACGCAATTGGGATAACCAAGTCAGCGAGCCTGACCACCCGATCCGTTAGTCGCCTCTTAGGAGAAGCATAGTCGCCTTTTATGGCAAGCGTGGGTTGCTGAAGACCTATTCTACACCGGATCTTCACTGGCCGAACAGAAAGTACATGCATTTCTATTTTTCAAAAAATTGTTTATAATATATCATTTTTAGTCTAGTAGTTCTTCAATTTCCCTATATGTTGTTAGTTGTTCGTTTGCACCCTGAAATGCATGACAAACAAACTGAAGCTGGAGACATTTGTAAGAAGGTCTACCACAATAATACGAGCAGGCAGAAAGCAGAAAACGGCTTGACCTGGGCTACCGTGCTCGTTTAGTGTGGAGATACATTCTTGACCGAATTCAGTATGTAAGGGGGGTAATTGTTTTGAGCCAAAACATGGTTTTATATGTAAAACAGCGAATGAATTGAAACCAATATTGTTCTTTTCGTTTTAAGCATTCCTGTTTTGATTAGAAATTTTAGGAAAAGTATTCTTTATAAGTAATTTTATTTGACTAACAAAGAGTTTGCCGTCGTGTTAATTCAATTCCTCGGATCAACGTTGTCTTGTCCATGTTGAAGTGTTACATAAACAAACCAACTGACACTGGTGTGTATATAGGCATTCATAAATAGGGTATATTCATTACAAAAAAACTGATTGAGTGTGAGAGAAAATTGGTTATTATTCCTCTCTTTCTAAACTTGATATCTGGTTGTTTATTCTAAATATATCAACATCGATGAGGATTGGTCATGTACAGATACATCCCTAATCAAAGCTAATCTGGAAAATAAAGCAATTTGGATAAGAAGAGGCGCCTTTTGTAATTGGTCAACTTTCGTTTATTAATCTGTTATCAACTTAGTGAGACTGCCAACAGCTGACGTCCTTACTGCTGTGGTGAGGTATTCTTTATTCTACTTGTTGCAGTTTGATATAGAACTCCTGTGTGACACTGAAGCTTTAATTAACGTTGAACTGTTTCTTCTTTAGCTTTTCGACGTAGGAGGGCAGCTGGCGGGCGGCCGGGTCATTCCACTTCCACCAACACGTGCAACGACATCCGGGGAGTTCCTGCGCAGCTGAGAAGCGCAAGCAACATCGGGCCGAGTGGATTGTCGTATTTCTACCAGAAGTATACAGAGGCGTATGGGATACCTGTTCTAGGTATGCGATATGTACTAGAAGATCTAATAACCCCCAGAACCCCGCGGGAACCAGAGTTAGGTCCCCACGCTTTATTGCTTGTCGCAAGTGGCGACTTCAGTGACTAAAACATCACATTTTTTTCTTTTCATTTTTATATATTCCGCACCGACCACTGTGCTAAAGAGACCATGTTTATTTTATTCATTGTTTACGACTTCGGAAAACAGTAAGTTAAAAAAGGTAAAAAAAATTAGAAAAGTACACGCTAGGACTACTAATACTGCTTTTGGGCGTAAGACCAAAAAAACCAAACACTTACATTTTTATGCAATCATGTGTTCAAGAGATTTGTGATTTTCTCAATTCAATTTTCTATTTCTATTTTAATCATTGTTTATGGTTTTGAAAAAAAAAAAACCCGTCTGAATCGCAGCTTCACGTAACGTCCCCGACGACGCTGTCCGCCGCGCCTGTTACGTCCTTCGCTTCCTCCTCGCCGACCACAGCGGTGTGCGACAGTCCTACTACCGACTGTCGGGGAGGGTGGCAGTGATCGGGGCTCGGGAAGGGACAGTGTCTATTCCGGAACACGCTTGGCTGGGGCCCGCCTGGAACGACCGAGCACGTGGACTTGGGGCAACGGAATACGCCCCAGTATCGACAGGGGGCGAGGAGAACATCCTGTGTTACACTAATGACAGGTATAATAATAATAATAATAATAATAATAATAATAATAATCTAAATAATAATAATAATAATAATAATCTAAATGATACTACTACTACTACTACTACTACTACTACTACTACTAATAAAATGTCAGTGTTGATTTTGTTGATGGCTCTGTATTGCTGGATGGTATAGAAATGACTGTCATCCTAGCGAAGTGCTATATCAAATCGGCCCAGACCCAGTTTTTCAAGGGAAGGCTATCTGAACGACCACTGCATCGAGTCTATGTGCAGTGTGTTCAGAAAATCAGAGTTCAGAGTCCTTTGCTTGGATGAAGTTGACTGGCCTGAAAAGTGCAACAGAAGGGTTTTTTGTTTGCTGCTCAGGACCAGTCTCTTCTCACTCGAAACCGTCAATGTGTAATTTTGCATCAAAATGTAAACATGAAATGAAGATTGTGTAATTTAATGAGATTGTCCAACACATTGTCAGTGGATGCCCAGCTTTGGCACAAACGCAGTATCTTAAGCGACATGATGGAGTTGCTCGATCATTTTATTACTGTCTTCGCCATGATTGTGGTTTTGACACAGAGGTCCATCCATGGTACGACCCGGAATATGAAGAGGGCGTCATGGAAAATGATACATACAACATTCTTTGGAACATGCCCGTATACAGCCTCAGACATATCCAGGCCAACAAACCTGATCGTGTCTTTTTGATAAATCCAATGAAATCATTTACATTTTTGTCCCCTTTGACACCAATGTGATTGACAAGATTGAGGAAAAACATGGCAAATATGCAGACCTCGCTTTCGAAATGTCACGCTTGCATCCCAAGTACTAAGTTGTCCGACACCTCATTGTTCTCGGTGCCTTAGGTTTGGTACCTCCCAATCTGTTGACTGACATTGGATGAGTACCCGTTGTCTGAGCTGCGTGTAGAGGGGGCAAGGGCCTTGAGCTGATGATGAGCCTAACCAGCCTGACTGTGCCAGGATCACCCAAACCTTCATTGCTGCATTATTTATTTTAATCTGTAAATAATAACAATAACAAAAGAATCACTACTACTACTACTACTGGTAATACTAATTCTAATTATTTTCACGAGAGCAATAATTATGAAAGAAAAAACAAAGCAAGATAGAATCAGAAAACGGACCATGTGACTGAATAAACTTTACATAAAATACCTTCAGGTATCGGGTCGAGGACATCTTCCTGCACGAATTCGCCCATGGCATCCATCTGCTGGGCGCCAAGTACGCCATCCCAGGCTGGCAGAGTCGCCTACAGTCGCTCTACTACCAGGCCAGAGCTGCCGGTAGGTGGCGCAACACATACGCCATGAGTACTATGGAGGAATACTTTGTAAGTAGAAACGTTACAGTGTGTGTTTGTTCGTGCATGCGTGCGCGGTGTGTGCGCGTTGTTCAAGTTCTCGCCACAGACAGCAATGTACTGGCTATATCACGGTGGTTTGTAAATAATCATGTCTTTTTCTAGCATACTGGTGTATGTTTGTTGTTTAACGCCGCACTCAGCACTATTCCAGCCATATGACGGCGGTCTGTAAATAATCGAGTCATGAGTGATTGACATCATGAGCATCGATCCACGCAATTGGAATATAATGACATGCATCAACCAAGTTAGCGAGCCTGGCCACCCGATCCCTTTAGTCGCCTTTTACGACAAGCACAATCGCCTTTTACTCCACGCATGGGTTGCTGAAGGCCTATTCTATTCCCGAGGCAAGGGAGTTAACTGACTATAAAAGTCCAGTTTCCACCCTTTCCGAACTAGGCAGGAATTATGGCGTTACATTTTGGCTGGTCTAACGAGTCTATGCATAGTCCAATCAAAATCGCGCACCGAAATCAAAATCAGGTTAGTAAACTGTCGTGCAGATTTCGGTCGATTGCAGGATTTGCAAAGCATGTGCACCGCCAACTCGTTGTCAACAGATAATTTCCAAGTCTTTTCATGTTTCTAATCAAGGTGCTCACTTGAATTGCTGCACTTCGCGATGTAAGACCCGTTTTATCACAATATAGATCTTGATTATCGATCAGATCGTCTTGACTGGGCGCCGCCGTTTTATTTGAAACGAATGCAAGTGATACGAGAGGTGGAATCTGTTTGGTCCATAGGAGAGGCTTAAAAGGGACATAATAACCATTGGTGGCGCTACGATCGAGACCAGGAATTCAAGCCTAGTTCGGCAAGGGTGGAGACTGGACTTTTAAAATCAGTTAACTCCTTGCCTCGTGAAGATGATTCTATCCCGGATCTTCACGGGTATAAAAACTGGTGTTTGATAGCACCGGCAACGACTCGCTGTCGGCCACCCCATCCTCATTTAAGCCAGAATGTACAGCAAGTATGGGTTACTGACCCAGAACACCCAGGATGCCTACGCACAAACTCAGTGACAATGTTTGCTAAATTAATCTGATCCATCTGTTTGGCAATGTGAATCACTGCAAATATTGCGACCATGGCAGACCTTTGTATGACCTTGACTGTGACCGTGACCTTGTCCGTGACCTGTGACAGTAGCCGTGACTTGGACTGTGAACGTGGCCCGTGACCGTGACTCTGCTGTTTTGTCTTACATGTAGAAAAACGTGAAGTTAGGAACAAAGGAGGTAGACCAGTAACGGTACATTTTACCATGGTGCTGAGTTGATGTGTTAAGTATGTCATCTCTGTTACACATGACAATTTGTCTCCCTCTCTTTTCAGGCGGAAGGGACACAAAGCTACTTCAACGTCAACGCTTACTCCGCCGTCCCTAACGGCATCCACAACCACGTCAACACCCGCGAGAAACTTCGGCCTTACGATCCCCAGCTCTTCTCTCTCATACAGGAGGTATTCCCGTGCGGCAACACGTACCTGAAGAGATGCAATACGACCAGAAGTAAGCCGCCTGTGATATGTTATCATACCTTTGTTTTACGGGGGCGTAGATGATCCAGTTGTCTGAAATGCCGTAGAGTGGTACTCAAGCCGCGTCAGGATCTGGTCATTGGCTCGAATCCCCGATGGGCCAAGTCACGATGTTCAGTCTGTTACCATCATACATGTGTTCATGCTTTTCTCCCACATAAATAATCATGTCCTGACCTGACAAGTGAGGGATTGAAGTCATGAGCACCGATCTCCGCCAACGGCTGCGACAAGCATTCAGCTAAACCATCCGAGCCTGACAACCTGGTCCGCACTTTAGCATGTTATTAAGACAAGCATATATTTTGACCACGTCCACTGTGCCTTCATTCGTTATGCAGAGTTGCGTCCCTTGGGCGTAGCTCAAAGTGCGACCGTGGGTTCGAATCCCCGATGTTCCCTGATTATGATGTTTGGGTTGTCAGCACATACCAAAGTGATCTGAAACCTTCTTCCCTTCGGACTGTCTTCGCGCGAGAAGTTGACACGAAAGTCAACGCTTCTATTTCAAAATTAAAAAAAAGGATCAGTGTGCTCTGTGTTTGTTAACGTCAAGTTCGTCTACTGAAAATAGAACAAATGGACACTGAGCAGTATTATTCAAAGAGGGGCAATTTTCAAGAACAGCAATAACATCTTGTATCATTTTGCAGCTGTTTCCTCCGTGACCTCGTTGTATGGTCGTGGGTTGTGATGTATGTGCTGCTAATGTTGCAGGTGCTGAGAGAAGCCAGCACCTCAGGATGAACTGTAACCTCGGGGGCGGGGGTGGCACAGACAGTGGGGGAGGCGGTAATGGAACCGGAACCGGATCTGGAAGCGGAACTGGAAGCGGAACCGGAAGCGGAACTGGAACCGGAACTGGAACTGGAACTGGTTCAGGTATGGACACTCTGGAATGGGATGCATTTACAATTCAAGAACAGATATCAAGCTACAAGATATTTGCACAAATGATCTGTCTTGAGTGAATACCAGTTATCGCCGTTTCAGGCACGTGTCAGGACAATAACTCCTACTGCAAGTCGTGGGCGTCTCAAGGAGAGTGTGACTCCAACCCTGGCTACATGCACGTCTCCTGTAGACGAAGTTGCAACAAATGTGGGGGAGGGGGAGCGGGAGCGGGGGCTGGAAGTGGTACTGGTTCAGGTTCAGGTAAGAAATGTCGAATGGGATGCAATTCAAGAGACAACTAGATACAAGAAACTTACACAAATTATGTGTCCAGAGTGAAACACCAGTTGTCTCCGTTTCAGGCACGTGTCAGGACAATAACTCCTACTGCAAGTCGTGGGCGGCTCAAGGAGAGTGTGACTCCAACTCTGCCTACATGCACGTCTCCTGTAGACGAAGTTGCAACAAATGTGGAGGTTCGACATTAAGTTTTCTTTTCTCATAATGTTTTAGTGTTAACGTGTACCAGGTGTCGCGGTTGGCCCAGTCGTGGGTAGGGAGAACTAAGATTTGATTTTAATGAGATTGATTCCTTTGAGCTGCCACGTCGGAATCCTATGATTTTTCCACCAACATGCGAAATGTGTAAGACCCTTACGCTGTGAGTTAACTGTAATATTGTTCAAGGCGATGCTACATCCTACTCGCTTAACTGTGTATGGAGAAAAAAAAGGCAAAACTATATCTGTCACGAAACGAGTAAACATTTTTTATTTCGGTATTTAAGGTGTGTCTTGCGTGGATTCCAACCCCAACTGTAGCAGCTGGTCAAGTACAGGGGAGTGTGGACGGAACCCCGGCTACATGTTGACCTCGTGTAGACGCAGCTGCGGCCAGTGCTGATCGTGTCCACGAATAAACCTAACAACATGCAGTTTAGTTATCCTTTTGTGACAAAACATTTGTCATTTGCACAGTTACATTATTGTTGTTTAACGCTGCACTCAGCAATATTCCAGCCAGGTGATGACGGTCTGTTAATAATCGAGTCTGGACCAGACAATCCATTGATTGATGTCATGAGCATCTATCTACGCAATTGGGATACAATGTCATGTATCAACAAAGTCTCCGAGTCTGACCCCGTTAGTCGTCTTTTACGACAAGCATGTTGTATTTTTCAATATAATGAACTAAGCGGGTTAGTATCAATAACGGATAACAATACCACAAACACAGTGTGCTGAAAGTGCTCGCCTATAAAAGGAATACTTTCCAACAGGATCTGGAAAGTGACAGTCGTATGGTGTTTTCTGATCATGAATTTCGAAAAGGTTAACGAGGGTATTCCGAACGAAAATCAAAATCTGTCACAATCATCGTCTCTCTCTCGCTTCAATAACGGATGATACTTTCCGAAGCCCGTGGGATGTACTGCCATGCAAGACTGTATGACTGATTCTATCAAAATCATCGTCTATCTCTCGCTTCAATGGGGTAAACATTAGAAACGGAAGTTACTTTCACAACCCGTGGAATGTGCTGCCATGCAATCTCAGCCATGTAAAACACATTCCAGATTTTTCTTTTCTTCAGTTTTCAAATTTTGAATCCATATTCTTCAAGGCGTAGGAATGGAAAAGAAGTTGTCAGTGTGAAACTGCTGCTCTCTCTCTTTCGAGGGTCCCAATGAGCGTGACGCACCCGACCACTTTCGCAACTTTCAATTTGCGTGGTGAAATGAAGTCAGTTTAGACTTATCTGGACAGATATCTACGACTTACTTGGGATGATCAGGTTGTGCCATCAGTGTCCCGTTGGAAGCGTATTTGGTGGCACTGTTTCGGGAGTTGTTTGTTCACGACTGCCCGACCAGATCGCTAAAAGTGAATATTTCCGATACAAATCATTCGAAAACTCAGTAGAAGGGTGCCTGACTTCTGTTAATGTGGCCAAAAATGTGAACAATAACATTCCCTATCTCTAGCATAAATCGCTGTGAGTAGATCACGGCTGTCTTTTCTTGTTTCGGTGGTGACCTTGCCCTTCGTTCGAAGCTGTCACTGACATGCAAGCAGACTTGAGTTTGTTGATTTTCACGTCTTCAGTATAGGGTGGTACAGTAAACATGAATGTCTTTGGCGAACACTCTGATTTCCCTCTTCCACAATGGTCCACAGGATATAAATTCAGCTGATTGATCAAGGAAACTGAACCATTTTGATTGCACAGCCGGGACACCGGCAGTGCGAGTGACCGACTGTTGGTCCGATATTCAAAGCGAGGCGCTTATGTGACTTTAAAAATTGTCTTATAGGTGTCCTGCATACTAACAACAATGCGCTTGAATTACCATAAGTTGAAGAAATTCTTCCAAAAGGATCTTGAGCGTCGGTGCTGTTATGTTTGCAAACACAACAGCAAGAGCATTTTGTTAATGCGAATGCATAGAAATGTCAACAATGCCCATATTTGGGCATATATCAATATTCATGCGCAACAAGATTTTGCAACCGGTTTAAGTCAACGAACGACAGTTGTTATGTATGTACACTTAAATATATGCTTAACGTGGGTAATAAATAAAATACCACGCTAATTCTCGTTAGATACCCTTTCTACGAAACTTGTGAACTTTCTATGGTATTTGATCTCGCTTTCCACTCGTCTCGTAAAAAATGGTGTCTAACGAGAATCAGTGTAGCGTTCTCTATGGGTGTACCGGATGCGGGAGTATGAGCGTACTTAATGCGGGAGTATGAACGTACTTAATGCGGGAGAATGGGTGTACATGTACTTCGTGCGGGAGTATTATGTACTGAATGCGGGAGTATGGGTGTGCTTGTTCGGGAGTATGGCTGTACTTAGAGCGGGAGTATGAGTGTACTAAATGCAGGAGAATGGGTGTACTGGATGCGGAAGTATGGGTGTACTTGGTTCGGGAGTATTGGTTGGTGTACTTAGAGCGGGAGTATGAGTGGACTTGATGCGGGAGTATGAGTGGACTTGATGCGCGAGTATGGCTGTACTTAGAGCGGGAGTATGAGTGGACTTGATGCAGGAGTATGGCTGTACTTGGATCAGAAGTATGGGTGTACTTGGTTCGGGAGTATTGGTTGGTGTACTTAGAGCGGGAGTATGAGTGGACTTGATGCGGGAGTATGAGTGGACTTGATGCGGGAGTATGGCTGTACTTGGAGCAGAAGTATGGGTGTACTTGGTTCGGGAGTATTGGTTGGTGTACTTAGAGCGGGAGTATGAGTGGACTTGATTCGGGAGTATGAGTGGACTTGATGCGGGAGTATGAGTGGACTTGGTGCGGATGTATGGGTGTACTTGGTGCGGGTGTATGGGTGTACTAGGTGCGGATGTATGGGTGTACTTAGTGTGGGTGTATGGGTGTACTAGGTGCGGATGTATGGGTGTACTTGGTGCGGGAGTATGGGTGTACTTGGTGCAGATGTTTGGGTGTACTTGGTGCGGATGTATGGGTGTACTTGGTGCAGGAGTATCGGTGTACTTGGTGCGGGTGTATGTGTGTAGTTGGTGTGGGTGTATGGATGTACTTCGTGCAGGAGTATGGGTGTACTTGGTGCGGATGTATGGGTGTACTTGGTGCGGCAGTATTGGCGTACTTGGTGCTGGTGTATGGGTGTACTTGGTGCGGGAGTATGGGTGTAGTTGGTGCGGATGTATGGGTGTACTTGGTGCGGGAATATGGGCGTACTTGGTGCGGGTGTATGAGTGTACTTGGTGCGGGTTTATGGGTGTAGTTGGTGCGGGTGTATGGGTGTCTTTGGTGCCGGAGTATGGGTGTACTTGGTGCGGATGTATGGGTGTACTTGGTGCGGATGTATGGGTGAATTTGGTGCGGGAGCATAGGCGTACTTGGTGCGCGTGTATGGGTGTAGTTGGTGCGGATGTATGGGTGTACTTAGAGCGGGAGTATGAGAGGACTTAATGCGGGAGTATGGCTGTACTTAGAACGGGAGTATGAGTGTACTAAATGCAGGAGAATGGGTGTACTGGATGCGGAAGTATGGGTGTACTTGGTTCGGGAGTATTGGTTGGTGTACTTAGAGCGGGAGTATGAGTGGACTTGATGCGGGAGTATGAGTGGACTTGATGCGCGAGTATGGCTGTACTTGGAGCAGAAGTATGGGTGTACTTGGTTCGGGAGTATTGGTTGGTGTACTTAGAGCGGGAGTATGAGTGGACTCGATGCGGGAGTATGAGTGGACTTGATGCGGGAGTATGGCTGTACTTAGAGCGGCAGTATGAGTGGACTTGATGCGGGCGTATGGCTGTACTTGGAGCAGAAGTATGGGTGTACTTGGTTCGGGAGTATTGGTTGGTGTACTTAGAGCGGGAGTATGAGTGGACTTGATGCGGGAGTATGAGTGGACTTGATGCGGGAGCATGGCTGTACTTAGAGCGGGAGTATGAGTGGACTTGATGCGGGGGTATGGCTGTACTTGGAGCAGAAGTATGGGTGTACTTGGTTCGGGAGTATTGGTTGGTGTACTTAGAGCGGGAGTATGAGTGGACTTGATGCGGGAGTATGAGTGGACTTGATGCGGGAGTATGAGTGGACTTGATGCGCGAGTATGGCTGTACTTAGAGTGGGACTATGAGTGGACTTGATGCGGGAGAATGAGTGGACTTGGTGCGGATGTATGGGTGTACTTGGTGCGGGTGAATGGGTGTACTAGGTGCGGATGTATGGGTGTACTTGGTGCGGGTGTATGGGTGTACTAGGTGCGGATGTATGGGTGTACTTGGTGCGGATGTATGGGTGTATTTGGTGCGGGAGTATGGGTGTACTTGGTGCAGATGTTTGGGTGTACTTGGTGCGGATGTATGGGTGTACTTGGTGCAGGAGTATGGGTGTACTTGGTGCGGGTGTATGTGTGTAGTTGGTGTGAGTGTATGGGTGTACTTCGTGCAGGAGTATTGGTGTACTTGGTGCGGATGTATGGGTGTAGTTCGTGCGGAAGTATTGGCGTACTTGGTGCGGATGTATGGGTGTACTTGGTGCGGGAGTATGGGTGTACTTGGTGCGGATGTATGGGTGTACTTGGTGCGGGAATATGGGCGTACTTGGTGCGGGTGTATGAGTGTACTTGGTGCGGGTTTATGGGTGTAGTTGGTGCGGGTGTATGGGTGTCTTTGGTGCCGGAGTATGGGTGTACTTGGTACGGATGTATGGGTGAATTTGGTGCGGGAGTATAGGCGTACTTGGTGCGCGTGTATGGGTGTAGTTGGTGCGGATGTATGGGTGTACTTAGAGCGGGAGTATGAGAGGACTTGATGCGGGAGTATGGCTGTACTTAGAGCGGGAGTATGAGTGGACTTGATGCGGGAGAATGAGTGGACTTGGTGCGGATGTATGGGTGTACTTGGTGCGGGTGTATGGGTGTACTAGGTGCGGATGTATGGGTGTACTTGGTTCGGGTGTATGGGTGTACTTGGTGCGGGAGTATGGGTGTACTTGGTGCAGATGTATGGGTGTACTTGGTGCGGATGTATGGGTGTACTTGGTGCAGGAGTATGGGTGTACTTGGTGCGGGTGTATGTGTGTAGTTGGTGTGGGTGTATGGGTGTACTTGGTGCGGAAGTATGGGCGTACTTGGTGCGGGAATATGGGCGTACTTGGTGCGGATGTATGGGTGTACTTGGTGCGGGAATATGGGCGTACTTGGTGCTGGTGTATGAGTGTACTTAATGCGGGTTTATGGGTGTAGTTAATGCGGGTGTATGGGAGTAGTTGGTGCGGATGTATGGGTGTACTTGGTGCGGATGTATGGGTGAATTTGGTGCGGGAGTATAGGCGTACTTGGTGCGGGTGTATGGGTGTAGTTGATGCGGATGTATGGGTTTACTTGGTGCGGGAGTATGGGCGTACTTGGTGCGGGTGTATGGGTGTACTTGGTGCGGGAGTATGGGTGTACTTGGTGCGTGTCTATGGGTGTAGTTGGTGCGTGTGTTGTGTGTATTAGGTGCGGGAGTATGGGTGAACGTGAGTAAATGGGATGTGGAAGCGTCGCAGATACGGTTAGAGTGTGATTTACGGGGTGCGAGGGTATGAGTTAATCCGGTACTGTAGGCATAACGTTATTTGTAACGTTACATATAGCACATTAACACCTTCAGATTGGAAGCTTTAACCATATTGGAAATATTTCTACCTCCAATTTTAACGAAACATGTTGTGAGAGAGATTTGTGATTGAAACTAGCCTGCAAACTCTGCAAATGACAAATGTAATGTCATAAAATGACAACTAAACTGCATGTTGTTTGGTTTATTGCGTGGACACGATCAGCACTGGTTGCAGCTGCGTCTACACGATGTCAACATGTAGCCGGGGTTCCCTTCACACTCCCCTTGCGACGCCCACGACCTGCAGTTGGTGTTGCTGTCCTCACATGTGCCTGGAATAGAGACATCTGGTTTTCACTCAGGACAGATAATGTATATAAAAGTCTTGTAGCTTGTTACCTGCTCTTGAATTATAAACGCATCCTATTGGGTACTTTCCATACCTGAACCAGTTCCAGTTCCGGTTCCGGTTCCGGTTCCGGTGCCCCCAGGGTTACAATTCATCCTCAGTTGCTGGCTTTTCTCAGCACCTGCAACATCAGCAGCACATACGTCACAGCACACAACCAAACACCGTGGTAAGGGAAGAACTTGGAAACGCCTAAACATTAGCAGCACATACGTCATAGCACCCTCCATTGCTCTGTGGTAAGGGCAGAACTTGGAAACGCCTAAACATTAGCTGCACATACGTCACAGCACACTACCAAACACCGTGGTATGGGAAGAACTTGGAAACGCCTAAACATTAGCAGCACATACGTCATAGCACCCTCCATTGCTCTGTGGTAAGGGCAGAACTTGGAAACGCCTAAACATTAGCAGCACGTACGTCACAGCACACTACAAAACACCGTGGTAAGGGCAGAACTTGGAAACGCCTAAACATTAGCTGCACGTACGTCACAGCACACTACCAAACACCGGGGTGAGGGAAGAACTTGGAAACGCCTAAACATTAGCAGCACATACATCATAGCACCCTCCATTGCACCGTGGTAAGGGAAGAACTTGGAAGCGCCTAAACATTAGCTGTACATACGTCACAGCACACTGCCAAACACCGTGGCTACGGAGGGACTTGGGAACAGCTGAAAAATGACACACTATGTTATGTCCTGTTCACGATTCGAACCGACGATCATAGGCTTCTGGCTCGCCTAATGGACGCAGCTCGACTTGTGGCTCCTGGGGCGGGTTTTGAATATACAAGTCGGGTCTCTGTGATCTCATTGATTGCTTATCAGTTTGACAGATGGCGGAGAAAGCTGTTCATGATTTCAATATCTGGTTTACCTGGCCAAGATACGACTTGGCCAGGCCATCATATAGTATGTGTGAGCAAAACTGAAGTATTGATGATAACACAGGTACGGTGCGAACTAGGCCGATCCGGGATCGTAAATAATGACCACCGGATCCTGGCCACTCTACGGTTTTTTAAACAACCAGACCAGTCGCACCCCATATACAAAAACACAATCAATATCACACGCTGCTTACGTCTGTTTGTACTGCATCGCTTCAGATACGTGTTCCCGCACGGGAATACCTCGTGTGTGAGAGAGAACAGCTGGGGGTCGTACTGCTGCAGTTTGTCGTTGGTGTTCACGTCGTTGTGGACGCCGTTAGGGGTGACGGAGTAAGCGTTGACGTTGAAGTAGCTTTGTGTCCCTTCCGCCTGAGGAGAAAGAGTATCACATTGCCTACTCACGTGTTCTTTCTAGTTCTTTCCATTGTTCTAGTCATAACCTAATGCTTGAAGAAAGTAAAAAATGGTCTTTCTAGGGCTTCGCTTATGTCCATTTTGTGTAGCCCGTTTAATTGAAACTGAGTATCATTTCTGCATTGAATGTCAATTTTACTCAGATCTAAGAAATAGTCTTATACCTAAGTATTACCATTCACAACCTTCATTTGATAAATTTTGCACTCTAATGTCTTGCCAAAATGAACATGTTATTAATAAATTAGCTAAATGTATTTTTCTTGCTTTTAAGAAACGACAACAGTTTTTCAAATGTATGCAATAATTCAATTGTTTCACTATGTATATCACTTATATATCTGACGCCTGCTATTGTTATAATCCACTGTGGCCATATTGTATAATGGACCGGTGGTCTTTTACTGAAATAAAAACACTCACTCACTCACTCACGTGTCAATATGAAAGAGAGAACAACCAGTCTCGATTATCTGCCGAAATAGATTCCATCGAGACAGAAGGCATAATAGTGGTGAAAAAGTATGTGAATGGACGACTGAAAATCATTCATTATGACAGACTATCAAATTAACACCACCGTATAATATACCGTCACTTGAAAGCCTCCATTGATCCTAAATTGCTCGGTTTTATATGTGTCAAGACAGCAGAGTCACAATCATATCATAGTCACAATCATAACCTAGTCACAGTCACATGTACAGTCCTGTCCTAGTCAAACACAACTCCCTCTTCACATTTCAATTCTCACAGCATCCAATCAGATTTGCCACATTATGAGAATTTATTCTCATGAAATGGTGTGACATGGTCGCAATATGTGCAGTGATGCACAATGACTATGTTGCCATAAAGATGACATGAGTAATACAAGCTTCATGACTGGCTGAGATTAGTTTACCTGGATATTCAGGTTCATGTACCCATGCTTGTGAGAACTGACTGACATGAGTATAAGGTGGCCGATGTAGCAGTACGCACGCACGCACGCACGCACGCACGCACGCACGCACGCACACAGGCACGCACACATACTTTTTCTGTTTCTACTTACAAAGTATTCCTCCACAGTACTCATGGCGTATGTATTGTTCCACCTTCCGACAGCTTTGGCCTGGTCGTAGAGCGACTGTAGGCGACTCTGCCAGCCTGGAATGGCGTACTTGGCGCCCAGCAGATGGATGCCATGGGCGAATTCGTGCAGGAAGATGTCCTCGTTCCTATACCTGAAGGTATTTTATGTACATCCATTTCCCTTGGTTTAAATTCATAGCTCATAGAATCATTATGATCCCATAATAGCTTGATGGATAGCCCGGTTTTTTTTTGTTTCTGTGGGAGTCTTCATGTTGTTTGTTTTAGTCCTTATAACATTTCAAAATCATAGTCCTCATGGCAGTTACAATTCCGGAATCACAATTTTCTCAAAGTGATGCAATAAATGTATGATCGATAGCGCCCATTCTTCTTACATGAAACGCTCAGCGTCAAAACGATTCCTTGAGGAACACGTCAACAGTTACCTCCCTTCCATAAATATCTTATTAGGGTTGAGCGGTTATTCTATTGATAAAAGCTTTAAAGCAGATTTACCGATGGTAAAAACAAAGAATGTTGATCTTAAAGCACCTTTGTCAAATGTCGAGCTATCGGATCTGTATCCATGTGATTACAAACAAAATCTAACTCCTGCTGCATATGATGATGATGATGATGAAGATAGTGATGGTAAAGTGACGTTACTGATAACGTGCGCGGTATAGCTGGATTAGAAGTGGTGGTGGTGGTAGTAGTAGTAGACAGACAGACATATTTATTTCAGTAACAGGCCACTGGACCATAATACATTAATATAGCATGCTAAATCACGCATGCTGGAGTAAAATATTACATATTTGTATATATATAACACCTTCATTCATGACAAGGTATTCGGAATTTCTTAATTAGTAGCTTTTGTTTAGTATAAACCCATATCACGAATGTCAAGATTACAATGTTTGCTCAGTGTTATGGCGAGATATACTTTCTTCTGGCCTATCATTGAAAAAATGTATTTCAAAATTTTTAATGTAATAATTTCTCTTTAATCTTGAGCTGGGAAGACACAATTACACTCCACATAATTTGCGATTTCTGTATGTCCAAGAACTATAAATGTATATATACTCAACAACAAAAGTTCCTGTGACACCAATATTTTAGTGTATTTTTCAAACAAGTAAAGTTTGGTTTTCAGTATTGTAATACATGTATGGAATCAAGTCACAAAAAAGCAACTGCTACAGAAAAGCATGCATTCCATGCAAAAGTTGACTTTTATGCAAGCCCCATGCATTTCACGACCCACGAATGGGTATGAAAACCTGTGCGTTAACGGGATTCCATATGCATTGTTTAGCAACGTGCTGACAACAACCACTCAGAAAAACAACAAAATAAAGCAATTATTCAACATTACGAAATGCCACGCCTGTCCGAAGAGCCATTGGTATGCTTGAAGCAGGATCGAGTCAACGTGATGTTGCAAGGCAATTAACGTCCACAGAAACACCATTTGGTGTTTATGGCAACGTTGGCAACAGACGAATGCAATCAGACCATCCTCGGCGTGGCAGGCCACGCGTAACAAATAATCGACAAGACAACTGAATTCGAACAACACATCTACGAAATCGATTCCAACCAGCAACAGTGACTGCAAGAAGCATCCCTGGCCTTCGACGAATATCTTCACAAACCGTACGTCGCCGCCTCAGATGTGAATGAATTGTCGCCAGAAGACACGCCAGACGTCCCATTTTGACAGGAAACCACCGTCAAGCACGTCTACAGTGGTGTAGACAGCGTCTACGCTGGGCGGCCATGCAGTGGGGACAGGTTCTATTCACTGACGAGTCTCGTTTTCACCTCAGCCACAGCGATGGACGGATTCGAGTGTACCGACGTCGAGGTGAACGTTACGTCAATCATTGTGTCATGGAAGAAGATAGGTTCGGGGGCGGCAGCGCTATGGTTTGGGGTGGGATTACAGCAAGACAGAGGACCCGTTTGATAGTGGTAGAGGGTAAAATCAATGGACAGCGCTACCGCGACGAGATCATCGGCCCTGTTGTTCTACCGTTTTTGCGTCGTCATGGCCCAGGCATTACCTTTGAACATGTAACAGGAACTTTTGTTGTTCAGTACATATATATTTCAATGTAATGTGGCCATTTGTCAAATAACGTTCTGTGTTCAACATAGATTTGTACTGAACATAGTAATTCCATTTGGAAGATAGTTCCATTGAGGAATGTCAGTTTTGATACAGGTTATCTGATAGTCTTTACTGAAATACATTTTAGCATAATGTAACATTGTCGATTTCTTGTTGTAACCAGACTAACCTGGACAGAATGTTTTTAATTGATGCAGCCTATGTCCCTCTTAGTCCTCCCTAGTAGTAGTAGTAGTAGTAGTAGTAGTAGTAGTAGTAGTAGTAGTAGTAGTAGAAGAAGTTGGTTGGTTGGGTTGTTGTTTTACGCCGTACTCAGCAATATTTCGGCTATATGACGGCGGTCTGTAAATAATCGAGTCTGGACCAGACAATCCAGTGATTGATATCATGAGCATCGATTTACGCAATTTGGAGCGATGACACGCATCAACCAAGTCAGCGAGTCTGACCACCCGATACCGTTAGTCGCCTTTTACGACAAGCATAGTCGCCTTTTACGGCAAGCATGGGTCGCTGAAGAGCTATTCTACCCCGGATCTTCACGGGTCAGTAGTAGTTGTAGTAGTAGTAGTAGTAGTAGTAGTAGTAGTAGTAGTAGTAGTGTCATACCTGTCCTCAGTGTAACACAGGATGTTCTCTTCGCCTCCCGTTGATACTGGGGCTTGTTCCGTTGCCCCAAGTCCACGTGCTCGGTCGTTCATGGCGGGCCCCAGCCAAGCGTGTTCCGGAATGGACACTGTCCCCTCCCGAGCCCCGATCACTGCCACCCTTCCCGATAGTCGGTAGTAGGACTGTCGCACACCGCTGTGGTCGGCAAGGAGGAAGCAAAGGACGTAACAGACGCGGCGGAGAGCCTTGTTGGGGACATTACCGGAAGCTGCGATACAGACGGGTATGTTTTTAATCTTTGACATTTTTACAAAACCATAAACAATTATTAAAACAGAATTAGAAAATAAAATTGTGAAAAACACATATCTCTTAAAAGTTGCATAAAAAGGTAAGTGTCAGTTTTTTGCTGTATGTCTGGACTGCTGCCATGCGACGGGGGCCGGTAAAGAAACCAAACAATCAAGTGAAGGAACAGAAAACCAGTCGACACAACACACCCACTGTCAACGAAACTGAGAAATGTGATGTTTCAGTCACAAAAGTCGCCTCTTACGACAAGCGATAACCTATTCTTATAATGGTTTCTGTAGAGTAGTTAGATCTTCCAGTACATATCGCATCACCTAACACGGGTATCCCATACGCCTCTGTATACTTCTGGTAGAAATTCGACAATCCACTCGGCCCGATGTCGCTTGCGTTCCTCAGCTGCTTAGGAACTCCCAGGATGTTACTGCACGTGTTGGTGGAAGTGGAATGACCTGGCCGCCCGCCAGCTGCCCTCCTACGTCGAAAAGCTGAAGAAAACTCAGGTCAACGTAAATTAAAGCTTCAGTGTCATAAAGGAATTATGTATCAAACTGGAAAAAGTGCAATAGCCAGTCCCTTTCCTCTACAGTGACAGAATGGATTTTGACCACAACATTACAAAGATTTCCAAAAAAGTCGCACATAAACGATCTTAAACAAAACAATAAGTAAGGATAAGATATAGGGATGAAAAACTTATTACAATTAGTGGTAAAGTTTTGGTGTAGGATCCAACACCGTTTTCAAGCAGGTGTTGATAGAACCTCTACTCAGACGTGATTTTTCCTATTCAAATATATTATGCTATACGCGCAAACATTTATTTCCTGTGCAGGTAAATATGCTTCTAAACTAGAAATTCTAACAAATACACCCACTCCACCTGGACCTAGCTTTGACCTTTTGCCCGAATTTTTTCTGTTATGCCCAAATATGTATAACCATCTGAAAACAACATTATTTACCCTAGAAATATTTCACATAGATAATGTCAAAGACAATATAAGAGAAAACGGTGGCATGGAATAAATAAATCTTAAATAATCTTACCAGCGCCTTCTGTTGATTGATAATAATCAGCTTCCGTTGAAGGTCCCCGAGGGTCCTCCCACTCAAAGTTCAAGGTCAGATTACTGCCCGGTACCTGGCGTCTGATCCGACCTTGGTTAAAAGTGAAACTGCCATTACATCACAGTTAAAGTGAAACCTCTACGTCCCTCGTTAAAAACAAGCGCGTCTCTTTCTTGTATGTTTGTTAAAGTGTTTTGGGAGGGTGTTGTTGTTGTATCGGCTTATTCCTTAAAATAAATAGCACGCCACTTAATATTCTGTCTTGTTTTTCTAACGTTCGAGGGGGGACACGGGTGGCCCAGTCGTCTAAGGCGCCGCGATGAGCTGTGCAGAGTTGCGTTCCTTTGGCACGCCAGAAATCTATGATTGTGGGTTCGAATCCCGGTTCGCAGGATTAGGTTTCTAGGTTTGTCACCATATGCGAGCTCGTGGGTTTCACCGAAGTGGTAAACTTCTGAGACCTGCATCACTTCTGGCTTTCCTCCCACATTAAGCTGACACGCCATGATATAACTGGAATACTGTCAAAAGCGGCGTTAAACCCACCTCACTCACTCTAACGTTCGTTTTAAAACTAATAACATCCTTAACATATACTTATAAAAATATAACGTACAACCAAGATATATATAGTGTCAAAGTAATGTTTGTTGTAATATATATGTACATATTTAATGATGTTTCCCTCGGCTGAAGTGAGTTAGTGAGTTGGGTTTAACGCCGTTTTTTTAACAGTATTCCAGTTATATCACGGCGTGTCTATTTTAGACCCTTAAGGGCCCTCTACCCTAGAGAAGAAGCTGAATACTGTTAAAACCGGCGTTAAACAAAACTCACTCACGCACAGGGGCGGTCGGGTAGTCCAGTGGTAAAAGCGCTCGCTCGTCACGCCGAAGATCCGGGTTCGATTCCCGACATGGGCACAATGTGTGAAGCCCATTTCTGGTGTCCCCCATCGTGATATTGCTCGAATATTGCTAAAAGCGGCGAAAAACCATACTCACTCACTCACTCACAGACGTGTTTCACTCACAGACGTGTTGTATGAGAGGACCTGTCACTCAAAGCGAGTTTAGCGCCAAGAGTGTGCATCACCCTTAAGGACTTTAATTTCACCTCACAGCAACTGTATGCGAGGACATTTTCAAGGAGTTTTTAACTTTTATTTACCGTGTGTCAATAATTGACAACGTGTCTGCATGAAAAGTTATTGCTCATTTTCTTTTCATGATATTCGCCTTAATGCCAATACGAAAACTCTTCTTCTCCAATACATTCGGAAATATTCATTCTCTCACTCCCTGATGATTTGCAAAAGTGACGTAATTAGCGTTTCCTGGCCGCCAAACTGTATGGCGAGAATGTTTCGCGGGAGAGCCATAATGTCCTGTCACCACTTTTACAAGTTTTGAGTAAATGATATTATACCATTTGAAGTGTTGTAAAATATTAACTTTAAAAAACAATATGCATTTATTTCAGATGAAATAAACAAATACAAAAAATATATATATTATACTGTGCGTCAAATATTGTAACGTAACAGTCGTTTAGACCTGAGATCGGTTTGAGAAATCGAAGTCAAATTCTGGATAAATGGGAAAAGGCGAAAATGGCAACACAGCAAAACGGAACCTTTTTCGGTTGACTAAACGACACCAAATTGGTTATAACGGAACCAAACTGGAATGCTAAATGTCATGTCAAAAGACAAATGTTCAAACAATCTGATTATATGAACATACCCGAATGTACAATCTGGACTCCAGCGATATGCCGGCGGTCAGTCGATAATCGAGTCTTGACCAGATAATCCATTGATCCACTCAATTTGGAAGCGATGACATGCACCAGCGAACCTGACCAGCCGATCCTATCAGTCGCCTCTTACGACGAGCATGGGTTGCTGAAGACCATTTCTAACCCGGATCTTCACGGGACGACCTCGATTTGTCTGTAGTGATACATAATACATCGATACAGCTCGACTATGTAATCTACCGCAACAAATACACCCATACACCCGCACCAAGTACACGAAAACTCTCGCACCAAGTACACCCATACACCTGCATCAAGTACATCCATACTCCCGCACCAAGTACACCCATACACCCGCACCAAGTACACCCATACTCCCGCACCAAATACACGCATACTCCCGCACCAAGTACACCCGCAGCAAGTACATCCATACACCCGCACCAAGTACCCTCGCACCAAGTACACCAATACACCCTCACCAAATACACGCATACTCCCGCACCAAGTACACCCGCAGCAAGTACACCCATATACCCCACCAAGTACACCCGCACCAAGTACACCCATTCACCCGTACCAAGTACACCCATACACCCGCACCAAGTACACCCATTCACCCGCACCAAGTACACCCATACACCCGCACCAAGTACACCCATATACCCGCACCAAGTACACCCGCACCAAGTACACCCATACACCTGCACCAAATACACCCATACACCCGCACCAAGTACACCCATTCACCCGCACCGAGTACACCCATACACCCGCACCAAGTACACCCGCACCAAGTACACTCATACTCCCGCATTAAGTACACTCATTCTACCACACTAACTGCACTTATACTCTCGCATTAAGTAGATTCATACTCCCGCAATAAGTACACCCATACTCCCGCATTAAGTACACTAATACTCCCGTACCAACTACACTCACACACCCGCATTAAGTACACCCATACTCCCGCATTAAGTACATCCGTGCTCCCGCAATAAGTACATTTATACTCCCGCACCAAGCACCCCTATACTCACGTATCAAGTACACTCATATTCAGTTGCCATAGAGATAACGAAAATGGTTTGTGTACCACATCGATGTTCTTCGAGAGAAATTGATGCAGTCATCCGTAACTATCGGATCCGTCTTGTGTACAAGTCCAGAAGACAACATCCATGGTCCACGCTGCGAGAAATAGTGCATTTTCATGAGTTACCACATGTTGGAATAAGGTTTGGAATTGTTACATCACGCAACGAAAAATGATATTAACATGCGCAGTTACATCTGTGCGTCTTTATACGCCAGATGTTAGAAGAGTAGACTCAGAATTACTCCCACGTATACCTAATGGTAAAATTAATGGGAATTAAAAAGATCTTCCTCAACTGTTTCCATATTGTTTGAAAGTGATGCAAATAATAAGAATATTTACATATACTCCGAACGTGATGGAGTGGGAGTGTTTGCCTGTTATGTAACGTCTCCATAGAGTTCCAGATGTTTGAAGTGTATTGGACATGTGTCATTATTATCGAGTGTGTATGTATACTGTAACCTGATATCAAACCCCTGTGCCAAGTAAGCTCATTAGGCTAGTGGTTCGCCATGACATGGAGATGGCGTGATTGTGGCGATTGTGGGAGTATTGAGGCCCCATAATCTGCTGCTACTTGGAGTTCTTTGCTTTGAATCGAAAGCATGAGCCTACAAATGTTTGTTTGTTTGTTTGTTTGTTGTTTAACGCCGCACACATAAATATTTCAGCTATATGACGGCGGTCTTTAAATAATCTGGAGTCTGGAAGAGACCATCCAGTGATTGACATCATGAGCATCAATCTACACCATTTGGATACAATGACATGCATCAACCAAATCAGCGAGCCTGACCACCCGACTCCGTTAGTCGCCTGTTTCGACAAGCATGGGTTGCTGAAGGCCAATTCTAACCGGATCTTCATGGGTCGCCTATTTACGAATAACGCCCTGAGGTTGAGCTGGATCTCCCAGCACAGCATGCAAATGAAAATGCTCATTCGGGCTTCTCAAAACTGTTAATGTTGCAAATGCCAACTTCGAGATAAAGGTACACAATTCTATAATAAAATCAAGGTTGGAACCGAGTACAAAGTTCAAGACAGTGCTATGTATTTGATCTCGAATTCGAGATAAGCGGTCAAATTTATATGTATTTATTTAGCGAAGTGGACGGAACCAGAGAATAGGTTCGACATATCTGTACTATCGAGATAATGAATCTCAAGATAATGGGGTCTAACTGTATATGAAACTGAGTTATCTGGCATGTCAAGTACCCAGTTAAATGGGGTATGATAACAAATCTGCTCAGTTCATGCATTGACACAAATCTACTGTGACAAATTACATAAACTCACAGTCACAATATCTTTGATGTAGACTATTTCTAATCTTTGGTAACAAGATTTAGTGAAATACCTGTGTATCCCTATTGTGAACCCTTCACCACGACTGACTGATTTTACGTATGATATGTCTATCTCCTTCATGGAAAACGCAAAATAATCTTAATGCGTAATTCCTGTTTGTGGTATTGTTACTTTAACTATATGCGCACCTCAAACTTGTCGTTTCATATGTTGACAAATATCTATGCGAAATGCACTTCATACCGAAATAATTTTCCAGATATGATTCTTAAACGTTTTTTACACGAATTTGTATTGGTAGAAACATCTACACACAAGGAAAGCATGTCTCCCAGACACTAAAGAACAAATTAAAAAACGAATCCAACTCCACTGTCTTGTCATTTGGATGTCATCTAGTCTGAAATTAAGCATTGTCCTGGGTTCCATTTGGATTCTATTTTTTTATTTTGCACATACAATAATATATATTTAAATAGGATAATTATATTCTGGAGACAAGGGATATGAGTTCCGTTTGTAACAAAGATAGCTGGTGTTACTCCACAGCCAAGGATTGTCTGTGGTCTTCGTTGTTACCACATGTGATCTATCTATTGTATATAAATATATATGATACAGTAATACAGTAAGTTAACCGCTCAATTGGATAACATCTTTTCTGGTCATAATGTTTGTTGCCTCAATATTCCGGCTATATGACGGTGGTCTGTAAATGATCGAGTCTGGACCAGACAATACAGTGATTGACATCATGAGCATCGACCCACGCAATTGGGATACGATGACATGCATCAACCAAGTCAGCGAGTCTGACCACCCGATCCCGTTAGTCGCCTCTTACCACAAGCAAAGTCGCCTTTTTACGGCAAGCATGGGTTGCTGAAGACCTGTTCTACCCGGATCTTCACGTGTATCTGGTCATAATGAGGGCAATAAGTCCAAACCAAGGAAATTCTCTCCGGCACAAGACTTCCTCACTACGTACATCCATACTCCCACATCAAGTTTACCCATACACCCCCACTAAGCACACCATCACTCCCACACTAAAACACTACACTGCTCTATTCTACTCCAATCCACCGTTCACCCACATTCCCGCACCCCCCACGTCAATTACCTTGCATCCCGACGCACTCTTGACTTTTACGGCTTTTGAAGTCCTACACTAACACACATGCATATATTCATTGCAAAAAATCTAGACTCATCAACTCATCCTCACGTGCACACTTCCGTCATCCGAAACTAAGGTTCGTCTGTACCAGGATCCCATCATACGATTAATAAATCCGAGTTCTGAGAACCGCCGCTGTTGCTATCACTCGACACAGCAGAATTTTAAAATACATCACCGCACACCCTGATCCACACCGGATGTCGACAAGCCGATCATTATACCCGGATGTTAATGCAGCCCGTCAGCTATGGCTGCTTTCACACTAGACATCAATACGGAATATTATGGTTCACATTTCAGAAGGAGTTTTCGGACAATCTGTGTCGGGAATCTTCAGTTTGATTGATCATTCATAAACAAACACTTTCCGAAACAGTACCACAATCAACTGTAGAATTGGAACATTGGGAGTGAACCTTGTGATCTGTCAGCTGAAATACTGAATAAAAGATGATGATTTCATTACAATAAACTGTCTCAAGTGTGTGATCTCTCCTTTGAGTGAAAACTTTGGTCAAGAATAATCAGAATACACCATTTGAATTTACTAATGGAGAAAGAACAGTATGGATCCGAAAACAAAGTATTCTAACTTCTTTGGTGCTCTTACATAAAAATAACATGTATATGTGAACGAGAAGATGGATAAGTACTTTTGCTTAAAAACATATAAATATTTTGTACTTGTTTATTTCATCTGAAATAATGCATATTGTTTTTTTAAGTTAATATTTTACAACACTTCAAATTGTATAATATCATTTACCCAAAACTCAGAAGTGGTGACAGGACATTATGGCTCTCAGGCGGCAAAAGCCATATAGTTTGGCAGCCAGGAAATGCTAATTACGTCACTTTTGCAAATCAACAGGGAGTGAGAGAATGAATATTTCCGAATGTATTGGAGAAGAAGAGTTTTCGTATTGGCATTAAGGCGAAAATCTTGAAAAGAAAATAAGCAATAACTTTTCATGCAGACGCGTTGTCAATTTTTGACACACGGTCAATAAAATTTTAAAACTCCTTGAAAATGTCCTCGTATACAGTTGCTATGAGGTGAAATTAAAGTCCTTAGGGGTGATGCACGCCTCAGTTAATTTTACCGATGAAAGTTGAGTGATAATTAAATTGCCTCGTGTGTCATTGGCTTACAATCGAATGCAAATACAATTTGCTGCATGTGGCGAGCTTGTTAGGTTTAAAAAAGAGCCAATCCCGTTATTGTTTTTGAAGGAAAAACGTTTCAGAGTCACCTTTGTGAGGTCACGGTTATCCAATCAAAACGACTTAACGAGATCATCCTTGTACAACACACGTGTGACATATGGATTTTTACCATCTGTCACGTCACCTGTGGGTACTATATATTCTCGTAACATTTGGATGTAAATAACAGTCATCATGAATCTACACATAGGCGTGTTGGTTATTTTCTTCGCTGGAGTCCAGATTGTACATTCGGGTATGTTCATATAATCAGATTGTTTGAACATTTGTCTTTTGACATGACATTTAGCATTCCAGTTTGGTTCCGTTATAACCAATTTGGTGTCGTTTAGTCAACCGAAAAAGGTTCCGTTTTGCTGTGTTGCCATTTTCGCCTTTTCCCATTTATCCAGAATTTGACTTCGATTTCTCAAACCGATCTCAGGTCTAAACGACTGTTACGTTACAATATTTGACGCACAGTCTTTTGCGCTAAACTCGCTTTGAGTGACAGGCCTCGGAGTCGCGAGTCCTCTCATACAATACGTCTGTGTGTAAGTGAGTCAGTGAGTGAGTGAGTGAGTTAGTTAGTGAGTGAGTATTGTTTTATGCCGCTTTTAGCAATAATCCCGCAATATCACGGCGAGGGACACCAAAAATGGGCTTCACACATTGTGCCCATGTCGTGAATCAAACCCGGATCTTCGGCGTGACGAGCGAAAATCATAGGTTTCTGGCGTGCCCAAGGAACGCAACTCTGCACAGTTCATCGCGGCGCCTTAGACGACTGGGCCACCACGCGCCTGTTTTTAACGAGGGACATAGATGTTTCACTTTAACTGTGATGTAATGCCAGTTTCACATTTAACCAAGGTCGGATCAGACGCCAGGTACCGGGCAGTTATCTGACCTTGAACTTTGAGTGGGAGGACCCTCGGGGACCTTCAACGGAAGCTGATTATTATCAATCAACAGAAGGCGCTGGTAAGATTGTTTTATTCCATGCCACCGTTGTCTTTGAAATTATTTATGTGAAATATTTCTAGGGTAAATAATGTTGTTTTCAGATGGTTATACATATTTGGACATAACAGGAAAAATCCGGGCAAAAGGTCAAAGCTAGGTCCAGGTGGAGTGGGTGTATTTGTTGGAATTTCTAGTTTAGAAGCATATTTTTCTGCACAGGAAATAAATGTTTGCGCGTATAGCATAATATATTTGAATAGGAAAAATCACGTCTGAGTAGAGGTTCTAACAACACCTGCTGGAAAACGGTGTTAGATCCTACACCGAAACTTCACCACTAATTGTAATAAGTTTTTCTTCCCTATATCTTATCCATAGTTATTGTTCTGTTTATGTGCGACTTTTTTGGAAATCTTTGTAATGTTGTGGTCAAAATCGATATTGTCACTGTAGAGGTAAGGTACTGGCTGTTGAACTTTTTCCAGTTTGATACATAATTCCTTTATGACACTGAAGCTTTAATTTTCGTTGACCTTATTTTTCTTCAGCTTTTCGACGTAGGAGGGCAGCTGGCGGGCGACCAGGTCATTCCACTTCCAACCACACGTGCAGTAGGATCCTGGGAGTTCCTAAGCAGCTGAGGAACGCAAGCAACATCGGGCCGAGTGGATTGTCGAATTTCTACCAGAAGTATACAGAGGCGTATGGCATACCCGTGTTAGGTGATGCGATATGTACTGGAAGATCTAACTACTCCACAGAAACCATTATAAGAATAGGTTATCGCTTGTCGTAAGAGGCGACTTTTGTGACTGAAAACATCACATTTCTCAGTGTCGTTGACAGTGGGTGTGTTGTGTCGATTGGGTTTCTGTTCCTTCACTTGATTGTTTGGTTTCTTTACCGGCCCCCGTCGCATGGCAGCAGTACAGACATACAGCAAAAGACTGACCCCTCTTTTATGCAACTTTTAAGAGATTCGTGATTTTCACAATTTTATTTACCATTTCTGTTTTGATGATTGTTTATGGTTTTGTAAAAATGTCAAAGATTAAAAACATACCTGTCTGTATCGCAGCTTCCGGTAATGTCCGCAACAGAACTCTCCGCCGCGCCTGTTACGTCCTTCGCTTCCTCCTCGCCGACAACAGCGATGTGCGAGAGTCCTTCTACCGACTGTCGGGGAGGGTGGCAGTGATCGGGGCTCGGGAGGAGACAGTGTCTATTCCGGAACACGCTTATCTGGGGCCCGCCATGAACGACCGAGCACGTGGACTTGGGGCAACGGAAAACGCACCAGTATCAACAGGAGGCGAGGAGAACATCCTGTGTTACACTGAGGACAGGTATGACACTACTACTACTACTACTACTACTACTACATCTACTACTACATCTACTACTACCACTAAGAGGTACATAGGCTGCATCAATTAAATCGGCAACGTAACATTATGCTAAAATACATTTCAGCAAAGACTATCAGTTAAACTGTAACAAAACGGGCATTCTTCAATGGATTTATCTTCCAAACGTTATGACTATGTTTAGTACAGACATATGTTCAACACAGAACGTTATTTAACAAATGGCCACATTACATTGAAATATATGTGAATGTCCGGGTAGAACAGGTCTTCAGCAACCAATGCCTGCCGTAAAAAGGCGACTATGCTTGTAGTAAGAGGCGACTAACGGGACCGGGTGGTCAGGCTCGCTGACTTGCTTGATGCATGTCATCGTATCCCAATTGCATGGATCGATGCTCATGATGTCAATCACTGGATTGTCTGGTCCAGACTCGATCATTTACAGACCACCGTCATATAGCCGGAATATTGCTGAGTGTGGCGTTAAACAACAAACAAACATTATGACCAGAAAAGATTGGATCGCGATTTTATCCAACTGAGCGGTTAACTTACTGTATTACTGTATAATATATTATATATATATATATATATATATATCAAAGTTACATGTTTCAATGTATACATGTAATAATTCATCTTTAATCTTGAGCAGGGAAGACACAATTACACTCCACATAATTTGCGATTTCTGTTTGTCCAAGAACTGTAAATGTATTGCAGATGAATACTATGTTCTGTTTATATGTGAATGATAGGCCACAAAAACAAGAAAGTATCTCTCGCCATAACACTGAGTACACATGTCTGATAAAATTCACACAACTTATGCAAACATTGTCATCTTGACATTCGTGATATGGGTTTATACTAAGCAAAACACTACCAAATAAGAATTTCCGAATAACTTGTCATGTGTGAAGGTGTTAAATATATATATATTATTCAAATATGTAATATTTTACTCCAGCATGCGTGATCTAGCATGCTATATTAAGGTATTATGGGCCAGTGGCCTGTTACTGAAATAATGTCTGTCTGTCTACTACTACTACCAACACCACCACTACTAATCCAGCTATACCAAGCACGTTATCAGTAACGTCACTTTACCATCACTATCTTCATCATCACCATCTGCAGTAGGAGTTTGTAGTTGTTTGTAAGCACATGGATACAGATCCGATAACTCGACATTTGACAAAGGTGGTTTAAGATCAACATTATTTGTTTTTACCATCAGTAAATCTGCTTTAAAGCTTTTATCAATAAAATACCCGCTCCACCCCAAGCAGATATTTGTGGAAGGGAGGTAACTGTTGACATGTTCCTCAAGAAAACATTTTGACGCTGAGAGTTTCATATAATAAGAATGGTCGCTATCGATTTATTGCATCACTTTGAAAAAATTGTGATTCCGAAATTGTAACTGCCGCGAGAACTATAATTTTGAAACTTTTTAAGAAAAGAAACAATACGAAGACAACCACAGATAACCAAAAACGGGCAATCCATCAAACTATTATGGGATCTCTTTGAAAAAAAAGGTTCTGACGAGAGCTATTATTTAAAACAAGACAAATGGATGTACATAAAATACCTTCAGGTATAGCGACGAGGACATCTTCCTGCAAGAATTAGCCAAAGGCATCCATCTGCTGGGCGCCAAGTACGCCATTCCAGGTTGGGAGAGTCGCCTACAGTCGCTCTACGACCAGGCCAAAGCTGTCGGAAGGTGGAACAATACATACGCCATGAGTACTGTGCAGGAATACTTTGTAAGTAGAAACATGATTGGATGCTGTTCGAATTGAGTGAGTGAGTGAGCATGGTTTTACGCCGCTTTTAGCAATATTCCAGCAATATCACGGCGGGGGACACCAGAAATGAGCTTCACACATTGTCCCATTGTCGGGAATCGAACCCGGGTCTTCGGCGTGACGAGCGAACGCTTTAACCACGAGGCCACCCAACCGTCCCTGTTAGAATTGAGATATGAAGAGGGAGATGTGTGTGACTAGGACAGGACTGTGCATGTGACTGTGACTAGGATATGATTGTGACTCTGCTGTCTTGTCACATATTGTAAACCGTGCAATTTTAGGATCAAAGGAGGCTTTCCAGTGACGGTATATTTTTCTGTGGGGCTAATTTGATAGTTTGTCATATGGAGTGCTTTTCGGTCATCCATTGACATATTTTTCACCACTATTATGCCTTCTGTCTCAATGGAATCTGTTTAGGCAGATAATCGAGACTGGCTATTCTCATTGACGTTTTATGTTGACACGTGAGTAGAAAATTAGATACCCTTTCTCCTCAGGCGGAAGGGACACAAAGCTACTTCAACGTCAACGCTTCCTCTGCCGTCCTTGACGGCATCCACAACGACGTGAACACCCGCGACAAACTACAGCAGTACGACCCCCAGCTCTTCGATCTCATACAGGAGGTATTCCCGTGCGGGAACACGTACCTCCAGAGGTGTATGACAAGCAGACGTAAGCCACTTATTTATTGTTCGTTTGCTTCACGGGGGCGCGACTTGTCTAGTTGTCTATCACGTTTTCATCAAGACCTGAATTGATTTTCCAACATCAATAAATTATCCTGTCTCGGCCAGGCAAACCAGAGATTGAAATAATGAGCAATATTTTCAGCTGTTTCCGTGACATCGGTGTCTGGCAGTGTGCTATGATGTATGTGCTGCTAATATTGCAGTTACTGAGAGAGGCCAGCAACTGAGGATGAACTGTAACCCTGGGGTTGGCGATACAGGAACTGGAACAGGAACAGGAACAGGAACTGGAACTGGAACCGGAACTGGAACTGAAACCGGAACCGGATCTGGAACAGGAACTGCACCCGGAACTGGAACTGGAACCGGTACTGGAACTGAAACCGGAACTGGATCTGGAACAGGAACAGGAACTGTAACCAGAACCGGAACTGGAACTGGAAATGGAAACGGAACTGGAACTGGAACTGGAACTGGAACTGAAACCGGAACCGGATCTGGAACAGGAACTGCAACCGGAACTGGAACTGGAACTGGAACCGGAACCGGAACTTGTTCAGGTACAGACACTCTCGAAGTTTACAATTCAGGAGCAAATATCAAGCTACAAGAAATTTCGACAAATGATTTGTCCCGAGTACAATACCAGTTGTCTCCGTTTCAGGCACGTGTCAGGACAGCAACTACAACTGCAAGTGGTTGGCGTCTCAAGGGGAGTGTGACGCCAGCCCTGACTCCATGCTACTGTACTGTCGACAAAGTTGCAACACCTGTGGAGGTTCGACATTAAGCTTTCTTTTCTAATAATATTTCGCAGTTTAGCCAGGCGTCACGCGTAGCCCTTTTTTCTAATGTGCCAACATCGCTGGGCTGGGCCTCCCTTAGACGTACCAGAATACTATGGACGTTCATACAAAATCTACTTTAATCCTGATACAAAACTCGTCCTCCTTCTTACATCCTTGAACAATCACACACTGTTAGAAAGTTTAATTTTGAATGTAAAATGAGGAGAAAACACATTTTTTTCATACATTTAGTGTATTTATCTCATCGTAATCAAAGAACTCATTCACTGACGTGAATTTTCACAGCAAAGAGTTTCTATCAATACCGGAAATTGCCGATTTCCTAATACCACGTGTCATTTATGCCACCTAAGTGTCATCTTGGGTGTGAAAATAATTCTAGTGGAACAAATTGCAATCTCTAACAAAAAGAGAATGCATTTCGTGTTTCGTAATTTAAAGGAGATATATTCTGTTTTGATCTGTTTTGTTTGTTTGTTTCTTTGTTTTTAACGCCGCACTCAGCAATGTACCAGCTATATGACGGCGGTCTGTAAATAATCGAGTCTCGACCAGACAATCCAGTGATTGACATCATGAGCATCAATCCACGCAATTGGGATACGATGACATACATCAACCAAGTCAGCGAGCCTGACCACCTGATCCCCTGAGTCGCCTTTTACGACAAGCACAGTCGCCTTTTACGGCAAGCAGGGGTTGCTGAAGACCTATTCTACCGCGGATCTTCACGGGTCAGGAGATATATTGAAAAAACCTTCATGTTAAACCTGATCCCTCAACCAGCGCGTATGCATATTGAAATCCTAACTAGAGGCCGAACTATAGCTGTGACGACATAGCGGAAAGACGTCCGCCATTTTGTTTTCGTGACAGTGCATTAATCTACACGACAATGAAGAGATTTTCAGTTATTCTCAGCGTATTGAAGACGCAACAGTTGGTATTGGGTTGGCGTGGGGGTTTACTGGTTTATCAAACAAAAGGCCCATTGCATTTCTTGAACTTTCCATGCGAAAAGACCGATTAAGAGAGCAGGACTGTTTGGATAAAGCGATGTCAGCGAGCGATCCACACAGACTATATGAACTTGGTTTCGAAAAAAAATATAACATTCATTGTTACAGATACTCCTTGACCACTCGTACAACAATTACAAAGGACCGGGCACATTTATCGGATTACGTGCTGTGGTTATATATTTGGCACACTGTTGGTGTACATAAATTCACATATTCAGTTCCTGGTCTTGTGTACTTGAAACCCTTGTCTGATTCTGCAGGAAAGAAAAGTCTCTCTTAATTTATTCATAAAACATTTTCAGGGTCCCATCCCTTCCTCCCCTAAATCCCCAATACCATCTATTTTTTTCAATCTGAGTCTCATTTGCTCACCAATGGCACCTGAATGCTAGTTAACATAATTCTCGAAAGCATTGAAAAAAAGGTGCGATTTGAAGTAAAATTACAAAAACAATATCTAACAAAAGTAAATATAGAAAGGGAATGTTGGCGTACACCGTTACACTTTGTTAAATTTCAATCTGCACACCAAATTACAAGTACCGCGTACCACATCGCTGAGTACCAAATGCCCTCTAAATAGACCCCTGAATCCCGCGTACCAAAAGAGGGTTGGCAGCCTCATTTTTCGGGACGTCCTTAATAAACCTGACTTGAAATTGAGAATTCTCTGTATGCACAGTATCTGTAAGCCCTGAAATTGATTGAGTCCTCATTTTGAAAAAAGAATATTTTGAGAGAAATTATATGTGACAGGTATTTTAGTGTGATTTTTATTGTCAAATTAGTTGTTAAATGTTGTTAAATAAATCTATTGCATTCTTCGTTTGGGTCTCTCTATAACATTTGGCAGTCTATGTTATAATGATAAATGTTTTTTTTAACATGACGAGTAGAGTCACTGTGCATCTTGTAAGCTAAATGCCTCCCACTAATACCCCGCTTATTAGTGATCAATAATAGTAATTATTATTATAACTGTTTAGATGGCAGTATAACTGAACAAACCATCACTACAATACACTCTTAACACATAACATTCATTAGTATGGAAATAGATTTAGCATAAATAGTAATCTACCAAGAACTTTTCAGAAATATTGATCGTCAGCAAGTCGACTCTCCGCTATTACGTCACGTCACGTGGTGACAACTTTGCTCCTTAACTCTCGGTAATTTCCGGAATACGAGGAGGTTTTAACGTTTTTTTGTCACAAATATTGCCCTTGAAATGTTTTCCTTCCAGATGCTTGTTATAATTTGCTTCATTAATGATTTATTCTCATATTTATAGTTTACTGTAAATCTCCTTTAAGGTGACCCTTGTGTGAATTCCAACACCAACTGTAGCCAGTGGTCAAGTGAGGGGGAGTGTGAACGGAACCCCGACTACATGTTGACCTCTTGTAGACGCAGCTGCGGCCAGTGCTGATCGTGTCCACGCAATAAACCAAACAACATGCAGTTTAGTTGTCATTTTGTGACATTACATTTGTCATTTGAACCTCGTTGGAATGAGCGCTCGCTCCTTCTGAACAAAGGTCTAAGGATATCCCATTACGGGTCACGTCAGAAGGAGCTTTCATGCGACCAATCAGAGGGTCGTTTACCGGATCGAGAAAGTATCCTCCACAAGGTTAACGCGGGGTATCCCGAACGACAGTTACGGACTGTTCGACCGATACTGTCAAAATCCATTCGTAACCACCTCCTTTATTCCAGGACAAGCCGAATAGCAACTCGTGGCCATTTTTACGACCGGGTTCCGTCTTAGCGCAAACGGTCATATCTAAAACAATTGTCAATTCGTTGCGTAATTGTTCACATATATTTCCCCATATATTATATATATTTCAAACGCAGTTTAAAGCACATCGGGACATGCGGAATTATACAGTATGATTGAACACATTTAATTGTGCCTTTAGATGCAAGACATATCTAAAATCAAAAATTATTTCTGAGGAATTCTTTGACAAAGAACTTGAAATCATACGTGCATTCTGATTGGTGTGTCGTATTTTCGCACATAACAATCATCGATAGGGGGACGGAGGCGAGTGGTGACGAATGTGTCAAAATCGTCTTTCTATCGCTAAAATAGGATAAAAAAAAATTCCATAGCCCGTGTAAAGAACTACCACATAATCTCGGCCACCCATTAGACAATTCAGAATTTTCTTTTGTTCAATTTTCATATTTTGAATCAATATTTTCTTTCAGTCGACAGCCTGAAATGGAAGTCCCCAGTTTGAAACTTGTTTTATAAAGCTCGAGAAAGCTGCTTTCTGCCTGGCTTCATGTTAGTGATTTCAATGGTCGATCAAAGTTCGCGAAAAGCTGTTCTGGCATTAACTGTAATGGGATGTTCTCACTCAGATCTTTGTGCACCGGTAGCGAGCACAAAGATCGGATGTCGATTTATAGTTTATACTTTGATACAGTTTAAGAACTTTGACACAGCCTGTTTCATTAAAAGGTAAAAGGGTTGAATTATTTACAAGCTTGTTACAATCCTATTTAAATGTGTTACTATCTGATATACTGTATATACAGAATCGAGCAGAAAATCCTGCAACAACTATATTTTGTGTGTTTGAACCGATCCTGTACATTATCAACTAAATTCCCATGTAAGTAGTTGGTGGCCCCACTCCAGGACCCCTTCTGACTTCTGATTAGTCGGTTCGGTCACGTGACAACTGTGACCTCTGATGACATCATCAGGTCACAGGGCGGCGTGGGTCATGCGTGACGTCACGATAACATCACTTCCGGTTCCGGTGGTGCGTGCGCATTCAAGATGGCGGCATTTCCGGTTCTGGTGGTGCGCGCCTCCAAGATGGCGGCACGTCCGTTTCCGAGGGGGCCATCTCCCCATCCAAGGTGGTGGCACGGCGCCACCAAGAGGGTGGGAGGTGAGAGGGCGGGAAGGCGGGAGGAGGGAGGTTTTTTTGGGGGGGGTTGTGGGGTGTGGAGGGGTTGGTGGGTGGGTGGTGGTAGTGGTGAAGAGGGTAGTCAAAGCAATCGATTCTTTCGGGAGAGATGGGTGTCCCTGAAAAGGGCCGTTGGATCTTGAAGAAGATTACTCCCTCACCCACATAGACATAGTGGTGCAAAGGCAAGGATGGATCGTTAGCTGACTACTGACAGGACCCTTTCTTGTGTGGCTTAAACGCCTCAAGTAAGTGTCCTTCAGGACGGTGTTACAATATACGCACTGGAATGTTCCATCACATGCCCTCGTCCCATACGCATACACAGGCAGGCAGCCATGGCAGAGGCGACATTGCAATGGAGGAGTGAGTGAGTTGGGTTTAACGTCGCTTTTAACAGTATCCCAGTTATATCGCAGCGTGTCAGCTTAATGTGGGAGGAAAGAAAGAAGTGATGCAGGTCTCAGACGGTTACCACTTCGGTGAAATCCTCGAGCACGGGTATGGTGATGACAATCCTAGAAACATAATCGAGGCGAACCGGGATTCGAACCCACAATCATAGTTTCTGGCGTGCCCAAGGAACGCAACTCTGCACAGCGAATCGCGGCGCCTTAGACGACTGGGCCACCCGTGCCCCCTTGCCATGGAGGAAGCGATGACAATGCTGGTGATGCTTTTGTCTTCGTAGAAAAGTCCCACCGGCAGTGGCAGTCTTTGCACAGCGGCAAAGGCTGTGCAACTGGAATCAACTCCAAGTCCCAAATCTCTGAGGTGGTTGCCATGATGATGATAATGATGATCTCATAGAATGCAGTGTGAGTGGTTTCGCTCTTGTTTTAAAGGAGAGGCACTGAAACCCTGATTCCTGATTGGTCCAACAAGCTGCGTTTGATTGTGTTTCTTTTCCATAGGAAATGGATTTTACCATCGGAGAGAAAGCAAAACCCCGGTTCAACCAATCAGAGCCCAGAACGGTCCGAGCACGGCCCCTGGTTGGTCCACAACCCAAGCCTCTGATTGGTCAGATTTCGATCCGGTTCTTTTGGGTAGTCATGTTTTTAGGTAGACGGTCGTCTGAATTCTAAAGGCGGACCGTCATGGTCAGACATTGACGTGTACGCCAATTTACGTACGAAGGCCGACGAAGAGATGTGCGACATGATACGATCGAAGATAAGGAAACTGAACCCAAGAAAGTAGCACCGAAGAAGAAGATAAAGAAGACCCAGAAGAAAAAAAACAAGAAAATCAGCAGCAGCAACCACAACCACAACAACAGCACCAACCACAACACCAGCAGCAGCAGACACCGAAACGAATGGGACAGCCTCTTTGAAACCTGCAACACCTGCAAAAAGGTGACCACAGAAGGAATTGTCTCTGAAAATCTCTCATCAAGAACAACTGTAAGTACCATGCTATTCTTCGGGATGTGTATGTCGTTATGATGATGAGTATCACGAATGCATGACTATGATCGTGGATATACTTAAGGGTTCTTTTCTTGTTGGATTGACAGGACATCCATCCTTCCTACCCCCGATGTCAGTTCAGCGCAGACCCTATTGGAACAGTGGTGGGAACAAACCCCTCGGGAGCCAACCTATTCGCCTAATGCGTCTGTGATGATGACGACCAGTGACGGTGATGATCATGAAGTGCTCAAGCTGACAGCCCTCCCTTCCATGGATCTGGACACACACACCCTGCTTGATACTTCATGGTCACCAGCATCGCCGGAGGATGTCATCGCCTCAGGTATGCCCATGGTTTGCAACGACGACAACGGTGACGACGATCCTTATGGAGAAGCTCAACTCACTTCCCTACAACATAAATGTAGTGCCTGTCGCCACAACAACATGTTAAGATACATAAGCTGTAACAGTGGTCAAGTGATGTGTCATCTCTGTTTCAGGGAGGCCCTAGACTGTCCCTGTTTAACTGATGAGGAGTCCCAAACAGGTTTGGAACCTATTTGGGTCGATATGATGAAGGACCACATCTTATGGTGACCCCATCTTCACTCGAACACCTTGAAGATGAAAGATGAAAGGTTTTCGTGTTGTTGTAGGGACATGCAAAACACTCCCTCCTCAGTTGTCTTTTAGTATTTCCTATGTATCTGGTTGTTGTTGTTGTTGTTTATTATTAAACATGGATTGATTGAACTGACTCTTTGTGTCTTGATTGATCTCAACTCCAATAGGGTGCCGAACCGAGGGTAGAGGCTGAGTTGAGATGTCGTCTACGTTGTCTGTTTGTCTGTCATATCTGTGCACATGCTCGTTGTAAAAGTTAAGAAATAAATAAAGAAAAAAATAGATAAAAGAGAAAGGCCATGCTTGAAAGATCAGTTGCCTGGTGTCAGTCACCCAGAACACAGGATAGAGTCCTATCATATCGTCAGTGACATGCAAGACGTCATGGAGTCCACATCGTGTTCAGACTGTGGTAAGACATTTTCTAGAAGAGATGTCTTACTTCGTCATAAAAAAACACGTCCGTCAACACCATCACCTATGAGACCGTCGCCTCCACCGCTGCCATGGTATGTGGGACAAAGTCGGTCTATGAATGCCATGCCACCATCCCAAGATGTCCCCGATACCGAGTGGGTGTCTGAAAAAGCGAGAGAACAAGCGAGAAAAAACACACACTTTATGGACGACACACTCTTTATGGACGACACATGGCGACTCAGTGACATTCTGGAGGGACCTCCTCCTTCTTACACCTTGCGTCATCCTTCTCATTCTAACTATGATTCATTTCAAGAAGGTCTGAGGTCTTTTCAAATGTGACAGATGACCCAGACCCCTTATGAGATGGCCATGGCTGGTTATTTCTATCAAGGACGAGGTGACTGTGTTATCTGTTATTGCTGCGGTGTGACACTCTGCCAATGGGAAGCCACAGACAAACCCTGGAAAGAACAACTGAAGCACGCCAGAGTCCCCTGCGAATACTTGTGTGTGTTTTGTCCTGATGGAGAAGTGAACGAAAAATACAGACGTCTGGTGTCCGAAGAGAACGGAAGAGAAGAGTGGAGTGTCTTCTTCACTCCTAGTGACAAAGTTTCCTGTTCACTGTGTTTTAGGAATGTACAGACGTTCACACCCTAGTGGTCACCCTAGTGTTCACAAAAATCACAGGACGCCCCCCTCATCCTGTGGCTTTTTGTTTTGTTGTGTTGGTTCATGTGAGAGGGGAATTAAAAAAAATTGACTAAAAATAAGTGTTGTGTTGTCTTTTTAGGATGGAGAAACCAGCATGCTCACCCCTAGAAGAAAAAACAGGATCGAAATGCACACCCCAGAAAAATCCAAAATTTAGTTTGGTGCCGCATTAAGTACACGCATACTCCCGCACCAAGTACACCCATACACACGCACCACGTACACTCATACTCCCGCAATAAGTACACTTATACCACCACACTAAGTACACTTAAACTCCCACATTAAGTAGACTCAAACTCCCGCACAAAGTACATTCATACACCCGCACCAGGCACCCCCATACTCCCGCATCAAGTACACTCATATTCAGTTGCTAGATAGATAACGAAAATGGTTTGTGTACCACATCGATGTTGTTCAAGAGAAATTGATGCAGTCTTCCGTATCTATCGGATCTGTCTTGTGTACAAGTCCAGAAGACAACATCCATGGTCCACGCTGCGAGAAATAGTGCATTTCCATGAGTTACCACATGTTGGAATAAGGTTTTGAATTGTTACATCAAGCATCGAAAAATGACATTAACATGCGCAGTTACATCTGTGCGTCTTTGTACGCCAGATGTTAGAAGAGTAGGCTAAGAATTACTCATACGTATACCTAATGGTGAAATTAATGGGAATGAAAAATATCTTAATGTGGGAGTTTAAGTGTACTTAGTGTGGTGGTATAAGTGTACTTAATGCGGGAGTATGAGTGTACGTGGTGCGTGTGTATGGGTGTACTTGGTGCGGGAGTAAGCATGTACTTGGTGCGGTAGTATGGATGTACTTAATGCGGCACCAAACTAAATTTTGGATTTTTCTGGGGTGTGCATTTCGGTCCTGTTTTTTCTTCCTGGGTTGAGCATGCTGGTTTCTCCAACCTAAAAAGACAACAAAACACTTATTTTTGTTCCACTTTTTTTAATTCCCCACTCACATGAACCAACACAACAAAACAAAAAGCCACAGGATGAGGGAGGCGTCCTGTGATTTTTGTGAACACTAGGGTGACCACTAGGGTGTGAACGTCTGTACATTCCTAAAACACAGTGAACAGGAAACTTTGTCACTAGGAGTGAAGAAGACACTCCACTCTTCTCTTCCGTGCTTCTTCGGACACCAGACGTCTGTATTTTTCGTTCACTTCTCCATGACGGTCCGCCTTTAGAATTCAGACGACCGTCTACCTAAAAACATGACTACCCAAAAGAACCGGATCGAAATCTGACCAATCAGAGGCTTGGGTTGTGGACCAACCAGGGGCCGTGCTCGGACCGTTCTGGGCTCTGATTGGTTGAACCGGGGTTTTGCTTTCTCTCCGATGGTAAAATCCATTTCCTATGGAAAAGAAACACAATCAAACGCAGCTTGTTGGACCAATCAGGAATCAGGGTTTCAGTGCCTCTCCTTTAAAACAAGAGCGAAACCACTCACACTGCATTCTATGAGATCATCATTATCATCATCATGGCAACCACCTCAGAGAATTGGGACTTGGAGTTGATTCCAGTTGCACAGCCTTTGCCGCTGTGCAAAGACTGCCACTGCCAGTGGGACTTTTCTACGAAGACAAAAGCATCACCAGCATTGTCATCGCTTCCTCCATGGCAAGGGGGCACGGGTGTCTAAGGCGCCGCGATTCGCTGTGCAGAGTTGCGTTCCTTGGGCACGCCAGAAACTATGATTGTGGGTTCGAATCCCGGTTCGCCTCGATTATGTTTCTAGGATTGTCAGCGCCATACCCGTGCTCGTGGGTTTCACCGAAGTGATAGTCTGAGACCTGCGTCACTTCTTTCTTTCCTCCCACATTAAGCTGACACGCTGCAATATAACTGGAATACTGTTAAAAGCGACGTAAAACCCAACTCACTCACACTCCTCCATTGCAATGTCGCCTCTGCCATGGCTGCCTGCCTGTGTATGCATATGGGACGAGGGCATGTGATGGAACATTCCAGTGCGTATATTTGTAGTAGGTGTTAATTCTGCAGCTTGTAAATATGTATGTATTTTTAGTGTAGATAAGGTATCATGTCTTTTCTATTTCAGCTTGCTGATTCAGCAGAGGGTTGTGTCATTTCCTGGTTTCTATCTATCATTAGTTGTGTCCTTATCAGTATTTGCTCCTGATAACTTTCTACTGGGTCAAAGGTCAATGGTCCAGTCTATTTTACTTCCAAGGGTGTTTTGTTCTATTGTTTGCTCGTCATTAGGTTTACCTGTTGTTACCCAATTAGTATACCTTTCAATTCAAATCCCTTTCTCACCTGCCATTGCTAATCTTATGCTGCACACACCCACCTGCACTGCACAACACTGGATTGAGCATCAAGTTATCAAGTTTCATGTGACTGTCGAATGAGATGACGGGCAGAAGGCATGTTACACTCTCGTGTCACACACAGGGTATGTTTTGTATATAGTTTATCTATATAATATGTTCATGTTGTGCATTCATTATGCATAATATAATTAGGTGATGATTTAATGATTTCCTTAGTTATGCGTTTAATAATGTGTAATTATATTGTCTTTGTATATGAAGGTAGATCTGCACTGATAAGTTATCGAGGCAGAAATATATTTGTGTGTCTGCTGTAATGATCAAGCAGATCAATACTTTACATTTAATGTGTTATTGTACATGTATTCTGAAACATGTGATATATTGTGATTTAAATTGTTTCAGGAGTGTCTTCTGTATGCCTTGCTGAATAAACAGAATTTTCTCACAACCCCGTGGACTGTAATCTCTTGCAAATAAGGATTACACATAAGGTCTACAACATATTGTAACACCGTCCTGAAGGACACTTACATGAGGCATTTAAGCCACACAAGAAAGGGTCCTGTCAGTAGACAGCTAACGATCCATCCTTGCCTTTGCCTTGTCTATGTGGGTGAGGGAGTAATCTTCTTCAAGATCCAACGGCCCTTTTCAGGGACACCCATCTCTCCCGAAAGAACGCTTTCATCCATTGCTTTGACTACCCTCTTCACCACTACCACCACCCACCCACCAACCCCTCCACACCCCACAACCCCCCCCCCAAAAAAACCTCCCTCCTCCCGCCTTCCCGCCCTCTCTCCTCCCACCCTCTTGGTAGCGCCGTGCCACCACCTTGGATGGGGAGATGGCCCCCTCGGAACCGGACGTGCCGCCATCTTGAAGGCGCACGCCTCCCGGAAACGGACGTGCCGCCATCTTGGAGGCGCGCACCACCAGAACCGGAAATGCCGCCATCTTGAATACGCACGCACCACCGGAAGTGGTGTCATCGTGAAGTCACGCTGGACCCACGCCGCTCTGCGCAGGTCATGTGACCTTATGTCATGAGAGGTCACAGAGGTCACGTGACCAAACCGACCAATCAGAAGTCAGAAGCGGTCCTGGAGTGGGGCCACCAACTACTTACATGGGAATTTAGTTGATAATGTGCAGGATCGGGTCAAACACAAAATATAGTTGTTGCAGGATTTTCTGCTCGATGCTGTATATACAGTATATCAGATAGTAACACATTTAAATTGGATTGTAACAAGCTTGTAAATAATTCAACTCTTTTACCTTTTAATTAAACACGCTGTGTCAAAGTTCTTAAACTGTATCAAAGTATAAACTATAAATAGACGTCCGATCTTTGTGCTCGCTACCGGTGCACAAAGATCTGAGTGAGAACATCCCATTACAGTTAATGCCAGAACAGCTTTTCGCGAACTTTGATCGATCATTGAAATCACTAACATGAAGCCAGGCAGAAAGCAGCTTTCTCGAGCTTTATAAAACAAGTTTCAAACTGGGGACTTCCATTTCAGGCTGTCGACTGAAAGAAAATATTGATTCAAAATATGAAAATTGATCCAAAGAAAATTCTGAAATGTCTAATGGGTGACCGAGATTGTGTGGTAGTTCTTTACACAAGCTATGGAATTTTTTATTTTTTATCCCATTGAAGCGATAGAAAAAGGATTTTGACACATTCGTCACCACTCGCCTCAGTAACCTGAAAGAAGACCCGTCCCCCTATCGATGATTGTTATGTGCGAAAATACGACACATTGAATGCGCATATGATTTCAAGTTCTTCATCAAAGAATTCCTCAGAAATATTTATTTTTATTTTAGATATGTCTTGCATCTAAAGATATACCCAAGGCACAATTAAATGTGTTCAATCATACTGTATAATTCCGCATGTCCCGATGTGCTTTTGAAATATATATAATATATGGGGAAATATATGTGAACAATTACGCAACGAGTTGACAATTGTTTTCGATATGACCGTTTGCGCTAAGACGGAACCCGGTCGTAAAAATGGCCACGAGACGGGCACGAGTCACTATTCGGCTTGTCCTGGAATAAAGGAGGTGGTTACGAATGGATTTTGACAGTATCGGTCGTACAGTCCGTAACTGTCGTTCGGGATACCCCGCGTTAACCTTGTGGAGGATACTTTCTCGATCTGGTAAACGACCCTCTGATTGGTCGCATGAAAGCTCCTTCTGACGTGACCCGTAATGGGAGATCCTCAGACCTTTGTTCAGAAGAAGCGAACGCTCATTCCAACGAGGTTCAAATGACAAATGTAATGTCACAAAATGACAACTAAACTGCATGTTGTTTGGTTTATTGCGTGGACACGATCAGCACTGGCCGCAGCTGCGTCTACACGAGGTCAACATGTAGTCGGGGTTCCGTTCACACTCCCCCTCACTTGACCACTGGCTACAGTTGGTGTTGGAATTCACACAAGGGTCACCTTAAAGGAGATTTATCGTAAACTATAAATATGAGAATAAATCATTTATGAAGCATATTATAACAAGTATCTGGAAGGAAAACATTTCAAGGGCAATATTTGTGACAAAAAAAACGTTAAAACCTCCTCGTATTCCGGAAATTACCGAGAGTTAAGGAGCAAAGTTGTCACCACGTGACGTGACAGCGGAGAGTCGACTTGTTAACGATCAATATTTCTGAATAGTGCTTGGTAGATTACTATTTATGCTAAATCTATTTCCATACTAATGAATGTTATGTGTTAAGAGTGTATTGTAGTGATGGTTTGTTCAGTTATACTGCCATCTAAACAGTTATAATAATAATTACTTCATTGATCAACAGCGGGGTATTAGTGGTAGGCATTTAGCTTACAAGATGCACAGTGACTCTACTCTTCATGTTAAAAAAAATGTGATAAGTAGCATTCAGGTGCCATTGGGGAGCAAATGAGACTCAGATTGAAAAAATAGATGGTATTGGGGAGGAAGGGGAGGAAGGGGTGGGAGTCTCAAAATGTTTTATGAATAAATTAAGAGAGGCTTTTCTTTCCTGCAGAATCAGACAAGGGTTTCAAGTACGCAAGACCAGGAACTGAATATGTGAATTTATGTACACAAACAGTGTGCCAAATATATAACCACAGCACATAATGCGATAAATGTGCCCGGTCCTTTGTAATTGTTGTACAAGGGTAGTCAGTCATGGATTATCTGTAACAATGAATGTTATATTTATTTTCGAAACCAAGTTCATATAGTCTGTGTTGATCTCTCGCTGACATCGCTTAACAAGGGTTAACATGAAGGTTTTTTCGATATATCTCCTGACCCGTAAATAGGTCTTCAGCAACCCCTGCTTGCCGTAAAAGGCGACTGTGCTTGTCGTAAAAGGCGACTTAGGGGATCAGGTGGTCAGGCTCGCTGACTTGGTTGATGCATGTCATCGTATCCAATTGCGTGGATCGATGCTCATGGATTGTCTGGTCCAGACTCGATTATTTACAGACCGCCGTCATATAGGTCGAAAATTGATGATTGCGGCGTTAAACAACAAAGAAACTAAAAAAAACCAAAACACATCAAAACAGAATATATCTCCTTTAAATTACGAAACACGAAATGCATTCTCTTTTTGTGATAACTGCAATTTGTTCCACTAGAATTATTTTCACACCCAAGATGACACTTAGGTGGCATAAATGACACGTGGTATTAGGAAATCGGCAATTTCCGGTATTGATAGAAACTCTTTGCTGTGAAAATTCACGTCAGTGAATGAGTTCTATGATTACGATGACATGAATACACTAAATGTATGAAAATACTGTGTTTTCTCCTCATTTTACATTCAAAATTAAACTTTCTAACAGTGTGTGATTGTTCAAGGATGTAAGAAGAAGGACGAGTTTTGTATCAGGATTAAAGTAGATTTTGTATGAAGGACCATAGTATTCTGGTACGTCTAAGGGACGCAATCTTCCCAGCGATGTTGTCACATTAGAAAAAAGGGCTACGCGTGACGCCTGGCTAAACTGCGAAATATTATTAGAAAAGAAAGCTTAATGTCGAACCTCCACAGGTGTTGCAACTTTGTCGACAGTACAGTAGCATGGAGTCAGGGCTGGCGTCACACTCCCCTTGAGACGCCAACCACTTGCAGTTGTAGTTGCTGTCCTGACACGTGCCTGAAACGGAGACAACTGGTATTGTACTCGGGACAAATCATTTGTCGAAATTTCTTGTAGCTTGATATTTGCTCCTGAATTGTAAACTTCGAGAGTGTCTGTACCTGAACAAGTTCCGGTTCCGGTTCCAGTTCCAGTTCCGGTTCCAGTTCCAGTTCCAGTTCCAGTTCCAGTTCCAGTTCCAGTTCCGGTTCCAGTTCCAGTTCCAGTGCCAGATCCAGTTCCGGTTCTGGTTCCGGTTTCAGTTCCAGTTCCAGTTCCAGTTCCAGTTCCAGTTCCAGTTTCAGTTCCTGTACCGCCAAACCCAGGGTTACAGTTCATCCTCAGTTGCTGGCCTCTCTCAGTAACTGCAATATTAGCAGCACATACATCATAGCACACTGCCAGACACCGATGTCACGGAAACAGCTGACAGTATTGCTCATTATTTCAATCTCTGGTTCGCCTGGCCCAGACAGGATAATTTATTGATGTTGGAAAATCAATTCAGGTCTTGATGAAAACGTGATAGACAACAAGACAAGTCGCGCCCCCGTAAAGCAAACGAACAATAAATAAGTGGCTTACGTCTGCTTGTCATACACCTCTGGAGGTATGTGTTCCCGCACGGGAATACCTCCTGTATGAGATCGAAGAGCTGGGGGTCGTACTGCTGTAGTTTGTCGCGGGTGTTCACGTCGTTGTGGATGCCGTCAGGGACGGCAGAGTAAGCGTTGACGTTGAAGTAGCTTTGTGTCCCTTCCGCCTGAGGAGAAAGGGTATCTAATTTTCTACTCACGTGTCAACATAAAACGTCAATGAGAATAGCCAGTCTCGA